>NC_142489.1:19531921-20156921 GCF_049115385.1 Moschus berezovskii | reverse complement strand
CACTCATTCATAGCACTTATATATTCCTGACATATATAGATTGTTTCTTTCTGATGAATAGCCACAGGTAGGGTGAGAAGCCTGAAAAATATATTGGATACTGCTCATCTATGACATATTCATCAAATAAATCTACACTAGACATTTAGAGTCTTAAAATAATGTAAACTTTCAGATGTTAAATCTGAATTTAGAAAAGGCAAACGAGCCAGGGATAAATTGCCAGCATCTTCTGGGTCATAGCAAAAGCAAGATAATTCCAGGAAAAAAAAAAAAATCTACTTCTACTTTCCGCATGACATAAAAGCCATTGACTGCTTAGATGAAAGAAAAAAAAAAAAAAAAACTGTGGAAAATTCTTCAAGAAATGGTAATGCCAGATCCCATTCCTTGCCTCCTGAGAAGTCTGTATGTAGGTCAAGAAATAATACTTAGAACCAGACGTGGAACAACAGACTGATCAAAACCTGCAAAAGGGATATGTCAAAGAATAGTGTCACTTTGCTTATTTAACATATATGCACAGTACATCATGCAAAATGCCAGGCTAAATAAAGCACAAGATGGAATAAAGATTACCTGAAGAATTATCTGTCCTCAGATACTCAGATGATACCTCAGTTATGGCAGAAACTGAAGAGGATCTAAAGAGCCTCTTGATGAAAGTGAAAGAGCAGAGTGAAAAAGCCGGTTTAAAACTACACTTGCAAGAAATGAAGATCATAGCATCCAGTACCGTCACTTCATGGCAAATAGATGGGGAAAAAATGGAAACAGTGACAGACTTTACTTCCTAGGGCTACAAAATCAAGACAGACACTTACTGTTGCCATGAAATTAAGACATTTCCTCCTTGGAAGAAAAGTTATGACCAACCAAAATAGCATATTAGAAAGCAGAGACAATTTTTTGCTGATAAAAATCCATCTGCTGAAAACTATGGCTTTTCCAGTAGTTACGTATGGATGTAAGAGTCGGATTATAATAAAAACTGAGCACAGAACAATTGATATTTTTGAACTGTTATGTGAGAAAATACTCTTGAGAGGCCCTTGAACAAAAGGAGAACCTACTAGTCAATCATTTAAAAAAAAAAAAAAAATCAGTCCTGAATATTCATTGGAAGGACTGAGGCTGAAGTTGAAACTTCATTTTTGGCCACCTGATGTGAAGAAATGACCCTTTACAAAATACTATGATGCTGGAAATAAATTGAAGGCAGGAGGATATGACAAAACGGTATGACAAAAGATGAGATGGTTGAATGGGATCACTGACTCTGTGGCTATCAGTCTGAACAGGATCTGACCATTGTTGGTGTGGTAGGGAATTTTGGCATACTGCAGTCCATGGGGTCACAAAGAGTCAGACATGTCTCAGTGACTTAACTGAATGAAAAACAAAACAAAAACGGTGCCTAATCTGAATGTGATTCGTTACAGATATATTACAGATACTGATACTGATGCTGAGGAGAATACAGAAGAATTAGGGATAATGATGTCAATGATAACAATTGTTTATACATAATGTCAGTTTGCTTCGTGTACTTCGTTATCCATTCTTATGGAAATGTAATCCTAACAATAGCTTCAGAATTTGCTGCAATTTATTCAGGTCAACATTGTCTGAGGAAACCTCATATTAAAAGATTGCTGGACTTTGACAAGCAACATCCTTTATATTGCTGTTTTTTCATCTATATACATAAGATAGTGGATCAGTTTAGCAGTTGTTCACCTCTACGCTTTAACCTTTTCTTCCTCAGATGATATTGTATACAACAGACAAAATTTAAACTATTTGAGTTGATTTATGGAATGAATGTGGGCCTGCAAAATTTTGATTTCTAATTTATCTTTTTCCTGCAATCTTCTTAATCAAGACATCTCCCTATAACTTCTAAACTCTTTCATGTTTGGATATTTTCAATGGCAGACATTTGACTATTTTGCTCCTTAGAAGCCTTCTAGCTCATAAGTATCTAGCTTTGTGCACGTCCTATTTTAACAGGGTATGTAGTTTAGAGAAGGTTGATCTTACAGCCTGGATTAGTAGAAGCTGTCATCAAAGAACCATTCAATAGAATTGCGCCAAGGATCTTGAACTTTGAGTATGGTGGTTAGTCAGTGGAGTGCTCATTGTCATTGACCTGTACAGTTCAGATACAAAAAATATCTGCTTGCAATGTTGGAGACCCTGGTTCAATTCCTGGTCAGGAAGATCACCTGAAGAAGGAAATAGCTACCCACAACAGTGTTCCTGCCTGGGAAATTCCAGGGACAGAGGAACCTGGGGTGGGGGGCGTTGAGGTGCGGTACTGTCCTTGGGGTCGCAAAATTAAGACACATCTAAGCCACTAACACTTTCCCACTCTGTTAGTACTTTGGTACGGTGGTTTACTGGAAAAGTCTAGTGGTCCAGAAGTCAGAGGTAGACTCTGACTCAGGCATGCAATAAACAGGAAGACCAATGGCGAAAAAGAAAAAGAAAGAAACAGAGAACTCACCCAATGTGGCTTGCTGGGAAAACTGTACCAGACTATTCCTCCTTAATATTATACCACAAAGGTTCATTTAAAAATCAGGCAACCTTCAACTATACAAATCCTGGCCACTAGTACCTGTAAAAGACTCCCATGCTGGAAAACTGCCTTTGGTTACATGAAAGTCTCCTCATCTGAGAGGTGAAAATCCCATTTCCATTGGTAAAATTTTGACAGGGATAACATGGAAACAAATGACTGAAAGAAAGTGAGATGAAGTATAGTATAACTTGGTTTCCAGTTGAGATTATACTTGCTTTTCCACTGCTTTATCTTGCTTCTCTCATTCCATGTCTCCTGAAAATCCTCACCATTAAGTCCCAAGAACAGCAATCATGGGCACTGATTTAAGGGATTCTTATGGAAAATGTTCCAACAACAGAATAGAAAATACATACCATTCACCAAAATAGTAAAGGGAAAAACATTCATGTTCTAGCGTCAGTTTCTCTTAATGAGAAATTTTGCTCTTTCTGCCATTTACTATCCCTGATACAGGCCTCTGAAATCTCTCTATTTTCCTCTTTTAGGTTCCTTGCCCACATAAGTCATTTTAAAATATGATTTCTTTAGAAGATGATGACTTTTTTTAGCTGATCTTGGGAAGGACACCCAATGTTGGTTATTTTAATTTGTAAATTATATACTATTTTTTCAGAGGGTTAGGATCTTAACAATCTTGCTTCCATCCAGAATTTCTTAAGATGAACATGTTTAATACGTGTTTCTTATTGATCCCATTAGTCCTTATTCAGATGTTTTTTATTTATTTTTTCTAAATAGAGACCTCTACTCCTGAAGCAGGTGAGTAAAAGCAAAAGGAAACATAGACATGGAATGTGACTGTTTATTCCAATCAGAGACCACAGTCTATCAAAGAAAATTGAACAGCTCAACTAAAATAGTAATCTTTTAACAATCTGTAAAGTCAGATTAGAAAACTTCATGAGTAATTTAAAATCATATCTCAAAGGTCATTAACACAAACATAAAAATTAAGGGAAGCAGAAGAATGGCAGATGCACAGGCAGTGACACCAAGAAGAACAGAACACAGACTGAAAGTTCAGTGTGACTGAATAAAAAAGCATTAATGGAACAACAGGAAGATTGATAATTACTAGCTTATTGTGAACAAGGTCAGATTCCTGATCTCTGAAGAAACAGGTTTTGTTTCGGGTACAGGGACCACACTTGATCACTCATGAACTTTTGTGTAGCAGAATTTTATCCAAGAATGAAACGGGACAGAGAAAACTTCTGACATAGACATCAGAAGGGGGACGGAGAATGCCCCCTGACTAGTCTAAGCAAGATAGCTATATACTATTTCATTTCGTCATAAAAATAAATCCACAGAATGACGCAAGGTTGTAAAAAAGTTTACCAGACCACTTCCATAATTTACATTTTAAGGTAACAGGATTAGAATTTACCAGACCCACTCCAATAATATACGTTCTAATATTAAGTTTAGTCAGAATGTTTTCAAGAAGGAGAAACTGTTCTCAAGCAGGATACACTGTTGTTATATAATCCTTACTAAAGAATAATAATAATAATAATAAGCTTGTCTTTTCCTACTCCTTGAGAATTCCAGGCCTCTATTTCTTCTTCAAGAACCTCAAACTCTTTCTGCTCCTCAGGGCCTCTGGACTTATCATACTGCCTATGAACTGACTCTCTTATTATCCTCTTTTCTTTTTAGGAGAATTACTTTGCCAAGGAAAAACGGTGTCATTTTAATTCCATAACTACTTCCTGATGTGATGGAGCTTCATCCTTAAATTTATCAGCATCTCTTCTAACCATCATATTGACAGTCTCTGGTTCAAGTAATAGATGGGAGAGGCTGCGGCAATTGTAGGAGCCTGTACATTTGTAACTTAAAAACTTTCACACAGTTAGAAACAAACCCTGTTTTAAAGTTAGAGATGAAAGTTAAAATAGTCATTAAACCTAATTAAAACCCAGGCAAAGTTAAGAGTTACATTATGTCCATAGTTACATGAGTCCATTTTAGGATTTTTAGATATCATCTGATCAAGAAGTGTCACATATGATTGTTGTTATTGAAGACATTCACAGAGCTGAAAAAAGGCCTTTCCTTGAAGTGGAGAATCCCACCATGGGAAGCCCCTTTCAACTGATGGGGAGTTTGAAAAGTTGAAACCTGAATCACATAGTTAATTCTAAACCTTTAGGATCTATGCAAATATCTGTGCTTAAAAATAGTCTGTCTTTAAGATAATCCTTTTTTTTTTTTTTTTTTTGGCGGGGGGGCAGTCTGAACCTTCGTTAAAGGTATGGGTAAATTTTCAACTAATGGTTTTGTGTTTCCTGAGTTAGCTTATGCAGATGCCTCTTAATGATATCATTTCTCTTTTTCTACCTTTCCTGAAGATTGGAGTTGGTTAAGTGACATTCTATTCATATAATTTTGACACTCCTTCAGTTAAAATAGTTTTAAAAATGGAGCCACTGTTGCTCTGAATTGTAGAGGTTAAGATTCCACTTGCATCATGAGAAGTCAGTACAGTAAGATTTTGTCCATTCTTTAAACTCAAGCTGTAATGATACTGCTCTTGACATGAAAAAAGGTCTTTGAGCATGATACACACAGTGCCTTTGAGGTTGGTAACAACAGGAACCACATTTGCGCTCGACCCATACTTTTCCCATCAGCCCACACCCTAACATTTACATTATTGTTCATATTAAAAGAAAGGGTTCCATATTCATGAAAACAGAGGCCTGGACTTGTTCAGCATATTCCTCCCCCAAAGGGATAAGAGAAGCTCTGGCATCATTAGGAACCCATGCGGAATTAACACAGAATCCTAGCTGCAGCTTAATGGATGACGGATATAATAGTGTTTGCCTCATCCTGACAGCTCCAATATAATAGTGCATAGGAGGAAAGTGGACCAGAGGCTTCTGTGAGCACAGAGAAATTTGCCACGGTTTCCAAAAGGAATCAACAGATTAGCCCCCGCACAGTGCTTAATACCTGGTGTCCTCAGATATTATTAAGATGTGGGCTTGTGTGTGGTCCCAGTTCTCTGGAGAGTCTGATGACTGGGGCCTATACCTCAGAGGTCAGTCTCTCTCTAGTGTGGTCTTTTGCAGACAAGACAGGGAGCCAGAGGTGTCGTAGATGCCTGAGGGGAAACCCTCTGGAGATGCCCCTCCTTTCCACAGTAATAGCAAGCCCATGCCTTTTCATCCATGTTTTTCTGCTTATTTTTCTCAGGCTGTTTCAGAGCAGTTGGGACTTCAGTATTTTGTTGGATTTCCCCCCTATTTTCCTCCTCATATTCTTTACCATTATATAGCATCTGAAACATTTGCAACAGTTTTTCAAGGTTTCAGTTCAGTTCAGTCTTTCAGTTGTTTCTAACTCTTTCTGACCTCATGAATCACAGCACGCAAGGCCTCTCTGTCCATCACCAACCCCTGGAGTTCACTAAAACTCATATCAATCGAGTCGATGATACCATCCAACCATCTCACACTCTATCGCCTCTTTCTCCTCCTGCCCTCAATATTTCCCAGCATCAGAGTCTTTTCCAGTGAGTCAACTCGACGCATGAGGTGGCCAAAGTATTGGAGTTTCAGCTTTAGCATCAGTCCTTCCAATGAACACCCAGGATCAATCTCCTTTAGAATGGACTGGTTGGCTCTCCTTGCAGTCCAAGGGACTCTCAAGAGTCTTCTCTAACACCACAGTTCAAAAGCATCAATTCTTCGGCGATCAGCTTTCTTCACAGTCCAACTCTCACATCCATACATGACCACTGGAAAAACCATAGCCTTGACTGGATGGACCTTGTTTGGCATAGTAATGTCTCCACTTTTTAATATGCTATCTAGGTTGGTCATAACTTTCTAAGGTTCAATTTGGTCCAAATACCTGTTTTCGTAAATTATGGCAGACATCTGGAGCCAAATGAGTGAGAAATCTGTTTTTAGAATTATTTCCCCCTCTGTAATATTAACGTGAAAGTCAGTAAAATTATGGAGAGACTCCGTATTCTATCTAGGCAAGTAGCATAATTTCCTTGTCTCCCTATTCTATGTCAGCCAACTTAGCATAGTTTAAAATCAGTAGGGGGTGGGGGGGTGTGCAGTCCTAAGATGGCAGAGGAATAGGACGGGGAGACCATTTTCTCCCCCACAAATCCATTGAAAGAACATTTGCAAGCTCAACAAATTCCACAAAACAATTTCTTTACACTGGCAGAGGAAAAAAGACACCCAGAAATGTGGCCAGTTTTCTTCAAAGGAGGTAGGACAGAATATAAAAGATAAAAGGAGAGAAAAAAGAGTTAGTGATGGAGATCCACCCCAGGAAGGGAGTCTTAAAGAGGAGAAGTTTCCAAACATCAGGAAACCCTCTTTTCGGCAGGTCTGTGTGGAGTTTTGGATTCTCAGAGTGCAACGTACCCGGGAGGAAAAACACATACATACATAAATACACAAAACCCACAGATTATGTGTCTAACGACAACTCCCAGCAGAGAAGTACCCCAGTCAGTTGCATCTACCACCAGGAAGAGGAGGCTGAACAGGGAGGAGCGGGATACATTGTTTAGGGTAAGAACCAGGTTTGAATGCCCTGAGGGCAATCTGAGGGAGCTATCATGAGAAAACAACCTCAACTGTGTGATAGTCAGGGCCGGGCTGGGGGTGGGGCTACGTGTGGGAAGAGAGGGAGAACTATCCTGCAAAAAGCCCTAACCTAAGGTATGGCCGGGCCAGCTCACAGAACAAAGGACTGAGCGAATATCAATGGAGAGTTAGCCGGCAGTGGACAGCCCATCAACTTCAGTAGTCAGGCAGGTGGAAGCCAGAGCAAGAAAGGGGCAAACTCAGCCCCAGAGATGGCATGCCCTATCAAACCATGAACAGGATTCCAGTTGCTAACCAAGACTTCCTGGGATTCTGGACAGTTGACATCCATCAGGAGGGTGGCATCTAGAGATCAGCTCCCCAGTGGAGACACATGGCACACCAGAGATGGTGCACGCTATCACCCAGTAAACCAAGCGACTGGGACACAGGAAGTGATAGGACGAACTCACTGCCCAGGGAATGCACAGTCGCCAAGCACCTGGCTGCCTGAGCTGTTCCGACCTGGGAAGGGTACAAAAAAATTAAAAAAAAGCCCAACTGAGTCTAAGTCTTTGTGGAGTACCTGAGATCGTGAACCTAGATCAGGAACGTGCACACAACTGGGGGCCAGCTCCCTGCAGAGTAATCTGTTGCCTGAACAGTGTAGACTTTGAAAGCACACATACCAAAAGCAGGAGCAAACCCAGGGTGTCCAAGACACTGTGAGAACTCTCCACATGCCAGTGATATTTGTTTGCAATGTTCCTTCCTCTTCACAGCACGGTTGAAAAAATAAGCCTGAATAAGAGATCACTTCTCGCCCTTATGATATGGTGGAAATTAGACACTGAAGAGATCAGCGAACAGAAGAAACCAAACAAAGAGATGGAACCACTTTGAAGTGACAGGTGAAACAGAATAAACGCTGTAGATAACAGCAACTACACAGGAGGGACCTTAGGTCATCTAAGCTGGAACCAAGAACTATCTGAAACTGAACTGAGCCCACACTGTCTGCAACAGCTCCAGAAAAATTCCAGGATGTATTTTTAATACAATCATTTTTTTTAACTTTTATTTTTTAAGACCTCTATACTGCCTTTAATTTTCATTTTTATAACATACTATTACATTACCCCCACCAAAAAAGTAGAGGTTAGACCATCAAAACTACAATATTTAAACAAAAACAAGATCCCCCAAATTATATATATATATATAACTATAACTATATAAATATATAACTATATATATATATATTGTTTTGTTTTAATATTGTATTTTTGAGAGTCCAAGTTCCACTTTAGATTTTTAATCTTTGCTTTTTGGTATTTGTTATCAATTTTTTACCTTTACAAATCTACTCTTAAGTACCCATTTTTATCTTGGAGTGTGAATACTGGCTTGATTACTCTCTCCGGTTTGGACGCTCCTTTTTCTAGACCAGATCGCCTCTATTTCCTACCTCCACCTTCATTTCTCTACCCACATATGTGAAATTCTTTATGTGTTCTGGGCTGTGGAGAAGACAGTACTACCTTGATCTATCTCTCTCCTTTTGATTCCCTTTTTTCTTCTCCATTTCACGCTATCTCCTTCCTCCCTCTTCTCTTCTCTGTATAACTCGGTGAGCCTCTCTGAAGGTTCCAGACTGTGGAGAGCACATAGAGAATGGTTTACTGGCTCGATTGCTCTCTCCCCTTGTGATTCCCCTTCTCTGCCTTCTGGTCACCTTTTATCTCCCTCCTCCCTCTTCTCTTCTCCATGTAATTCTGCAAACCGCTCTGGGTGTCCTTCACTGTGGAGAGTCTTTTCATCATTAACCTAGAAGTTTTATCATTGGTGCTGTATGGATGTAGAAGTCTTGAGGCCACTGTGAAAATAAGACTCTAAACCAGAAGCAGGAGGCTTAAGCCCAAATCCTGAGAACACCAGAGAACTCCTGACTTCAGGGAACATTAACTGATAAGAGATCATCCAAAGCCTCCATCATTTCAGTCGCTCAGTCGTGTCTGACTCTCTGTGACACCATGAATCACAGCATACCAGGCTTCCCTGTGTATAACCAAAGCCTGGAGTCCACTCAAACTCATGTCCATCCAGTCGGTGATGCCATCCAGCCATCTCATTCTTTGTCGTCCCCTTCTACTCCCACCCCCAACCTTTCCCAGCGTCAGAGTCTTTTCCAGTGAGTCAACACGTAGCATGAGGTGGTCAAAATATTGCAGTTTCAGCTTCAGCATCAGTTCTTCCAATGAACACCCACGATTGATCTCCATTAGAATGAATTGGTTGGATCTCCATGCAGTAAAAGGGACTCTCAAGACTCTTCTCCAACACCACAGTTCAAAAGCACTAATTCTTCGGCAATCAGCTTTCTTCACAGTTCAACTCTCACATTCATACATGACCACGGGAAAACCAAAGCCTTGACTAGACGGACATTGGTTGGTAAAGTAATGTCTCTGCTTTTAAATATACTGTCTATGTTGGTCATAACTTTCCTTCCAAGGAGTAACCGTCTTTTAATTTCATGGCTGTATTCACCATCTGCAGTGATTTTGGAGTCCCCCAAAATAAACTCTGAAACTGTTTCCACTCTTTTTCCATCTATTTCCCATGAACTGATGGGACCAGATGCCATGAATATGGTTTTCTGAATGTTGAGCTTCAAGCCAACCTTTTCACTATCCACTTTCACTTTCATCAATAGGCTTTTGAGTTCCTCTTCACTTTCTGCCATAAGGGTGGTGTCATCTGCATATCTGAGGTTACTGATATTTCTCCCAGCAATCTTGATTCTAGCTTGTGCTTCTTCCAGCCCAGAGTTCCTCAGGATGTACTCTGCATATAAGTTAAATAAGCAAGGTGACAATATACAGCCTTGATGTGCTCCTTTTCCTATTTGGAAGCAGTCTGTTGTTCCATGTACAGTTCTGACTGTTGCTTCCTGACCTGCATACAGGTTTCTCAAGAGGCAGGTGAGGTGGTTTGGGATTCCCATCTCTTGAAGAATTTTCCACCGTTTACTGTGATCCACACAGTCCAAGGCTTTGGCATAGTCAATGAAGCAGAAATAGATTTTTTCTGGAACTCTCTTGCTTTCTCCATGACTCAGCAGATGTTGGCAATTTGACCTCTGGTGCCTCTGTCTTTTCTGAAACCTGCTTGAATGTCTGGGAGTTCACGGTTCACATACTGCTGATGCCTGGCTTGGAGAATTTTGAGCATGATTTTACTAGCGTGTGAGATGAGTGAAGTTGTGCGGTAGTTTGAGCATTCTTTGGCATTGCCTGTCTTTGGGATTGGAATGAAGAGTGACCTTTTCCAGTCCTTTGGCCACTGCTGAGTTTTCCAAATTTGTTGGATTATTGAGTGCAGCACTTTCACAGCATCATCTTTCAAGATTTGAAATAGCTCAGCTGGAATTCCATCACCTCCACTAGCTTTGTTTGTAGTGATGCTTTCTATGGCCCACTTGACTTCACATTCCAAGATGTCTGGCTCTAGGTCAGTTATCATGTTACAGTGACTATCTTGGTCGTGAAGATATTTTGTGTACAGTTCTTCTGTGTATTCTTGCCACCTCTTCTTAATATCATATGCTTCTGTTAAGTCCAAACCATTTCTGTCCTTTATCGAACCCATCTTTGTATTAAAGGTTCCCTTGGAATTTCTAATTTTCTTGAAGAGATCTCTTGTTTTTCCTATTCTGTTGTTTTCCTCTATTTCTTTTCACTGATCACTGAGGAAGGTTTTCTTATCTCTCCTTGCTATTCTTTAGAACTCTGCATTCATATGCTTATATCTTTCCTTTTCTCCTTTGCTTTCGCTTCTCTTCTTTTGACAGCTATTTGTAAGGCCTCCTCCACCAGGCATTTCGCTTTCTTGCATTTCTTTTCCATGGGGATGATCTTGGCCCCAGTCTCCTGTACAGTGTCAAGAAACTCTGTCCAGAGTTCATCAGGCACTCTATCAGATTTAGTCCCTTTAATCTCTTTCTCATTTCCACTGTATAATCATAAGGGATTTGATTTAGGTCATATCTGAATGGTCTAGTGTTTTTCCCTACTTTCTTCAATTTAAGTCTGAATTTGGCAATAAGTATTTCATGATCTGAGCCACAGTCAATTCCTACTTGCACTGAATGCAAGGATCACCCAAGAGCCAACAAGTTCCAGAGAAAGACATACCACACAAATTCTCCACCAACACAGGAACATAATGCTGAGCTTCAATACACAGGCTTCCCAAAGTCATACCAATCCCATAGACATCTCAAAACTCACTACTGGACACTTCATTGCAATCCAGAGAGAAGAAACCCAGTTCCACCCATAAGAACACTGACAAAAGCTCAACGACTCAGTAAATTAACAAAGATCAAATGCAACGAACAGATTTTAAAAGCTCCAAGGGAAAATCAACAAATAACACACAAGGGGATTCCCATAAGAACAGCAGCTGATCTTTCAATAGAATCTGTTAAGGTCAGAAGGGAAAGGCAGGACATATTTAAAGAGATGAAAGAGAAAATATACAACCCAGATTACTGTACCCAGGAAGGATCACATTCAAATATGAAGGAGAAATCAAAAGCTTTTCAGACAAGTAAAAGCTGAGAGAATTCAGCACCACCAAACAAGCTCTTCAACAAGTGCAAAAGGATCTTCCCTAGACAGGAAACACAGAAAGAGTATATAAATTCAAACCCTAAAGAACAAAGTAATTGACAATGGGATACTACTTATCAATAATTATCTTAAATGTAAATGGGTTGAATATCCCAAACAAAAGACAATGACTGGTTGAATGGATACAAAACAATACCACGATATACGCTGTCTACAAGACAGCCACCTCAAAACGAGGGACACATAAAAGTGACCGAAAGTGAAGACCTGGAAAAATCATTTTACACAAATGCAACTTAAAAAAAACAAAACAAAACACTAGTAGCGATACGCTTATCAGATGAAATAGACTTTTAAATAAAGTCTGTGAAGAGAGAAAAAGAAGGGCAGTTCGTAATGATCAAAGGATCACTCCAAGAAGAAGATATAACATTTATAAATATATATGGACCCAACATAGGACATGGAGAAGGAAATGGCAACCCACTTCAGTGTTCTTGCCTGGAGAATCTCAGGCACGGTGGAGCCTGGTGGGCTGCGGTCCATGGGGTCACTCAGAGTTGGACACAAATGAAGCGACTTAGCAGCAGAAACCTAGGACATTGCAATATGTAAGGCAAATGCTAACAAGTATGAAAGGGGAAATTAACAATATCACAATAATAGTGGGAGACTTTAATAAGCCAATCAAGCCTATGGATATATCAAATAAACAGAAAATTAACAAGGAAACACAAATTTTAAATGACACAATGGACCAGTAGACCTAGTTGATATCTATAGGACATTTCACTCTGAAACAATCAATTTCACCTTTTTTTCACTTGCACATGGAAACTTCTCCAGGATAGATCATATCCTGGGCCATAACACTAGCCTTGGTAAATAAAAAAAAATAATTGAAATCATTCCAATCATAGTTTTTTACCACAGTGCCATAGATTAGATCTCAATTACAGGAAAAAAAAAAAAAACTATTAAAATGCCAACATATGGAGGCTTTTCAATAACCAAAAATCATAGAGGAAATAAAAAGAGAAAAATATGCATAGAAAGGAGTGAATAATGAAAACACAACAACCCAAAACCTATAGGACACTGTAAAACCTGTGCTAAGGAAAGGTTCATAACACTACAGGCTTACCTATGGAAAATCCCCAGAAGAGGGCATGGCAATCCACTCTAGCATTCTTGCCTGGAGAGTTCCATGGACAGAGGAGCCTGGTGGTCCATGAGGTTGCAAAGAGTCAGACATGAGTGAGTGACTAACAATTTAATTTTCAGGCATGTTCATTAAGGGTCTTGGGCTGTGGCAGACTCCAAGCTTCAGCTGACTGAAATCTTGAGAATCAGAACGAGATGCTATCAAGATCCCTTATATTCCAGCTTGTCTGGTGCAGATATAGATATCTATTCTTCTTCATATTGAGATGGTAACAGGCAGGAAGGCCAGGGGTCTCCAAACGGAGGAAATAAGCTGCAAGTGTCAGACATTTTTATCTCTCTTAAGCGGCAGGAGGAAACAAACTAGATATTTTTTTCTTCTCTATACAAATTTAAAAAAAAGTTTCTCTTAAAATACAGTGTTTGCCATAATGACACCTGGTTTCACCTGAAGCTAACTATTCTCAAATCTTGAGTTAAACAATTCATTTTTCTTATGGAAATGTTGGTCTTAAGATATGTTAATGTACTAAGCATTTACCTCAGACTCTATCTTCAAGTCGGTTCCGCCAAATGGCTCAGGGCCTACTTGATAAACCTCTATGTTATACTCAGATATTGTTCCCTTAATCTATGCCAAATGAAACTATTTGTATGGTAATCTGCCCTTCTACAAGATTCAAGCTAATCATTTTATGGCCCAGGATGAATCATCTGGTGTCAAAATTATCCCAAATGCATCTTATATCTGAGGGGCGTGGTGCCATTCTAAGCCTTAAGGCATTCCTTTCTTTCATGAACAGACAGCTGCTGCTGCTGCTGCTGAGTCACTTCAGTCGTGTCCGACTCTATGTGACCCCCATAAACGGAAGCCCACCAGGATCCCCCATCCCTGGTATTCTCCAGGCAAGAACACTTGAGTGGGTTGCCATTTCCTTCTCCAATGTGAAAGTGAAAAGTGAAATTGAAGTCACTCAGTCCTGTCCAACACTTAGCGACCCCACGGACTGCAGCCTTCCAGGCTCCTCCATCCATCGGATTTTCTAGGCAAGAGTACTGGAGTGGCTTGCCATTGCCTTCTACGCTACTGACTATATAACATCCAGCTGAAGACTAGCAGGGGGGAACTCTTTCTGCCCGCTTCTGATGTCTATGTTAGAAAGCTTTCTCTATCTCCTTTATCCTTTAATAAAACTTTATTACACAAAAGCTCTGAGTGATCAAGCCTCATCTCCAGCCCCGGATTGAATTCTCCTCCGGAGGCCAAGATCCCGGTGTCTTTGTGTCATTCCGCAACAACCTTTCAATATTCTTTCCACTTATCAGTTCAGTTCAGTTGCTCAGTCCTGTAAAACTCTTTGTGATCCCATGGACTGCAGTATTCCAGGCTACCCTGTCCATCAGTAACTTCCAGAGCTTGCTCAACTCATGTCCATCAAGTCGGTGATGCTATCCACCCAAATCATCCTCTGTCAACTCCCCTTCTCCTCCCGCCTTCAATCTTTCCCAGCATCAGGGTTTTTCCCAATGAGTCAATTCTTCACATCATTAGCCAAATTATTTGAGCTTCAACATCAGTCCTTCCAATGAATATTCAGGACTGATTTCCTTTAGAATGGACCGGTTAGATCTCCTTACAGTACAAGGGACTCTCAAGACACTTCCCCAACACCACAGTTAAAGGCATCAATTCTTCAACACTCAGTTTTCTTTGTGAGATTATTTTATGAGAGTTCAATTCTCTTATCCATACATGACTCCTGGAAAATACCACAGCTTTGAGTAGACGACCTTTTGTTGGCAAAATGATGGCTCTGCTTTTGAATATGTCTAGGTTCCTCAGAACTTTTCTTCCGAGGAGCAAGCATCTTTGAATTTCATAGCTGCAGTCACCATCTGTGGTGATTTTGGAGACTACAAAAATAAAGTCTCTCGGATTTCCATTGTTCCCCAATCAATTTGCCTTGAAGGAAGGAAAACAAATGGCATGATCTTCGATATCTGAATGTTGAGTTAAGCCAGCTTTTTAACTCTCCCTTTTCACTTCCATCAAGAGGCTCTTTCGTTCTGCTTCAGTTTCTGCCCTAAGGGCATTGTCATCTGGATAGCTAAGGTTTTTGATATTTCTCCCAGAAATCTTGGCTCTAGCTTTTGCTCTGGCATTTTGCATGATGTACTCTGAACTAAGTAAACATGGTGACAATATATAGCTTTGACATATGTCTGTCCAATTTAAAACCAGCCCATTGTTCCATGTCTGGTTCTACTGTTGCTTCTTGACCTGCATACAGCCTTCTCATGAGGCAGGTAAGGTGGTCTGGTGTTCGCATCTTTGGAGAATTTTCCAGCATTTTGTTGTGACCTACATTGTCAGTGGCTTCAGTTCAGTTCAATTCAGTCGCTCAGTCGTATCCAACTCTTTGTAACCCCATGAATTGCAGCACGCCAGGCACCCCTGTCCATCACCAACTCCCAGAGTACATTCAAACTCATATTCATTGAGTCGATGATGCCATCCAGCCATCTCATCCCCTGTCGTCCCCTTCTCCCACTGCCCCCAATCCCTGCCAACATCAGGGTCATTTACAATGAGTCAAAACTTCACATGAGGTGGCCAAAGTATTGGAGTTGCAGCTTTAGTCCATCAGTCCATCCAATAAACACCCATGACTGATCTCCTTTTATGATGGACCGGTTGGACCTCCTTTCAGTCCAAGGCACTCTCAAGAGTCTTCTCCAACACTACAGTTCAAAAGCATGAATTATTCGGCACTCAGCTTTCTTCACAGTCCAACTCTCACATCCATATATGACCATGGGAAAAACCATAACCTTGACTTAATGGACCTTTGTTGCAAAGTAATATTTCTGTTTTTTAATATGCTATCTAGATTGTTCATAAGTTTCCTTCCAAGGAGTAAATATCTTTTAATTTCATGGCTGCAATCAACTTATGCAGTGATTTGGAGCCCAAAAAATAAATCCTGACACTGTTTCCACTATTTCCCCATCTATTTCCCATGAAGTGATGGGTCCGTATGTCATGATCTCAACTTTCTGAATGTTGAGCTTAAACCCTTCTTTTTCACTCTCCTCTTTCACGTTCACCAAGAAGGTCTTTAGTTTCTCTTCACTTTCTGACATATAGATATTGTCATGTGCATATCTGAGCTTGTCGATATCCAGGCAAACTTAATTCCAGTTTGTGCTTCTTCCAGCCCAGAATATCTCATGATGTACTCTGCATATATGTTAAATAATCAGGGTGATAATATGTAGCCTCGACGTACTCCTGGGCATAGTCAATAAAGCAGAAATAGATATTATTCTACACTCTCTTGCTTTTTCTATGATCCAGTGTATGTTGGCAACTAGATCTCTGGTTCCTCTTCCTTTTTCTATATTCAGCATGAATATCTGGAAATTCTTGGTTCAGTTTTGCTGAAACCTCACTTGGAGAATTTTGAGCATTACTTTACTAGCATGAGAGATGAGCACAATTGTGCAATAGTTTGAATATTCTTTGTCAGTAACTTTCTTGGGGATTGGAATGACAACTGATCATGTCTAGTCCTGTGGCCACTGCCGAGTTTTCCACTTTTGCCAGCATATTGAGTGCAGCACTTTCACAACATCATCTTTTAGGACTTAAAAGAGCTCAGTTAGAATTACATCACCTCCACTAGCTTTGTTCATAATGATGCTTCCTAAGGCCGATTTGACATAACATTCCAGGATGTCTGGCTCTAGGTGAGTGATAACACCATTGTGTTTATCTGGGTCATTAGAGAGACGCTGGCCCCAGTGGCACAGACGCAAGAGACGCCGGCCCCAGTGCAAACGACCACGCAAAGAGGTACGGCTGTGAGGAGGTACCCCAGGCCTTAGTCCAGGGCCAGTGGCCGAGAGGAGCTACCCCATGTCCAATAGGCCGTGGCTGCGCGGGCGCAGGAGGGCCGAGAGAAGCTACTCCACCTTCAAGGTCAGGAGGGGAGGCCATGAGTAGATACCCTTCATCCAAGATAAGGTGCAGTGGATGCGCTTATTTGGAGCAGCTGTGAAGAGACATCCCATGCCCAAGGTAAGAGAAACCCAAATAAGTTGGTCGGTATTGAGAGGGGGCATCAGAGGGCAAACACACTGAAATAATAATCACAGGAAACTAGTCGATCTGATCACATGGACCACAGCCGAATGTGCTCCACTGGAGAAGGGAAGGAAAACCATTTCAGTATACTTGCCTTGTGAACCCCATTAACAGTATCAAAGGGCAAAATGATAGGATACTGAATGAGGAATTCCCCAGGTCGGTAGGTGCACAGGATGCTACTGGAGATCGGTGGAGGAATAACTCTAGAAGGAATGAAGGGATAGAGCAAAAGCAAAACCAATACCCAGTTGTGGATGTGACCGGTGATAGAAGAAAGATCCGGTGCTGTAAAGAGCAATATTGCATAAGAACCTGGAATGTTAGGTCCATGAATCAAAGTAAATTGGAAGTGGTCAAACAGGAGATGACAAGAGTGAAAATAGACATTCTAGGAATCAGTGAATTAAAATGGACTGGAATGGGTGAATTTAACTCAAATGACCATTATATTTACTACTGTGGGCAGGAATCCCTTAGAAGAAATGGAGGAGCCATCATGGTCAACAGAAGAGTCCGAAATGCAGTACTTGTATTGAATCTTAAAAACGACAGAATGATTTCTGTTCATTCCCAAGGCAAACCATTCAATATTACAGTAATCCAGGCCTATGCCCCAACCAGTAACGTCCTTTTCATCATAGGGGACTGGAATGCAAAAGGAGGAAGTCAAGAAACACCTGGAGTAACAGGCAAATTTGACCTTGGAGCACGGAATGAAGCAAGGCAAAGGCTAATAGAATTTTCTCAAGAGAACGCACTGGTCATAGCCAACACCCTCTTCCAACAACACAAGAGAAGACTACACATGGACAGCACCAGATGGTCAACACCGAAATCAGATTGATTATATTCTTTGAGGCCAAAGATGGAGAGGTTGCATACAGTTAGCAAAAAAAGGCTAGGAGCAGACTGTGGCTCAGATCTTGAACTCATTATTGCCAAATTCAGACTTAAATTGAAGAAAGTAGGGAAAACCACTACACCATTCAGATATGACCTAAATCAAATCCCTTATGATTATACAGTGGAAGTGAGAAATAGATTTAAGGGGCTAGATGTGATCGACAGAGTGCGTGACGAACTTTGGACGGAGATTCGTGACATTTTACAGGAGATTGGGACCAAGACCATCCCCATGGAAAATAAATGCAAAAAGGCAAAATGCCTGGTGGAGGAGGCCTTACAAATAGCTGTGAAAAGAAGTGAAAAGCAAAGGAGAAAAGGAAAGATATAAGTATCTGAATGCAGAGTTCCAAAGGTTAGCAAGGAGAGATAAGAAAGCCTTCCTCAGTGATCAATGCAAAGAAATAGAGGAAAACAACAGAATAGGAAAAACAAGATATCTCTTCAAGAAAATTAGAAATTCCAAGGGAACATTTCATGCAAAGATGGGCTCGATAAAGGAAAGAAATGGTATGGACCAAACAGAAACAGAAGATATTAAGAAGAGGTGGCAAGAATACACAGAAGAACTGTACAAAAAAATATTTTCACGACCAAGATAGTCACGATAAAGTGATCACTGACCTAGAGCCATACATCTTGGAATGTGAAGTCAAGTGGGCCTTAGAAAGCATCACTACGAACAAAGCTAATTGAGGTGATGGAATTCCAGTTGAGCTATTTAAATATTGAAAGATGATTCTGTGAAAGTGCTGCACTCAACATGCCAGCAATTTTGGAAAACTCAGCAGTGGCCACAGGACTGGAAAAGGTCAGTCTTCATTCCAATCCCAAAGAAAGGCAATGCCAAAAAATGCTCAAACTACCACACAATTGCAGTCATCTCATAAGCTAGTAAAGTCATGCTCAAAATTCTCCAAGCCAGGCTTCATCAATATGTGAACCTTGAACTCCCCGATGTTCAAGCAGGTTTCAGAAAAGGCAGAGGCACCAGAAATCAAATGGCCAACATCTGCTGAGTCATGGAGAAAGCAAGAGAGTTCCAGAAAAACATGTATTTCTGCTTCATTGTTCATTGACTATGTATGCAGATAAGGAAGCAACAGTCAGAACTGTACATGGAAAAACAGACTGGGTTCAAATTGGAAAAGGAGTATGTCAAGGCTGTATATTGTCACCTTGCTTATTTTACTTATATGCAGAGTACATCCTGAGGAACTCTGGGCTGGAAGAAGCACAAGCTGGAATCAAGATTGCTGGAAGAACTATCAATAACCTCTGATATGTAGATGACACAACCCTTATGGCAGAAAGTGAAGAGGAACTCAAAAGCTTCTTAATGAAATTGAAAGAGGAGAGTGAAAAGGTTGGCTTGAAGCTCAACATTCAGAAAATAAAGATCATGGCATCTGGTCCATCACTTCATGGGAAATAGATGGAAAAACAGTGGAAACAGTGTCAGACTTTATTTTTGGGGGGCTCCAAAATCACTGCAGATGCTGATTGCAACCATGAAATTAAAAGACGGTTACTCCTTGGAAGAAAAGTTATGACCAAACTTGATAGTATATTAAAAAGCAGAGACATTACTTTGCCAACCAAGGTCCGTCTAGTCAAGGCAATGTTTTTTCCCGTGGTCATGTATGGATGTGAGAGTTGCACTGTGAAGAAAGCTGATCGCCGAAGAATTGATGCTTTTGAACTATGGTGCTGGAGAAGACTCTTGAGAGTCCCTTGTGCCGCAAGGAGATCCAACCAGTCCATTCTAAGGGAGCTCGATCCTGGGTGTTCATTGGAAGGACTGATGCTAAAGCTGAAACTGCAATACTTTGGCCATCTCGTGCAACGAGTTGACTCACTGGAAAAGACTCTGATGCTCGGAAGGGTTGGGGGCGGGAGAAGAAGGGGATGACGGAGAATGAGATGGCTGGATGGCATCACTGACTCTGTGGACATGAGTTTGAATGAACTGCGGGAGTTGGTGATGGATGGGGAGGCCTGGCGTGCTGTGATTCATGGGGTCGCGGAGAGTCGGACACTACTAAGCGACTGAACTGAACTGATGCCTTGTCATTAAAAAAAATAATAATTATTGACTCTGATGTGAGTAGATGGAGGACAGGAGAAGGGGACGACAGAGGATGAGATGGCTGGATGGCATCACCGACTCTGTGAGCATGAGTTTGAGTGAACTCCAGGAGTTGGTGATGGACAGGGAGGCCTGGCCTGCTGTGATTCATGGAGTCGCAGAGATTTGGACAGGACTGAGCGACTGAACTGAATTGAACTGAAGATCTCTTTTATGTAGTTCTTCTGTTCTATAATTCTTCGGTTTTATATAGTTCTTCTGTTTTTACCACTTCTTTTTAATAGCTAATGCTTCAGAAACGGTCCATACTATTTCAGTCCTTTATTGTGCTCATCTTTGCATGAAATATTCCCTTGTATATCTAATTTTTTTCAAGCTTTTCCTAGTCTTTCCCTTTCTATTTTTTCCCTCATTTATTTTGTGTGTGGGGGGGTTGCGAGCATTGTTCATTTAATGTTATGTTCTTATATCTCCTTGCTATTTTTTGGAACTCTGCATTCAGATGGGTGCATCTTATTCCTTTACTCCTTTGCCTTTAGCTTCTCTTCTTTTCTCACCTATTAGTAAGGTCTCCTCAGACAATCCTTTTTCCTTTCAGCACTTCATTTTGGTGGGTTGTTTTGATCATGGCCTCCTGTACAAGTTTAGGTAACCCCAACCATTGTTTTTCAAATTGTGCTTGTCAGAACTGATCCCTTGAATCTAATTTCTCTTCTACTGTATATTCATGAGGAATTTGCCTTAAGTCATACCTGAGTGGCCTATGGGTTTCCACTACTTTCTTTAATTGAAATCTGAATTTTGCAATATGGAGGTCATGATAGAGCCACAGTAAGCTCTTTGTCTTCTTTCTGCTTACTCTATAGAGCTTCTCCATCTTTGGCTGCAAAGAACATAACCAGTATGATTTTGGTGCTGACCATCTTCTGATGTCCATGTGTTGTGTCTTCTCTTGGGTTGTTGGAAGATGGTGTTTTCAATGACCAGTGCATTTTCCTTGCACTTTTCGATGGCAGCTATTCTAACTGGCATGAGATGGTAGCTCTTTGTCGTTTTGATTCACATTTCTCCAATAATGAGTGACATGGAGCATCTTTTCATATGTTTGTTACCCATGTGTATGTCTCCTTTGGAGAAATGTCTGTTTAGAACTTTGGCCCATTTTTTGGATTGGGTCATTTACTTTTCTGGCAATGAGCTGCATGAGCTGCTTGTATATTTTGGAGATTGATTCTTTGTCAGCTGTTTATTATTTTCTCCCATTCTGAAGGCTGCCTTTTCAACTTGCTTATAGATTCCATTGTTGTACAAAGGCCTTAAAGTTTAATTAGGTACTGATTGTTTATTATTGCTTTTATTTCCATTACTGTTGGAGGTGGGTCATAGAGGATCTTGCTGTGATTTATGTAAGAGAGTGTTCTGCCTATGTTTTCCTCAGGCGATTTTGTTTCTGGTCTTATTTTTAGATATTTAATCTATTTTGAGTTTATTTTTTTGTATGGTCTTAGAAAGTGTCCTGGTTTCATTCTTTTACATATAGTTGACCAGTTTTCCCAGCACCACTTGCTCAAGATAATGTCTGTTCTCCTTGTATATTTTGGCCTCATTTGTCCAAGATCAGTTGTCCATAGGTGTGTGGATTCATCTCTGGGTTTTCTATTTTGTTTTGCTGTTCTATATTTCTGCCTTTGGGCCAATACCATACTGTCTTGATGACTGTAGCTTTGTAGTATTGTCGGCTTGACATCCTATTTTTGCATCCCAGTCCTCTAAGATAAAAAGGACAAGTGTTTTGGGGGTATTAGTTCTAGAATGTCTTGTGGGTCCTCATAGAACCATTCAACTTCAACTTCTTTGGAATTAGACTTGGCTTATTGTGACATTGAATGGTTTGCCTTGGAGATGTACCGACATCATTATCTTTTTTGAGACTGAACCCAATAAATGCATTTTGGACACTTTAGTTGACTATACTCAATTTCTTCTAAGGGATTCTTGCCCACAATAGTAGATGTAACGATCATCTGAATTAAATTCACCCATTATATTCCACTTTAGTTCACTGATCCCTGAAATGTCAATGTTCACTCTTGCCATCTCCTTTTTGATCACATCCAATTTACCTTGATCATGGACATAACATTCCAGTTCCTATGCAATATTGTTCTTTATGGTATTGGACATTGCGTCCATAATCAGTCACATCCACAACTGGGCACTGTTTTCACTTTTGCCCTGACTCTTCATTCTTTCTGGAGTTACTTCTCCACTCTTCAGCAGTAGCATATTGGGCACGTACTGATGTGGGGAGTTCAACTCTCAGTGTCATGTCTGTTTGCCTTTTCATACTGTTCATGGGGTTCCCAAGGTAAGAATACTGAAGTAGTTTGCCATTGCCTTCTTCAGTCGACCACATTTTGTCTGAACTCTCCACCATGACCCGTCCATCTTGGCCTGCCCTACACAGCATGTAGTCTCCTTGCAGTATAAGGGACTCTCAAGAGTCTTCTCCAACACCACAGTTCAAAAGCATCGATTCTTCGGCGATCAGCCTTCTTCACAGTCCAACTCTCACATCCATACATGACCACGGGAAAAACCATTGCCTTGACTAGACGGACCTTGGTTGGCAAAGTAATGTCTCTGCTTTTTAATATACTATCAAGGTTGGTCATAACTTTCCTTCCAAGGAGCAAGCGTCTTTTAATTTCATGGCTGCAATCAGCATCTGCAGTGATTTTGGAGCCCAAAAAAACAAAGTCTGACACTGTTTCCACTGTTTTTCCATCTATTTCCCATGAAGTGATGGGACCAGATGCCATGATCTTTGTTTTCTGAATGTTGAGCTTCAAGCCAACCTTTTCACTCTCCTCTTTCACTTTCATCAAGAGGCTTTTGAGTTCCTCTTCACTTTCTGCCATAAGGGTTAGTATCTTATTGAAAATTTCAATTGTCATCCAACTATATAATATACTTTTTAAGAAAATAGTAAAATCAAGCTGAATGTGTTGTACATATATTAGTGTATATGTGCATGTTAAAAGACTAAAAGTTTTTTTTTTTTTTTTTCCCAAAGAAAATCTACTTTAAAAGTGGTGGCAACAGAACTACTATCAGTAACCTGGATATAATCGACACAGGTTACCTTTGGGTCTATTTGTTATGTTTTAATTTTTTATGTACTTAATTCTATTCAAAATCTTTCATACGTTTCTTCTATGTCTCACAAAATATGTTACTGGATACTTGTGAATATCTGGACACAAACTTTTGTGCAATAATATAGCATTCTCTCTAATTTACATTTGAGAACTTGGCACAGATATTCCCAAATGAAATATGGAATGCTCAATATTAGACATTTGAAACTCTACGCATAGATTTTCCTACGAGAAATAGGGACCTTTGTATATTTCACAGAGAAAAAAGGATTGCATAATTTTTTGTTGAAACCTTTGTTTCTATATATACTCACATTGAAAATCAGAATGAATATTTTCTGAAATATAATATGAAATTTTATACATTTTATATATGGTAACCTGAAAAAAGAAATTCAAACATGAAATATGAAGTTTCTGTATTTCATATATGGATACTAGAATGTTGATTTAAATACATGATATATAGAATTCTCTAATGTCATATATTGAATTCTGGTCCTACCTATTCTGAAATGTGTATTTCATCTTTAATTCCATATATCATGTTGAAAAACTGTGCTCAAAATTTACGCATGTAATGTAGAAAAAGAAATATCGTATATTCATTTATCAAATGAAAATAATCAAATTTTATGGAGGGAAATCTGTCCCGAGATTTTCATATGTGAAATTCAGAGATTTCCCAATTTCATAAAGGAAAATCCAAATCCAGATTTTGATATGTAAAGTAAAGAATTCAGTATTATGGGTAGGAAAATCTTTGACAAACTTACACATGTGAAATCAAGAGAAATTAATATTGTGTGTACAAATTCTGCACACAGAATTTTCCAGGAGAAATACAGATTTCCATATATTATGTGTGTGTATGTATTCATTTCCATATATTATGTGTAAAATAATAAGTTCTTGGAGTTTCATATGCTAAATTCATAGCTAAATACAGAGAATGGCATTTTGTTTGTAGAAATCTGTGCACATATTTTCCCTATGGAAAATATAGTATTTCATATTTTATTAAAAATATACACTGTGACATTGCCATTTAAAATAGAAAATTCAACATTTCATCTGAGAGTATCTATGCCCAGATGTTCACATGTGAAATATAGGAAAGTCAATATTTCATATTGTGAAATATATAAAATTCCAAGTTTATGTGGGAAAATCTGTACCTACATTCTTATGTGAAATATAGAGATTTCAGACACAAAATTCTCTTCAGTACAAATTTTCATTGAGATATAGAGAATCCCATATTTCATCCAGGAAAACCAGGACTTATATTTTTATATGTCATATATAGAGAATTCCATATTTCATTTAGGATCATCTGCACTCTAACCTGCTAATGTTAAACATAGATTGTTCCATATTTTAGACAGAAACATAGACAGCAATATTTTTCCTATGTGAAATATAGCGGATTCCACATTTCATGTAGAAAATCTGCACTCAAATTTTCAGATATGAAATACAGCAAATTCTACATTTCATTTTGGAACATCTGCATCCATTTCCAAATACACCATACAGAGGCTTTCATGTACTTCACATAGAAACACCACTGTTCAGATTTTCTTATACAATATATAAAGGATTTCATATTTCATGTTTGGAAGTCCAAAAAATTATCACATATAAAATTCTAGAATTTTCATATTTTACATATGAAAAGCTTTCTGTAGATTTTCATATACATTTAGGAAAATTACAAATATTGTATATGTAAATAGCCAGGCAGATTTGAATACACAAAACAGAAATATCCATATTTAGTCTATTAAGAACTGAAGACAAATTCTCAATAAGACAAATAGAAATTTTCGTAATACATCTCAGTAAACTACTCGCGGATTTTCACATGTATGATCACTTGAAATGTATTATAAGTAGGAATATTTACACCCATACATCCCTCTATGAAATACAGAGAAACCCAAGTTTCTCTGAGAAAATCTGCATTCAACTTTTCAAATATGAAATGCAGAGAATTTCGTATTCTCACACTTATGCATGTGTAATATTGAGAAATCCATATTTCACATGGAAAATGTCACCTGGACGTTCATGTATGAACTATAGATAATTCCACATTTTCTGTTGGAAAATCTGCAGCTAGATATTCATATATGAAATACAGAGAATTCCATACTTCAATATGGAAATTCTGGGGCTACATTTTCAATGTTAAATACATTGGATTCCCACTTTCATTTGAGAAAATGTGTGATCAGGTTTTCATATGTGATATGTAGATAAATAGGGACCCATACCATCATATATGCATGTATCATATCATAATTCCACGCCCTATATCAGAAAAATGAGCCCAAAATTTCCTATGTGATGTGAAGGGAATTTTATGTTTCTGAACCAGATTTTTGATAGGTGAAATACAGTAGAGAATTCCATTTTTCATGTAAACACTTGTAGATCTTAATATTCATAAGTGCTATCTAGAGAAATACATAAGGGTAATTGCCACTCAGATTACATGCATAAATGATATCTAGAGAATTCCATATTGAAAAAGTATCACCCACAATTTGATATGCAAACCATAGAGAATTCCATATTTCATGTAGGAAAATCTGTGATAAGATGTTCATATGAGAAATATACCAAATCTATATTTTATGTAGGGATATTTACTCCAAGTGTTGATATGTGAAATAAAGAGTACCATAAGTATCATATAGAAAAATCACCCCTCTCATGCTCATACGTGAAATAGAAAGAAAGGCGTAATTCACTTCGGAATATCTTCATCCTAAATTGATACATGAAGCCTAGAGAATACTTTACTACATGAAAATAATCTGTGTCAAGAATTTCATACGTGAAAAAATATGATTCCATATTGGATATAAGAATATTTTCAAATATGAATGTGTATTTCAAGTTAATCTTAGAAATCCATGTTTGGATTTTATTTGCGTAATATAGAGAAACCCATATTCACTTAAGAAAAAATATCTATCCCAGATTTTCCTATGTGAAATAATGAAATTTCCCAATTTCATGTAGGAGAATCAACATCCAGATTTTCATAGGTAAACTAAAGAGTTCAGTAAGTCATGGAGGAAAATCTTTGATAAGATTTTCATATGTGAAATATAGAGAATTCAATTTTGAATGTACAAAATTCTGCACAGAGAATTTTAAAGGAGACATACAGATTCCATATGTCATGTTCGATAATAAGCTCTTGGATTATCATACGTTAAACACAAATAATTCTGTACTGCATGTGGAAACTCTGCACAAACTTCCATGTGGAAAATATACAGTATTTTATATTGTAGCTAAATATCCTATTCAACATTTCTTCTGAGTAAATTCTGTCGAGATGCGCACAAGTGAAATGTAGGGAATTAAACATTTCATATATAGGTTAACTGGCTCCCATACAATCATCTATGTAATAAGGAAAATTCCAAATTTCATTTATGAAAAAAGGTGGGCAAATGTTCAGATGTGAAAGTATAGAGAAATCGCTTTTTTATATAGGATCATCTCTACCATTTCATAACTGAAAATAGCAAATTCCATGTTTTATGGTAATCTTATGGACGGAGAATCCTGAAAACTACAATCCAAGGTCACAAAGAGTCTAACACAAATGCAGCAACTGAGCATGAATAATTCATTTAGGCAAAGAGACTAGATTAGTATATTAAATTCAGAGAATTCCATATTTAATTAGGAAAATCTGTGTCCAGATATTCATGCATGAAAGACATCTAATTCAGTTCATGATATAGGAAAACCTTATAGCTTATAAGTGACCGAGAGAGGGTTGCAAGTGTCATGCAGGGAAATTGCACACCTGGATTTAGCCACTTGCACATTTCTTGTTGGAGAATTTACATCCATATTTGCTGATGTGAAATAGAATATGAAATTTTCTCTAAATGTATATTCCAGAGTCCAGATTTTT
Organism: Moschus berezovskii; assembly: GCF_049115385.1. Lineage (NCBI taxonomy): Eukaryota > Metazoa > Chordata > Mammalia > Artiodactyla > Moschidae > Moschus > Moschus berezovskii. The sequence continues at coordinate 20,129,716 of NC_142489.1, read as the reverse complement.
GTATGATAAATTTCAGAATTCCATAGTTCATGGGAGAGAATTGACATGCAGATTTTCATATGTAAAATGGCGACTTCAGTACTATATTCAGAATCTTTTAGAAGATTCACATATGCAGGCAATACACTCATTCAGCTGAAATTGACCCTGAAGAATGCAGAATTTCACGGGTTATGGAAGAATATCTGGGCCCAGATTTTTCTATGGGCAATACAGAGAATTCTCTATTTCATGTAAGAAAATCAGTGATCTTTGCTTACATTTGAAATATAGAGTATTCTGTTTATATATGGGAAAATAGACACCCATATGGGAAAGAAAGAAAATTCCATACTTCATGTGGAGTAATCAGTGCTTCAATTTTTCTATGTAAGAATAGAAAATTCCAAAATTCCTCATGGAAAATCAGTGCCCAAGGTTTAATATGTAAACCCAACTTTGGGTTGTATACTTTGAGTATACAACCCAAAGTAATTCATACATTCAATGCAATCCCTATCAAGCTACCAACGATAATTTTCACCGAACTAGAACAAATAATCTCACAATTTGTATGGAAACACAAAAAACCTCGAATAGCCAAAGCAATCTTGAGGAAGAAAAATGGAACTGGGGGAATAAACCTGCCGGACTTCATGCTCTACTAAAAAGCCACAGTCATCAAGACAGTGTGGTACTGGCATAAAGACAGAAATATAGCTCAATGGAACAAAATAGAAAGCTGAGAGATAAATCCATGCACCTATGGACACCTTATTTTTGACAAAGGAGACAAGAATATAAAATGGAGAAAAGACAGTCTCTTTAACAAGCGGTGCTGGGAAAACTGGTCAGCCACTTCTAAAAGAATGAAACTAGAACACTTCCTAACACCATAAACTGAAATAAACTCAAAATAGATTAGAGACCTAAATGTAAGACCAGAAACTATAAAACTCCTAGAGGAGAACATAGGCAAAACACTCTCCGACATAAATCACAGCAGGGTCCTCCATGACCACCTCCAGTATATTGGAAATAAAAGCAAAAATAAACAAATGGGACCTAATTAAAATCAAAAGCTTATGCACAGCAAAGGAAACTATAAGTAAGGTGAAAAGACAGCCTTCAGAATGGGAGAAAATAACAGCAAATGAAGCAACTGATAAAGAATTAATCTCCAAAATATACAAGCAGCTCCTGCAGCTCAATTCCAGGAAAATAAATGACCCAATCAAAAAATGGGCCAAAGAACTAAACGGACATTTCTCCAAGAAGACATAAGATGGCAAACAAACATATGAAAAAATCCTTAACATCCCTCATAATCAGAGAAATGCACATCAAAACCACAATGAGATACCATTTCACACCAGTCAGAATGGCTGCTATCCAAAAGTCCACATGCAATAAATGTTGGGGACGATGTGGAGAGAAAGGAACCCTCTTACACTGTTGGTGGGAATGCAAACTAGTACAGCCACTATGGAGAACAGTGTGGAGATTCCTCAAAAAACTGGAAATAGAACTGCCATATGATCCAGCAATCTCACTCCTGGACATTCACACCGAGGAAACCAGAATTGAAAGAGACAGATGTACTCCAATGTTCATTGCAGCACTGTTTATAATAGCCAGGGCATGGAAGCAACCTAGATGTCCATCTGCAGACGAATGGATAAGAAAGCTTTGGTACATATACACAATGGAGTATTATTCAGCCATTAAAAAGAATACATTTGAATCAGTTCTAATGAGGTGGATGAAACTGGAGTCTATTATACAGAGTGAAGTAAGCCAGAAAGAAAAACACCAATACAGTATACTAACGCATATATATGGAATTTAGAAAGATGCAAATGAGAACCCTGTATGCGAGACAGCAAAAGAGACACAGATGTATAGAACAATCTTTGGGACTCTGTGGGAGAGGGTGAGGGTGGGATGATTTGGGAGAATGGCATTGAAACTCATATGTTGTCATATGTGAAACGAATCACTAGTTCAGGGTCGATGCATGGTATAGGATGCTCAAGGCTGGCGTGTGGGGATGACCCAGAGGGAGGATAAAGGGAGAAGAGAGGTGGGAGGGGGTTTCAGGAGGGGGAACTTATGTAAACTCGGGGCGAATTCATGTCAATATATGGCAAAACCAACCAATATAATATTGTAAAATAAAAAAAGCAAAGGAAAAAAAAAAGCATATACTGTGAAGCATGGGGAATTATACCCATTATCTTGCAACAATCTATAATGAAATATAATCTACCAAAATAATAAATCAATTTGCTGTATACCTGAAGCAATAAAACCCTATAAATCAAATAAACTTCATTAAAAAATTAAAAAAATATATACATGCAACACATTCGGCTCAATTCTCGAAAAATAAATGACACATTCAAAAGTGGGCCAAAGAGCTAAACAGATTGTTCTCCAAAGAAGACATTACAGACAGCTAAAAAACACATGAAAAGATACTCAGTATACCTCGTTACCAGAGAAATGCAAATCTAAACCACAATGAGCTACCATCTCACACCAGGCACAATGCCTGCTATCAAAAAGTCTACAAACGATAAATGCTGGAGAGGGTACAGAGAAAAGGGAACCCTCTTACACTGTTGGAGGGAATGCAAACTAGTACAACCAGTATGGAGAATCGTGTGGTGATTCCTTAAAACCCTGGAAATAAACCTGCCATACGACTCAGCAATCCCACCGCTGGACATAATACACACCGAGGAAATCAGAATTGAAAGAGACATGTTCACCCCAATGTTCAATGCAGCACTGTTTACAATACCAAGGATATGGAACCAACCTAGATGTCCATCGGTACATGAATGGGTAAGGAAATATGGTACATATACACAATGGAATATTATTCAGCTGTTAAAAACATTTGAATCAGGTCTAATGAGGTGGATGAAACCAGAACCTATTATACAGTGAAGTAAGTCAGAATGAAAAACACCACTACAGTATCAGTTCAGTTCAGTTCAGTTCAGTCACTTAGTCGTGTCCGACTCTTTGCGACCCCATGAACCACAGCACGTCAGGCCTCCCTGTCCATCACCAACTCCCGGAGTTCACTCAAACCCATGTCCATCGAGTCGGTGATGCCATCAAGCCATCTCATTCTCTGTCGTCCCCGTATCTTCCTACCCCCAATCCCTCCCAGCATCAGACTCTTTTCCAGTGAGTCAACTCGTCACATGAGGTGGCCAAAGTATTGGAGTTTCAGCTTTAGCATAAGTCCTTCCAATGAACACCCAGGATTGATCTCTTTTAGAATGGACTGGTTGGATTTCCTTGCAGTCCAAGGGAGTCTTAAGAGTCTTCTCCAGCAGCACAGTTCAAAAGCATCAATTCTTCGGTGATCAGCTTTCTTCACAGTCCAACTCTCACATCCATACATGACCATAGGAAAAACCATAGCCTTGACTAGACGGATCTTGGTTGGCAAAGTAATGTCTCTGCTTTTCATGACAGTATAGTAATGCCTATAAATGGAATTTAGAAAGATGATAACAATGACCCTATGTGTGAGACAGCAAAAGGGACTCAAAGTTAAAGACAGACTTTTGGATTCTGAGGGAGAGGATCACATTGAAACATGGATATTACCATATATGAAACAGCTTTCCAGTCTGTTTGATTCATGAGACAGGGTTCCCTGCACCGGTGCACTGGGACAACGCTTGTGGGTGGAATGGGCAGGAAGGTGGAAGGGGGTTCAGGATGTAGGATACATGTGCACCCACGGAAGATTTAATGTATGGCAATAAGCACTACAATATTGTAAAACAATTAGCCTCCACTTAAAGAAATTGATTAAAAAAGAACAAAACTAAATTTAATAGTACACCAGAGAGGAACCGCTTCTGACAGTTAGGCTTTCCCAGGAGGAGGGGCAGGAGAGAAGAGCCAAGGTAATCTCAAACTCAATGAGCGGCAGGAGGCCATAGGTTGGCAGGGCCTGGGGAATACTGATTCTGACAAAGGTGCTTAATTCTCCCTGCCTGCATCAGGATCACCTAGGATTCACATGTTATACCTACAGATGCTTTGAGTGAGCTTTGGACACAGGAAGTCCCCAAGACCCCCAACTCAGACTGTCATTGTCTACCTTCCTGCTCCGAATCCAGGCTCGACAGCCAACCTGCATGAGCCTAGTTTCCCCATTTGGGAAAGGAGAGTGTCCCAGACTTGTAGAGTCTGGGACTTCAGGGACCATCTCCTGTTTCCCTCAAAACCTCTTTTCCTATCAGGTACCATTATGGTAGGGCTTTCCTCCCAGGGGTAGTACTGCAGGGGATCGACCAACAGTCATCGGAGATATACTGCTGGCAGCATGAACAAGGTCAGAACACGTCTGCAGAGGCACCAAACCCTCTCGTGTGTAGACAAGAACTGCAATATCCATCTCCAATTCTGCGGAAGGCCCAGAGGGATACCATCTCTGCAATCCTGATCAATCCTGGTCAGTTGTGGTTTGACAACCAGTTTAGGAAGTAAAGGCTGCTGGTGTCCAGACTGAGGCTAGGAGCTCCCCATCCATAATCCCAGAAAAAGTGGACTGGAGTGAAATGATATACCCTATACCCTGGGAGTGGGCAAGTGGGACAGGGAAGGATCACACAGGAGGAGCATACACTCTTTCCACAACCCACCCACAATGACTGGGAGCCACATCATACCAGTGATGTCATGGTAGTACTCCTTCATGATGACTTCATTCCAGAAGTAAGGGCTGTCACAAAAGGAAAATATCAGGTTGCAGTTGGACTGGGGATGGACTATTTCCTGCATATGCCAGGACCAGGAGGAGGGAAAAGGTGCAAGCTTCTAGGGTCCTCGGCTTGCATGCCAGGAAGGCATCAAAGCATTCTGCTTCTCTTCTCCAAACACTCACACTGCACATGCACAGATAATATGATACTTCCCTTCCCCCACCTTCCCTGCCCAGCATCCTCATCCACCTGTATTCAGCCTTCCTCATTCACCTTCAAATTAAACATGTCCATAAGGAAGTCTTTATCTTGGTCACTGATCATGAGATACATCTGGGGGTGGTTCATAAACTGCTTAGATCAAGGAGCAAGTACAAGTACAAAAGCAAGTACAGTGGAACAGGCATCGTCAAAGGATGTGGGCATTCCTGCTTGCTAGATCGCACCACTGACATCTCCATCCCCAGGCATACCATCAAATATGCTCATTGTTCTATGTTCCCCATGGTCCTCTAGGTCCATTCTCTACTTCCACTGAGGGAGGGTCTGTGTCTTACGGTTTCTGATCTGCCTGATCGTGTGTGCTGGGTAGTGGCATGTCACTGCTTAAACATCAGTATCTGCAGTCCCTGTAGCATGCCTTGTCTGCAGGCACGTGTATCCTCTGTGTTTCTGCACACGTGTGTGTGTGTGTGAGTTAGTGTGTTTGGCAAGAGATCCCGAGGACTCTCAACTTCTCCCTGTCTTCACCATATGGCATTCGGATATGTCTGGAGTGATGTGGCCCTAACTAGGGAGGAAAAAAGTGGCTCCTTTCTGCTCCACCTTAGGTGAGTGGACAATGTCCTACTTTTACGCTGCACTAGCTGGAACAAATACAGGGGCTCTAAATGACCAGGATGGGTTATCGGACTCCGAATGGCTCTGCTGCATTCCCAGATAATCTACAATTACAATAATAAGGCTTTGAGAATTATGTTATGGCATACAGTCTCTGGTCACACAGAGTTCCAGCTCCAGGGGACCACTTCCATTCAGATGCAGGCCAAAAGGAGTCACCCAGAGTCATGGATCAGACACACACAAGTGCTTTGCTGGCACTTGACTTTGGAGCACACCACTCTTCCCAGCCCCCACTTCCCTCCACCACATATGTTTGCCTGTGCCCTCACACACATTCCTCCTCCTGCTCCTGCTCCTTCTCTCCTCCTGAACAACCGACCCTAAGAAGCGGTAGTAAGGATATGACTTTGCCAAAGGAGCCAGGAATGCCCTGGATGGTACCACTTCTCTGAGATAAGCGACCCTTTTCCTCTGAAGGTTCTTAGACTTGAGCGGAAAGTAGGCCCTGCGGTAATTTTCACCCCCCACAGCTCAGCTCTACCTGTGGGAAAGCCAATGCTTCCAGCACCCGAAGTGGGGGCAGAGTGGGCTAATTCCTCGGGGCTCCATGTCTTGGGTGTTCCTGGTCCTGTTCCTCTGGGTTCTCCTCACACTCTTGAAAGGACAGCAGCTCCTCCACAAATGACAGCAGCTTCACCTCCTTCATGATGTCTTCCACCATCGGTTGGAGGTCTTGCCGGAACCCTGCCATCTCTCCTTCCTGCAAAGTTTTGCCTTCCTCCACCATCTCCAACCTGAAGAGGGTGCCCTCCTTGCCTGGTGTTCCCTGCCCCCACTCCCTGGAACGTCCCTGATGGCCCCACCGAGCCAGCAGTTAGCATGGCCCATGCAGCCTGAAAACCAGTCTCACAAGTAAGAAGATTAAAGCTCCCAGGGGCATTCCAGTCTTCTTCTGGTCTTCCTCTCCTTGTGGCCCTGGCCATGTTTCAGGTTTGTGAAAGAGGTGGGCCTGGAATCAAAGCAACTGGCTGGCAGAGCAGGCCCACTGGCTTCAGTCACTCCCCACCAATTGATTACTTGTCAACACTACCAGAAGGGAAGGTGAGGCACACAGGCAGACCCATGCATAATATGTTGGTGGGAAGGGTCTGGCTTCTACATGCTGACCTTCCAAACACTTCAGGAACCAATCAAATGGAGTCTAAAGGCATTTCCTTAGGGGCACTCTGGCCGCAGTGAGCCAGATGCCCATCTCTGATTAACACAAGCATACCCTAAATGGAAGCTGTTTTCATGAGAAACAGTGTCAATGTGCCAATAGGGAAGGCAGGTGTTTCAGTAGCTGAAGACCCAGTGGTTCTTATGAAATATAGAGATTTCCATATTTCTTACAGGAAAATCTCATTTCTGATCTTCAACTGTGAAATATAGAGAAGCCCCACTTCCATGAAGGAGGATTAACCAAGATTTTGACACAGGAAATTGAGAGAATTCCATATTTCAGGGTGGAAATTGGTTCTCTTGATATATGTTTGAGAAATACCAAGAATTCCATATCTCTTGAAGAAAGAGTGATGGCCAGAATTTCTCTGCAAAATAGAGATGATTTCAATTCCATAACAATTCTCTGTATCTTAAGAAAACCAATGCCAAGGTTTTCATATATGAAATATAGATAATTCCATATTTCATTTAAGAAAATCACCACCCAGATTTTCGTATATGATATATAGGGAACTCTACACTTTGGGTAAGAAAAATAGCATGATACAGGATGCTCGGGAGTGGTGCACTGGGATGACAGAGAGGGATGATTTGTGCAGGGATATAGGAGAGGGTTCAAGATGGGGAACACATGTAGCCCCAGGGCAGATTCATGTCATTGTATGGCAAAATCAATACAGTAATATAAAAGGAACTAATGGTCATGTATGAATGTGACAGTTGGACTGTGAAGAAAGCTGACAGTCGAAAAATTGATGCTTTTGAACTGTGGTGCTGGAGAAGACTCTCGAGAGGCCCTTGGACTGCAAGGAGATCCAAAAAGTCCATTCTAAAGAAAATCAATCCTGGGTGTTCATTGGAAGGACTGAGGCTAAAGCTGAAACCTCATGCGACGAGTTGAATCACTGGAAAAGACTGATACTGGGAGGCACTGGGGGAAGGAGGAGACAGGGACGACAGAGAATGACATGGCTGGATAGCATCACCGACTCGATGGACATGAGTTTGTGTGAATTCCGGGAATTGCTGATGGACAGGGAGGCCTGGTGTGCTGTGATTCATGGGGTCGCAGGGTGGGACATGACTGAACGACTGAACTGAACTGAGTAAAATTAAAAATGAAAATAAAAAATAAAGAATATGATAAAACATGTATAAAAAAGAGAGAAAAACAAAGCCAAGTTTTTCATATGTAAAGTATAATTAATGCCATGTTTCATCAAAGAAAATTACCACCCAGATTTTCATATTTGATATATAGAGAAATCCACGTTTCGGGTAAGAAAAGTAGCATCCGGATGCTTATAATGTGAAATGCCAGAAAATTCACTGTATTGTATACTAAAATCAGCATCAAGATTTTCATATGTAACATATACAGTTTGATATTTAATTAAGTAAAATTGTCACCATTATTTTTTCAGATGTGAAATATACAGAATTCCATATTTTATGTAGGACTATGCCTGCACTGATTTTGGTGTCTGAACTGTACAGAATCCTATATTTCATGTGGAAATGATTTTTCATATGTGATGTGCATAAATTTCAGTCTTTATCTAGGAAAATTTCAGCAGATATGTTTGTATGTGATATAGAAAGTATGTTATATATCATATAGATAATGTGTGGACAGATTTCAAATGTGAAATATAGAGTATTCCATATTGCACGCAGGTAAATTTGCTTGCAGATCTAAATTGTGGGATATAGAGAATTCCATATATCAGCTAGAGATAGCTACAACTAAATGGTGAAATATGAAATATAAAGAATACCATATTTCATGTAGGAACGTATGTGCCTTGATTTTATACGTGAGATTTAGAGGATTCCAAAATGCACATGAGACTATCTGCGCCCATATTTTCCTGAATGAATTACAGAGATTCCTTATGAGAAATCTTTCGCTCAAATTTTCAAATGAGAAATAGGGATGATTCCATATTTCATGCAGGGAAAATAACATCTAATTTTTCATATGTGAAATATACAGATTTCCATAGTGCATGTGGGAAATCCAAAATCTAGAAATCTAATTGTTACTATAGCAATGTACATATTTTCATGTAGAAATATGGCACCCAGATTTTCAGGTGTGAAACATAGTTGATTACATATTACTTTTTTTTAATGCTTTATGTATTTTTTAAAATATGAAGTAATCAGGCTCTAATTAAATTAAGTGAAATAAAATTAAATAAATATTACGTATTTCATGTTTGAAATCTTCACATGGACTTTATAAGAGCAATCCAGAGAAATGTAAATTTCAATAGGGAAATCAGGGACCAGACAGTGATACAAGAAATAAGATGATCCTATATTTGATTGCTTGTCCCAGATCTTAATTTCTGAATCACAGACAATTCCAGCTTTATGTGTGAAAATTCTGACACACGTTTTCAAATATTAATAACAGAGGCTCTGTATTCATATGAGCAAATCTATCCTCATATTTTCAAAGATGAAATATACTGAATTCCATATTTCATGTTGGAAGAACTTACGGTGGAATATAGAGAATTTTATAGCTCAGCATGAAAATCATATTTTCTCAAGTCAGATAGAAGATTCTGTATTTCTTGTAGCAAAATGAATGTCGTTTTTCAAATATGAAATCCGCAGGATTCTGTATTCATGAATGAAAGCCATACATAGATTTTCAAATGAGAAATATGAAAATCACATTATAATTTCATTTTGTGATTGAACTCTGGGAGTTGGTGATGGACAGGGAAGCCTAGCCTGCTGTGATTCATGTGTCGCAAAGAGTCGGACATGACTGATCCACTGAACTGAACCTAACTGAACTGAAATACATTAAGATAATTGCATGTCAATATTTTCATATTTCATGCCAAAAGTTCTGCGTGCATACTTTCATATGATATACAGATATCCCCAGATTTTTGTGAAATGAATTTCATATTTCATGTAATAAAATCTGCATATAGAGTTTTATATGTGAAACTGAGAATTTCGTCTTCCATGTAATGCTAGATTTCAATATATGAAACATAAAATCGATAGTGCATCCATCAGTTCTGTTCAATTGCTCAGTCATGTCTGACTCTTTGTGACCCCATGAATCACAGCACACCAGACCTCCCTGTCCATCACCAACTCCCGGCATTCAGGAAAACTCCTGTCCATCGAGTGGATGATACCATCCAGCCATCTCACACTCTGTCGTCCCTTTCTCCTCCTGCCCCCAGTATTTCCCAGCATGAGAGTCTTTTCCAGTGAGTCAACACTTTGCATGAGGTGGCCAAAGTATTGGAGTTTCAGCTTTAGCATCAGTCCCTACAATGAACACGCAGGATTGATCTCCTTTAGAATGGACTGGTTGGATCTCCTTGCAGTCCAAGGGACTCTCAAGAGTCTTCTCCAACACCACAGTTCAAAAGCATCAATTCTTCGGCGATCAGCTTTCTTCATAGTCCAACTCTCACATCCATACATGACCATTGGAATAACTATAGCCTTGACTAGATGGACTTTGGTTGGCAAAGTAATGTCTCTGCTTTTTATATGTTATCGAGGTTGGTCATAAATTTCCTTCCAAGGAGTAAGTGTCTTTTAATTTCATGGCTGCAATCAGCATCTACAGCGATTCTGGAGCCCCCCAAAATAAAGTCTGCAACTGATCCCACTGTTTCCCCATCTATTTCCCATGAAGTGTTGGGACCAGATGTCATGATCTTCGTGTTTTGAATGTTGAGTTTCAAGCCAACCTTTTCACTCTCCTCTTTCACTTTCATCAAGAGGCTTTTGAGTTCCTCTTCACTCTCTGCCATAAAGGTGGTGTCATCTGCATATCTGAGGTTATTGATATTTCTCCCGGAAATCTTGATTCCAGCTTGTGCTTCTTCCAGCCCAGCGTTCCTCATGATGTACTCTGCATATAAGTTTAATAAGCAGGGTGACAATATAGAACGTTGACATACTCCTTTTCCTATTTGGAACCAGTCTGTTGTTCCATGTCCAGTTCTAACAGTTGCTTCCTGACCTGCATACAGGTTTCTCAAGAGGCAGGTCAGGTGTTCTGGTGTTAGAAAATGTACCCCTAGATTTTCACATTTGAAATATAAAATATTTCATGTCATTTTTCCTATCCATATTTTTTGTCAGTGTATTTTTATTCTGATTTTGATGCATGAAATATTCAAACTCTTATAGTTTCAGAGGGAAGTTCTGCATGCAGATTTCATTAATGAAACAGAGAAAATTCCTTATTTCATGTAGGAATATCTAATTTTTCGATGGACATATAGAAAATTCCACATTCCAGGTTTAAAAATATCATCTTGATTAATATATGTGAAATATAGTTGTTGACATTCAGTCACTCAGTCATGTCCAACTCTTTGCAACACTGTGGACTGTATCACTCCAGGCCTCCCTATCCTTTACTGCCTCCAACACTTTGCTGAGACTCATGTTCATTGAGTCAAGTGATGCTCTCCAACCATCTCACCCTCTGTCGCCCCAATCTTCTCCTGCCCTTCATCTACCCACATCGAGCCAACGATTTTCCTTTTCTTTTTTTAAAGACAAGGCAGAACCTCATGTTTTTTATCCCATGAATCACTTCTTCACACGAGGTAGCCAAAGTATTAGAACTTCAGCTTCAGCATCAGCCCTTGCAATGAATATTTGGGGTTAGTTTTTTTTAGAATTGAGGGGGTTGGTTGCCTTCCTGTCCAAGGGTCTCTCAAGAGCCATGTTCAGCACCACAATTGCAAAGCCTCAATTCTTTGGCACTCAGCCTTCTTTCTAGTGATACTAGCACATGCGTACATGTGTACTGGTAAAACCATCGCCCTGACTATGTGTACCTTTGTTGGCAAAGAGATGTCTCTTCTTTTCAGTACTTGTGTCTAGGTTTCTCTGAACATTTCTTCCCAGGAGAAGGTGTCTTTTATATTCATGGCTGTAATCACTGTTCCCAGTCATATTAGAGCCCTAGAAAACTGTCACTCTTTCCATTTTTACCCTTTCTATTTGCCAAAGCATTACTATTGTTTGCCCTACCTCTTTTTGAACACCACAGCCAAATATGCCTGTTACTCTGTGTATCTTTGACCTCCTGCTTTTACGTTCCAGAACCGTATGATGAAATGGACATCTTTTTTTTTTTTTTTTTTTATTATTAATTCTAGAAAGCCCTGAAGGTCTTCCTGCAACTGGTCAAGTTCCCTGGTAGCTTATGGTAAAGAAGTGAAACGCAGAGACTGCCATTGTTCATGTAGGAAAATCCGCAACCAGATGGTCATGTTCAAGAGAGAGAACTCCACATTCCTTGTAGGAAAAAAAACATCCTGAATATCAGCTGTGAAATACAGATAATTCTATATGTCATGAAGGAAAATCTTCAGCAATATTCATACGTGAAGTGTAGAGCATTAATATTTCAGATATGAATATTGACACTGATTTGCCTATGTGAAAAATAGGAATTCCATATTTCTAGTAGTGAATTTGGCAACTGGATAGGTGATGTGACATACAGAGAACTCCATTTTTAGATATGAAATTCTCTCAATATAAAGAGATTTACAGATAAAGCATCTCTAAATAAGAGATGTTATGGTCAGCATCCGCCTAAGGGACCTAACTCATCATTGTCAGAGGAATTGAAGTCTGTTCATTTCCTGTACAGAGGCCATTTCAAAGTGGTTCTGTTCTCATCCTGCCTACTGGTGAGAACACATGCCACCCTACCCCATCACCCCAGGGCTGTGGGGCTGCGAGTAGCTAGAGGACCATCCTAAGCCATGCTTTGCAGAGTCCTGATAACTCAGGCGTTCTGCCAAGACCTTAAAGAAGGGTGTTTCAAACCGGCATACTCTGCAGGTAGCAGCTGCTTATGCTATAGTGCCGTCAGTCTCTAAAATCTTACGAAAACGGCAAGATGTGCTCATGTGCCTGGTCCTGTGGGAGAAAGAATACTGCTGTACTGGAGAAGGACAGAAAACTCTTTGTAAGGGCTGTGCATACCCCATCTCTGAGCATGGTAATCTTGCCCATTCTGTTTCTTGCTCCTTTTCATCTACCTGTATGGCCCTGAATGTTTTCTTCCTGCCGCTCCTTTCTGCTTAGTGATCCAGGGTCCAGCAGCATCTCTACCCTTACAGCATCCTTTCTCGATGACATCCCTGGGCTTGATTCTCTGCCGTCAGTGCTTTGGCTACCCCACGGTTAATATAGTTTACACAAGTTTGTTCATTTTTTCGGTATTCATTTTCCTTCTCTCAGTCAGGCCAGTTCTGACAGCTCATATGCACATTTCTGCTGGTGGGCACACACACATATATAGAAACAACCTTAAAAGGAAATTTTCACATTTGCATAAGATAATATGCAAATTGTCATAGCTTTGTTTTCCAGGGTAATGGGCTTTGGTTCAGTTCAGTTCAGTTCAGTCGCTCAGTTGTGTCCGACTCTCCGCGACCCCATGAATCACAGCACGCCAGGCCTCCCTGTCCATTACCAACTCCCGGAGTACACTCAAACTCATGTCCACAGAGTCTTTGATGCCATCCAGCCATCTCATTCTCCGTCGTCCCCTTCTCCTCCCGCCCCTTACCTTTCCCAGCATCAGAGTCTTTTCCAGTGGGTCAACTCATGGCATGAGGTGGCCAAATTATTGCAGTTTCAGCTTCAGCATCAGTCCCTCCAATGAACACCCAGGATTGATCTCCTTTAGAATGGACTGGTTGGATCTCCTTGCAGTATAAGGGACTCTTAAGAGTCTTCTCCAACATCACAGTTCAAAAGCATCGGTTCTTTGGCCATCAGCATTCTTCACAGTCCAGCTCTCACGTCCATACATGCCCACGGGAAAAACCATTGCCTTGACTAGACGGACCTTGGTTGGCAAAGTAATTTCTCTGCTTTTTATTATACTATCAAGTTTGGTCATAACTTTCCTTCCAAGGAGCAAGCGTCTTTTAATTTCATGGCTGCAATCAGCATCTGTAGTGATTTTGGAGATCAAAAAATAATCTGACACTGTTTCCACTGTTTTTCCATCCATTTTCCATGAAGTGATTGTACCAGATGCCATGATCTTTGTTTTCTGAATGTTGAGCTTCAAGCCAACCTTTTCACTCTCCTCTTTCACTTTCATCAAGAGGCTTTTGAGTTCCTCTTCACTTTCTGCCATAAGGGTAGTGTCATCTGAATATCTGAGGTAATTGATATTTCTCCCTGCAATCTTGATTCCAGCTTGTGCTTCTTCCAGCCCAGCGTTCCTCATGATGTACTCTGATTATAAGTTAAATAAGCCAGGTGACAATATACAACCTTGACGTACACATTTTCCTATTTGGAACCAGTCTGTTGTTCCACGTAAAGTTCTGACTGTTGCTTCCTGACCTGTATACAGGTTTCTCAAGAGGCAGGTCAGGTGGTCTGGGATTCCCATCTCTTTCAGAATGTTCCACAGTTTATTGTGATCCACACAGTCAAAGGCTTTGGCATAGTCAATGAAGCAGAAATAGATGTTTTTCTGAAACTCTCTTGCTTTATCCATGATCCAGCGGATGTTGGCAATTTGATCTTTGGTGCCTCTGCCTTTTCTAAAACCTGCTTGAACATCTTGGAGTTCACGGTTCACATATTGCTGAAGCCTGGCTTGGAGAATTTTGAGCATGACTTTACTAGCGTGTGAGATGAGTGCAATTGTGCAGTAGTTTGAGCATTCTTTGGCATTGCCTTTCTTTGGGATTGGAATGAAGACTGACCTCTTCCAGTCCTGTGGCCACCGCTGAGTTTTCCAAATCTGTTGGCATATTGATTGCAGCATTTTCACAGCATCATCTTTCAAGATTTGGAATAGCTCAAGTGGAATTCCATCACCTCCACTAGCTTTGTTCCTAGTGATCCTTTCTAAGGCCCACTTGTCTTCACATTCCAAGATGTCTGGCTCTAGGTCAGTGATCACGTTATCATGACTATCTTGGTCGTAAAGATATTTTTTGTACAGTTCTTCTGTGTATTCTTGCCACCTTTTCTTAATATCTTCTACTTCTGTTCGGTCCATACCACTTCTGTCCTTTATCGCGCCCGTCTTTGCAAGAAATGTTCCCTTGGAATCTCTAATTTTCTTGAAGAGGTCTCTTGTTTTTCCTATTCTGTTGTTTTCCTCTATTTCTTTGCATTGGTCACTGAGGAAGTCTTTCTGATCTCCCCTTGCTATTCTTTGGAACTCTGCATTCAGATGCTTATATCTTTGCTTTTCTCCTTTGCTTTTCGTCTCTCGTCTTTTCACAGCTATTTGTAATGCCTCCTCAGACAGCCATTTCGCTCTTTTGCATTTCTTTTCCATGGGGATGGTCTTGGTCCCTGTCTCCTGTACAATGTCACGAACCTCCGTTCAGAGTTCATCAGGCACTCTATCAATCAGATCTAGTCCCTTAAATCTATTTCTCACTTCCACTGTATAATCATAAGGGATTTGATTGAGGTCATATCTGAATTGTCTAGCGGTTTTCCCTACTTTCTTCAATTTAAGTCTGGATTTGGCAATAAGGAGTTCATTATCTGAGCCACAGTCAGCTCCTGGTCTTGTTTTTGCTAACTGTATACAGCTTCTCCATCTTTGGTTGCAAAGAATATAATCAATCTGATTTAGGTATTGACCATCTGGTGATGTCCATGTGTAGAGTCTTCTCTTGTGTTGTTGGAATATATTCTGGTTGTTTTCTTTTACTAACGTCATTCAAGTTAGTGTGCTGTTCTATCTCTACACTTTATTCTGGGAGATTACAAATTTGGGGATTTACTCGTGAAAAGGACTGACTTGGAAAGACATTCGGTGGGCTTGAAGTGCTCGTGATGAATAGCTGATTGATGGGTGCTCATGTCATGTATTCTCTCATCACATTGACTGTTTCACAGTGCCAATCATTTTGGCATGATTCCATTTCACGTGCTTTCCTTCAAGGAATGACACAAGAAATAGCAAGTGGATTGGGACTGCACTGACTTGGAACTACCAATCTCAGCCTACACCTCTCAAAACCATTCCTAGTCGATGCTGGGCTCTTGAGGCAGGTCCAGAGTCCAATCAGGCCCAAGACCTTCTGATCAAGGTGATCCTGCTCCTCCCAACTGTGTAATAGGCTGTTTGCAACTGTTTCCATTTTTCCCCTAAAGGTTGTCTCCCTGTAGCTGGGAAAGACCAATCTGATGTCTGGACCTCCAAAAGGGCAAAGAAAATGTGACATGCCTGTGTCTGAAACAATATCATGAAGAAAGTGCACGCAGATCCAAAGGACCTCTGCTGAAACAAGGCATTGAATATGAGGTCAAAAAGGTCCAGTGGCCTCCCTTTTTGTCACCACTACACTTTATTTCTGCCCACTCATACCCATAGCTCCCACACGGATTACACCCTGAGGAGCCTGCCTTCCCTGGATTCACAGCTCATGCCTCTATTGTGCAAAAAGCAGCATTCCTCTCCCAAATGCTCCAAGAGGGCTTGATTCCAGGCCAGGCCTCACTAACTTGCTAAATGTCAATATTCTCTTTCTTCTTCCCTCATCAGACTGTGGTAGATCTGCCTATAGTTCAGGATCCCTGCTAGCCTGAGAAGTTGGCACACCACAAATGCAGCTAAAGGTTGGATTTGGGAACATCCAAGGTTGCCCACTTCAAATCAAGGGTACCTGTGAATGTCTCATAGTGCATATCTCCTTAAAGATTACCATGACAATATCAGATATTCTACTCCAAGGAGATTGTGAGAACCATCATTCATTTGCAGACAGACCCACATTTTTCCTTTGCTATCCACAACCAAGGATAATACAAAAAGAAAGGAAAGAATTCATGTCAGGATTTTGGGCATCAGCAATGGGACGTCTTCATCAGGACGGCTATTCCCTAGTCCCTAAGCCTGAACTGCTGCCATGGGCATCAATACTCCCGCTGACCCAGTGTCACTTCATGCAAACAGCCCACCACAAATCAGTTCACTTCACTTCCGTCCCTCATTTATCTGACACTTTGTGACCCCATGAACTACAGCATGCCAGTCTTCACTGGTCATCTAAAACTCCCAGAGCTTGCTCAAACACATGTCCATCAAGTGGTGATTCAATATCTATCTTGCTATTCTTTGGAAAATTATGATACCGTCCAACCATCTGATTCTCTGTCATCCAGTTCTCCTGTCTTCAATCTTTCCCAGGATCAGGGTCTTTTACAGTGCCAGTTGTTCACAAAAGTGTACAAAATATTGAGTTTTCAGTTTCAGCATCCATCCTTGCATTGCATACACGTGACCAATTTCCTTTAGGATTGACTGGTTTAATCTCCATGCAGTGCAGGACTCTAATGAGTCTTCTTCAATACTATAGTTCAAAAATATCAGTTCTTCCAGTGCTCAGCTTTATGGTCCAAAATTCACAGCCATACATGACTCCTGGAAACACCATAGCTTTGACTAGATGGCCATTTGTCAGCAAAATATTTTCTGTGGATTTTCAATAATGTCTATATTTGTCACAGATTTCCTTCCAAGGAGCAAACGTCTTTTAATTTCAGCACTGCAGTCATCATCTACAGTGATTTTGGAGCCCAAGTAAGCAAAGCCTTTCACTGTTTCCACAATTTCCCATCTATTTGCCATAAAGTGGTGGGACCAGATGCCATGATCATCATTTACTGAATGGTCAGTTTTAAACCACCTATTCAAATCTTCTCTTTCACTTTCATCAAGAGGCTTTTTACTTTCTCTTCATTTTCTGCCATGAGAGTGGTATCATCTGCATATCTGGGATTATTGACTATTCTCCCAGCAAACTTGATTCCAGCTTGTGCTTCATCCTGCCTGGCATTTCACATAATGTAGTCTGCGTTTGAATAAACTGGTGACAATATAGAGCCTTAAGGTACCACTTTCCCCAACTCTGGAACCAGTTTATTTTTCCAAGTCCATGGTACTGTTGCTCCTTGACCTGCATATAGATTTCTCAGGGAGCAGGTCAGGTGGCCTAGGATTCCCATCTCTTGAAGAATGTCCCAGTTTTTTATGTTCCACAAGTCAAAGACTTTGGCGTAGTCATTAAGGCAAAAATAGATGTTTTTCTGGAACTATCTTGCTTTTTCAATCAAACAATGGGTGTTGGCAATTTAGTCTCCGGTTGCTCTGCCTTTCCTAATCCAACTTGAACCTCTGGAATTTCTTCATTCTCCTTCCTTGGAGAATTCGTGCATTATTTTTTAACTGTGTGAGATGAGTGCTATTGTGCATTAGTTCAAACAGTCTTTGGCATTGGCTTTTTTGGGATTGGAATGAACTGATCTTTTCCAGTTCTTTGGCCACTGCTGAGTTTTCCAAACTTGCCTGCAAATTGCAGCATTTTCACAGCATCATCTGTTAGAATTATACATAACTCAACTGGATATTCACTGCTTCCAACAGCTTTTTCTTGCTGATGTTTCCTAAGGCCTACTTGATTATGCATTCCAGGATGTCTGGGTCTGTCAGGATGCATTCACTTTTAAGGGATCCAATATGTTGTCTTCTTTGTGTGCTGTTTCTCAAGGACTCTCTGTTCCTAATCAGTTCCTGCAAAACAGTAACGATCAGAGCTGCACACAATTCTGAGGACTGAGATCATGGGAAAGGACAACTACTTAGATTCCCGTCAGTGACTCCCTTTGGTGGCTCTCTTCAGTGACTTTGTACGGAAAGGACTATCCATTTTTTTGCAACAGGTGGAAATTCATTGTTTTTAATGGCTGAGTAATTATTTTACTGAAGATATATATGCACGTGTTTCTTCAAATAAAGTACCCTTGTTTCACTCAACACTTGGGTCCCCTGCTTCCTTCTCATCAAGTCCAGTCCCCAGATCCCAGTCTATGCTGACCGTGACAACTGGTGCCTGAACAGGGACATGGTGAACATCCTTGGTAAGGAGACGGAGTGACTGTTAGGTCCTGGGGAGGTCGGTAAGTGCGGGATTATGAGAGAAACAGCTGGAAATCCCCACCACCTTTCTTGTTTACTTCATCATTTATTGAAGGTTCAAAGACATTTGGTTTCACGTCAGCAGATAAAGGCTCATCTCCAAACAGTGGCTGAATAGAATCCGTGGTTCCCTGGTGAAGGCAGTTTGGATTTAGAAATTTGAAACAGAGTTAAAGGAAATGTTGAACGAGCCACAAGACGGGGAGTAAATAGTCCAACAAACTTCTGACCCTTGTGGACCCTCATTAAAGCCGTGACAGTTTCATTTCAAGGCAATTCTAAC
Source organism: Moschus berezovskii (assembly GCF_049115385.1). Classification (NCBI taxonomy): domain Eukaryota; kingdom Metazoa; phylum Chordata; class Mammalia; order Artiodactyla; family Moschidae; genus Moschus; species Moschus berezovskii. Next base: position 20,110,662 of record NC_142489.1, on the reverse strand, counting down.
TGCAACCTCCATATTCGTCAACAAGCTAGTGCTCATTATACGAATATAAATTAGATGATGAGACTTTACATAAAGCCCAATTAGAGCAACATACCATCTTTCAAAACTTTCCCAACATCCCTGTTCTGGCTGTCCCAAGCGCTCCCCCTCCTCTTGTAATGGACACGAAACCGAAGGTCCCCCGATTCGAGGACAAGATGTATCTGATGTTGATACTTCTGATGCTCTCTTTGACGCTAAAGCCAACTATAGATATAGATATATAGATATAGATGATATAGATATAGATAGATAGATAGGTATATGACAATGATAAGCTACTACAACGCACTCATATTTATGAAAACAGACTCTCCACTCATTCTCTTTTACGACAAAGGCTTTCTGATTTACTGGATTTGCAAACTCGAGTCTCTGAGGCTGATGATCTTTTTCTCTATTCTGTGGTAAGAAATGGTAATGCTCAAGGGTAACTAATGCCTCAATACAAAGGCGTTGACTTTTCTCACATACAACAAATGAAAAAGGCTGTAACTATGTACAGCCCTCCTTCTCCGTTTGCTAAAGAACTTCTATACATTATGGCATCTTCTATTGGAAATTTTATTTTATTCTTTAGATAGACTGGGAGTTGCTCTCTCCTGTGGTGCTGTTGGAAAGGAGGCCAAAATGCAATTTGAAAATCTGTTTGTATATGGAGAATGAAAATCAGGAATGTCAGAGAACCATCACACTCATTCGTGAGACTAAGAATGCTCTTGTTGTAACTTAGAGTCACAAACTCAGAAAATGCAAACGTTAGCTGACGCAATGGCTACTTCTTTTAAAAAGGGGAATGAAGGGTGTTTTGTTTGTGGGGATAAGAGCTATTGAAAAAAAAAATTGATTGTCCTAAAAATCACACAGAAAAAAATAAAACTACTAAAAAGCCTCCAGGAGTCTGCCTTCGATGTTGTAAAGGGGTACACTGCTTCACTCAAACCCATGTCCATTGAGTTGGTGATGCCATCCAGCCATCTCATTCTCTGTCATCCCCTTCTCCTCCTGCCTACAATCCCTCCCAGCACCAGAGTCTTTTCCAGTGAATCAACTCTTCGCATGAGGTGGCCAAATATTGTAGTTTCAGCTTCAGCATCAGTCCTTCCAATGAACACCCAGGACTGATCTCCTTTAGGATGGACTGCTTGGATCTCCTTGCCATCCAAAAAACTCTCAAGCCTTTTCTCCAACATCACAGTTCAAAAGCATCAATTCTTCAGCTATCAGCTTTCTTCACAGTCCAACTCTCACATCCATACATGACCACTGAAAAAAACACAGCTTTGATTTGACGGACCTTTGTTGGCAAAGTAATGTGTATGCTTTTTAATATGCTATCTAGAATCCAATGCAATGTATTCTCTAATCGTATAACTATCACTAATACAGCTGTTTGTTTTAAGTTTTTTAAACTTACCACAAGGAGATATTATGACAGAAGCAGAAAACCATTTCTAGGAACTGAAGGACACTTTTCTTCCTCTGCCTGTTTTGTATCAAGACGGATGACTAAACAACGGATTTGGAAAATTAATATTAGCGGGAAAGGGGCATGATTGTATTTCCCAGAGGGACTAACGAAGGCATTTGGCTCCCGCTTCAGAAGATCCACTCCAAAGGAGCTAAGATAGAGAGGAAAAGGTGAAATCCCCGGGAGGAGGACATTCCATTATAAGCCATGGCGGCCTTAAAAATTTCCAAGAAATGCCACACTTGACATCATTGACCTAATGATCTCCCTACTCAGATACAGATAAAAGCTCTTAATAACCACTTTGAAAACCTGGCGTTTGTACAGGAAATGCCCTGGAATTCTGAGAATATTTCTGTCGCTACCCTTGCTTTGCTAGCTTTGACTTTGCCCGCTGAGGCTGACTTGATTAATCACATTTATTAGGCCCCATGAACAGTATGAAATGGCTAAATGAATGAGGAATTCCCCTGGTCGGTAGGTGTCCAGTATGCTACTTGAGATCAGTGGAGAAATAACTCTAGAAGGAAGGAAGGGGTGGAGCAAAGGCAAAACCAATACCCAGTTGTGAATGTGACTGGTGATAGAAGCAAGGTCCGGTGCTGTAAAGAGCAGTATTGCATAGGAACCTGGAATGTTAGGCCCATGAACCAAGGCAAATTGGAAGTGGTCAAACAGGAGATGGCAAGAGTGAACATAGACAATCTAGGAATCAGTGAACTAAAAAGGACTGGAATGGATGAATTTAACTTAGATGACCATTATATTTACCACTGTGGGCAGCAATCCCTTAGAAGAAATGGAGTAGCCATCATAGTGAACAAAAGAGTCTGAAATGCAGTTCTTGAATGTAATCTTAAAAATGACAGAATGATTACTGTTCGTTTCCAAGGCAAATCATTCAATATTACAGTAGTCCAAGCCTATGCCCCAACCAGTAACGCTGAAGAAGCCGAAGTTGAACAGTTCTATGAAGACCTACAAGACCTTTTAGAACTAACACCCAAAAAAGTTGTCCTTTTCATCATAGGGGATTGGAATGCAAAAGGAGGAAGTCAAGAAACACCTGGAATAACAGGCAAATTTGCCCTTGGAGCACGGAATGAAGCAGGGCAAAGCATAATAGAGTTTTGTCAAGAGAACGCACTGGTCATAGCAAACACCCTCTTCCAACAACACAAGAGAAGACTCTACACATGGACATCAACAGATGGTCAACACCGAAATCAGATTGATTGTATTCTCTGCAGCGAAATATGGAGAAGGTCTATAAGGTTAGCAAAAACAAGACCAGGAGCTGACTGTAGCTCAGATCATGAACCCCTTATTGCCAAATTCAGACTTAAAATGAAGAAAATAGGGAAAACCACTAGACCACTCAGATATTACCTAAATCAATTCCCTTATGATTATACAGTTGAAGTGAGAAATAGATTTAAGGGACTAGATCTGATAGATAGAGTGCCTGATGAACTCTGGACGGAGGTTCATAACATTGTACAGGAGACAGGGACCAAAACCATCCTCATGGAAAAGAAATGTGAAAAAGCGAAATGGCTGTCTGAGGAAGCCTTACAAAAGCTGTGAAAAGAAGAGAAGCGAAAAGCAAAGGAGAAAAGGAAAGATATAAGCATCTGAATGCAGAGTTCCAAAGAAGAGCAAGGAGAGGTAAAGCCTTCCTCAGTGATCAATGCAAAGAAATAGAGGGGAAAAAAAAACAGAATAGGAAAAACAAGAGATCTCTTCAAGAAAATTAGATTCCAAGGGAACATTTCATACAAAGATGGGCTCGATAAGGGACAGAAATGGTATGGACCGAACAGAAGCAGAAGATATTAAGAAGAGGTGGCAAGAATACACAGAAGAACTGTCCAAAAAAGATCTTCATGACCAAGATAGTCACGAATACGTAATCACTGACCTAGAGCCAGACATCTTGGAATGTGAAGTCAAGTGAGCCTTAGGAAGCATCACTACTAACAAAACTAGTGGAGGTGATGGAATTCCACTTAAGCTACTTTAAATCTTGAAAGACGATTCTGTGAAAGAGCTGCACTCAATATGCCAGCAATTTTGGAAAACTCAGCAGTGGCCACAGGACTGGAAAAGGTTAGTCTTCATTCCAATCCCAAAGAAAGGCAATGCCAAAGAATGCTCAAACAACCGCACAATTGCACTCATCTCACACGCTAGTAAAGTCATGCTCAAAATTCTCCAAGCCAGGCTTCAGCAATATGTGAACCGTGAACTCCAAGTTGTTCAAGCAGGTTTTAGAAAAGGCAGACGCACCAGAGATCAAATTGCCAACATCCGCTGGATCATGGATAAAGCAAGAGAGTTCCAGAAAAACATCTATTTCTGCTTCATTGACTATGCCAAAGCCTTTGACTGTGTGGATCACAAACTGTGGAACATTCTGAAAGAGATGGGAATATCAGACCACCTGACCTGCCTCTTGAGAAACCTGTATGCAGGTCAGGAAACAACAGTCAGAACTGGACATGGAACAAGAGACTGGTTCCAAATAGGAAAAGGAGTACGTCAAGGCTGTATATTGTCACCTTGCTTATTTAACTTATATTCAGAGTACATCATGAGGAACTCTGGCCTGAAGAAGCACAAGCTGAAATCAAGATTGCTGGGAGAAATATCAATAGCCTCTAATATGCAGATGACACCACCCTTATGGCAGAATGTGAAGAGGAACTCAAAAGCCTCTTGATGAAAGTGAAAGAGGAGAGTGAAAAGGTTGGCTTGAAGCTCAACATTCAGAAAACAAAGATCATGGCATCTGGTCCCATCACTTCATGGGAAATAGATGGAAAAACAGTGGGAAAAGTGTCAGATTTTATTTTTTGGGGCTCCAAAATCACTGCAGATGCTGACTTCAGCCATGAAATTAAAAGACGCTTACTCCTTGGAAGGAAAGTTATTACCAACCTAGATAGTATATTAAAAAGCAGAGACATTACTTTGCCAACCAAGGTCCGTCTAGTCAAGGCTATGGTTTTTCCCGTGGTAATGTATGGATGTGAGAGCTGGACTGTGAAGAAAACTGATCGCCAAAGAATCGATGTTTTTGAACTGTGGTGTTGGAGAAGACTCTTGTGAGTCCCTTGGACTACAAGTAGATAAATCCAGTCCATTCTAAAGGAGATCAATCCTGGGTGTTCATTGGAATGACTGATGCTAAACTAAATGATGTTAAACTGCAGCTAAAACTGCAATACTTTGGCCACCTCATGCCACGAGTTGACTCACTGGAAAAGACTCTGATGCTGGGAAAGGTTGGGGGCGGCAGGAGAAGGGGACGACAGAGAATGAGATGGCTGGATGGCATCACCGACTCTGTGGACATGAGTTTGAGTGAACTCCGGGAGTTGGTGATGGACAGGGAGACCTGGGGTGCTGTGGTTTACGGGGTCGCAGAGAGTCGGACACGACTGAGCGACTGAACTGAACTGAACTGATTAGACTTATATACCTAGACCTCCTTTATTGCAAGTTGTAGAATGGACAGATATAGAACCAATCATATCCACTAATGACACAGTACATATGCATTCTCCTTGGAGACTTGAGGTGCCTCTTTTCCTGAGGAAAATGGAAAATTAATAAACATTTCTCTAGGCTATGAAATCATTCCTTTATGCCTGGTCCCAGCAGAATTTTGTATTAATGTTAGTCAACAAAAGTGGGCTTTCATCCTGCTTCCAAAAAAGAATTTTCGTTCATTGCTTGGACTGTTTCCTGCCCTGTCCTTTTATGAAAACCATGTGAATACTACCCAAACTTTCAGAAAAGGACAAAAGCTGAAATGTAAGGGGTTTATGTATAAGGACTCTACATATATTCCTGTTTACTGGGGTAGATGTCAAGCTAAATCATGGAAATTAATATTTCTGGCCATTTACACCATTGTTGATTGGGGAACCCATGGAATGTGACTATCTAACTGCTCAGATAATCTTAATAATACACTGTGTGATTATGTTACTCAAGTAGAATGGAAGATTACCAACAGTTCAATGGAAAACTTCCATGTCATAGGACTCTTTGCCTGGCTTGAAAGCAAAATGGCAACTCCTCGCTCTCGAATTATCCTCAATAAATGAATTGAACCTGAACAATGGGACATCTGGAAACTTGATGCACGTACTTAAATACTTGAAACATGGACTTGATATCTCACAGGTACCAGTCGTTGTCATAGTAACTCTTCCTTCCGTTATAATCATTCATATTTTATACAAGCTTGCATCGCCTTCCTTTTGTTATAGCCATAGGCAACACACAATTTAATAAGACTTTATGTTATGTGACTTGTATAGATGGAAAGTTGTATACTTGTCTAAATTCCTCTATTTCTCTCTAAAAAAATGAATCCCTTTTGATTCTTCGTTCTCGGTACAGTCTGTGGTTGCCAAGTAGATCTCCGACGGCCCTGGGAAGAAAGTTCCATGGTAGGACTTGCCTCCCGGTTACTCTCTAAATTACTCCAACGATCTAAGCGATTCATTGAGTGGCTAATTCTTGGCATTTTGGGACTAATAGCCATTTGCATCACTGCCAGAGTTGCAGGCATTGCTTTACAAACCTCACTTCAAACCCAAATCTTTATTCAAATTTGTACCAAAGATGCTGATATTGTGTGGGCCACCCAGCCTCAGCCGGCTGAGGACGTTCAGGATAAAATACAAGAATTAAAAGCAGGCATCCAATTGGTCAGAGAACAATTAATAGATTTAAAAATGCAAAGATTATTAAAATGTAATTGGATTTCTACACAGTTTTGCGTTACTCCTGTTTGGTTCGACAATAGTGCTTACAACTGTGAACAAACCAAATTTCATTTTCAAGATATCCATAAAAATGCTTCCTTAAATGTACAATTGTTCCAAAAGAAAATCTTTGAAATCTCCTCTAAGAGTCTATCCTCTTCCAAAAATTTGGAAACCTTAGCTGAACAGCTAGTTGATCAATTATCTGATCTACTCACTTGAGGATGACATCAAAGCATTACACGTCATATTGGATCTGGAGCCATAATGCTGATAATTATCATGGTGATTATATTTGTATTATACTGATGTCTTTCAACTAAAATGTTCAGAATTAAACAGGCAAACTCAATTGGTCAGTGCCTTTTTCACAGAAGCATATACAGTCACCCCCAATTATGAAAAAATAAAACAGGGAGAATAGTCAGGGGACATTCAACTAAAGGGATCCAATATGTTTTCTTCCCTTGTGTACCGTTTCTCAAGGACTCTCTATTCATTCTCAGTTTCTGCAAAACAGGGATGATCAAATCTTCACGCAGTTCTCACGACTGGGATCATGGGAGAGGACACCTGCTTGGATTCCCTTCAGTGTCTCAAAGGATTAACCATTTTGTTTCAACTGGTGGAATTTCATTATTTTTGGTGGCAGAATATTAATTTTATTGACGATATATAAGCATGTATTTCTGCAAAAAAAAAAAAAAGTACCCTTGTTTCACTCGAGACTTCTGTTCCCTGCATCCTTTTCTGTTAACTCCATTTACCAGGTCCGGGTCTACGAAGATCGTGACATGGATTTAGTTGAGTGATGACACCATCTTGGTTATCTGGTCATGAATAGTTTCTTTGTAGAGTTCTCTGTATTCTTGACACATTTTAATAGTTCCTGCTTCTGTTAGGTCCCTAATATTTCTGACCTTCATTGTGCGCTTCTTTGCATAAAATCTTCCCATGGTATCTTTAATTTTCTTGAAGCGACCTCTAGTCTATCTGATTATATTTTTAACCTCTATTTTTTGGCATTGATCAATGAGGAAGGTTTTCTTATCTGCCCTAGTTATTCTTCAAAATTCTACATTCAAATAGGTATATCTTTGCCATTCTCGTTTCACTTCCACTTCTCTCTCTCTCTTTTTTCTTTTTTTCTTCTTCCCAGCTAGTGTAAGGATTCTTCAGAAAACCATTTTGCCTTTGTGCATTTCTTTGTCTTGGGGATAGTCTTCATTGCTGCCCGTGTACAATATCACGAACCTCTGCCCTTAGTTCTCCAGGAACTCTATTAGATTTCCAATGATAATCAAAAGGGCTTTTACTTAGGTCATACCTGAATGATCTAGGGATTTTCCTACTTTTGTTGAAATAAGTCTGAATGTTTCAGTATGAGCTGATGATCTGAGCCACAGTCAGCTCCCCGTTTTGTTTTGGATGGCTGCATCGAGCTTCTCCATCTTCAGCTGTAAAGAATATAATCAGTTTGATTTTGGTATTAACCATCTTCTTAAAAGACTCTGATGCTGGGAAAGGTTGGGGGCGGGAGGAGAAGGGGACGACCAAGAATGAGATGGCTGGATGACATCACTGACTCTGTGGACATGAGTTTGAGTGAACTCCGGGAGTTGGTGATGGACAGAGAGGCCTGGCAAGCTGTGATTCATGGGGTCGCGGAGAGTCGGACAAGACTGAGCGACTGAACTGAACTGAACTGTGTGCATGTGTAGAGTTGTCTCATTTGTTGTTGGAAAAAAATTTCCTATGACAGTGCTTTGTCCTGGCAAAACTGTTAGACATTGTCCTGGTTCATTTTGTACCCAAAGGCCAAAATTGTCTGTGAATCTAGGTTTCTCTTGATGTCCTCCTTTTACATTCCAGTCCCCTATGATGCAAATGATATCTTTATGTGTGTGTGTGTGTCTCTTAGTTCTAGAAGATCTTGTTGGTAAACATAGAACCACTCAACTTCAGCTTCTCACTGACCTTCAGCTCAATTTCTACTTGAACATTGCTGGTCAGGACATAGATTTGGATTATTGTGCTGTTGCGTAGTTTGCCTTGAGAATCAGCAGAGATCTTTCTGCTATTCTTAAGAATGCACCTAAGAACTGCATTTCACACACTTTTGTTGACTAGGAGTGCTACACCATTTCTTCTCTAGGAATTCTTGCCCACCGTAGTAGATACAATGGTCATCTCAATTAAATTTGCATTCCAGTCAATTTTAATTCACTGATTCCTGAAAGGTTGATGTTCACCATTGATATATCCTGTTTGACGAATTCCAAGTTTACTTAAGTCATGGACCTAACTTTCTAAGTTCTTGTGCACTATTGTTCTTTACAGAGTGAGGCTTTACTTCCATCACCAGTCACTACCACAGCTGGGTGTTGTTTTTGCTCTGACTTCATCTCTTCTTTATTTTTGGAGTTACTTCTCCACTGATTTCCAGAAGCACATTAGCACCTACCACCCTGGGGAGTACATGTTTCAGTGTCCCATCTGTTTGCCTTTTCATACTGTTCGTGGTGTTTCAAGGCAAAATACTGAAGCTATTTGCAATTCACTTCTCCACTGGCCCACGTTTTGTCAGAACCCTCCATCATGACCCATCCATCCTGGATGGTCCTACATAGCGTGACTCATAGTTTCATTGCATTAGACAAAACTGTGATCCACTTCATCAGTTTGGTTAGTTTTCTGTGATTGTGGTTTCCATTCTGTCTGACCTCTAATGTATAAGCATAAAAGGCTTATAGAAGCTTTCTGATGGGAGGAACAGACTGTGAGTGAACCTGAGTCGTTTTTATATAGGTGGGGCCATGTCCAGTAAATCTTTAGTCCGATTTTCTGTTTGCAGTGGCAGAGGGGTGGGGTGCGGGTTGTTGTGTTCCAGCACTGTTGTTTGAACTGAGGATAAACTCCGATATGAGTAATGAAAGTAATTGTGATCTTCAAAAGGGATTGTGCAAGCACTGTTGTATTCAGTGCCCCTCATCCTGCTGCAGCCCACTCTCTGCCCACAGCTCTGCAGGAGACCCCTCGACACTCACAGGCAAATCTGGCTCAGTCTATTGTGGGGACACTGCTGCTTATTCTTGTCTCCTGGTTCACACAAAGTTTTGTTTGTGCCTTCCATCAGTCTGCTTCAGTTCTCTGGAAGTTCTGTAATAAAATCCCACTGACCTCCAAAGTCAAATTTCCTCTGGGGTTCCCAAAACCTTTGCCAGACCCCAAGTAAGGAAGTGTGCAGTGCTCCTAGAACTTCCTTAACAGTACGAGACTTCATTCAGAATAATTATTTTTCAATTTGTGGATGTCTGCTAGCTGGCTTTATTGTGGATTGAATGGCAAACTCCTCCAAGAGGGCATATGCCATAAACTGCATGACCCAGGTCTGTAGCAGCCAGAGACCCTCTCCCCTGTCAGGCCACTGCTGACCCATGCCTCTGCAGGAGACACTCAATCACTGAAAGACAGGTCTGACTCTGGGTCTGTCAGTCTCTGTTTATCGGTGCACCAAATGTTTTCTGTGCGTCCTCTGAGTGCGGCTGGAAGGTATTGCTTCTAAACACAATTTCACCCCTCCTACAGTCTTCTTGGGACTTCTCCAACATTCAGTAGCAAGCTGCAATTTTGGAGCTCTCTCAGGAAAAAATAAGTGAAAACCTTTCTACTTGGTCATCTTTTCTCCCTCACAGGCACACACTAGCAAAGGGGAAAAATAATATACCCCACAGCTGCACTTTCTTCACCTTTCTACACCGCCAGTTATGCAAGGAGCATCTGGATGGATTGTATGCTCACACACTGTATCCGAGGATGCCTGTGGTTTCACAGGGAAGGAGTCTACATGATCATGTTATTTGTCTCACATGATGCTATCATTGGCCACATCAGAGAGGGAATATGCTGCTTGATGGACGGGTCTGAAATAGCAGTAGGCCAGGGCCTTCCTCTAATGTGTAAAAATTCTCCAGTGCAGTAGGCTATCTTTCTGTTCCTCCTCCTTCCAGTTTCTGTTCGTTTCGGAAGAACCTTGACCTCTTTAAAGTCTTGGATCCTATTATAGCCATGCCCACCATTTCCACACTTCCCACTTCCCATAGACTAAAGGGTCCAAAGGCTATGCTTTAAAATACCCACACCACTGAATTTACACTGGGTGAGTTCTCAAAGCTTCCCATCTGCTTCTTGGTAGAAATACACACATCAACGTGGCACAAACTGTGAGTTTCTTTATGTCTCTTGAGGTAAATCCAGATTTGTGGACCCACTTTCCTGAATTGTCACTGGCCATCCTTTCCTCATTCCTGTGCTGAACAGGAGCACCTCAGAGATGCATGGGCCAGTCTTCCCCACTCTGTGGACACCTCATGCTTCCTTCTGCTTGCTGCATGTCTCGTGATCTCTCACCTTCATTTCTACTTCGGCTGTAGTTGGACACACAGCCACATACAGAAACACACACAAACACAGCCATGTCTACCCCCGCATGTACACACAAATGTTCAGAGGCACAGGGAAACATAGCAAACAGGGAACATAAGTGTTTCTGTAGCTGAAAAACCAGTTCTTCGTATCAAATTTAGAGATTTCCACATTTCTCCAAGGGAAGTCTCCATTCTGATCTCCAATATGAAATATAAAGGTGTGCAACTTCCAAAGTGGAGAATTGTCACCTAAGATTGAATAGAGTCAATAAGAAGCCTTTCACATTTCATGGACAATATTCTGTTTTGATATATATTTGAGAAATACAACAAACTCTAAACTTGATGAAGAAACAGTGGGGCCCTTATTTCATTTGTGAAAGAGAGAGCATTCCAAATCCATACTGGTTCTCCATATCTTCAGAGAACCAGTGCCAAGATTTCCATATGGGAAATATACAGAATTCCACACTAAATACCAGAAAACCACCATGCAGATTTCTATGCATGAGTAATAGAGAATTCCACATTTCACATAAGAAAAATAGAACCCAGATTTTCACAGAGTGAAATAAAAAATACAAGTATCATGGAGTAATACTGGTACAGTATATTTGCATGTAAAAGTATGCTGCTGCTCCTAAGTCGCTTCAGTCGTGTCCAAGTCTGTGCGACCCCATAGAAGGCAGTCCACCAGGCTCCGCCGTCCCTGGGATTCTCCAGGCAAGAATACTGGAGTGGGCTGCCATTTTCTTCTCCAATGTAAAAGTATCAGTTCAGTTCAGTCGCTCAGTCGTGTCCGACATTTGCGACCCCATGAATCACACGACGCCAATATTCTCTGTCCATCACCCACTCCCGGAGTTCATGCAAACTCATGTCCATCGAGTCGGTGATGTCATCCAGCCATCTCATTCTCTGTCGTCCCCGTCTCCTCCTGCCCCAATCCTTCCCATCATCCGTGTCTTTTCCAGTGAGTCAAGTCGGCGCATGAGGTGGCCAAAGTATTGCAGTTTCAGCTTTAGCATCAATCCTTCCAGTGAACACCCAGGATTGATCTCCCTTAGAATGGACTGGTTGGATCTCCTTGCAGTCCACGGGACTCACAAGAGTCTTTTCCAACACCACAATTCAAAAGCATCAATTCTTTGGCGATCAGGTTTCTTCACAGTCCAACTCTCACATCCATACATGACCACTGGAAAAACCATAGCCTTGACTAGACGAACCTTTGTTGCCAAAGTAATATCTGTGCTTTTTAATATACTATAAATGTTGGTCATAACTTTCCTTCCAAGGAGTAAGCGTCTTTTAATTTCATGGCTGCAATCAGCATCCATAGTGATTTTGGAGCCCAAAAAATAAAATCTGACACTGTTTCCACTCTTTCCCCATCTATTTACCAGTGGCAACAGTTTGTGAAATTGCCTTTCTTTGGAATGGAATAAAAACTGAATGTTTCCTGTCCTGTGGCCACTGCTTAGTTTTCCAAAATCCTTGCATACTGAGTACAGCACTAAGAGACGATCATTTTTCAGGCTATGAAATAGCTGAACTGGAATTTCATCAGTTCCACTAGTTTTGTTCATAGTGAAGTTTCATAAGGATGGCTTGACTTCACATTCCAAGAGGACTGGCTATAGGTGAGTGATCACATCATCGAAGTTATCTGGGTCATGAAGATTCTGTTAATATAGTTCTTCTGTTTAACCTTGCCACCTCTTCTTAATATCTTCCGCTTCATTGAGGTCCATGCAATTTCTGTCCTTTATGTTGAACATCTCTGCATGAAATGCTTCCTTAGTATCTCTAAGTTTCTTGAAGTCGTCTCTAGTCTTTCCCATTCCATTATTGTCCTCTATTTCTTACCATTAATCACTGAAGAAGGCTTTCTTATCACTCCTCCCAATTCCTTGAATCTTTGCATTCAGATTGTTATATCTTTAATTTTTTCCTTTGATTTAGCTTATTTTCTCATCTATTTATAAGGCATCTTCCGCAAACCATTTTGCCTTTATGTATTTTTCTTGAGGAGGGTCTTGATCACTGCCTATTGTTCAATGTCACAATCCTCTGTCAATAGTTCATCAGGTATTCTTTGTATCAGATCTAATACCTTGAATCTATTTGTCACTTTCAGCGTGTAATCAAAAGGGCTTTCATGTAGGACATACCTGAATAATCTAGTGGATTTCCCTACTTTCTTCAATTTAACTCTTGCTTTGGCAATAAGGAATTCATGTCCTGAGCCACTGTCCACTCCCAGGCTTGCTTTGCTGACTCTGCAGATCTTCTGTATCTTTGGCTGTGAAGAAAAAGTCAATCTGACTTCAGTATTAACCATATGATGAGGTACATTTGTAGTATTCTCTCATGTTCCCAGAAGAGGGTGCTTGCCATGAGCAGTGTGTTCTCCTGGAAAATCTCTGTTAACATTTGGAAGATTTCATTTTGTAATACAAGGCCAAATTTGCCTGTTACCCCTGGTATCTCTTGACTTCCTACTTTTCCATTCCATTCCCTGTGATGGAAAAGTCATTTTTTCTTTTGTCTGTTACTTCTAGAAAGTCTTGTAGGTCTTCATAGAATCGTTCTAATTCAGCTACTTCAGCATGACTGGTCAGGGCAGACTTGGATTACTGTGCTATTGAATGGATTCCCTTTGAAAGAAACAGAGATCATTCTGTCGTTTTTCAGATTACCACCAAATACTACATTCCAGACTCTTTTGTTTCTATAATGGCTACTCCGTTTCTTCTGAGGGATTCTTTCCCACTGTAGTAGACATAATGGTCATCTGAGTTAAATTCATCCATTCCCGTCCATTTTAGTTCACTGATCCCTAAAATGTCAGTGTTCACTCTTGACATCGCCGTTTTGACCCCTTCCTATTTTCCTTGATTCATGGACCTAACCTTTAAAGTTCCTAGGCAATCTTGCTCTTTATAGCATCAGCTGTTCTTCCATCACTAGTCACATCTGCAACTGGGTACTGTTTTGGCTTTGGCTCCATCACGTCATTCTTTTTGGAGTTTCTTCTGCACTGATCTCCCATATCATATTGGGCAGCTACCAACCTTGGAGTTTGTCTTTCAGTATGCTATATTTTGCCTTTACATGCTGCTCATGGAGTTCTTCAGGCAGGAACACTGATGAGGTTTTCCATTCCCTTCTCCAAGGACCACAATTTGTCAGAAACCATTACCATGACCCGTCCATCTTGGGTGGCCCTACAAGCATGGCACATAGTTTCACTGAGTGAGTTAGACAAGGCTGTATCCCATATGATCAGTTTGGCTAGCTTTCTGAGATTATGGTTTTCATTCGCGCTTACTTCTGATGGATAAGGTCAAGAGTTTGTGGAAGCTTCCTGATGGGAACGACTGACTAAGGGAAACTGGTTCTTGTTCTGATGGGTAGAGCCATGCTCAGTTCAGTGCAGTTCAGTGGCTCAGTCATTGACAAATCTTTGTGACCCTATGCACTGCAGCATGCCAGTCCTCTCCGTCCATCACCAACTCATCGAGTTTACTCAAACTCATGTTCATTAAGTCGACGATGCTCTCCAATCTTCTCATCTTCTGTCTACTGTTATCCTCCCACCTTGAACTTTTCCCAGCATCAAGGTCTTTTAAAAATGAATCAGTTCTTCACACCCCGTGGCCAAAATATCGAGTCTCAGCTTCAACATCAGGCCTTGAAATGAATGTTCTGGACTGATTTCTTTTAGGATGGACTCCTTGGATCTCCTTGCCATCCAAAAGACTCTCAAGCCACTTCTCCATCATCACAATTCAAAAGCATCAATTCCTTGGCTTTCTTTATAGTCCAAATCTCCCATCCATACATGACTACTTTCTAAACCATAACTTTGACTAGACAGAAATATTTTGGAAAGTAAACTCTTTGATGTTTGATATTCTGTCTAGTTTGGTCATATTTTTCTTCCAAAGAGAAAGCATCTTTTAATGTTACGGCTGCATTCCCAATCTGCTGTGATTTTGAATACACTCCACTCCCCAAACCCCAACCCTGGCCAAAAAAAAAAAGCAAAAAAACTCTCATTCTTTCCATTGTTTCCCCTTCTATTTGCCACGAAGTGATGGGACCGGTTGCCATGATCATTGTTTTCTGAATTTTGAGTTTTATGTCATCTATTTCACTCTCCACTTTCACTTTCATCAAGGGGTTCTTTAATTCGTCTTCCCTTTCTGCCGTAAACTTGGTTCCATCTCTAGATAAGAGATTATTGATATTTCACCTGACTATCTTGATTCCAGGGTATGTTTATGCAATCTGGCATTTCTCATGATGTAATCTGCATATAATTTACATAAGCAGCATATCCGTATACAGCCTTGATGTACTCCTTTCCCTTTGGATTCAGATTGTCTTTCCATTTCCAGTTCTAAATTGCATCTTGGTCTGCATACAGATTTTTCAGGAGGAAGGTCAGGTGGTCTGGTATTATCATCTCTTGAGGAATTTTCCATAGTTTGTTGTGACCCATAGTCAAAGGTTTGGTGTAGTCAAAGGTTTGGTGTAGTCAACGATGCAGAAGTAGAATTTTTTCTTCTGGAACTCTCTTCCTGTGTTGCTGATCCAAAAGCTGTTGATAATTTGATTTCTGGTTCCTCTGCCTTTCAAAAATCAAACTTGAACACCTGGAAATTCATGGTTTATGTACTGCTGAAGCCTGGTCTGGAGAATTTTGATCATTATTTTGCTAGTGTGTAAGATGATTGCAATTTTGTGGTAGTGTGAACATTCTTTGGCACTGGCTTTCTTTAATGCTAATTGACCTTCTCCTTGTATAATTATTGGTCATTAATATGTGTATATTACAAAAACCATCCCAATATTCGATTATGATTATCGTCCATTTAATTTTTTAAACTAAATTATGAAAAAGGAGTAAAGAAAATAAAAGAATTCTACTTGGTGCTCTTTGATGACCTAAATGTGAAGGAAGTCTAAAAATTCAGGGATTTATGTACACAGAAGTGTCATTCATTTTGATATATTACAAAAAATAAGAGAAGATTGTATAATTTTTATAAAATAAAATTTCTTAAAGCAATATTACAAGTCAACTGTACCTCAAGCAGTGAACAAATAAATTGTTCCACCATTTGCAATATTTTGGTCGTTGAGAACATGATGGTAAGTGAAATATTTCAGTTACAAGGTAACAGAAACTTTAATCACCTGATGGTTTTAGTTAAAACATGTGAATTCAGGAAAAGTGAGTTGAAAATTTTTATCTGAGCTTATTCAAAATCGAGCACGATTGTTTAAGTTACCAACTTGTATCATAGGTCAAATATTTCTTCAAGGAAGATGTGCTAATAGAGACAGGAAGGACATAGATCTGCAGATCTTAGCCCAAGATTATTAGTGAAGTTGGAAATACAACTCCAACCACAGTCACACTCTCAATGGTGTGTAGTAGAATATATATTGCTCCCATTGCTCATGACCTTTTAGGCCTTCTACCCTAGGGCCGGGTAGTGAAAGGCAGAACTTCAGGAAAGGCAAAAGGCTATGTATTTCAGAGGCTCAGATCCCTTGATGGAGCCATTCACTGGCCTTCACCAGGGTTCGAAGAAGTAGCCAACATGGCTGATGCTCACTTCCATGACCTAATGGTTGTGGCAAACCGTAGGGGTAACAGTCTATGACACCCACCCCCCTTTCGGATAGTATGAGAATACCGAGGACCAACTGTGTTTCGGGCACTTGACTCCCTCATTAAAATGACTGGACAATATATGAGAACCTTGGAAAGAGAAGGACACGGAAAACAGACAGCTTCCCCTTCAGCTGGGCCTGGGCACTGATGGGAGACCCAAGACCAGATGTTGAGATTTAGCCTGCGCCCAGACAGGATAACCAGCCTTCAGAGGGAAACCCTCCTCGTAACCAGGATGTTGGATGATGAAAGTCATTTTTGGATATTTTCTTTTAGCAAATTGATATTTGCTTCAGTACAGGTTTATAGAAACAGTATTACCTAACCGTGACCTTACCTCAATAACAGGATCTGACAGCAAGATATTTGCAACACCTAATCACAACCCTCACTTACCTTTCCTCTAAATGAGCTGTGTTGAAAGCTGAGGAGTTTGTTGTAATTAAAGGCATAAGCCACACATCTTGCATTGCTCTGCAATGAAAACCTCTAGTATTTAAACCCCAATCTTTGGAAATAACTTAGTCTAATAATAGATATTTATTAGCAATAGCATCTTATGTCTCAGTTCGGTGGATGAGAGAGTGCCTCATTTCAAAACCACTTTCCCTCATGTGTACATGAGAAGTTTATCATTTTCCAGTATAAAACAAATTAGCTGGTGCACTGGGATGAACCAGAGGGATGGGATGGGGAGCGAGGTAGGTGTGGGGTCAAGATGGGGAACATATGTACACCTGAGGCGCATTTATGTCAGTGTGTGGCAAAACCAATACAATATTGTAAACTAATCAGCCTCCAATTAAAATAAATAAATTTAAAATAATGATAATAATAAAAACAAATTAGCAAAACCTGATGGCTACCCCGATTATCAAGCTAATTAAGGACCAAATTACTTTGACAGATGTAATCAGGTCTATTTGAAGAATACTTATAACTTTGAAAATATTGTAATGAACTGATTTGCTAGTATATATATATATTATATTTTGCTAGTATACATATGTAATATATAGTATTTTGACTTTACATCAATTTTGTAGTTTGTATATGTGCATCACAGTTTGGTTTAATACTTATACAAAATAAATTTTTTCTTTACCTAACGCCTTTATGGAGAAGATATGGAGATTGGCAAGAAACTCTGAGTCTTGTTTCCAATTGTATTAGTCCCGAAGAACCCCTTTTTCTTAAGAATCTGCATTCTCAATTGGGTAGATCTGATTAGTGGGGTGAACACTCAGAGAAAGATTAGTGTAGACCAGTAACAAGTGAAAAGAAGAAAATCAATATTGTAGAATAATGTTGTCCTCTCAAAATGCGTATTTTGAAGTCGGCATCACCGACTCGATGGACATGAGTTTGAGTGAACTCCAGGAGTTGGTGATGGACAGGGAGGCGTGGCATGCTGTGATTCACGGGGTCAAAGAAAGTCGGACATGAATGAGCGACTGAACTGAACTTACTGTACTTTGTACAGAGTCAAAATTATGAGCAATGTGTAATTTTTTTTTTCTGAACCTTTTTGCCAATAGGGTTTTTAGGTAGATATTTTGATATACAGGATAAGTTTTTTATCAGGAAAGGAGAGCAGACACAAAAAACACAGAGACATTTATATGTGAAGACAAAGATATGTGATGATGTGTCACCATCCAAAAGAGGCCTCAGAAGAAAGCAAATCTGGTAACCCTTTGATTACTGGCTAGATCCTGGAAGTATGAGAAAACATTTACTGAAGCTACCTGCTTTATGGCATGCTGTTACAGCAAACCTTGAAAAGACATACACCACTACCTCTTGAAAATAAGCTTTCAAGTTCAAAAGAAGCCTACTGTTCATACCCAGTTTCTCAGGGAAAGTAAACTGTTAAAGAACTCTCTGACCCATTAACTGATAATGCTTCAGAATTTTAAAGGGGAAAAAATCCCCTTCTCCATTGCAAAGAGAAGTATAAAGTACTTAGGAATAAATTTACCTAAAGAAACAAAAGACCTGTATTTATATATCGAAACCTAAAACACTGCAGAAATAAAGATAATAGAAACAGACAGAGAAATATGTCAGGTTCTTAGATCAGAAGAATCAATATGTGAAAATGAGTACACCAGCCAAAACACAATAGGTTCAACGCTATCTATGAGTGTTATTGCTGTTGTTGTTGTTGTTTCCACAGAACAAGAACAAACAATTTCAACCTCTAATAGCCAAAGCAATCTTGAAAAAGAAGAATGGATATATTGGGATCAACCTGCCTGACTTCAGGTTATACTACAGAGCTACAGTCAACAAGAAAGAAAGGTACCTGCACAAGACAAAAATACAGATCAATGGAACAATATAGAAAGCCCAGAGATATATTCACACACATATGGACACTTTATCTTTGACGAAGGAAGCAAAAATATATAATGGAGGAGAGACAACCACTTTAAAAAGCGCTGCTTGGGAAAATGGCTAACAACTGTAAAAGATAGGTGCTAAAAAACATTCTACCACCCTATAAAACAATACACTTAAAATGGATTAAACATATAAACATAAGTCTAGAAACTATACAACTCTCAGAGGAAAACATAGGCAGAACAGACTCTAACACGAATCACAGTATGATTCTCTGTGACCCTCCTGAGTGACAGAAATAAAAACAAAAACAAACATGGGACATCATTAAACTTAAAAGTTTTACACAATGAAGGAAACAATAAGCAAGGTGAAATGGCAGCCTTCCAAATGGGAGAAAATAATAGTAAAAAAAGTAACTGACATCAAATTAGTCTCCAAAATATACAAGCTGCTCAGTCAGTTCAATACCAAAAAAAATAAGCAATCCAATCAAAAAGTGGGACAAAGATCTAAAGAGATTTCTCATAAGGAGACATACAGATGTCTAACAAACAACTGAAAATCTGTTCCACATCACTCATTATCAGAGAAACTCAAATCAATACTACAGTGAGGTACCATTTCACACCGGTCAAAAAACTACCATCAAAAAACTCTACAATCCAGCAATGCTGAAAAGGGAGTGGAGAAAGGGAACCTTCTTACGTTGTTGGTGGGAATGCACACTAGTATGGGCACTATGAAGCACAGTGTGGAGATTCCTTACAAAAAAAAAAATAATAATAAACGGAAATAGAATTACCATATGACCCAGTGATCCCACTTCTGGGCATACAGACCAAGACAACTAGAATTCAATGAAACATATGTACTCTAATGTTCATTGCAGCACTATTCACTATAGCTTGGAAATTGAAACAACCTTGATGTCCACTTCGAAGATCAATGGTTAAGGATGAAGCTGTCATATACACAATGGAATATTCAGCTATTAAAAAAGGGACATGTTTGAGTCAGTGCTATGTGGTGGATGAAACTGCAGCCCATTATAGAGAGGGAAGGAAGCCAGAAAGAGAAACACCAACAGAGTATATGAAACCTTATATATGAAATTTAGAAAGAGGTAACAAAGATGCTATAAGCGAGACAATAAAACTGACACTTATATAAAGAAAAGAATTTGGGACTATGTGGGATATGGTTAGGGTGGGATACTAGGAAAGAATAGCATTGAAGCATGAAACACTGAAACATGTATATTATCATATGGAGAACAGATAACCAGTTGAAGATCATTACATGAAGCAAGGCATGCAAAACTGCTGCTGTGGGACAACCCAGAAGGATGAGTCCATGAGATGGTTGACTGATATAGTAGTGTGGAGGAAGCTCTGATGAGAATTCAGTAACCACGAAAGTAGTTCACTTGTATTACAGTAAAATATATATATATATATATATATTTTTTTTTTTTTTTTTTCTCTCACCTAGCGCTCATTGACTCTATCTACTCATCGATACCCAGCCTAGCGGGAATGAATCAGCTTGATATCAAATCTAAACCGGTCATTCAAACTTCTGCCTTAGGCTCTGCCTTAGGCTTATAACTTAATTGCCATCCACTTCTCTTTTACTGTAGCAATGAGTAGTCTAACCCACTGTGACTGAGACCTTCAAATATGTCACTGTGGAGCCCATCCTTTCTTCTTGCTAACATCATCTCCATGTTCCCCTGAGCACCAGGTGCCTCCATAAGTACTTATCTGTTGCTCAAGAAGGCAACTGAACAACCCTCATGACCTCTTATCAATCTCATTAAAGTGTGAAACAGACAAATGTGCTAAAAAGGACTGGAAAACTTCACTAATACTGAGAACGCCATCAGAAAAGGGAGTCTCAGCCTTCCTGATAAATGCTTGTTAATGTCATGTAACTCGTGGGAAAGAATATGAGGAACATGCTCACTCTTGCTATGGAAAGAAGTGGGTAATACGATGGAACTAATAAGCCCTTTCACATATGACTTTAAAAATGATGAGACAGCATGGGAAAGACAGCACACAAAGCCACCCATATGTGCGGTGCAAAGTTCTTGGGGTTCTTTTGTTCTAAGACAGACCTGTTCAATGCCTAAAGCACCCTGTTTCTAGAAAGGAAGATATATATATATATATATATATATATATATATATATATATGGGTATCAAGATTATCATTTCCTCTCAGTGCCAGATCTTTCCATTCTCCTCCTTACTGGTCTAGACAAGGGAAAATTTAAATTAGAGTTTATCATTCCCAAATAGGAAAGAAATGTCCCAGTGGACCAATTTCTATCAAGTCAAAACAGTGTCTTTATTTCATATACTAGGAAAGAAGTTTCAAATCTTGGAAGGAGAAAAAGAAGCATAAGACTCTCTACATAGGATATATTTTCATTTCTTTCTTCTTCTTTTTCTCTTTTTTTGAAGGTAAAGAAACAGCCAGTGGACTTTAATAAAGTCACAGAGATAATTTAAAAAAAATGTTAAGCACTTCAGTGTGAGTGACACAAAGTCCTATGAGATAATATATAGAACACAATTGCATCTGACTCTAAGTTACATGTTTGTTTGTGTGTTCAGTCTTATCCAACTCTGCAACGAAATTGAATGTAGAACACTAGGCTCCTCTGCTCATGGGACTTACCAGACAAGATAGTTGCTTTCTGTGGCCATTTCCTACTCCACTGTTAGATGTATACAATGAATAAAAATATTATCCATGATTTTCTTGCATCTCTTTCAACACAAAATAAATTATACATGCTCTTTGCTCCAGCGAATCTTTCTGAAATTCCAAAGATACCATTGTGAATGAGAAACGGTTAAAATATTTTGGCCTCTCATGATCACAGCAAGGCAGATACAAATTCAAGGAAAAGGTAAACCTCGAAACCTGCCTTACCTTATAATTCAGTGAAGCTCATTTTTTGTTAAACAAATAACAACAGAATTTCCCTTCTTTATCTCCTTTTAACAGCTAAAGATGGAGAAATAGGTAGATAGACAAAGTAGAGCTCAGAGAAGTGGGACAGAAATCTCTGTAAATGACCCAGTGAGTTTTCAAGGGTTTCACCTTTGTTTTCTTGCCTGTTTGCTTGTTTGTTTTTAAAGAACTCATTTCCCAGAACTTCATAGAAACGTTAATGATGCTGAAGATCTTATGTCACCTTCGTGTTGGTGGGAAATATGACCACGAGCAAGTGGCACTGATTTTCCCTCAGGGCTCCTTGTATAAATCAATATGTCCAGTATTTATGTTCTCGCTAAGAGGAACCACAAATCAAATATCCAAAATCTGAGGGATCATGAAAATAACAAGACAGTTCCAGGAACAAACAAAAAAATAAACATATTCTTCTACTTCATTGTTTATAGCAAAGGTTTGGACTGTGTGGATCACAGCAAACCGTGGAAAATTCTTAAAGTGATAGGAACAGCAGATCGCCCGACCTGCCTCTTAGGAAATCTGTATGCAGATCAAGAAGCGTCAGTGAGAACCGGATAGAAAACAGACTGCTTCAAATTAGGGAAAGGATTATGACAAGGCTGCATATTGTCACTCTGCTTATTTAAATTATATGTAATGCTCACTTCAATCACTCAGTCATATCCGACTCTTTGCGGTCCATTAACCACAGCACACCAGGCCTCCTTGTCCATTACCAACTCCTTGAGTTTGTGCAAACTCATGTCCATTGAGTTGGTGATGCCATCCAATTATCTCATCCACTGTCATCACTTGCTCTTCCTGCCCTCAATATTTCACAGCCTCAGGAAATTTCCCAGTGAGTCACTTAATCGCATCAGGTGGCCAAAGTATTGCAATTTCATCTTCAAGACCAATCACTCCAATGAACACCCAGGACTGATCTCCATTAGGATGTACATTTTGTATCTCCCTGCAGTCCAAGGGACTCTCAAGAGTCTTCACCTACACCACAAATCAAAAGCATCAATTCTTCAGCACTCAGATTCTTTATAGTAAACTCTCATATCCATACATGCCCACTTGAGAAACCATAGCCTTTACTAGATGGACCTTTGTTGGCAAAGTAATGCGTCTGCTTTTTGATATGCTGACTAGGCTGATCATAACTTTCCTTCCAAGGAGTAAGCGTCTTTTAATTTTATGGTGGCAATCACCATCTGCAGCAATCTTGGAGCCTAAGAAATAGTGAGCAACGGTTTCCACTGTTTCCCCACCTATTTGCCATGAAGCAATGGGACTGGATACCATGATCTTAGTTTTCTGAATGTTGAGATTTAAGCCAATTTTTCCCTATCCTCTTTCAGTGTCATCATGCGGTTCTTTAGTTATTTTTCACTTTCTGCTGAAAGGGAGGTGTCATCGACATATCTGAGGTTATTGATATTTCACCCAGAAAACTTGATTCCAGCTTTTGCTTCCTCCAGCCCAGCACTTCTCATGATATCCTCTGAATATAAGTTAAATAAGGAGAGTGATATTATACATCCTTGACATACTCTTTTTCCTATTTGGAACCAGTCTGTTGTTCCATGTCCAGTTCTGTTGCTTCGTGACCTGCATATAGGTTTCTCAAGAGGCAGGTCAGGTGGTCCAGTATTCCCATCTATTTCCAATTTCCACATTTTATAGTGATCCACACAGTCAGGGGCTTTGGCATAGTCAGTAAAGAAGACATAGATGCTTTTCTGGAGCTCTCTTCCTTTTTCGATGATCCATCAGATGTTGGCAATTTGACCTCTGGTTCCTCTGTTGTTTTTAAAACCAGGTTGAAAATCTGGAAGTTCACAGTTCACGTATTGCTGAAGCTTGGCTTGGAGAATATAGAGCATTATTTTACTATTACTAGTGTGTGAGATGAGCAAAATTGTACGGTAGTTTGCACATTCTATGGCATTGCCTTTCTTTGGGATTGAAAACATATTGCTCTTTTCCAGTCTTGTGGCCACTGCTGAATTTCCCAAATTAGCTGTCATATTGAGTGCAGCACTTTTAAAGCATCATCTTTCAGGATTTGAAAAAGCTCAACTGAAATTCCAACACCTACACTAGCTTAGTCCATAGTGATGCTCCCTAAGATCCACTTGACTTCACATTCCAAGTATGGCTCTAGATGAGTGATCACTCCATTGTGATTATCTGGGTTGTGAAGATCTTTTTTGTACAGATTTGTGTATTCTTACCACGACTTCTTAATAGTTTCTGCTTCAGTTATTTCCCTACCGTTTCTGTGCTTTATTGAGCCCTTCTTTGCATGAGATATTCTCTTGGGATCTCCAATGTTCTTGAAGAGATCTCCCGTCTTTCCCATTCTATTGTTTCCCTTCTTTTTTTGCACTGATCCCTGAGGAAGGCTTTCTTTTCTCTCCTTGCTTTTCTTTAGAAATTTGAATTCAAATAGATATATCTTTCCTTTTCTCTTTTGCTTTTTGTTTCCCTTGTTTTCATAGTTATTTATAAGTCCTCCTCAGAGAGCCATTTATTTATTTATTTATTTTTGCATTTCTTTACCTAGGGATGGTCATGATCCCTGTCTCCTGTACACTGTCAGGTACCTTCATCCATAGCTCATCAGGCACTCTGTCAATCAAATCTAGTCCCTTAAATCTAATTTGCACTTCCAGTGTAGTGTCATAAGGAATTTGATTTAGGTCATACTTGAGTGGTCTAGTGGTTTCCTCCAGTTTCTTCAACTTCTGTCTGAATTTGGCAATAAGGAGTTCAGGATCTGAGCCACAGTCAGCTTCCTGTCTTGTTTTTGCTGACTGTTTAGAGCTTCTTTATTTTGGCTGCAAAGAATGTAATCAATCTGATTTCAGTGTCGACCATCTGGTGTTGTCCATGTGTAGAGTCTTCTCTTGTGTTGTTGGAAGAGGGTGTTTGCTTGACCCGTGCGTTCTCTTGGCAGAACTCTATTAGCCTTTGCCCTGTTTCATTCTGTAGTCCACAGCCAATTTGCCTGGTACTCTAGGTGTTTCTTGACTTCCTACTTCTGCTTTCCAGTCCCCTATACTGAAAAGGACATCTTCTTATTTGTTAGTTTTAGAAGGTCTTGTAGGTCTTCACAGAACTTTCAACTTCAGCTTCTTCAATGTTACTGATCAGAGCATAGATTTTGATTACCATGATATTGAATCGTTTGCCTTGGAAAAGAACAGAATTCATTCTGTCGTTTTTGAGATTGCTCCCAAGTACTACATTTTGGACTCTTTTGTTGACTATGATGGCTACTCCATTTCTTCAAAAGGATTCCTGCCCACAGTAAGAGATATAATGGTCATGTGAGTTAAATTCTCCCATTCCAGTCCATCATAGTTCACTGATTCCTAGGATGTCAGTGTTCACTCTTGCCATCTCCTGTTTGACCACTTCCAATTTGCCTTGATTCATGTACCTAACATTCCAGGTTCTTTTTCAATATTGCACTTTACAGCATCAAACCCTGCTTCCATCACCAGTCCCGTTCACAACTGGTTGTTGATTTTGCTTAGACTCAATTGCTTCATTATTTCTGGAGTTATTTATCCACTGACCTTTAGAAGCATATTGGGCAGCTACCGATGGTTCATCTTTCAGTGTCCTTTCTGTTTGTTTTCATGGGGTCTCAAGGCAACAATACTGAAGTGGTTTGCCATTCCCTTCTCCAGTGGACCACATTCTTTCCACTTTGGTGAAGGGCTGTCATCTAAGTAAAAGACAATTTCTTCTTGGAGAAAACTCTATGCAAACCTAAACATTGTATTTAGAAGAGACATTCACCTTGGTAACAAAGGCCTCCACTTCACAAACCCCTGTTGTTTATCCAGTAGTCATGTGCAGATATGGGAGTTGGGATATAAAGAAGACTGAGAGAAGGACATTCTATGGCTTTCAACTGTGCTGCTGCAGAAGATACTTCAGTTCAGTTCAGTCGCTCAGTCGTGTCCGACTCTTTTCGACCCCACGAACCGCAGCACGCCAGGCCTCCCTGTCTAACACTAACTCCCAGAGACCACCCCAACTCATGTCCATTGATAGGCAATGCCATCCACACATCTAATCCTCTGCCATCGCCTTCTCCTCCTGCCCTCAACCTTACCCAGCCTCAGGGTCTTTTCAGCAGTCTTAACTATTGGAGTTTCAGCTTCACCATGAGACATTAGAATGCACACCCAGGGCTCATCTCCTTTAGGATGGATTGGTTGGACCTTCTTGCAGTCCAAGGCACGCTCAAGAGTCTTCTCCAACACCACAGTTCAAAAGCATAAATTTTTCGGCTCTCAGCCTTTCTTAGAGTCCAACTCTCACACTCATACATGACCACTGAGTAAACCACAGCCTTGCCTAGATGGACTTTTGTTGGCAAAGGAATGCCCCTGCTTTTTAATATTATATCTAGGTTGGTTATAAATTTCCTTCCAAGGAGAAAGCGTCTTTTAATTTCATGGCTGCAACCACCATCTGCGGTGATATTGAATCCCCAAGAAATAGACTATTAGGGGTCTCTTGGACTGCAAGGAGATTAAACCAATTCATCCTAAAGGAAATCAACCCTAAGTATTCATTCGAAGGCCTAATGATGAAGTTGAAACTTCAGTTTTGGCCAGCTGATGCAAAGTGTCCCTTCACTAAAAAAGTCTTTGATGCTTTTCAAGATTGATGATATTTGAAGAAGGAAGTAATAGAGGATGAGATGGTTGGCCCATATCAGAAATACAATGGGTATGCATTTGAACAAACTCTGGAAGATAATGAAAGATAGAGAGGCCTGTTGTGCAACAGTACATGGCGTCAAAAAAGAGTTGAAGACAACTTGTTGACTGAACAATGGCACTCAATATCTCTAGAGTTACTTCTACAAATCACTCTAAATATACTTAAAGAAAGTAGTAACAAATAACAACTAAGGTGGTATAATAGAAGATGGTTTAATGATTTTTTTTTAAATATGGGAACTGTAGACTCTGAAAGAAACAAAGCTTAGAATTGAATAAATTTTAAGTATTAGTGTGAGGGAGGAAACAGGAAGATGAAGGAGGAATATGATAGGAGACAACTTTCTCTACACAAATTCATCCAAAGCACATTTGAACGCTGAGTAAATCCCACAAAGAAACTTCTGAATGCCGGTAGAGGACATCAGGCACCCAGAAAAGCAGTCCATTGTCTTGGAAAGGATGTAAGAAGTAACATAAAAAATAAAAAGAGAGGCAAAAGAGGGAGGGATGGAGGTACATCAGGGGAAGGGAGGCTTAAGAAACAGAGAAGTTTCCAAACACCTGGAAATACTCACTGGTGAATCTGTGGCAATCCTTGGAACCTCAGAGAACAACATAACGTGGAGGAAAAATAAATAAATAATTAAAATTTACAGACTACATGCTCAGTAGTAACTCCAGGGGAGAAGCAGCGCAGCTGTCCACACCCTCAACTAGCAAGCGGGGGCTGGGAAGGTAGGCGCGGGCTGCGTCCCTTAGAGTAAGGACTGGTCCTGAAAGCACTGAGGGCAATCTGAAGGAGCTAACTTAAGATAGCTAAGCAGACAATGGGATAGCTACCCCGTGAAAGCCGAAACACCCCAAGCTAAGACAATGCCAGACCTACTCATAGAACAAAGGACTGAACAGAGATAGCCAGCTGAGGTCAGCCCATCCACCATCCCATGCTGAGACAGGTAGGAAAGGGCAGCCAGAGCTGGAAGCGGGCAATCTCGGCCCAGAGAGGCATCCAATATCAAGCTGTAAGCAGGCTTCTTTGCTAACCAAGACTTCTTGGGTTCTGGCCGGTTGATATCCACCTGAGAAGGTGCACTGATTGTACGCCCAGAAAATGAAGCAACAGTGATGGGGGAGGCAATAAGTCACAGCGACTGTGCTGGCCAAACACCTGGTCACCTGAGCTGCTCGGACCGGACAAGGGCACAAAACGCAGGCCCAACCAAATCTGCGCCTTTGTGAAGTATCTGAGAACCAGAACCTGAGTGGATAAGACCAGGGATGTACATCCAACCCAGTGCCAGCCTCGGGCGCTTCCCAGCAGAGCAATCTAAAGCCTGTGCAGTGTAGACTGGGACAGCACACACGCCATGAGCGGGGGCAAACCCAGTGTATCCAAGATATTGCAAGGACTCCCCACTGATATTTGTCTGCAGCTTACCTCCCTCCTCACAGTACTACCAAAAAGGTAAGCTTAAAAAAGTGTCTACCACCGCCCTTGTGTCAGGACAGGAAATAGACACTGAAGAAACCATCAAACAGAAGAAGCTTAAACAGAAGGAACTGAATTGGAAGAGACAGATGGAGAAGTCTTGAGCCTACTGCAAGAATAAGACTGAAAACCAGAGACAGAGGCTTAAGTCCAAATCCCGAGAACACCAGAGAACTGCTGTTCTAGGTAACATTAATTGACAAGGGCTCATCAAATGCCTCCATACCTTCACTGAAACCAGGCACCACCCAAGGGTCAACAAGTTCCAGAGAAAGACATACCAAGCTAATTCTCCAGCAACACAGGAGAATAGACCTGATCTTCAATACAAAGTTTGCCCAAAGCCACTCCAATCCCAATGACATCTCATAATTCATTACTGGACACTTCATTGCACTACAGAGAGAAGAAATCCAGCTCCACCCCGCAGAACACCGACACAAGTTTCCCGAACCAGGCAACCTTGACATGCTACCCTTCCAAGGCCACACACAGAGATGAAACTACACAATAAAGAAAAATCCACACACTGCTAGAAGACGGAAATGGCACCACTAACAGAGCAATATAAGCAAGACGAAGAGGCAGATAAATATCCAGAAAGTAAAGGAACAGGATAAATGCACACCAAAAAAAAAAAGAGTAAGATATAGGGAATTTACTTGATAAAGAATTTCGAATATTGATAGTGGAAATGATTTAAAATCTTGAAAACAAACTGGAGTTACAGATAAATAACCTGGAGACAAGGATCGAGAAGCTGCAAGAAAGGTTTAATAAGGATCTTGAAGAAATAGAAAAGAGTCAATATACAATGAATAATGCAATAGATGAGATCAGATACACTCTGGAGGGAACCAACAGTAGAATAACGGAGGCAGAAAACAGTTGATAAGTGACCTAGAAGATAGAATTGTAGAAATAAATAATTCAGAGAGGAAAAAAGAAAAATGATTGAAAATAAATGAGGACCATCTCTGAGACCTCTGGGACAATGTTAAATGCCTCAATATTGGAATCATAAAAGTCCCAGAAGAAAAGACAAAAAGAAAGGCCATGAGAGAATACTTGAGGAGATAATAGTTGAAAACTTCCTTAAACGGGGAAGGAAATAATCACACAATTCCAAGAAACACAGAGAGTCCCTAACACGGTAAACCCAAGGCAAAATACTCCAAGACAAACATTAAACTAACAAAGAGCAAACACAAAGAACTAATATTAAAAGCACAAGGGAAAAGCAACAAATAACACACAAGGGTTTCCCATAAAAATAACAGCTTATCTTTCCACAGAAACTTTTCAGGCCAGGAGGGAATGGCAAGACATAGTTAAAATGATGATATAAAATATCCTACAGCCAAGGTTGCTATACCCATAAAGGATTTCATTCAAATACAAAGGAGAAATCAAAAGCTTTACAGACAAGAAAAAACAGAGAATTCATCATCACCAAGCCAGCTCTCCAACAAATGCTAAAGGATCATCTCTAGACAGGAAACACAGAAACAGTATATAAACTCGAAGCCCAAACATAAAGAAAATGGCAACGGGATCACACTTATCAATAATTATCTTAAATGTAAATGGGTTGAATGTCCCAACCAAAAGACAAAGGCTGGCTGAATGGATACAAAAGCAAGACCCCTATATATGTTGTCTGCAAGAGACCCACCTCAAATCAAGGGAAACATACAGACTGAAAGTGAAGTGCTATAAAAGATATTTCACGCAAATAGAGACCTAAAGAAAGCAGGAGTAGCAATACTCATATCGGATAAAAATAGACTTTAAAACAAAGGCTGTGAAAAGAGACAAAGAAGGACATTACATAGTGATCAAAGGATCAAACCAAGAAAAAGATATAGCAATTATAAATATATGCACCCAACATAGAAGCACCACAATATGTAAGACAATTACTAGCAAGTATGAAAGGGGAAATTAACAACAATGCAATAATAGTAGAAGACTTTAATAGCCCACTCACACCTATGAATAGATCAACTAAACAGAAAATTAACAAGGAAAGACAAACTTTAAATGATACAATAAACCAGTTAGAACTAATTGATATCTATAGGACATTTCACCCCCAAACAATGAATTTCACCTTTTTCTCAAGCACACACAGAACATTTTCCAGGATAGATCACATCCTGCTCCATATTTCTAGGCTTGGTAAATTAAAAAAATCTGAAATCATTCCAAGCATCTTTTCTGACCACAATGCAGTAAGATTTGATCTCAATTACAGGAGAAAAACTATTAAAAATGCCAACATATGGAGGCTGAAAAACACACTGCTGAATAACCAACAAATCATAGAAGAAATCAAAATGTGCATAGAAATGAATGAAAATGAAAACACAAAACTTATGGAACATTGTAAAAGCCGTGCTAGGCAGAGGTTCATAGCACTACAGGTATACCTCAAGAAATAAGAAAAAAGTCAACTAAATAACCTAACTCTACACAGAAAGCAAATAGAAAAGGAAGAAATGAAGAACCCCAGGCTTAGTACAAGGAACCAAACATTAAAATTAGGGCATAAATAAATGCAAAAGAAACTAAAGAGACCATATCAAAAATCAACAAAGCCAAAAGTTGGCTCTTTGAGAGGGTAAATAAAATTGACAAACCACTAGCCAGAGTCATCAAAAAACAACGAGAAAAAAAAAATCATTTAAATTAGAAAGGAAATGGGAGAGATCACAACAGAGAACACAGAAATACAAAGGATCATCAGACACTACTATCACCAATTATATGGCAATAAAATGGACAACTTGGAAGAAATGGACAAATTCTTAGAAAAGTACAACCTTCCAAAACTGAACCAGGAAGACATAGAAAATCTTAATAGACCCATCACAAGCATGGAAATAGAAGCTGTAATTAGAAATCTTCCAGCAAAAAAAAGCCCAGGGCCAGACGGCTTCACAACTGAATTCTACCAAAAATTTAGAGAAGAGTTAACACCTATTCTACTCAAACTCTCCCAGAAAATTGCTGATGAAGGTAAACTTCCAAAATCATCTAGAGCCCACCATCACCATAATCACAAAACCTGGCAAAGATCCCACAGAAACAGAAAACTATAGGCCAATATCACTGATGAACATAGATAAAAAATTCCTTAACAAAATTCTAGCAAGCTGAATCGAACAACACATTAAGAATATCATACATCATGACCAAGTGGGCTTTATCCCAGGAATGCAAGTATTCTTCAATATTCGCAAATCAACCAATGTAATACAGCACATTAACAAGAAGGAAAAAAAAATGATTATCTCAAAAGATTCAGAGAAACCCTTGGAAAAAATTCAACACCCCTTTATGATAAAATCCCTTCAGAAGGTGGGAGTAGAAGGGAAATATCTTAAGATAATTAAAGCTATATATGACAAACACACAAGAAACATTATCCTCAATGGTGAAAAACTGAAAGCCTTTCCCCTAAAGTCAGGAACAAACAAGGGTGCCCACTCTCACCACTACTATTCAACATAGGTCATAGGTCTGGAAGTTTTGGCCACAGCAGTCAGAGCAGAAAAAGAAAAAAAAAAAAAAAAAGGAATCCAAACTGGAAAAGAAGACGTAAATCCCTCACAGTTCGCCAATGACATGACCCTCTACACAGAAATCCCTAAAGATTGTACCAGAAAACTACTAGGGCTAATCAATGAATAAAGTAAAGTTGCAGATTTTAAAATCAACACACAGAAATCCCTTGCATTTCTATACACTAATAATGAGATAATAGAAAGATAAATTAAGGAAACTATTCCATACATCGGAGAAGGCAATGGCAAGCCACTCCAGTACTCTTGCCTAGAAAATCCCATGGATGGAGGAGCCTGGTAGGCTGCAGTCCGTGGGGTCGCTAAAGGTCGGACACGACTGAGCGACTTCCCTTTCACTTTTCACTTTCACACATTGGAGAAGGAAATGGCAACCCACTCCAGTGTTCTTGCCTGGAGAATCCCAGGGACGGGGGAGCCTGGTGGGCTTCCGTCTATGGGGTCACACAGAGTCGGACACGACTGAAGTGACTTAGCAGCAGCAGCAGTAGCAGCAGCATTCCATACATATTTGCAACGAAAAGAATAAAATACTTTGGGATCAGTTCAGTTCAGTCACTCAGTCGTGTCTGACTCTTTGCGACCCCATGAACCACAGCACGCCAGGCCTCCCTGTCCATCACCAACTCCCAGAGTTCACTCAAACTCATGTCCATCGAGCCAATGATGTCATCCAGCCATCTCATTCTCTGTTGTCCCCATCTCCTCCTACCCCCAATCCCTCACAGCATCAGACTGTTTTCCAGTGAGTCAACTCGTCGCGTGAGGTGGCCAAAATATTGCAGTTTCAGCTTTAGCATAAGTCCTTCCAATGAACACCCAGGATTGATCTCCTTTAGAATGGACTCTTTGGATCTCCTTGCAGTCCAAGGGGCTCTCAAGAATCTTCTCCAGCACCACAGTTCAAAAGCATTAATTCTTTGGCGATCAGCTTTATCAGAGTCCAAATCTCACATACATACATGACAATGGGAAAAACCATAGCCTTGACTGGACGGACCTTGGTTGGCAAAGTAATGTCTCTGCTTTTTAATATGCTATCTAGGTTGGTCCTTCCAAGGAGTAAGCGTCTTTTAATTTCCTGGCTGCATTCAGCATCCGCAATTATTTTGGAGCCCCCCAAAAATGAAGTCTGACACTGTTTCCACTGTTTCCCCATCTATTTCCCATGAAGTGATGGGACCGCATGCCATGATATTCATTTTCTGAATGTTGAGCTTGAAGCCAACCTTTCACTCTCCTCTTTCACTGTCATCAAGAGGCCTTTGAGTTCCTCTTCACTTTCTGCCATAAGGGTGGTGTCATTTGCATATCTGAGGTTATTGATATTTCTCCCAGCAATTTTGATTCCAGCTTGTGATTCTTCCAGCCTAGTGTTCCTCATGATGTACTCTGCGTACAAGTTAAATAAGCAGGGTGACAATATACAGCACTGACTAACTCGTTTTCCTATTTGGAACAAGTCTGTTGTTCCATGTACAGGTCTAAATGTTGCTTCCTGACCTGCATATCCACCTAAAGAAACAGAAGACTTATATAGAAAACTGTAAGACACTGGTTAAAGAAACAAAATAGGACACTAATAGATGGAGAAATATACTGCGTTCGTGAGTTAGAAGTTAAATATTGTGAAAATGTGCATACTGTTTAAAGTAATTTATACATTCAGTGCAATCCCTATCGAGCTACTAACTGTATTTTTCACAGAGATAGAACACATAATCTCACCATTTGTATGGAAATACAAAAAAACCTCGAAAAGCCAAAGCAATCCTGAAATAGAACGGAACTGAGGGAATCAACCTGCTGGACTTCAGGCTCTACTACAAAGCCACAGTCATCAAGACAGTATGGTACTGGCATAAAGACAGAAATATAGATCAATGGAACAAAATAGAAAGCCCAGAGATAAACCCATGCACCTATGGACACCTTATCTTTGATAAAGGAGGCAAGAATATAAAATGGAGAAATGATAGTCTCTTTAACAAGTGGTGCTGGAAAAACTGGTCAGGCACTTGTAAAAGAATGAATCTGGAACACTTCCTAACACCATACACAAAAATAAACACAAAATGGTTTAGAGAACTAAATGTAATACCAGAAACTATAAAACCCTAGAGGAGAACATAGGCAAAACACTCTCCGACATAAATCACAGAAGGAACCTCCATGACTCACCTCCCAGAATATTGGAAATAAAAGCAAAATAAACAAATGGGACCTAATTAAAATTAAAAGCTTCTGCACAACTAAGGAAACCATTAACAAGATATAAAGACAGCCTTCAGAATGGGAGAAAATAATAGCCACTGAATCAACTGAAAAAGAATTAATCTCCAAACTATACAAGCAGCTCCTGTAGCTCAATTCCAGAAGAAAAAAAAAATAAACACACAATCAAAAAATGGGCCAAGGAACTAAACAGACATTTATCCAAAGAAGACATACAGATGGCTAAGAAGCAAGTGAAAAAATGCTCAACATCCCTCATAATCAGAGAAATACAAATCAAAATCTCAGCGAAGTACCATTGCACACCAGTCAGAATGGCTGCTATCTAAAAGTCTACAAGCAATAAATGCTGGAAAGGGTTTGGAGAAAAGGGAAACCTGTTACACTGTTGGTGGGAATCCAAACTAGTATAGCCACTATAGAGAACATTGTGGAGATTCCTTTAAAAACTGGAATTAGAACTGCGATACGATCCGGCAGTCGCACTCCTGGGCACACACACTGAGAAACCAGAACTGAAAGAGACACATGTATTCCAATGTTTATTGCAGCACAGTTTATAATAGCCAAGTCATGGAATTAACCTAGATGTCCATCTGCAGACCAATGGATAAGAAAGCTTTGGTACAAATACACAACAGAGTATTACTCAGCCATTAAAAAGAATACAATTGAATCAGTTCTAATGAGGTCGATGAAAATGGAGCCTATTATGCAGACTGAAGTAAGCCAGAAAGAAAAACACCAATACAGTGTATTCATGCATATATAAGGAATTTTGAAATATGGTAACGATAACGCTGTATCAGTTCACTTCAGTTCAGTTCAGTCGCTCAGTCATGCCCAACTCTTTGTCACCCCATGAATCACAACACGTCAGACCTCCCTGTTCATCACCAACTCCCGGAACTCACTCAAACTCATGTCCATCGAGTCGGTGAATCCATCCAACCATCTCATTCTCTGTCGTCCCATTCACGAGACAGCAAAAGAGAAACAGGTATAAAACAGTCCTTTGGACTCTGTGGGAGAGGGAGGATTTGGGAGAATGACATTGAATCATGTATATTATCATATGTGAAGTGAAACACCAGTTCAGGTTCGAAGCATGATGTAGGACGTTTTTAGCTGGTGCACAGTGTTGAGCCAGAGGGAGTATAATGGGAGGAGAGATGTGGGAGGGGGGATTCAAGAAGGGGAACTCATGCACAGCGGGGGCGGATTCATGTCAATGTACTGCAAAACCAATACAATATTGTAATTAGTGACCAATAAAAAATAATAATAATAAATAAAAATAAGTAAAAGGATTAGTGTGCAAGTAAAATTACATACAAGCAATAAACAATGAAGGAACCCTCGTGACTATGCTAATAGTAGACAAATAAGTCTTTTAAGCAAAAATGTTTTGAGACAAATGGCATTCAATATTATTATACAACATTTTTTAAATTTGTTTTAGTTGGAGTATAATTAAAGTATTGTAGTGGATTT
The DNA here is from genome assembly GCF_049115385.1 of Moschus berezovskii. Classification (NCBI taxonomy): domain Eukaryota; kingdom Metazoa; phylum Chordata; class Mammalia; order Artiodactyla; family Moschidae; genus Moschus; species Moschus berezovskii. Next base: position 20,075,374 of record NC_142489.1, on the reverse strand, counting down.
TGCCCTTCATTGATATGAATATGCCATGGGATTAAATATGTTCCCAATCCTGAGTCCCCCTCAGGATTAAGTCTGGCTGAAGAAAACAATTCTCAAGTTTTTGGCTGTGCATTTTTCCCAATCAGTAGAACAAATTCCAGGATTTTAAAATAAGTGATCCTTGTAGAGCACCTCAACTTTCAAGCTACATGTCTAATTTCCTTCTTAGGATAGTCCTGAATATCAGAGGTTTATTATTAGGTACTAAAATATGAAGGAATTCATGTTTGTATAAATTGGTGACATCAACTGATAATCCTTCTTTACTTTTAGAAAAAACGACCAGTGCACCTTCTCAGGCGTATGTCAACCAGCCAGAAACCCAAGAAGTCCTGGCCAGCAATGAAACCTGCCTGCAGTTTGGAATCAGACGCTTTTCTGCGGACACGATTGCCCCCTTCTGGCTCTGACTGCCCTCCCCTGCCTGTCTCACTGGGGGATAGGTTTTCGAAGCTAGCGAAACGGAGGGAGGGAAGAAGATGGTGGAGGAATAGGATGGGGAGACCACTTTCTCCTGAATACATTCATCAAAAGAACATTTGAACACTGAGCAAATTCCACAAAACAACTGAATGATGGCAGAGGACATCAGGCACCCAGAAAAGCAGCCCATTGTCTTCTAAAGAGTTGGGAAAAAACAAAAGATAAAAAAAGAGACAAAAGAGGTAGTTTGGGGAGCTCCATCCTGGGAAGGGAGGCATAAAAAAGGGAGAAGTTTCTGAACACCAGGAAGCACTATCACTTGTAAGTCTGTGGCGAGCCTTGAAACCTCAGAGAGCAACATAACGGGAAGGAAAAAGAAAGAAATAATCAAAACACACAGATTACTCTCCCAATGGTAACTCCTAGCAGAGAAGCAACACAGAAGCCTGCATCCACCAATAGCAAGTCGGGGCTGGGCAAGGATGTGCAGGCTGCATTGAGGACCGGGCCTGAATGATTCAGGGCAATCTGAGAGCTAACTGGAGATAGAAAAGCAGACTGTGGGATAGCTACCCCAGGAAAAGGCGAAAAGCCCAAACCTAAGACTCCACCAGACCCGCTCACAGAACAAAAGACCGAGCAGAACTAGCTAGCTGCGAAAACCTATCCCCCACTGAGACAGGCAGGGGAGGGCATTCAGAGCCAGAAGGGGGCAATCGTGTCCGCAGAAAAGAGTCTGATTCCAAACTGCAGGCAGGTTTCATTGCTGGCCAGGACTTCTTGGGTTTCTGGCTGGTTGACATACGCCTGAGAAGGTGCACTGGTTGTACACCCAGAACACCCAGCAGCAGGGACCACAGAGGTCATAAGTCGCAGCGACTGTGCTAGCCAAACACCTGGTCACCTGAACTGCTCAGATCAGGGAAGGGCACAAAACATAGGCTCAATCAAGTGCGCACCTTTGTGCAATACCCAAGCACCTGAACCTGAATGCCGCAGGCCAGAGATGTGCATCCATCCCGGAATCTCTGTGGGAGAGGGTGACGGTGGGATGATTTCGGAGAATGGCATTGAAACATGTATATTATCATATGTGAAACAAATCGCCAGTCCACGTTCGATGCATGATTCAGGATACTCAAGGCTGGTGTACTGGGTTGAACCAGAGGGATGTCATGGGAAGAGAGGTTGGGGGGTGGGTTTCAAGATGGGGAACACATGTGCACCCAGGGCAGATTCATGTCAATATATGACGAAACCAATACAAGAATGTAAAGTAATTAGCCTCCAATTAAATAAATTTTTAAAATATTAAAAAACATAAAAGAAAAAAAATAACAATAAAATGAAGTGAGGAATATTTATGTCTAGAGTCTGAATTTATTCTATTTTAGCTCAGAATTTTAAGTTTTTGCTTTATGGTTTGTCTACACATACTAAAGCAGTCCTTGGTGCAGATTTTACTTGACAAATGCGCAGATACATATTTTACTTGACATGTGCACTGTGATGCATTTCTTGCCACTTGCCCAAGTTGGCCAAGGACGGACTCATTTTTCAATTTAATAAACAATTTGAAATTGGAGAATAATAGCTTTACAATGTTTATTACTTTCTGCTGTACCACAATATAAATAGGTTATCAGTATATATACATGAGCCTCCCTTTTGAGCAGCCCTCCTATCTGTTCTTGAGCCTGCTCTGCTACCCCACAATCCACTCCTCTAGGACACCCCAGAGCCCTGAGGAGGAGCTTCTCACCAGCTAACTACTTCATACTTGGTATTGTACATATGTCAGGGCATCCTGCTCAAATTGTGCCACACTCTACATACACTTCTGTGTCCAAGTCTGTTCTTAAACTATGCATTTCTTTTCCCACTCTTCAGATAGATTCTTCAGAACCAGATTTCTAGATTCCACATATATGCGTTAATCTACAATATTGGACTTTCTGTTTCTAAATTACTTCACTCTATATGATAGGCTCTAGATACATCCATATCTCTAGAACTAATCCACGATATTCCTCTATCTGGATGAGAAATGTTCCACCTTAAGGATGTGCCATAACTTCTTTATCCATTCATCAGTAGATGGACACGTAGATTGTTACATAACTTGTTTAATGTAAATGGTATTGCAGTGGATACTGGGATACACAATTTTTTTTTTTCTTTTTCCAATGGTGGCTTCTTCTGTGTATATGTCAAACAGTGGGATTTTGGACATATGGTAGTTTTATTAATAATTTTCTAAAGAATATTCATACTCTGCTCTATCTTGGTGGGAGTTGGTGATGGACAGGGAGAAGTGGTGTGCTGTGATTCATGGGGTCACAAAGAGTCGGACACAACTGAGCGACTGAACTGAAATGAACTGATCTGAAAAACACTGTAGAGTGTTCCCTTTCCTTCACATCATCTCCTATATTCATTGTTTCAAGGTTTATGTGTGTGCGTGTGTGTGTGTATATATATATATATATATATTTAAAATGTTTGTTAATTTGAAATATAAATATTTGCATATTATATTTATAAATTTGTATATTATTTTAATTTTATTCTTGGGGTTCTCAAGGCAAGTATACTGAAGTGGTTTGCCATTCCCTTCTCCAGTGTATATATATAAAATGTTTGTTAATTTATAATATAAATATTTGCATATTATATGTATATTATACATTTGTATACTATTTTAATTTTAATTATATATTTTAATTATATTTGTATTATATTTTTAAATTGTATTTTATATGTATATATAAATATACACATCACACACACACACACACACACACACACACATTTGCTTCATTATTTGGTTACACCAGGCCTTAAATGCTGCATATGGAGTCTAGTACCATGACCAGGGATCAAACATGGAACCCCTGATTTGGAATCATGGTGTCTTAGCTACTCGACCATCAAGCAAGGACCCTACTGTCGATTTTTATGATGATCACCATGCAGAATAGTGTATGATACCTCACAGTTGTTTGGATTTGTATGCCTTTACTATGTTGAGGTAATGTTTGCTATGCTCAGTTTCTGAAAGATTTTTTATCACACATGCTTGTTGAATTTTATTAAAGTTTTTTTTCTATTGAGGTGATCATTAAAAAAAGGTGGCAAAAATACGCAGAAGATCTGAACAAAAAAGATCAAGTTAATCACTATGATGTGATCAATCACCTAGAGCCAGATTTCTTGGAAGGTGAAATCAAGTGGGACTTGGAAAGCATCACTATGAACAAAGCTAGTGGAGGTGATGGAATACCAGTTAAGCTAATTCAAATCCTGAAAGATGATGCTGTGAAAGTGCTGCACTCAATAGGCCAGCAAATTTGGAAAACTCAGAAGTGGACACAGGACTGGAAAAGATCAGTTTTCATTCCAAACCCAAACAAAGCCAATGCTAAGGAATGTTCAAACTACCGCACAATTGCACTCATCTCACACGCTGACAATATCATGCTCAAAATTCACAAGCCAGGCTTCAGCATGCATGAATGGTGAACTTCCAGATATTCAAGCTCGTTTTAGAAAATGCAGGGGAACCAGAGATCAAATTGCCAACATCCGCTGGATCATGGAAAAAGTAAGAGAGTTCTAGAAAAACATCGATTTCTGCTTTACTGACTATGTCAAAGTCTTTGACTATGTGGATCACAATAAATGCTAGAAAATTCTGAAAGGGATGGGAATACCAGACGACCTGACCTGCCTCTTGAGAAACCTATATGCAGGTAAGGAAGCAACAGAACTGGACATGGAACAGACTGCTTCCAAATAGGAAAAGGAGTACGTCAAGGCTGTATATTGTCATGCTGATTATTTAAGTTATATGCAGAGTACATCATGAGGAACGCTGGGATGAAGAACCAGAAGCGGGAATCAAGATTGCTGGGAGAAATACCAATAACCGCAGATATGCAGATGACATGACCCTTATGTCAGAAAGTGAAGAGGAGCTAAAACACCTCTTGAGGAAAGTGTAAGAGGAGAGGGAAAAAGTTGACTTAAAGCTCAACATTCAGAAAACTAAAATCATGGCATCTGGTCCCATCACTTCATAGCAAATTGATGGGGAAATGGTGGAAACAGTATGAGAGCTTTCTGGGGCTCCAGAATCACTAAAGATGCTGATCACAGCCGTGAAATTTAAAGAAGTTTACTCCTTGGAAGGAAAGTTACCACCAGCATAGATAGCATTTTAAAAGAGTAGAGACTACTTTACCAACAAAGGTCCTTCTAGTCAAGGCTATGGTTTTTCCAGTGGTCATGTACAGATGTGAGAGGTGGACTGTGAAGAAAGCTGATCGCCAAAGAATCGATGCTTTTGAATTGTAGTGTTGGAGAAGACTCTTGAGAGTCCCTTGTACTGCAAGGTGATGGAACCAGTAAGGAGATCAGTCATGGGTGTTCATTGGAAGGACTGATGGTAAAATTGAAACTCCGATATTTTGACGACCTCATGCAAAGCGTTGACTCACTGGAAAATACTTTGATGCTGGGAGGGATTGGGGGCAGTAGGAGAAGGGGACGACAGAGAATAAGATGGCTGGATGGCATCACTGACTCAATGGACATGAGTGGAGTGTACTCCGGGAGTTGGTGATGGACAGGGAGGCCTGGCGTGCTGTGATTCATGGGATCACGAAGAGTCGGACAGACGGAGAAACTGAACTGAACTGAGGCAATCATATGGTTTTAATCCTGAAATTTTTTATAATGCATGTCATGGATTAATACACAGCTACCGGAGAATGTCTGCATATCTGGGGAAAAACCTCAATGTTAAAGCTGTTCGATACTTTTAAAGTGCTGATGGAATCTTCTTGGGATGATTTTGTTGAGGATGTTTGTCTCTATGTTTGTCTATGTGATACTGGTCTATAATTTTCCTTTTCCGTGTTAACTTTGTCTTTGCTATCAGGTGATGCTGTACTCGTAGGATGAGTTTGTGGGGTTTCCTACCGTTGTAGTATTTCGTAAATGTTTAAGAAGCCCGTATGTTAACATTTAACTTAAAGGTTCATAAAACACCATCTGACATCATTTGGACCTTGAATGTTGTTAGTTGACAAATTTTTCATAGCAGTGTCAATATTAGTGGTTGTAATGTTGTGTTCAAATTTGCTGGTTCCTCTTAGCTGAGTTCATAAGAAGTAGTCTGTGGTTTCCAGATTCTACATTTTATTGGCTTAAAGTTCTTTGTAGTAATCTATCATGATCTTTTGATATTTCTGTGCTGTTGGTTATAATGTGTCATTTCTCATGTATGACTTTATTGATTTGAGTGTTCTCCCTTTTTTGTTGATGGCTCTGGCTCATGTTTTATGTATTTTCTTTATTCTCTTCAAGAGCCCCCTTTTAGTATTATTGATCTTTGCTACTATTTTCATCTTTTCCCCCTCCCAGCTCTTCTCTGTTTTTTTTTTTTTTCCCCAAAACCAATTTTTGGTTTTGTTTATTCTTCTGTCTAATTGCTTTAGTTGTAAGTTTAATTAATGTTTTATCCTGTTTCATGTGTTTTATGCAATCACAATTTCATTGTCATTAGTTTGTATGAATATGTACTTCATGGGAAATAGATAGGGAAACAGTGGAAACCGTGTCAGACTTTATTTTGGGGGGCTCCAAAATCACTGTGAATGCTGATGGCAGCTATGAAATTAAAAGATGCTTACTCCTTAAAAGGAAAGTTATAACCAACCTAGATAGCATAATAGAAGGAGAGACATTTCTTTGCCAACAAAGGTCCATCTAGTCAAGGCTATGGTTTTTCCAGTGGTCATGTACTGATGTGAGAGTTGGACTGTGAAGAAAGTTGATGGCCAAAGAATTGATGCTTTTGAATTGTGGTGTTGGAGAAGACTCTTGAGAATCCCTTGGACTGCATGTAGTTCCAACCAGTCCATTCTAAAGGAGATCAGTCCTGGTTGTTCATTGGAAGGACTGATGCTGAAGCTAAAACTCCAAAAATTTGGCCAACTCATGCAAAGAGTTGACTCACTGAAAAAGACTCTGATGCTGGCAATTGGGGACAGGAGGAGAAGGGGAAGGAAGAGAATGAGATGTCTTGATAATATCACTGACTCAATGGACGTGAGTTTGAGTGAACTCAGCGAGTTGGTGATGGACAGGGAGGCCTGGCATGCTCTGATTCATGAGGTCTCAATGAGTTGTATACGACTGAGTGACTGAGTAGAACTGATGCACACACACACACACACACACACATGTATATATATATATATATATATATATATATATATATATATATATATATATATATATATATATTCTCTCTGATTCTTCAATGATTTCTTGGCCATGAAGAGGTGCATACATGAACCTCAATGTATTCATGCTTTTCAGTTTTTTCTTTTCTTTGTTATTTATGCTTTGTTTGTTTTTTCTCCCCCACCCATGAATGACATATAAATCATAACACTGTGGTTAAAAAAAAAAAATCTGATACAATTTTGATTATTTTAAATTTACCAAGTCCTGATTAGTGATCCAGCTTTTTATTTATTCAGGAATATTTCTTTTGACCTTGCGAAGAAACTGCACTCTGCGGGTTTTGGGTGAAATCTACTTCAGTATCAACTGAATTGTCAGGTCTGCTTGTAATTTAAATTTGTTTTCTTTTATTACTTCATTTAAAAATTGAAAGATAATTGTTTCCCAATGTTGTTCTGGCTTCTGCTGTAGAAAGGCATGGAACAGCCTACAATACACATATGGCAGTTATTGTGCTATCATCCATTTCTTGTTGTTTAGTTGTTCCATGACCTTCGTAAGTGTTTCTTGCATGATCTCCATTTAATTTCGGAGAGGTTTGATCATCTTTCCTATCGTTACTCTCAATTTTTTTTCAGTGACAATTTCTATTTTTCTCTTTAATTATGACAAATGTATTTTTACCTTGTTTCTTTGCCTGCAAAATACTTTACTGTCTTCATATTTGCTTAGCTTACTATGTAACTAGTCTTTCCTCCCAGGGGTATAGGATGGTAGTACTTGATTCCAGCCTGTATCGTGAATGTATAAGTTTGGTCCAGTGGTTTGTGTGTCCATGGAGGGGGAGGGACTGGCAACTACATTCTTGTAGCCACAGCTGATGCTTCTCTCTCTCATGGTGGGACCGTGTCAGAGGAGTCTTTTTCCGGTGTGTATAGGTTTAGTGTACTTTAGACAGTCTATCTGGGAATGATTTGGCTTGTGTTTCTGTCTTACATTTTGTGTGGTGTGAGGCAGCATCTCTGGGTAGTATAGGCTTTTGGGTGGATTGGTTCTTAGTTTCAGATGGAGGCCTTCATAGAGACTCTCACCAATTAATATTCATTAGAGCTGGGAATTGTCTGGTGGTCTATGATACATTGTTGAAGCCCTAGGTGATCAGGACCAACTTCCAGTCAGAGAACCAAGATCACATAGTAAAAGATTAGACAGGGGAACAAAGGAAGACAGACAAATGGTAAGAAATCAAAATCAAACCACAAGTAAAATAATAGAAGCACTAATGACAATAGGGAAGAACACAGAATCAAGAGAACTAAGCAAATATCTTGTAAGACATAAAACAACACCAGAGCAGAGGGCCATCTGAAGAATATAGGAAAAAACTTTGACAAAATGATAAGAGCTTTCCCACAGAATAAGAGAAAATCACAGTTAATAAGGAAATATATGTTTATTAAAACAAAAATGACAAGAAACAACAAACAACATTAACAAAAGGCACAGAAATCAGGAAAAGAAAATGCAGAATAGATACATACCAATATAAACAATCTTAAAACACCAAATAAGCAAGAATAATAAGAAAGCTTTTAAGTGAGACAGAGAGTGAACCACCACACAACACAGCAAAACATCGGAAGTACAATGAATGTTACCTAGGGTCCCTGGGTTTTGGTCCTGAACATGTGCCACAGCACAAATTCACCTCTCTAGAAAACTCACCAAATGTGGGCAGAACTTAACTCTGGATCTTCAGTAAGGACAGGCCAGACTCTAAACTGGGACTACTCCTTTGTTCTGAGAGCTGCAACAGCCTGGGTATTTTCATTCGTTGGAAATCTATTGTCCTTTTTTATCCCATAGAGAAAGCACCTGCAGAGTTGATTGCATATATTTAATCTGCGGCTTGCTCAGCTGGTGGGAAAGTTTTCAATCCTTTTCCTTCATCTCTCTGATCCTGAGTCTCAGATGTAGTTTGATAACAACCTCTCCGTGTGGTCACCAGAGAATGCTGTCCCCAAGACCCTTGTGGAACACTTGGGCCTGCCTTGGTGAGCACAGGAGCAAGAGGTAAAGCAGATGGGACTGTAGGAACCCTGGTGGTGTCAGTTTTGCAGAGAAGCCAGCGACCATGGGAAGAAAAATTATGGCCCTCATGGGATAGCTTTCTATCCTGTGGTGGCAGAAGCATGTGTGATAGTTCTAGTTGGTCTTTTTCTATTGCTTGATAGTAGGTCTCAGCATGTGGCACGAGGGGGAAATTTAATGCTGTCACCACATCCTCTGTGTGACTGAGTACTAAGGTCCCACTTTGTCAGTTTGGATTTTTCAAAGGCATTCCTTTCTACACAATTTGTCATCCCAGTTGCACAATTCCATCTCCACATAGTCAAGCAGTTCCCTCACAAGTTGCCTTTCTAACCCCATGCTTGATCTTCCACGCACTTGTACACTAGTTGACCTGGCCTGCCATTTAGGGCATGCAGGACCACACCACACATTCTCTGTTTGATTTTCACTATAGGCAAATTATATTTCATCAGCTTATTAACTTTGCTTCCTTTCAGTCAAAATTAATTTAAGTTTAGTGAGGTTGCTTGCTTGAATCCTCAATCTATTCCCTGATTCTCCATCTCCCACCGCAAGACACAGGCTTGGTTCTATTCCTCTGGTCTTCCTCCCATCTTCCCTCCATTCTTCCCAGTTATGTATAGTTTCCATATAGACCTCACTGTTGAGCAAGATCTTATGCTAATATCCATTTGATTCTCTGGAGGAAGTGTTGTCTTGATAGAAGTATTATTTGTCATGCCTCCGTAGAGAGAGTTGCACTCAATGTCCTCTTATTTTCTGCGAAATTAGAAATTCTGATCTTATTTCTAGGCAAGCTCTGTAATTCCTTTATTCATGCCAGTGAAACAACAAACTTTAGCTGACATGAATTAATCAGTTTGATGGGCGGTTACATACATATTCACGTAATTGTTACATCATTGATTTTGAACACGCAAATAAACACATTTATTTTTCTTGAAATCTGCTAATGAGGAATTGTCATCTGATTAATGGCTCAGAGATGAAAGCATCTGCCTGCAATGAAGGAGACCTGGGTTCGATCCCTGGGTTGGGAAGATCCCCTGGAGAAGGAAATGGCAACCCACTCCAGTATTCTTGCCTGGAAAATCACACGGATAGACGAGCCTGGTGGGCTATACTCCACGGGGTAGCAAAGAGTCAGACATGACTGAGTGACTTCACTTCACTAAGGAACTATTGATCTTTTCAGGATGAGAAGTGGTACAGGAATTGGGCTGAAAAGTCAGTCCCTGAAAATATCTAGGTATTTGTCAAGCTGTCCTGACATTTTCCCAGAGCACAGATTCCTTATTTCAGCTCTGGAAACTTAACTGTTTTAAGTCGGTGTCAAAGGTCAGAGAGTGGCATGGGCATAATTTAATTCTTGTATAGGAAGATGCCAAGGGCCCAGGAATGTGACAATTGGTAGATGATAGCTTAAAAGAGAGAGACAGAGAAAAAAAAGTGCAGAACAAAACAAAGCAGAACAGGGAGGTGTAGTTAGTCATTTAATCTTAAGGTAAACCTTAATTGGAGTTTGGATCATAGAAAAAACAAGGGGATTTCATAAAGTTATCTACATTTTCTTTATTGTCTCTGTTATTGGCATAGACTGCGTGTGAAAATGAGGTCATTTAGGTATGTTTAACTCTTTTTGACCCACTGGACAGTAGCCTACTATCTCCTTTTGCTGGGCATCTTCTAGACGCAGTGATCAAAACTGTGTCTGACCCATTGCGGGCAGATGCTTTAGCATCTGAGCCACCAGGGAAGCCCTTTGACTGCGTGGGTCACAACAAATTGTGGAACATTCTTTAAAGGGAAAAGAATACGGGACTACCTTACCTGTTTCCTGGGAAACGTGCATGCAGGTGAAGACACAACAGTTGGAATTGGACAAGGAAAAATGAACTGGTACATAATAGGGAAGGAAATACATCAAGGCTATATATTGTCACCCAGCTCATTTGACTTCTGTGCAGAGTGCATCATGGAAAGTAACTTGCTGAAAGAATCTGAAGTTGGAAACAAAGTTACTGTGAGAAGAATGAATAACCTGAGTTATAAGATAACAACACACAAATGGCTGAAAAATAGCAGGAAGTAAAGAGCCTTCTGACGAAGGTGAAATGGGAGAGTGGAAAAGCTGGATTAAAACTCAATATAAAAACAAACACTCACAAAAAATAAGCTCATGGAATTTGGTCCCATCTTTTTGAGATATATTGATGGGATGCAATTGAATTAGTGACAGGTTTCCATTTCTTGACCCCCGATATCACTGCCGAATTGACTGCAGTCATGAAATTTAAAGGAACTTTCACTTTGATGAAAAGCTGTGACCGATCTAGACAACATGTTAAAAAGCTGAGAGCTTACTGAAAAAGACCTGAGTAGTCAAAGTTGATTTTCGGGAGGAACGTGTGGAGGAATGAGCAGAACCACAAAAACTGAGTGCCATAATATTGATGTTTTGCAACAAAGCCTGGAGAAGATGTGTGAGAGTTCCGTGGTGAGTGTGGAGTTCAAACTGGAAAAGCTTGAAGGAAACCATCTCTGAGTGTCTCAGAAGGACTGATACTGAACATGAAGAGCCAATATATCGGCCACATGAGTCCTAGCGCAAAATCACTGGGAAGCAACCGATGCTGGGAAAGATTGGGAACAGGAGAAGTAGGGAAGGGCAGAGGCCGAGATGGCCACAAAGCATCACTGACTCAAAGGTCAAAGATTTGAATAAGCTCTGGGAGATTTGAAGGGCAGGCGATCCCCGGGTTCTTTCTGTACATGTAGTCACAAAGAATTAGACAAGAGTGAGTGACTGAACTACATCAAAAAATTAGTCTTGGCAGTGCTGGGAGATAGTTCAGATAAAATGGTAAGCCTGTCATTGAACCTGGGATGATAAGTGATATTCAGGACAATTAGAAAGAACAAAGTTCTTGTCAGTTTCCTTCATTTCCTCCCTCACATTGTACTTCTCACAATGTTTTTGGAGAGCTTCCCAGAAAAGGAGAACTCCTGCTGAGTCATGTGGTATCCTGAGACAGAACACTACCGCATCAGCCACTTGTATCTACAAGTTTGGTCTTAGGCAGAAGAAGGTATTGCCTGTAACTATCTGCTAGAATTGCCCATCTTCTGATGTGTTAACAGGCATGATATTTGATCTTAAGGATGAGGTGAGAGTTAAGCAAACTTATGTCTTCTCAATCAAACTCTGTAATCGTGGGAGAAGCATCTTTGACTTGTGTATTCTAGTTACCCTTAGGAAAGCTTACAAGGGGTTATATTACTAAGTAAGGATGTAGGTAGGAGACTGGATCCATTTAAACTTTGATACTTGCCTTCTCTGTACATAGACCATTCCTCTTTTAGTGTCATAGTTTTTGTCTTCAGATGAGGGTTGAGAATTGTGGAACTGTGTGAATGTATCTGAAGTCCCATGAAACAGAAGACAGGGAGTACACAGTTTTCCTCTTTGAATCAGATCTCAAGATTTTTGCTTAATCGATTTTCACTATCAGTGCATCTCAAATATTCATATATTGTTTTCATTTATTTAATTTTAATTGGAGGCTAATTAAATTGCATTATTGTATTGGATTTGGCATACACTGACATGAATCTGCCCCGGGTGCACATGTGTTCCCCATCTTGAACCCCACTGCCACTTCCCTCCCCAAGCAATTCCTCTGGTTTATCCCAGTACACCAGCCTTGAGCATCTTGTATCATGCATCGAAACTGGACTGGAGATTCGTTGCACATATGATCATATATATGTTTCAGTGCAATTATATGATGATTGCCACACAGAGCTGAAACCAGAATTCCTGTATAGTCATCATCTTATCAGTGTGGTAGGGCTTGGATATTGAAGATTTTATCTACGAAGTATGTGGACCATGTTATCACTTCCTTCTATTTAATTGTCTATTTTAACTGATACCCTTGTGAAGGAGGAAGGCCACTTCTACCATGTGGGAACAGAATTACAGATTTCATCATTAGTTTCTTTGATCCCTAAGAATGTTATTCATAATGGTGAGTGTGCCACCTACTATAGGAAGGTAGTATCCTATTACAGGAAGGCCTGGTTGAAACTTCACGTACCTACTTAGCTTCTCTGGTATTGCCAAATTAGTAGGTGGGTGTTTTTGTTATTGTCAGACATCACAGACTTCTAAGGCCCCTCTCAACTTTGGTGGGCTGATTATGACAGTGCCATAGATTTTAAGTATGTTAGGGTGGAGTAGCTTGGTTATTATTGAAATGCTTTCAATCTCTGAGACTCATCCATTTGTCTTGTACTTTGAAATACTAAAGCAGACCTTTGAATGGACATTTTAATTTGTACCTCTTTATACTATTGAATTAGCCGTTTCTTCAGCCAATATCTCTAACATAAAAGTCCAAAAGAGAACCCAGACGTACACTCACAATCACATTCTTAATCTGATACACACACATACACACACACACACACAAGGAGAGTCACAGTCTTACATGCTCAAAACACAATTATGAAAGGAAAAGAAAACCAAAGTACTCACTGAAGGACACCTATGAAATGCACAGAGTTCTCTGATATCTGTTTCTAGGCCTAATGTTGGAAGTTATTTTGTAGTTAAATGATTTCACTCTAGTGACATTTTAAATCAGAATGTTTCAAAAGATAGAACATTGATCTACATCCCATGGGATCTTAGAATATTTGCATGAAAAACTATTCTGCGATTTGATGAAAATAAAGTTGTAGTATAACAATATTGAAGTCAAATTGAACTCTTTAGGACCTTCAGTGACAGATTTGCTTGTTATATTTTAAGTATCCAACTTCATCCCCTGACCTTGTCCCATCAATTTTTTCTACTTTTTGCCCCAATCTTCTGAATTTACCTCACTTAATTTTTGTTCTCAGTTTTACAATTTTAGGCACCAATTATAAAGTAAATACATAAAGGAAAGAAAATTGAATTCATGTACAATGCTTCCCTAAGGTATTGAGCTATTTTCTCTATAAGCTTTGGAGAATGCCAGGTACTGATATTTTAAAGCCATATGGCAATTGATAACAAAGGGAATGGACCATGTAACCAGGTTTCCCTTGGTAGGACATGAAGTACAGGTTAATGCTGTTAGTACAGGTTAGTACTGTAGCTTTTCAACATGATATATTGAATGTCCTTGTCCATGTCTTTTCCAAGCTATCACAGAGTACTAAGTGGATTATTCCTGTTCTTTATGAGAAGGACCTGCCACTCAAAGCAGAACATGAAAAGAAGTAAAAGGGACTGAGAACGAATAATCAGTACATGGCAATGAAATAGCAAATGGAATCACCTTTAAGGTGATATTACTCAAAGGAAGCAAATTGGACTACATCGTCAGTCAGTATGTCAGTTCAGTTGCTCACACCTGTCTGACCCTTTGCAACCCCATGAATCACAGCATACCAGGCCTCCCTGTCCATCACCAACTCCCGGAGTTCACTCAAACTCATCTCCATCAAGTCGGTGATGCCTCCAGCCATCTCATTCTCTGTCTTCCCCTTCTCCTCCTGTCCCAAATCCCTCCCAGCATCAGAGTCTTTTCCAGTGAGTCAACTCATCACATGAGGTGGCCAAAGTATTGGAGTTTCAGCTTCAGCACCAGTCATTCCAGTGAACACTCAGAACTGATCTCCCTTAGAATGAACTGGTTGGATCTCCTTGCAGTCCAAGGGACTCTCAAGAGTCTTCTCCAACACCACAGTTCAAAAGCTTCAAGTCTTCGGCTATCAGCTTTCTTCACAGTCCAACTCTCACATCCATACATGACCACTGGAAAAACCATAGCCTTGACTAGCCAGACCTTGGTTGGCAAAGTAATGTCTCTGCTTTTTATATGCTATCTAGGTTCATCATAACTTTCCTTTAAAGGACTAAGTGTCTTTTAGTTTCATAAAAAAACTGAAATCTAAAACAAGAGCATTGAACTTTGGGCTTGAAATCATAACTAAGGACACCAATTTCAATAACACATACCATTGCTTCAAAATGCTCACCCCTTGAATGTAATTTTTCAGTGAAAGAAAAAGTGTGTTTGTTGACCATTCCTTTATCTACACAGATATTCCACAGATTTCACTGTTCATTACCTGCAAGAATGAAAGTGGTCAACTTATCTTGATGTTGTCCTATGTGGGTAACCATCCCAAAACAGGGATCTGACTTGATGTTGCCACCAACATCAAAAGGAATAAACCCAAATTTGAGATTACAAAGATTTCTAGGTAGTGTTCATGATATCTGGATAGTCCAACAAGCAGACACATTGTTCAGAGTATTTCGTTGTGAAATATATTAGGGATCAACCATTGATATTGATCCCTGCTTACTCCATGACTTTTCTAGATTATTAAAATTAATCTTTTTTTTATTCATGTCTCCACAACTACTATTGAATTTTAGGGTACTGGGTCCTGAAACTACATGCTTAGAATGGGTTCTTAGAATGTAAACTTCATGAGAGCAGCAGTCATTTTATAGTTTGAATTCTCACATTTAACATTCGTGTAAATATAATAAATATTTATCAACTTGGAAAAAGTTATCACTAAAGAGGAAAGGCAAATTATGATAAAACTGACGGTTATAGGAATATGTTGAGTAATGTATATAGCATTTGATTGCTTATGACATTTCTTTATTGATAACTTAGTAAGTACTTAAAATGTATCATTTGCAGGCTCTAATTTTAACTGATGTTAAAGATACATAAAGAGAGTAGACCAATAACACATGGAAGATATTAATGACAGTTCCTTCCAATCCCAAGAAAGAGTTGAGACAAAATTGTGAGAAGGGGCTTAGCATGACTGAAATTAGGTTGAGAGACTGTAGCTCCGGAAGTACAGTATAAGAGAAAGATAATGAAATTATTAAGGAAAAAAGATACCATGTCTTCACAGAACTTGTTCATCACACTGATGTGCTGCAATCACCACCAGGAATATATTATGTCTCTGTGTGAACCGATAAGCAACATCTAAACATGCATTAGGAAATATAAGGTGGAATCTTGGTTTCAGGAAATAAAGGTGTGCCTCACGGACAGCATCTTCCCTGGTGGCTCAGACAGTAAAGCGTCTGCCTGCAATGTGGGAGACCCGGGTTTAAACCCTGGGTCAGGTAGATCCCTGAAGAAGGAAATGACAACCCACTCCATTATCTTTGCCTGGAGAATCCCATGGATGGATGAGCATGGTAGGCTACAGTCCACAGCGGTTGCAAAGCATCGGTCACGAGTGAACTACTTCACTTTGGCTTTCACTTAAGGACAGCAGAACAAAATTGTCCCTATACATTATCACTTGTAAAATACATATCTTGTGCTCACCATGGGCCATTCACTGGTTATGTTATGTTTTCTTTGGTATCACAGTGACAGTACAGTGGTGATCATGATTTTGATGATCATGATTTTATATTTTCAAGTAGATAATGAATTTCTACACTGAAGATAACCTTCTGTCTACCCTTTTAATACTCTACCAGTATCTAATAGAATATAATGTAACTGTGAATGCACTAAGGTGCATACTGTGCATTTCCATTTCTTTGATTTTATTTGTATCTCTTCCTTCACCCATACACTCCTCATGTAGACACCCTTTCATTTCAGCAGGGATGATTTCAGAAATCACGTTACATCCATTACCTCTTTCCCCTTTGTTCTCATTTTCTTGCTTACAAATATTAGATCAGGTGTCATTGACCTAGGATGCATAATGAATGTTTTCTTGTCCTGAAGAGTTTATAAAACAGTGCAGTAAAATAGTCAGACATTAAACTAAGCCTCATTTTTCTCTTCATTGTTTGAAAAAAGACAATGAAACTATGAAGATGAACATGCAACTTTATTGTTCAAATACAAGAATTGTAGGTATTTGCTGACATCTCCCAACAAAAATTTCAATCTTCATTAGGCTCCATAACATGACATTTATTTGATAGGTCCGTTTTAATTAGCATGGTTTTCACATAACGATGATTCTTGATGAGTTGACTTGAAAGAGAGAAGGCAGATGTATAAGTGATCTTTGGTACTGAGGGTCATGAGTTACCTCTCTTTTGAGGGTCACGGAAAGGACTGTCATGGGCTGACATACCACTATATCTATCTGGAAACTTAGAAGGCTCCACCATCAGTCTAGAATAACTGCTCTGTAATGGAGATAGGATGTGGTTCTGAGAATTCGATGTAGTTGTAGTAGGCAAGTCCTCAATATGGCCATTTACCTGAGTGTAGCTGCTATGTGAATGCGACTTAAAAATGCTCAACTGATTCAAAACAGCAGGTTGATCTCCCACAATCAGTTCTGTTTGGCTAGCTGATATTGATGATGGGGAAGGTAAGTCACACAGAGCTAGAGCTCTTGAATTAGCGACTATCTAGCTGATGTGAGGCTTCTGTATGAAAGGCACACTTAAACTGGTGGAGGCTGAAAATGTACTCTCTCCACTAATTTCATGAAGAAAATCAGAGTTACTATCATCTATGTTGACACTTGCTTTAGCATGCTTCTTCTTGCAATCTCGAACTAATGAAGATATTGCAGACACATTGTTAATCCCAACTCTTCTTTTTATTCTTACTAAAAGTTGAGGATATCCTCTTTTGAAATTTGGATTATAGTAGATCTGTAACTAAAGTCAAAGGATACAATTATTTAGTTTCTTTATAAACCAAGGTAAAACTGCCATAAAAGCTAAACTATAAGTTTATTCCTTCATACAGATGGCTAACAAACACATGAAAAGATGCTCAACATCACTCATAATCAGAGAAATGCAAATCATAACCACAATGAGGTACCATTTTGCACCAGTCCAAATGGCTTATATCCCAAAGTCTACAAGCAATAAATACTGGAGTGGGTGTGGAGACAAGGGAACCCTCTTATACTGTTGGTGGAGATTCCTTCAAAAACTGGAAATAGAGCTTCCGTAGGACCCAGTAATCACACTCCTGGGCATACA
Organism: Moschus berezovskii; assembly: GCF_049115385.1. Taxonomy (NCBI): domain Eukaryota; kingdom Metazoa; phylum Chordata; class Mammalia; order Artiodactyla; family Moschidae; genus Moschus; species Moschus berezovskii. Next base: position 20,057,553 of record NC_142489.1, on the reverse strand, counting down.
CACCAAGGAAACCAGAATTGAAAGAGACACATGTACTCTAATGTTTATCGTAGCACAGTTTATAATAGCCAGGACATGAGGGTAACCTACATGTCTGTCTGCAGACGAATGGATAAGAAAGCTGTGGTGCACATACACAATGGAGTATTACTCAGCCATTAAAAATACATCTGAATCAGTTCCAATGAGGTGGATGAAACTGGAGCCTATTATACAGAGTAAATTAAGGCAGAAAGAAAAATACCAATACAGTATACTAACGCATATATATGGAATTTAGAAAGGTGATAACAATAACCCTATAAATGGGACAGCAAGAGAGACACAGATGTATAGAACAGTCTTTCGGACTCTGTAGGAGAGGGCGAGGGTGGGATGATTTGGGAGAATGGCATTGAAACATGTATATTATCATATGTGCAACGAATCACAATTCCAGGTTCAATGCATGATACAGGATGCGCGGGGCTGGTGTACTGGGTTGAACCAGAGGGATGAGATGGGGAGGGAGGAGAGAGGGAGGTGGGAGTGGGTTCAAGATGGGGAATACATGTACACCTGGGGCTGATTCATGTCAATGTATGGCAAAACCAATACAATAATGTAAAGTAATTAGCCTCCAATTAAAATAAATAAAATTAGAAAAGAAAAAATAATTCCTTCAATGATACCAATTAAATTCCATCAAATTAAACGCCTCCAGAGTAGTTTTAACAGCTAACATATTAGAAACAAACGTGCTCCTCAACTAAAAATATGTTGTATATATATAGTAAATACCATATGTAGCTTCAAGACTCGTATCTTGTTTCAAGTTGATTGGAAAGTTTTTTAAACATCAAATATTGTATCCTCCAGCTGTCTCAACTTCAAACAATAAAGCTTTTTCAACAAATTGCTATGTCAATTTTGAATTCTGTTTTAGCTACATATGGTAACATGCTTTCTTGGTCACATGATTTAATCTTACATATTGCTAATAAGTGAAAATTTTGGGATACCTTGCTCAAAAGAGAGATGTTGTTTTCTTCTTCCAGAAAGTCAGATAGTGAAGCAGATCTTTGAAGAGGATGTTGCTTTTTACTAAACCCATAAAGGTTCAGCTGTCGAACTAAACTTTTCATATTATTGGTTTCAAATATTCTGAAAGGCTCCTTTCTTTCCAAGACTTCTTTCTTGAAGAGTTCTTCATTGATCATTATACAAGTGCCACTCTCATCCCACCAAATAGATTGAAATTGATCACTTTCCACTATATTCCACAATTTTTGTGGAAAAGTGAGTGCAAGAAAATCATTCAGCTCACCTGTTTCAGAGACAGAAAATGTGTAACATGGCCTTTTCATCAGAACTTCCTCAGATAAAGCCTGAAAAGCATATTCTTCAATAAGAGATCGCAAAACCAAGTCCACAGCAAGTGTATAATCATACTAAGGTCTAATGCAGGTTTCTGAACCAGTGAATTCATCGTTAGGAGGCACATCTTGAATTTCTGAAGAAATATGTGCCATCTCAGAAAAATCTTTCTTCAGATACTTTTTTCATTTTTCTAATATTACACACAGCAAATTCAAATGCTGCTTGGATGGCCTAAGGGGGAAACTCCCTAGACCATCACAGTGGTTCCAAAAGGCACTGATCTCCTAGCAATGGAAAAGTAGCTGTGACATCACAAAGTCACTGGTCTCCTAGCAAGTGAAGGGTAGCTATGACATCACAACGTCACTGGTCTCCTAGAAATTGATGGGCAATGTTAAACCAGTGTTTATACTTCAGCATCAACTTAAAATACAGGCTCCTTACACAAATAGCAACAAAAACCATGAGCCTGCAAAATCTCATTCCTAAAGAATTTTTATATGTATAAATCAAATCAGTAAATCCATTTGGTTTCTGAAATAAAAGTGATTCTTGGCAGTGGCCAAGAGGAGCTACCCCACACCCAAGGCCAGGGGCAGCAGCCGAAAGGAGCTATCCCACATCCAAGTGGCGCTGGCTGTGCGGGCACAGGAGGGCCGTGAGGATCAACTCCACATTCAAGATCAGGTGGGGCAGCCGTCCAAGGTAAGGTGCAGTGGCTGTGCTTTGCCGGAGCAGCCGTGAAGAGATACCCCACAACCAAGGTAAGAGTAACCCAAATATAATGGTGGGAATTGCGAGAGGGCCTCAGAAGGCAGACACACAGAAATAGTGATCATAGAAAGCTAGTCGATCTGATCACATGGACCACCGCTTTCTCTAACTGATCTCTAACTGAATGAATCTAAGCCATGGTGTGTAGGGCCACCCACGATGGGCGAGTCATGGTGGAGAGGTCTGACAGAATGTGGTCCACTGGAGAAGGGAATGGCAAGTCACTTCAGTATACTTGCATCGAGAACCCCAAGAACATTATGAAAAGGCATAATAATAGGATACTGAATGAGGAGCTCCCCAGGTGGGTAGGTTCCCAGTATGCTACTGGCGATCAGTGGTGAAATAACTTCAGGCAAAATGAAGGGATGGAGCAAAAGCAAAAGCAATGCCCAGTTGTGGATGTGACTGGTGATATAAGCAAGGTCTGATGATGCAAAGAACAATATTGCAAAGGAACCTGGAACGATAGGTCCATGAGTCAAGACAAATTGGAAGTTGTCAAACAAGAGATAGCAAGATTGAACTTAGACATTCTAGGAATCAGTGAACTAAAATGGACTGGAATGGGTAAAATTAACTCAGATGAAAGTTATATCTACTACTGTGGGCAGGAATCCCTTAGAAGAAATGGAGTAGTCATCATGGTCAACAGAAGATTCCAAAATGCTGTACTTGGATGCAATCTCCAAATGAACAGAATGATCTCTGTTCATTTCCAAAGCAAACCATTCAATATTACAGTAATTCAATCCTATGCCCCAACCAGTAACACTTAAAAAGCCGAAGTTGAAAGGTTCTGTGAAGACCTACAAGACCTTTTAGAACTAACACTTAAAAAAGATGTCCTTTTCATTTTAGGGGACTGGAATGCAAAAATAGGAATTAAGAAACACCTGGCGTAACTGGGAAATCTGGCCTGGGAGCACAGAATGAAACAGGACAAAGGCTAATAGAGTTTTGCCATGAGAACACACTGGTCATAGCAAGCAAGTTCTTTCAGCAACAGAACAGAATATTCGACACATGGACATCATCAGATGGTCAACACCAAAATCAGATTGACTGTATTCTTTGCAGCCAAAGTGGAGAAATACTATAAAGTTAGCAAATACAAGACCAGAGCGGACTGTGGCTCAGATCATAAACTCATTATTGTCAAATTCAGACTTAAATTGAAGAAAGTAGGGAAAACCACTAAACTATTCAGATATGACTTAAATCAAATCCCTTATGATTATACTGTGGAAAGGAGAAATAGATTTAAAGGACTAGATCTGATAGATAGAGTGCCTGATTAACTGTGGTTAATGACATTTACAGGTTCATGACATTGTACAGGAAACAGGGACCAAGACCTCCCCATTGAAAAGAAATGCTAAAAAGAAAAATGGCTGTCTTACAAATAGCTGTGAAAAGAAAAGAAGCAAAAAGCAAAGGAGAAATAAAAAGGTATAAGCATCTGAATACAGAGTTCCAAAGAAAAACAAGGAGAAATAAGAAAGCCTTCCTCAGTAATCAATGCAAAGAAATCGATGAAAACAACAGAATGGGAAAGACAAGAGATCTTTCCAAGAATATTAGAGATACCAAGGGAACATTTCATGGAAAGATGGTCTCGATAAAGGAAAGAAATTTTAGGGACCTAAGAGAAGCAGCAGATATTAAGAAGAGGTGGCAAGAATACACAGAAGAACTGTACAAAACAGATCTTCACAACCAAGATAATCATGATGGTGTGATCAATGACTTCAAGCCAGATATCTTGGAATGTGAAGTCAAGTGAATATGAAGTCAAGTGGGCCTTAGAAAACATCAATATGAACAAAGCTAGTGGAGGTGACAGAATTCCAGATGAGCTATTTCAAACCGTGAAAGATGATATTGTGAAAGTGCTGCACTCAAAACACCAGCAAATTTGGAAAACTGAGCCATGGCCACATGGCTGGAAAAGGTCAGTCTTCATCACAATCCCAAGAAAGGCAATGCCAAAGAATGCTTAAATGACCGCACAACTGCACTCATCTCATAGTCTAGTAAAGTCATGCTCAAAATTCTCCAAGCCAAGCTTCAGCAATATGTGAACCGTAACTTCCAGATGTACAAGCTGGTTTTAGAAAAGGCAGAGGAACCAGAGGTCAAATTGCCAACATCCTCTGGATCATGGATAAAGCAAGAGAGTTGCAGAGAAACATCTATGTCTGCTTCATTGACTATGCCAAAGCCTTTGACTGTGTGGATCACAATAAAATCTGGAAAATTCGGAAAGAGATGGGACCTGCCCTGCCCTGCCTCTTGAGAAACCTGTTTGCAGGTCAGGTAGCAACAGTTAAAACTGGACATGGAACAACAGACAGGTTCCAAATAGGAAAAGGAGTACGTCAAGGTTATATATTGTCACCGTGCTTATTTAACTTCTATGCAGAGTACATCGATAGGAACGCTAGCTGGAAGAAGCACAGGCTGGAATCAAGATTGCCTCGGGAAATATCAATAACCTCAGATATGCACATGACATCACTCTTATGGAAGAAATCAAAGAGTATCCAAAAAGGCTCTGATGAAAGTGAAAGAGGAGAGTGAAAAAGTTGGCTTTAAGCCAACATTCAGAAAAGTAAGATCATGGCATCTGGTCCCATCTCTTCATTGGAAATAGACGGGGATACAGTGTCAGACTTTATTTTTTGGGCTCCAAAATCACTGCGGATGCTGGTTGTAGTCATGAAATTAAAAGATGCTTTCTCCTTGGGTGGAAAATTATGAGCAGCCTTGATAGCATATTAAAGAGCAGAGACATTACTTTGCCAACAAAGGTCCATCTAGTCAAGGGTATGGCGTTTCCAGTGGTCATATATGGATGTGAGAGTTGGACTGTGAATAAAGCTGATTACCGAACAATTGATGCTTTTGAACTATGGTGTTGTAGAAGACTCTTGAGAGTCCTTTGGACTACAAGGAGATCCAACCAGTCCATTCAAAAGGATTTCAGTCCTGGGTGTTATTGGAAGGACTAATGCTGAATCTGAAGCTCCAATATTTTGGCCACCTCATGCGACGAGTTGACTCACTGGAAAAGTCTCTGATGCTGGGAGGGATTGAGGGCAGGAGGAGAAGGGGAAGACAGAGAATGAGATGGCTGGATGACATCACAGACTCGATGGAGGCGGGTTTGAGCAATAAACTCCAGGACTTAGTGATGGGCAGGGAGTACTGGCATGCTGTGATACATGGGGTCGCAAAGAGTCGGACTCCACTGTGCGACTGAACTGAACTGAACTGAACTCTTAGCCAACCAAACTTGGTTTACTCACTTCTGTGAAATAATTTATTGTAGAACCAAGCAAGTTGTCCTAGCAGCTGGTGCTTCAAAGACCTGCACTCCCCGAATACTTTCAGGGGGACGATTTTAATGAGAGTGAGTTTGGGCATGGGATGTGTGATATAGTTTGGGGACATTCTACTACTGGCCTGTTACTGAGTATGTTTGGAGTCAACATCATTGCCCATATGGTTCCAACTACTCTGTGGTCTAGGTACTTACATTTCAGCCTTGTTGGGTCTTTAGTATCTCTAAAACTGTTCACAGGATATTGCTCAGAATGTTATCCATGGCCCTTGAGGAGGAACTAAAGATCCTTGACTTTGCTTAATGGCTAAATCATGATTATTCTATATCGCTTGATTATTTTCCTTTGTTTCTGCCTTTTCTAGTTTCTTCGATTGCAGTTACTCTTGGAACATGAGGAAGTCTAGAATCTCCTTTTTCTCTCTCTCGGTTTTCATACTTTTCAATCTTAAGAATGGACTTCTTAGAACAATAAAGGACATAAAGTATTGGATTTAGAGCGTGGTCATATGTGATTGAGAATCCCAGTTGCAGGTTCGATTTGTATTCAGTTTCCCCAGCACGTGGAGTGTTTGAGTCAACAACAACGTTGGCTCTTTCATGATGAGAAGGAGTGGGAAATAATTCTGTCATCTAAGCTTGGTATCAATATTTTCTGTTATGCAAACATATCTGTCTATTTTATATAGATATTTGTATATTTATTATGTATATAAGTATGTGTGTGTGTGTATATATATATATATATATATATATATATATATATATATATATTCCTATAACTGTTTATTTTTGCCATTAAACCTGGACAAACATTTGAAAATTGGTAGATATTTATTAAAAGGAAAGAGGGGAGTGATATCAAGGAGTCCTCATATTTTAGATGTAGCCAAAGGAACATATTTGGAAGTATTTCCACTAACATATATTCAATAACCGAATAGACTTTTGAATCATTCTACTTTTTTTTTTTTCCGTTGCTGCTTTGCCTAACAGGAATTAAAAGCCATTGTACATTTTTTATATACACACCCATACATAAAAACATGCACATATATGTGTATATGTCAAAATATAATTTTAGACAATTTTATTTAGGTGGTCAAATACTTTGCTTGCTCTCAAGATATTAAATGAACTGTTCAGGAAGCCCAGCATTACTTAATAACTTTCTGGCTGAATAATATAGATCCTATTGCTGAAAGGCTGTCCCTTAATCGAGTTGATCTTCCACTCTTCTTTCTGAAATAGAGATGGGGTTAATATATATGAGGACATCTTGAGCCCATAGAACCGCAACTCACATTTACTTAGAGATACAGACTGGTTCCAAAAAGGAAAAGGAGTACGTCAAGATTGTATATTATCACCCTGCATATTTAACTTCTATGCAGAGTACATCATGAGGAACGCTGGGCTGGAAAAAGCACAAGGTGGAATCAAGTTGGCCGGGAGAAATATAAATCACCACAGGTATGCAGAAGACACCACTTTTATGGCAGAAAGTGAAGAGGAACTAAAAAGCCTCCTGATGAAAGCAAAAGCAGGAGAGTGAAAAGGTTGGTTTGAAGCTCAACGTTCAGAAAACAAAGGTCATGGCATCTGGTCTCATCACTTCACGGAAAATAAACAGGAAAACAGTGTCAGACTTTGTTTTTATGGGCTCCAAAATCACTGTGTATGCTGATTGCAGCCATGAAAATAAAAGATGCTTACTCCTTGGGAGGAAAGTTATGACCAACATAGATAGCATATGAAAAAGCAGAGACATTACTTTACCAACCAAGGTCCGTCTAGTCAAGGCTACGGTTTTTCCAGTGGTCATGTATGGATGTGAGAGTTGGACTGTGAAGGAAGCTGATCCCCGAAGAATTGATGCTTTTGAACTGTGGTGCTGGAGAAGACTCTTGAGAGACCCGCGGACTTCAAGGAGATCCAATGAGTCCATTCTAAAGGAGATCGATCCTGGGTGTTCATTGGAAGGACTGATGCTAAAGCTGAAACTCCCATACTTTGGCCACTTCACGCGAAGGGTTGACTCACTGGAAAAGAGTCTGATGCTGGGAAGGATTGGGAGTGGGAGGAGAAGGGGACGACAGAGAATGAGTTGGCTGGATGGCATCACCGACTCTATGGACATCAGTTTGAGTGAACTCCAGGAGTGGTGATGGACAGGGAGGTCTGGCACGCTGTGATTCATGGGGTCGCAAAGAGTCGGACACGATTGAACGACTGACCTGAACTGATTGTTCTAAGAAAGCTGTTGCTCTTCTCACGTTGGATACAATTTTAAACATTCAAATCATTGGGTAAAGCAGATGCACAGTGCACTGTGCATAGATCAAAATCAGGCTCTTCTGTTTAGCTGAACTTTGAAATTACATGATGTGTACATTAAAATCACTTCTCCATAGTTCAGTGTGTATAATTTTCTTTCATCCCTTTAAAATTCTGGTACCAAATATTTCAATAGAAATCATTGATGATTAAAATTTCTCTCCCTTCAGGACAGGGGTTCAGCTTCCTGCCCACCTCCACATCATATCCTTATTTCTTGTCCTCCTTTGAATTTTTCTAGTTGCCACATTAGAGAAAACCTAACCAGATAACATGATCAGTCTCAATATATTATGTTAATAGAGTAATGTATTATAGGCTGTGCATTTTGTCAACATTTTACAGAGTTGTCACAGAAGCGTGGCACAAATGCTCCAACAGGAAACTTAAAACCAGCAGTATTATATATAATGAGTAGCGATCATCTTAGAATACACTTAGAAAATAATTTCTTATCCAAAACACTGAGGGAAAACAATGGTAAAAGAATAAAATAATTCTCAATGTTGATAGGAAAACGTAGGATAAACAGTACCCTTGAATTCTCAGTATTACACAAAGTAAGATCATGGCATATGGTCTCACTGCTTCATGGGAAATAAAGATGGAGAAAGCAGAATCAGTGACAGATTTCCTCTTTTGTGGCTCTATATTCACTGTGATGGTGATGGCAGCAATAAAATTTGAAGACAGTTGCTTCCTGGAAGAAAAGTGCTCACAAATTTAGTAAGTGTGTTAAAAAGTGAAGAGGTGACTTGACCAAAGGAAACACATTGAGTCACATCTATGGTCTTTCCAGTAGACATGTACTGATGTGAGAACACGAAAGTGCTCTGCTTGGGATGACTTGTGAGTGTCCATTGGATTGCAAGGAGATCAAGCTAGTCAAACATAAAGGAAATCAACTCTGAAGTTGCATTAGAATCACTGACACTGAAGCTGAGTCTCCAAAGCTTTGACCACCTGAGCAAAGAACTGACTCACGAGAAAAGACCCTGATTCTTAGGAAATAATGAAATCAGGAGGACAAATGGGTTAGAGAAGAGGAGAAGGTTGTATCGTTCCACCCATTCACGGACATGATCTCGGGCAGACCCTGGGAGACGGTCAGGGGCAGAGAGGCCTTGTGTGCTGCAGTCCAAGGGGTCACAAAGAGTCTGACATGGCTTTGTGACTGAACAACAACAAGATTTCAGTTAATAAAATGGATCTTCCAGGGTCACGGTGGGGTCTCATCATGTTAGAGGAATAGGAGCCTGAGTCCACTTTCTCCCACACAAATCCATCAAATGATAGAATGCACATGGAACACCTTCCAGAAAACAATTTGTGACCGATGTTGATGGGCCCTAGAAATCGATAAAGGAAAACCAGTCTCTTAAAAAGTAGGTAAGACAAAATAAGTGATGAAAGGGAGGAAATGTTTTTAGGGATCGAGACTCGCCTTGGAGAAGGAGTCTTAAAGTAGGAGAAATTTGCACAAAATAGGAAACCCTCTCTCATAGGTGACAGTCGTGGACGAAATACAACTGGAGAGAGGAAGAACAAAAACACAGCTTATGCCAATAAATCCAATCACTACCCAAGAAATGACTCAGATGCTCCCGTCCACTGTCATACATGGGACATTGAAGGCAGGTCTGGGATGTATCAAACACACTATGGTTAGAATCAGGCATTAGTGCCCTGAGGACAATGTGATGAAGCTAAGGTAACATGCAAACCTAAACCATGGGGACACTGGAGACAGAAATTTTAGAAAGGACCTTTCCTGTGAGAAGGCTCTAAGGCCACATTGAACTGTGGCATACTCACAGAACAGAAGATTGTGTACTAGAAAATACCAAAGGAGACCAAGCCAATTTCCATTTAAGACCCTTTCCTCCTTGGATTGAGAGAGGAACGTGTACGACTGCCAGAGGCAGAAGGAAATAGGCTACTAGTATCTTGGCCCCAGAGACATCCCCTACCAAGTTCTAAGCTGGCTGACAATTGCTAATGATGAATTCCTCACTTCATGGACAGTTCACATAGGCCAGGAAACTGAAAGTCTGGTATCAGTTAGCCTGAGGAGACACATGGCACACTTGAGACTGTGCCCTCTGGAACAGACAGCAGACTGAGTGGCTGAGACCAGAGAGTTCCAAAAGATGCACGGCCCACTTGGGACTGTGCCTTGCCTCCAACCAGTCACCCAAGATTTCGGACTTGGGAAGAGCACAAAGTACACAGACAATCGTGTTCATGGCCCTTGTCAAGCATCTGACTGCCTCATTGGCTGGAAAGTGCATGAAACACAGGGCCCACTTAGGACTGTGCCCTCATGTATCAACCAGGAATCTGAGAAGTGTGGACCCGGAAAGTACATGTCACATTTGTCATTCAAAAGCCCGATGTGATCAATCCACCAAACACCCCCAATATCCCAATGGTATTTGTTCTCTGTGTCCCACCTCTCACCCCCAAAACACTGAACAAGCGAGCTCGAATATGAGGCTACTGCACCCTCATTTCATGGTGAAAACCAGATATGAAGAGGCTTTCAAATAAAAGAAGGAAATATTAGCAAAGAATTATACACCAACCCAGAAATGACAGGTTCAACTGAATAAGTCAGCGATATATGCCCAGACTGTTCAAGTGAGGAACAAGTCACCTTTGACAAGTACAAGCTTCAACAAGAGACTGTCTGACACTATATTGACACCAAAAAGCACACAACTGCTTTGAAATTCTGCGATTTCCTTCCATATGATTTCTTTAACTTTAAACTATTTTAGTTATTCATTATACCCTAAACTTTTACTTCTATTAACTATTATTATCTTTCAAAAAAAAAAAAACCCATAAATCTATTTTTTAAAAACCTTCTTATATATGAGAGAATGAATTTAGACTCCGTTTTCCTTTTTTTACACTATTTAAACAAGTCTAAATTTTATTCTTGGTTCTTAACTTTTACTTTCCAAAAGTTGATATCAATGTTGCGATTTTAGTAACAAAGTCTTTACGATCGGATTTCACTTATGGATTCGTTTCCGGAATTGATTGCTCTCCCCCATTTTAGCACTCCCCTATCTTCTCCTAGGCACCTCTTTCTCCCTCCTCCCTTTTCTCTGCTGTCTACAATTCTGTGCATCCTTTAGATTCTTTCTGGATGAGGAGAGTTTTGCCACCGTTAACCTGGAGTTTATCTTCTATATTGTGTGGATGTGGACTTTTGATGTTACTTCAAACTGGGAACAGAAACCCAGAGGCCAGGACGTCGATTCCAGAAATTTAGAGCAACATCGAACTCCTTATCTCAAGGAACATTAAAGGACAAGCACACACCTCAGCGTTTCCATGTCTACATGGAAAACAATCTCCACACTTGAGTCAGTAGGTTCAGTACAAAAGAATCCACACCTCTTCTCCAGCAAAACAGAAACAAAATGTTGAATGTTATAAAAGGGGGTGCACTGAGCCATACCAAACCCACAAACATCCCAACGCACAGTCCATGGACAATTCATTGCACTTCAGAGAGAAGAGACAAAGATCTGCCTGCCAGTGCACAGACACAAATGATCCGACGCATGAAACCTTGAGAAGTCACTGGTCCAATCCCACCCACAAAGGACAGGCTTCACAATAGAGTGGAGCTATATTTCTCCGGCCTGCAGAAATGGGACCCAAATCACAGTAATCAAAGCAAAATGAAAAGGGAGAGAAATATGCAGCTGCTGAAGGTAAATGATAAAAACCCACAAAGACAAAGAAAAGAAGAGGAGTTAGGAACTTATCCTGAAAAAGAGTTCAGAATAATGAGAGTAACGATGATCAAAATCTTGAAAGATACGTAGAGTTGCCAGTAAATACACTGGAGGACCAGAATGAGAAGAAATAAACATGCTTACCATGTATCTAGAAGAAATAAAGAACAGACAAACAGTAATAATCAATGCAAGAAGGGAGATTAACAACACCCTTGAAGGAACCAACAGTAGAATAACTGAGACAGAGAAAGAACTAATTAGGTGGAGGTAGAAAGGAGGAAATAAATGAAGCCCGTTGAGGTGTGCAACATGAAAAACAACAACGAGTTAAACAGGCAAAGCTCTGACTGGGGCAATGATAAATGTCCCACAATGAGAAACTTAGGTGTCTAAATGGAGAACACCAAAACAAAAAGGGGTGGGGTACTTGAGGAAGTAAAAGTGAAAACACCCTTGAATGAGTCAAGCCACAATAATTGGGACCAGACATGGAACAATTGAATGTTCACAACTGGGAAAAGAGAGTGACAAACCTCTTGTCACTCTGCTTATGAGAATCGTAAGTAGAGTATACTATTAAAATACCAAAAGAGTAAATCACAAGCTGGCATCAAGGTTTGGGAGAAACATCAACAGCCTCAGATATGTAGATGGCAACACTGAAACAAATTGAAAGTGAAGAGGAAATAAAGAGTCTTTTGATGAGCGTGAATCAGAAGAGTGTAAAAGCATCCTGAAAACTCAGCATTCATGAAAAGAGAGATAAGAGCATATGGTCCCATCACTACTCTGCAAACAGAAGGGGTAAACATGTGAACTTCCAGATGTTCAAATTGGTTTCAGAAAAGGCAGAGGAAAGAGAGATCAAATTGCCAACATCCGATGGATCATAGAAAACGCAAGAGAGTTCCAGAAAAACATCTCTTTCTGCTCTATTGACTATGCAAAGCCTTTGACTGTGTGGATCAAAATAAACTGTGGAACATTTTGGAAGAGATGGGAATAGCAGGCGGCCTGACCTGTCTCTTGAGAGATCTATATGCAGGTGAGGAAAAAGCAGTTAGTGCTGGACATGGAACAACAGACTGGTTCCAAATAGGAAAAGGAGTATGTCAAGGCTGTATAATGTCACCATGCTTATTTAACTTATATGCAGAATACATCATGAGAAACACTGGGCTGGAAGAAGCACAAGCGGGAATCAAGACTGCCAGGAGAAATATCAATACCCTCAGATAGGCAGATTACACCACCCTTATGGCAGAAAGTGAAGCGGAATTAAGAAACCTCTTGATGAACGTGAAAGAGGAGAGTGAAAATGTTGGCTTAAAGCGCAAAATTCAGAAAACCAAGATCATGGCATCTGGTCCAATCACTTCATGTTAAATAGATGGATAAACAGGGAAAAGAGTGTCAGACTTTAATATTTTGGGCTCCAAAATCAATGTAGATGCTGATTGCAGCCATGAAATGAAAAGACGCTTACTCCTTGGAAGGAAAGAAATGACCAAACTAGATAGCATATTAAAAAGCAGAGACATTACTTTGCCAACAAAGGTCTGTCCAGTCAGGGCTATGGTTTTTCGAGTGGTCATGTATGGATGTGAGAGTTGGACTGTGAAGAAATCTGAGCACGGAAGAATTGATGCTTTGAACAAAATTCTGTACAAAATTATCCCTAAGTTAGAAATAAATAAACTAAAAAAATTGCTCAAAGCATGGATTTCTGTATATTTTATATTTCAACATCTAGGTGCAGATGTTTCTAACTGAAATAGGAAATACTCTATATCTCCCATATTTAAAATTGTAAGCAGAGTCTCCAATTGGCAGTAATGAATTCTCTATAATTGATGGATGAAAAACTGCGGAGGAAATTTGGACATGGAAAGCTGGGATTTTTGTTCTTTCACATGTGAAAACCAGGGTACACGTGGTCTTATAAGCCATGAACTGTACTTATTTCAGATATGAAAATTCAGTGTAATAATTTTACATGAAATATGCATCTAGTCAAAGCTGTTGTTGATCCAGAAGTTATGTATGCATGTGAGAGGTGGACTATAAAGAAATGTGAGCGAGAAAATTAATGCTTTTGAACTGTGGTGTTGGAGAAGACTCTTGAGAGTCTCTTGGATGCCTAGGAGAAATCCAACCAGACCATCCTAACGGATATCAGTCCTGAATATTCCTTGCAAGGACTAGGGCTAACGGTGAAACTCCAATACTTTGGCCACCTGATGTGAGGAACGGACTGAATATAGTTGGATGGAATACCGAATCAATGGACATGAGTTTGAGTAAACTCAGTGAGTTGGTGATGGATAAGGAGGCCTGACGTGCTGCAGTTTAAGGGGATGCAAAGATTTGAACAGGACTGAGCCACAAAACTGAACTCAACTGAACATGGACCTGTTCATCTGAATAAGAACCAGTTTTCCCCTCAGTCTTTCCCATCAGGAAGCTTCCACAAGCCTCTTATCTTTGTTCATCAGAGGGAAGACAGAATGAAAATGATAATCACAGAAAACTAATCAAACTGATCACCTGGTCCATAGCCTTTTCTAACTCAATGAAACTATGAGCGAGGCATGTAGGGCCACACAAGATGGCCGGGAAATAGTGAAGGGTTCTGACAAAATGTGGTCCTTGGAGAAGGGAATGGAAAACCTCTTCAGTATCCCTGCCTTGAAAAAGACATGAGCAGCATGTAATGGCAAAATAGAGCATACAGAAAGAGGAACTCCCAAGGTTGGTAGTTGACAATCATGCTACGGCAGATCAGTGGAGAGGAAACGACAGAAAGAATGAAGGCATGGAGCCAGAGTAAAAACAGAACCCAGTTGCAGATGTGACTGGTGATTGAATGAATTCTGATACTGTAAAGAGTAATATTGCATAAGAACCTGGAAGGTTAGGTCCGTGAATTAAGGTCATTCGGAAAGGGTCAAACAAGTGATGGCAGGAGTGAGCATCGACATTTTAGGAATCAGTGTATTAAGATGGACTGGAAAGGGTGAATTTAACTCAGATGACCATTATGTCTACTATTGTGAGCAAGAAGCCCTTACAGAAAATTGACTAACTGTCATAGTTAACAAGGAGTTAAAAAATATAGTATTGGAGGCAATCTCAAAAACGACAGAATGATCTCTGTTCGTTTCCAAAATAAACCCGTCAACATCACAGTAATCCATGCCTGTGCAACAAATAGTAATGTCGAAGAAGCTGATGTAGTGCAGCTTTGTGAAGACCTACAAGAACTTCTAGAACTTACATCCATAAAAGATGTCCTTTTCATCATAGGGGAATGGAATGCAAAAGTAGGAAGTCCAGAGATACCTGGTGTAACAGACCAATTTGGCTTTGGACGACAAAACAAAGCCAGTGAAAAGAAATAGAGCTTTGCCAAGGGACCACACTGCTCATAGAAAGCACTCACTTCCAGCGACACAAGATTAGACTCTATATATGGACATTACTAGATGGTCAAAACTGAAACCAGATTGAGTCTTTTCTTTACAGCCAAAAATGGAGAAAATATATACAGTCAGCAAAAATAAGACTGTGATCTCCTGTGGCTCTGATCATGAACTCCTTATTGCCAAATTCATTTTAAATTTAAAATAGTAGGGAAACCACTACACTATTCATGTAAGACCTAAATGATATCCCTTATGATTGCACAGTGAAAGTAACAAATAGATCCAAGGGATTAGATCTGATAGAGTTCCTGACTAACTACAGAGAGAGGTTTGTGAAATTGTGCAAAAGGCAGTGATCAAGACCATCCTCAAGAAAAAGAAATGCAAAAAGCCAAAATGGGTGTCTAAATATACCTTACAAATTGCTAAGAAAGGAAGAGAAGCTAAAAGAAAGGAGACAAGGACAGATAGATTCGTGTGTGCAGAGTTCCAAAGAAAAGGAAGGGGAGATTAAAGAAGTCTACCTCAGTGAGCAATCCAAAGAAACAGAGGGAAAAAATGACATGGAAAAGACGAGGTCTCTTCAAGATTATTAGAGATATCAAGGGAACATTTCATGCCACGATGGTCAAAATAAAGAACAGAAATGGTGTGGACCTAAAAGAAGCAGAATACATCAAGAAGAGGTGTCAAGAATACACAGAAGAACTATAAAAAAAGAATCTTCAATACCCAGATAACCTCGATGGTGTGATCTTTCACCTTGACCCAGACATCTTGGAATGTGAAGTCAAGTAATCCTTATGAAGCATCATATGGAGAAAACTAGTGGAGCTGATGGAATGTCAGTAGAGATATTTCACAGGCTAAAAGATGATTCTAAGACAGAGCTACAAATTTAAAAATCTCAGCAATTGCCACAGGACTGGAAATGTTCAGTTTTCAGTCCAATCCCAAAGAAAGGCCAAGTCCCAAGGAATGTTCACACTACCACACATTTGCCCCCATGTCAAACGGTAGAAAAGTAATGGTCAAAATTCTCCAATGCAGATTCAAGTGTACATGAACAATGAACTTCCACATGTACAAGGTGGATTTAGACAAGGGAGGGGAATGGAAGATCCAATTGCCAACATCCATGGGATCATCAGGAAAGCAAGAGATCTCCAAAAAGAAGATTCTTTTTGCAGCTTGAGGCAGTTGTAAAATAACTTAATGTAGCTTTTTACAACAGTATATTCTACAGTAGTTTTTCATTTTGTGAAATTTTAACTTAATATTTTTGGTATTGTACTTTGTACCGTTTATTAAATAAAAATTAAAAAAAAAAAAAAAGAAAAGGAAAAAAAAAAACAAAAACCTCTACTTCTGCTTCATTCTTTATGCCGAAGGCTGTGACTGTGGGGATGACAATAAATCGTGGAAAAAGAAAATAATAAAGTGGTGGGAAAACCAGACCACCTGACCTGCTTCTTGAGAAATCTATATCCAGGTCAAGAAGCAACAGGATACGGGATAACAGGCTGCTTTCAAATCAGGAAAAGATTGTGCCAAGGCTGCATATTGTCACCCTACTTAATTAACCTCTATGCAGTGTAAAACTTGTGAAATGCCAAGCTAGATGATGCACAAGCTTGAATTAATACTGCTGGGAGAAATACAAATAAACTCTGTGAAGTGGATGACATCACCCTTATGGCAGAAAATGAAGAGTAACTAAAGAGCCTTTTGATGAAAATGAAAGAGGAGAGTGAAAACTTTGGCTTAAAAGCACAACATTCAGAGAACTAACATCATGACATCCAATCCAATCAATGCTCAGCAAAGGGAGAAACAATGGAAAGAGCAAAGGACACTATTTCGGGGGCTCTAAAATTACTGCTGATGTTGACTTCACTACGAAATTAAAAGATGTACTCAACAGTGAAAAACTGAAAGCATTTCCCCTAAAGTCAGGAACAAGACAATGGTGCCCACTCTCACCACTACTATTCAACATAGTTCTGGAAGTTTCGGCTACAGCAATCAGAGCAGGAAAAGACATAAATGGAATACAAATTGGAAAAGAAGAAGTAAAATGTTCACTGTTCACTGATGGCATGATCCTCTACACATAAAACCCTAAGGACTCTACCAAAAAACTACTAGAGCTAATCAAAGAATACAGTAAAGTTGCAGGATATAAAATCAACACACAGAATTCCTATCGGGGTCCAGCCTTGATATAACCCAGGGTATCCTCAGGATGAACGGCGTCAGCGTCAGAGAGAGAGAGAGAAAGGGAGAGAGACAGGGGCTGATGATTCCTTGGTTTACGCTGGAAACCAATAAAACCCCAGCAAGGGGCTTGCTCTGTTTACGTAGGCCGCAGGCGCCCTCTCGAATCACTGGAGGCACCCCACCAGGGCACCCCCTCGAGTGGGTCTTAGAAGCCCAGGCAGATAAGTAAACTCAGAGGGCCCAGCGCTCCAAGGATCTCAACCAGAAAAAGGAGAATAGAGAAAAGGATGGAAAAAGAGAAAGAACGACACGGGGAGACCAAGCTTCAGTGAGCAAGGCCCAAAACTTTATTTTCCAGTGTTGCTTTTATACCCTAAGTTATGCGCATAAGAAACAGAGAAAGGGAGGTATAGAGTCACGCCAAAATCGCGTGGGGTCAGCAGTCTTGACCCTTATCAGGATCAGGGCTTATTTTTGTGTGTCTTGTGATAAAAGTTTTTAGGTGGTTTACATTATCTTCTGGCCAGGGGGCCTGCTAACAGTTTTATGGCCCTCTTCTCCTGACAATAGGTTAGTTAGCAAGTAAAAGACCCTTTTTTAAAGGTGACTTTCCTAAAGTTAGGTGCATAACAAAGTTACATTCCTATAAGGCACCGGTGTAGTGAGCTGCAAGAAAGGAACTTATTAACTTAAGATCTGGAAAAGAAATGCAAAAGAGCGAAATGGCTGTCTGAGGAGGCCTTACAAATAGCTGTGAAAAGAAGAGAGGCGAAAAGCAAAGGAGAAAAGGAAAGATACAAGCATCTAAATGCAGAGTTCCAAAGAATAGCAAGGAGAGATAAGAAAGCCTTCCTCAGTGATCAATGCAAAGAAATAGAGGAAAACAACAGAATAGGAAAAACAAGAGAGCTCTTCAAGAAAATTAGAGATTCCAAGGGAACTTTTCATGCAAAGATGGGCTCGATAAAGGACAGAAATGGTATGGACCTAACAGAAGCAGAAGATATTAAGAAGAGGTGGCAGGAATACACAGAAGAACTGTACAAAAAAGATCTTCACGACCAAGATAGTCACGATAACGTGATCACTGACCTAGAGCCAGACATCTTGGAATGTGAAGTCAAGTGGGCCTTAGAAAGCATCACTACGAACAAAGCTAGTGGAGGTGATGGAATTCCAGTTGAGCTATTTCAAGTCTTGAAAGATGATGCTGTGAAAGTGCTGCACTCAATATGCCAGCAGATTTGGAAAACTCAGCAGTGGCCACAGGACTGGAAGAGGTCAGTCTTCATTCCAATCCCAAAGAAAGGCAATGCCAAAGAATGCTCAAACTACCGCACAATTGCACTCATCTCACACGCTAGTAAAGTCATGCTCAAAATTCTCCAAGCCAGGCTTCAGCACTATATAAACCGTGAACTCCCAGATGTTCAAGCAGGTTTTAGAAAAGGCAGAGGCACCAGAGATCAAATTGCCAACATCCGCTGGATCATGGAGAAAGCAAGAGAGTTTCAGAAAAACATCTATTTCTGCTTTATTGACTATGCCAAAGCCTTTGACTGTGTCGATCACAATAAACTGTGGAACATTCTGAAAGAGATGGGAATCCCAGACCACCTGACCTGCCTCTTGAGAAACCTGTATGCAGGTCAGGAAGCAACTGTTAGAACTGGACATGGAACAACAGACTGGTTCCAAATAGGAAAAGGTGTACGTCAAGGTTGTATATTGTCACCTTGCTTATTTAACTTATATGCAGAGTACATCATGAGGAACGCTGGGCTGGAAGAAGCACAAGCTGGAATCAAGATTGCCGAGAGAAATATCAATAACCTCAGATATGCAGATGACACCACCCTTATGGCAGAAAGTGAAGAGGAACTCAAAAGCCTCTTGATGAAAGTGAAAGAGGAGAGTGAAAAGGTTGGCTTGAAGCTCAACATTCAGAAAACAAAGATCATGGCATCTGGTCCCATCACTTCATGGGAAATAGATGGAAAAACAGTGGAAACAGTGTCAGACTTCGTTTTTTGGGGCTCCAAAATCACTGCGGATGCTGATTGCAGCCATGAAATTAAAAGACGCTTGCTCCTTGGAAGGAAAGTTATGACCAACCTTGATAGTATATTAAAAAGCAGAGACATTACTTTGCCAACCAAGGTCCGTCTAGTCAAGGCAATGATTTTTCCCGTGGACATGTATGGATGTGAGAGTTGGACTGTGAAGAAGGCTGATCGCCGAAGAATCGATGGTTTTGAACTGTGGTGTTGGAGAAGACTCTTGAGAGTCTCTTATACTGCAAGGAGATCCAACCAGTCCATTCTAGAGGAGATCAATCCTGGATTTTCATTGGAGGGACTGATGCTAAAGCTGAAACTGCAATACTTTGGCCACCTCATGCGACGAGTTGACTCACTGGAAAAGACTCTGATGCTGGGAAAGGTTGGGGGCGGGAGGAGAAGGGGACGACGGAGAATGAGATGGCTGGATGGCATCACCGACTAGATGGACATGAGTTTGAGTGAACTCCGGGAGTTGGTGATGGACAGGGAGGCCTGGCGTGCTGTGATTCATGGGGTCGCGGAGAGTCGGACACGACTGAGCGACTGAACTGAACTGAACTGAACTACTTATATTCTCTATATGTGATTAATATATTTCCAAGGATACAATAGATAGAGGGAACTTTGCAGCAAACATTGATTCAACAATGAAATCTTTTTTAGTACTACTCTAATGATTTTAACTTCTTCAACAGATTCCTGTATATTAGAATATTAGGCTTTCTGTCCTTGCATGGCTGGGAGGCTATAAACAGTCACACTCATAGTTGTAAGAGCCCGGACAAACTTGTCATGCAAGTTAGAAAGCTATCAGAGGGGCTTGGATCAGAACACTCCTATTAAGCCGAGGAGAACTTTTAAACTACAGCTCTGAATTAATGTTTTCAGAGAAAGGTGGTTGGGGGGAAGCCCCCGTAAGTATTAGAGGACTTGGTAACAGGCATAAGATAGTAAAGCAGTCAGATTCCGGTTTTCTTTGGGGTAGATGCTCAGGTAAGTTCAGGGAGTTCCTCGAGCCCTGATTAGCCGTTGCCTGTCAGGCCTCTTCCCCAATTGACCTTTGCCATGGGTAGGATTTCCCTCGCTGGCTCCCGGCAAATTCCCTTGCATTCCTATACACTAATAGTGAGAAAATAGAAGAGAAATTAAAGAAACTCTTCCATTCACTGTTGCAACGAAAAGAATTAAATACTTAGGAATATATCTACCTAAGGAAACAAAAGACTTGTACATAGAAAACCATAAAACACTTGTGAAAGTAATCAAATAGGACACTAATACATGGAGAAATATACCTTGTTTGTGTATTGGAATAATAAATATTGTAAAAATGAGTATACTACCCAAAGTAATTTATACATTCATTGTAATCCCTATCAAGCTACCAACGATATTTTTCACAGAACTAGAACAAATAATCTCACAATTTGTAAGGAAATACAAAAAACTTCGAATAACCAAAGCAATCTTGAGGAAGAAAAATGGAACTGGGGGAATTAACCTGCCAGACTTCAGACTCTACTACAAAACCACAGTCATCATGACAGTATGGTACTGGCAGAAAGACAGAAATATAGATCAATGGAACAAAATAGAAAGCCCAGAGATTAATCCATGCACCTATGGACACCTCATTTTTGACAAAGGAGGCAAGAATATAAAATGGAGAAAAGACAGTCTCTTTAACAAGTGGTGCTGGGAAAACTGGTCAGCCACTTGTAAAAGAATGAAACCAGAACACTTCCTAACACCATACACCTAAATAAACTCTAAATGGATTAGAGAGCTAAATGTAAGACCAGAAACTATAAAACTCCTAGAGGAGAATGTAGGCAAAACACTCTCTGTCATAAATCATAGTGGGGTCCTCCAAGACCCACCTCCCAGAATATTGGAAATAAAAGTAAAAATAAAAAATTGGGACCTAATTAAAATCAAAAGCTTCTGCACAGGAAAGGAAACTATAAGCAAAGTGAAAAGAGAGCCTTCAGAATGGGAGAAAATAACAGCAAATGAAGCAACTGATAAAGGATTCATCTCCAAAAATATACAAGTAGCTCCTGCAGCTCAATTCCAGAAAAATAAATGACCCAATCAAAAAAAGAAGAAAAGAACTAAACAGACATTTCTCCAAAGAAGACATAATGACGGCTAGCAAACACAGGAAAAAATGCTCAACATCCCTCATAATCAGAGAAATGCAAATCAAAACCACAATGAGATATCATTTCACACCAGTCAGAATGACTGCTATCCAAAAGTCTACATACAATAAATGCTGGAGAGGGTGTGGAGAGAAGGGAACCCTCTTACACTGTTGGAGGGAATGCAAACTAGTACAGGCACGATGGAGAATAGTGTGGAGATTCCTCAGAAAACTGGAAATAGAACTGCCATATGATCCAGCAATCGTACTCCTGGTCATACACACCGAGGAAACCAGAATTGAAAGACACACATGTACTCCAATGTCCATTGCAGCATTGTTTATAATATCCAGGACTTGGAAGCAACCTAGATGTCCATCTGCAGACGAATGGATAGGAAAGCTTTGGTACATATACACAATGGAGTATTACTCATCGATTAAAAAGAATGCATTTGTAACATGAATCGACACTGAACTGGTGATTCGTTTCACATATGACAATATACATGTTCAATGCCATTCTCCCAAATCATCCCACCCGCACTCTGTCCCACAGAGTCCCAAAGACTGTTCTATACATCTGGGTCTCTCTTGCTGTCTCATTTACATGGTTATCACTATCACCTTTCTAAATTCCATATACATGCGTTAGCATACTGCATTGGTGTTTTTCTTTCTGCGTTAATATTGTAAAATAATTAGCCTCCAATAAAAATAAATAAATAAATAAAGTTTGAGACTCCATAAAATTCTCAGCAAAAATAAAGAAAGAAAGAAAGTTAAGTTTGAGACTCCATAAAAGTCTCAGCAAAAAGAAGAATGCATTTGAACCAGTTCTAATGAAGTGAATGAAACTAGATCCTATTATACAGACTGAGGTAAACCAGAAAGAAAAACACCAATACAATATACTAATGCATATATATGGAATTTAGAAAGATACAAATGATAACCCTGAATAAGAGACAGCAAAAGAGACACAGATGTATAAAACAGACTTTGGGACTCTGTGGGAGAGGGTGCGGGTGGGATGGTTTGGGAGAATGGCATTGAAATATGCATATTATCATATGTGGAATGAATCGCCAGTTCAGGGTCAATGCATGTTACGGGATGCTCGGGGCTGGTATGTGGGGATGACCCAGAGGGAGGATAAAGGGAGGAGGGAGGTGGGAGGGGGATTCTGGAGGGAGAACTCATGTACACACGGAGCGGATTCATGTCAATGTATTGCAAAACCAACCAATATAATATTGTAAAATAATTTGCCTCCAATAAAAATTAAAAAAAAAAAACAAGAAAAAAAAAGGCAAAAACAAACAAACAAACAATAAAAAGATGTACTCCTCAGAAGAAATCTATGACCAAACTAGACAGCATATTGGAAAGCAGAAACATTGCTTTGCCAAGTTCCACATAGTCAAAGCTATGGTTTTCCCAGCAGTCATGTATGGATGTGAGATTTGGACTCTAAAGATGGCTGAGTGCAGAATTCTTGATGCTTTTTAACTAGTTTGCTGAAGACTCTACATGTCTCTTGGCCTTAAGGAGGCTAAAGGCAATCAATCCTGAATATTCATTGGAAGGACTGATTTTGAAGGTGACGCTCCAATAATTAGGCCATCTGATGAGAAAAACTGACTCATTTGAAAAGAATTTGATGGCTGGAAACATTGACTACTGAAGCAGTAAAGGACAACAGAGGTTGAGATGGTTGGAAGGAATCACCGACTCGATGGACTTGAGTTTGTGTATGCTCCGGGAGTTGGTGATGGACAGGGAAGCATGAGGTGCTGCAGTCCATGGTGTCACAAAGTGCTGAACATGATCCAGAGATGGAACTGAAGTAAAATCAAATGTAGAATCACCTACATTTTTACATGTGAATATAGTGATGCTGGTTTTACTACATGATACTTGGCTTTTTTTTTTTTTTAATTTCATTCATGGAAATATGTAAGCTGTTTTTCTTAGGTGAAATGTGGAATTTTCTACACCTTATGTATGAAAATCCGGTTAGTGTTTCTCTACCATTAAATGAGGAAATATGTATATTTCACATATAAAAATCTTGTCACTGACTTTCTGAAGATAAGGAGAACCAGTAGGAAATTTCAATTTTCTCTATTGCACAAATGAAAATCTGGACAACACTGTTACCTCATAAAGTAGAGAATCTTTGCATTTCTCAAACATATAGCAAAAGAAAGAGTTTCTTCCATGAAATGTGTGATGTCCTGTATTTACTGTATTAAAAGGTAGGTGCTAATTTTCCATCTTGAATGTTGGACTTCTCTATATTTCGTATTTGTGATCAGAATGGATATTTTCCTATAAAAAAACATGGAAATCTCTATATTTCATATGATGCACCGGTTCTTCAGCTACAGAAACACCTATGTTCCTAGTTTTCCTGTTTCCCTGTGCCTTGACATTTGTGTGTGTCTACACGTGTGAGTTTGTGAGCTGTGTTTTTCTATTTTTTTTTTTTTCTGTGTGGAAAGGTGTATTTCCACAGCTGATGAAGAGACGAAGGTGACAGATCATAAGATGTCTAACAAGCAGAAGGATCTTTGCTCATTTCCAAGACAAACCATTCAATAGTGTAGTAATCCAAATCTGTGTCCTGACCAGTTATGCTGAAGTAGCTTAAGTGGAACAGTTCTATGAAGACTTACAAGACGGTCTAGAACTAACACCCCAAAAAAGATGTCCTTTTCATCATAGAGGAATGGAATGCAAATGTAGAAAGTCAAGAGATACCTGAGTAACAGACAAATTTGGCATTCGAGTACCAAAAGAATCCAGTCAAAGGTTAACAGAGTTCTGCCAAGAGAGCACACAGCTTACAGGAAGCACCCTGGTCGACAACACAAGAGAAGACTCTACACATGGAATCACCAGATGTGAAATACTGAAATCAGGCTGATTCTTTTCTTTGCAGCCGAAGATGGAGAAGCTATACATAGTCAGCAAAAACAGAGAGAGAGCTCACTGTGGCTCAGATCATGAGCTCCTTATTGCCAAATTCAGACTTAAAAAAGGAGGGGAAACCACTAGATTATTCAGGTATGATCTAAATCAAATTCTTTAGGATTCAACATGAAAGTGACAAAGAGTTTCAAGGGATTAGATCTGATAGAACGTGTGCGTGAAGAAACACAGATAGAGGTTTGTGGCTTTGTATAAGAAGCAGTGACCAAGCCATCCTCAAGAAAAAGAAATACAAAAATGCATAGTGGTTTCCGAAAGATGCCTTACAAATAGATGAGAAAAGAATAGAAGCTGAAAGCAAAGGAGAAAAGGAAAGATATACCCATTTTAAGGCAGCGTTCCAAAGTATAGGAAGGAAAGATAAGAAAGTCTTCCTCAGTGATCAAAGTGAAGAAATAGAGGAAAATAATAGGATGGGTAAGACCAGAGATCCCTTCAAGAAATTAGAGATACCTAAGGAACATTCCATGCAAAGATGGTCAAAATAATGTACTGAATTTTCATGGACGTAATGGAAGCAGAAGATACTAAGAAGAGGTGGCAACAATACACAGTAGAACTATACAAAAAAGGGTGTTCATTACCCAGATAACCAAGATGTTTTGATCACTCACCTAGAGCCAGATGTCTTAGAATGTGAAGTCAAGCAGTCCTTATGGAGCATCCATATGAACAAAGCTAGTGGAATTGATGGAATTCTAGTTGAGTTATTTAACAGCTGTATAAGTGCTTCACTCAACATGCCATAAAATTTGGAAAACTCAGCAATGGACACAGGCCTTGAAAAGTTCATTCCGATCCCATAGAAAGATAATGCCACAGACTGTGCATGCAAACATACAGTTACCCTCATCTCAAACGGAAGCAAAGTAATGTTCAAAATTCTACAAGCCAGGCTTCTACAGTACATGAACCATGAAATTCCAGATGTTCGATATGGATTCAGTAAAGGCAGAGGAACCAGAAAATAAATATCCAACATCTGTGGCATCATCAAAATAACAAGAGAGCTACAGGAACAAGCAAACAAACAAAAATCTACTTCTACTTCATGTTTATATCAAAGGTTTTTACTGTGTGGATCACAAGACACTATGGAAAACGCTTAATGTGATAGAAATAGCAGATCCCTTGACCTGCGTCCTAGGTAATCTGTATGCAACTCAAGAAGCAACTGTTACAACTGGATTTAAAGCAATGGGCTGCTTCCAAATAAGGAAAGGATTATGACAAGGCTGCATACTGTCACCCTGCCTATTTAAATTATATGTAATGTCCACTTCAGTCGCTCAGTCATGTCTGACTCTTTGTGACCCCATGAACCGCAGAACGTCAGACCTGCTTGTCCGTTACCATCTCCTTGAGTGTACCCAAACTCATGTCCATTGAGTCGGTGACGCTATCCAACCATCTCATCCTCTGTCATCCCTTTCTATTCCTAACCTCAGTCTTTCGCAGCGTGAAACATACTGTTGGAGGGCACATACAAAGTCTTGTGTGCATGAGGAGTGAAGAATAATGAGCAGTGTCCCCAAAAGAGACTGAGCCAGACTTGCTTGTGAGTGTCCAGGAGTCTCCAGCAGCGAGTGGGATGCAGAGGGGTCTCTGAAACTGCATACAAGAGTGCTTGCTCAAATCCTTGTGAAGGAGGTCCCAGTTACTTTCGTTTCCCATGTGACAGTTTGGGCTCAGTTCAAACAATGTGGCCTGAACACAGCCACACCCATCAAGAGTAAATTGGATTAAAGATTCACTGAATATGGCCCCATATATCAGAGCAGGACCGAAGCTCACTCACACTCTGTTTCTCCCATCAGGAAGTTTTCATAAGCCTCTTATCTTTATCCATCAGAAGGCAAACAGAATGAAAAGCACAATCACAGAAAACTAACCCAAGTGTTCAAATGGATCACAGCCTTGTATACCTCAATGAAACTATGAGACATGCCATGTAGGGCCACCCAGGATGGATTGGATCTGGTGGAGGATTCTGGCAAAATGTGGTCAACTGGAGAAGGGAATGGAAAACCACTTAAGTATCCTTGCTTTGATAATCCCATGAATGATATGAAAAGCCAAAAAAGATAGGACTTTGAAAGATGAACTCTCCAGGTTGGTAAGTGTCCTGTATACTTCTGGAAATCAATGAGGAAGTAACTCCAGAGAAAATGAAGAGATGGAGCCAAAGGAGAAACAAAACCGAGTTGTGGATATGAATGGTGATAAAAGTAAAGTTTGATGCTGTAAAGAATGATATTTCATAGGAACCTAGAATGTGAAGTCCATGATGAAGGTAAAATTTACATGGTCAAACAGGAGATGACAAGTGTGAAGATCAAAGTTTCAGCAGTCAGTGAACTAAAACTGAGTGGAATGGACAAATTTAATTCAGATGACCATTTTATCTTCTAAGTTGGTCAAGAATCCCTAGAGAAGAAATGGAAGAAGCTGCTCTCATCATTGAAAAGACTGTGAAATGCAGTACCTGATTGCAATATAAAAATGAAACATCTCTGCTTGTTTTCAAGGCTAACCATTCTGTAGCACTGTAATCCAAGGCTGCGTCATGACCAGTAATGCGAAAGTTGAAGTTGAGCTGAAGGCCAGGGTGAAGCTGTGCTTGAGTGGGTCTGTGATTACCAATAGGACATTCTAGGACTTACACACACAAAAAATAAGATGTTATTTTCATCATACAGGACTGGAATGGAAAAGTAGGAAATTGAGAACTACCTAAAGAAGCAGAGTTGGTGATGGACAGGGAGGCCTGGCATGCTGTGATTCATGGGGTTGCAAAGCATTGGACACAACTGAGCGACTGAACTGAACTGAACTGAAAGATAAAAACATGTTTGGCCTTCGGGTACAAAATAAACCAGGGCAAAATCTAACAGTTTTGCTAAGACAAGTTACTGTCATTGGATACACCCTCTTCTAACATCATGAGATGTGACTCCACACATGCACATCATCAGATGATCAATACCCAAAATTAAACTGATAGTATAATATGAAGCTGAGGATAGAGAATCTCTTTCAGTTCAGATCAGTTCAGTTCAGTCGCTGAGTCATATCCAAGTTTTTGCGACCCCATGAACTGCAACACAGCTGGCCTCCCTGTCAATCACCAACTCCTAGAGTTACTCAAACTCATGTCCATTGCGTGGGTGAGACCATCCAACCATCTCATCCTCTATCGTCCCCTTCTCCTCCTGCCCCCAATCCCTCCCAGCATCAGTGTATTGTCTATCGAGTCAACTCTTCGCATGAGGTGACCAAAATATTAGAGTTTCAGCTTTAGCATCAGTCCTTTCAAAGGTCACCCAACACTGATATTCTTTAGAATCAGTCCTTTAGGACTGGTTGGATTTCCTTGCAGTCCAAGGGACTCTCAAGAGTCTCTCCAAAACCAGTTCAAAAGCTTCAATTTTTTGGCACTCAACATTCTTCACCACCTAATTCTTACATCCATACATGACCACTGGAAAAACAATAGCCTTGACTAGACGGACCTTTGTTGGCAAAGTGATGTCTACGCTTTTTCATACAACATCTAGGTTAGTCATCACTTTCGTTCTAAGGAGTGAATGTCTTTTACTTTCATGCCTACAATCACCATCTTCAGTATCTTTCAGTTCAGTTCAGTTGCTCAGTCATGTCCGAATCTTTGCGAGCCCATGAATCACAGCTGCCAAGCCTCCTTGTCCATCACCAGCTCCTGGAATTCCTCGAACTCATGTCCGTTGAGTCGGTGATGCCATCTAGCCATCTCATTCTCTCTCAGCCCCTCTTCTCCTCCCACAATACTTCCCAGCATCAGAGTCTTTTCCACTGAAACAAATCGTCTCTTGAGGTGGCCAAAGTATTGGAGTTTCAGCTTTAGCATCAGTCCTTCCAATGAAGACCCAGGACTGATCTCCTTTAGAATGGACTGGTTGGATCTCCTTGCAGTCCAAGGGACTCTCAAGAGTCTTCTCCAGCACCACACTTAAAAAGCATCAATTCTTCGGAGATCAGGCTTCTTCACAGTCCAACTCTCACATCCATACATGACCACAGGAAAATAGCCTTGACTAGACGGACCTTGGTTGGCAAAGTAATGTCTCCGCTTTTTAATATATTATCTAGGTTGGTCATAACTTTCCTTCCAAGCAGTAAGCGTCTTTTAATTTCATGGCTGCAATCAGTATCCACAGTGATTTTGGAGCCGAAAAAAATAAAGTATGACACTGTTTCCAGTGTTTTTCCATCTATTTCCCATGACGTGATGGGACCAGATGCCATGATCTTCGTTTTCTGAATTTGGAGCTTCAAGCTAACTTTTCACTCTCCTCTTTCACTTTCATCAAGAGGCTTTTGAGTTCCTCTTCACTTTCTGTCATAATGGTGGTGTCATCTGCATATCTGAGGTTATTGATATTTCTCCCGGCAATCTTGATTGCAGCTCGTGCTTCTTCCAGCCCAGTGTTCCTCATGATGTACTCTGCACAGAAGTTAAATAAGCAGGGTGACAATATACAACCTTGACGTACTCTGTTTTCTATTTGGAACCAGTCTGTTGCTTCATGTCCAGCTTTCACTTTTGTTTCCTGACCTGCATACAGGTTTCTTAAGAGGCAGGTCAGGTGGTCTGGTATTCCCATCACTTTCAGAATGTTCCAAAGTTTATTGTGATCCACACAGTTAATGGCTTTGGCATGGTCAATGAAGCAGAAATAGAAGATTTTCTGGAACTCACTTGCTTTCTCCATGGTCCAACAGATGTTGGTGATTTGATCTCTGGTGCGTCTGCCTTTTCTAAAACCTGCTTGAACATCTGGAAGTTCATGGTTCACATATTGCAGAAGCCTGGATTGGAGAATTTTGAGTATGACTTTACTAGCATGTGAGATGAGTGCAATTGTGCGGTAGTTTGAGCATTCTTTGGTATTGCCTTTCTTTGGGATTGAAATGAAGATTAACATTTTCCAGTCCTGTGTCCACTGCTGCGTTTTCCAAATTTGATGGCATATTGAGTGCACCACTTTCACACCATCATCTCTCAGGATTTGAAATAGCTCAACTGAAATTCCATCACCTCCACTAGCTTTGTTTGTAGTGGTGCTTTCTAAGGTCCACTTGACTTCACATTCCAGGGTATCTGGCTCTCGGTGAGTGATCACTCCATCGTGATTATCTTGGTCGTGAAGATTTTTTTTGCATAGTTTTTCTGTGTATTCTTGCCACCTCTTCTTAATATCTTCTGCTTCTGTTAGGTCCATACAATTTCTGTGCTTTATCGAGCCAATCTTTGCATGAAATATTTCCTTGATATCTCTAATTTTCTTGAAGAGATCTCTTGATTTCCTAGTCTGTTGTTTTCCTCTATTTCCTTACACTGATCGCTGAGAAAGGCTTTCTTATCTCTCCTTGCTATTCTTTGGAACTCTGCATTCAAATGCTGATATCTTTCCTTTTCTCCTTTGCTTTTCGCTTCTCTTCTTTTCACAGCAATTTGTAAGGCCTCCTCAGACAGCCATTTTGCTTTTTGCATTTCTCTTCCATGGGGACGGTCTTGGTCCCTGTCTCCTGTACAATGTCACGAACCTACATCCAGGGTTCATCAGGCATTCTATCTATCAGATCTAGTCCCTTAAATCTATTTCTCACTTCCACTGTACAATCATAATGGATATGATTTAGTTCATATCTGAATGGCCTAGAGGTATTCCCTACTTTCTTCACTTTAAGTTTGAATTTGGAAACAAGGAGTTCATGATCTGAGCCACAGTCAGCTCCTGATCTTGTTTATGCTAACTCTATAGAGCTTCTCCATCTTTGGCTGCAAAGAATATAATCAATCTGATTTCGGTGTTGATCATCTGGTGATGTCCATGTGTAGAGTCTTCTCTTGTGTTGTTGGAAGAGGGTGTTTGCTATGACCAGTGCATTATTTTGGCAAAACTCTATTAGCCTTTGCCTTGCTTCATTCCGTGCTCCAAGGCCAAATTTGCCGGTTACTCCATTTGTTGCCTGATTTCCTCCTTTTGCATTCCAGTCCCCTATAATGAAAAGGAGATCTTTTTGGGGATGTTAGTTCGAAAATATCTTGTAGTTCTTCATAGAACCGTTCAACTTCGGCTTCTTCAGCATTATTGATGGGGTATAGCTTTGTATTACTGTAATATCTAATGGTTTGTCTTGAAAACGAACAGAAATTATTCTGTCGTTTTTAAGATTGCATCCAAATACTGCGTTTCAGACTCTTTTGTTGACCATGATGGCTACTCCATTTCTTCTAAGGGATTCCTGCCCACAGTAGTAGATACAATGGTCGTCTGAGTTAAATTCACCCATTCTAGTCCATTTTAGTTCACTGATTCCTAGAATGTCTACATTCACTGTTGCCATCCCTGTTTGACCACTTCCAATTTGCCTTGATTCATGGACCTAACATTCCAGGTTCCTATGCAATATTGTTCATTACAGCACCGGACCTTGCTTCTATCTCCAGTCACATTCACAGCTGGGTATTGGTTTTGCTTTGGCTCCATCCCGTCTTTCCTTCTGGAGTTATTTCTCCGCTGATCTCCAGTAGCACACTGGGCACCTACCAACCTGGGGAATTTCTCATTCAGTGTCCTAACATTGTGCCTTTTGATACTGTTCATGGGGTTCTCAAGGCAAGTATACTGAAGTGGTTTGCCATTCCCTTCTCCAGTGGACCACATTCTGCTGTGGTCCATGTGATCTGATGGACTAGGTTTCTCTGTCTGCCCGCTGATGGCCCCTCACAATACCTACTGTCTTATTTGGGTTTCTCTTACCTTGATCGTGGGCTATCTCTTCACAGCTGCTCCAGCAAAGCGCAGCTGCTGCACCTTACCTTGGACAAGGGGTATCTCCTCAAGGCTGCCCGTCCTGACTTGGAACGTGAGGTAGCTCCTCTCGGCCCTCCTGTGCCCACGCCGCCACCTCCTCTTGGATGTTGGTTAGCTCCTCTCAGCTGCCGACCCTGGCCTCGGGCGTGGGGTAGCTCTTCTCAGCCGCCGCCCCTGGCCTCTGCCACGCTTCTGCTTGCGCGGTTGGTTGTGCCCGGAGCCGGCATCTTTCGCACTGCTCAGTGACTTTGGAGCCCCCCAAAGTAAAGCCTGGCACTGTTTCCACTGTTTCCCCATCTGTTTCCATGAAGTGATGGGACCAGATGCCATAATCTTAGTTTTCTGAAAGTTGACCTCTAAGCCAACTTTTTCACTCTCCTCTTTCACTGTCATCAAGAGACTTTTCAGTACCTCTTCACCTTGTGCCATTTGGGTGGTGTCATCTTTATACCTCAGGTTACTGATATTTCTCCCGGCAATCTTGATTTCAGCTTCCTCCAGCCCAGCGTTTCTCATGATGTACTCCTCTCCCTATTTGGAACCAGTCTGTTGTTTCACGTCCAATTTTAACTGTTGATTCCTGACCTGCATATAGGTTTCTCAAGAGGTATGTCAGGTGGCCAGGAATCACCATCTCTTTAAAAATGTTCCACAATTTGTTGTGATCCACACAGTCAAAGGCTTTGGTGTAGTCAATAAAGCAGAAATAGATGTGTTTTCTGGAACTCTCTTGCTTTTTCGATGATTGAGCAGACGTTGACAATGTGATCTCTGGTTCCTCTGCCTTTTCTGAAAGCAGTTTGAACATCTGGAAGTTCACAGTTCATGTATTGCTGAAGTCTCTATACAGTCAGCCAAAACACTACTGGAAGTTGACTGTGGCTCAGATCAACAACACACATTGAAAAAACATCTGTACTTATATTGAAGAAAGTAGGGAAAACCCCTTGATCATTCGGGTATAACCTAAATAAAATACCTTTTGATTGCAATAGCAAATGTTAAATTGATTCAAGGAATTAGATCTGAGAGAGAAGTTTGTACAGAAGTATTTGACATTGTACAAAATGAAGCAATGAAGAATATCCCCAATAGAAAGAATTGCAAAAGGCAAAAAGGTTACCTGAAGAAGCCTTAAAAACACCTGAGGAAAAGGAAACAAAAAGAGAGAGAAACAGAGAGAGAGAGTGGAAGGGAAAAAAGAACAGGAAATTTACACCCATATGTATGCAGAGTTTTGAAGAATAGCTATGTCTTATAAGAAAATTTTCCTCATTGATCTATGCCAAGGAATAGAGGAAAACAATAGAATAAGAAAGACTAGAGATCTCCTCAAGAAAATTAAATATACCAGGGGAACATTTTATGCAATGAAGGGCACAATAAACGACACACATGTTAGGGAACAAAGAGAAACAGAAATATTAGAAGAGGTGGCAAAAACACAAAGAAAATGGTCAACCCTGAAGAGCACGATGGTATCATCACTCACCTAGACCCAGATATCCTAGAATGCATAGTCAAGAAGGCTTTAGGAAACATTAGTGGGAACAAATCTGGTAGAGGTGATGGCTATCCAGTTGAGATATTTCAAATCCTAAGATATGATGCTGTGAAAGTGCTGCACTCAATATGAAGGCAAGTTTGGAGAACTCAGCAGTGGCCACAAGACTGAAAATGATCACTCTTCATCGCATTCCCAAAGAAAGACAATGTCAGACTCTTTTATCTAACATACAATTGCATTCATCTCACATAAAGCAAAACGTAATGTACGTAATTCTCCAAGGAAGTTTTCAACAGTATTCAAAGGAAGAATTTCCAGAGGTTCAAACTTCATTTAGAAAAGGCAGAGGAACCAGAGATCAAATTGCCCAAACCCGTTGTATGCTCAAAATAGCAAGAAAGTTCCAGGAAAACATCCACTGCTTTATTGACTAGGTCTAAACCTTCGGCTTGTGGAACACAAAACGTGTGGAAAATTCTTCAAGAGGTGGGAATACCATACCACCTGGCATGCCTCCTGAGAAACTTCTATGCAGATAATGAAACAACAGTTATCATGGATGGGCAACAATGGGCTGGTTCCAAGTTGGGCAAAGTAGCAACTCCAGGCTATATATTGTCACCATATTTACTTATGTAGACTGCGTCATGTGAAATGCCAAGCTGGATGAAGCACAAGCTGGGATCCCGTGTTCTAGGAGATATAGAAACAAACACAAATATAGGATGACACCACCATTACGGCAGAAAGTGAAGAGAAGCTAAGAACTCTCTTAATGAAAGTGAAATTGGAGAGTGAAAATTTTGGTTTCAACCTGAACATTCAATGACTGAAGTTCATGACATCTGGTCCCAACTCTTCATGGCAGATAGATGGGGAAACAGTGGAAACCATGGCAGGCTTTGATTTCTTGGACTTAAAAATCACTGTAGATGGTGACTGCGGCCATAAAAGCTAGACAAATATAGACATCATTTTAAAAAGCAGAGACATGATGGAAGATGGCGGAGGAATAGGATGGGTCAACCACTTTCTCCCCCACAAAATCAGCAAAAGAACATTTGTACGCTGAGTAAATCCCACCAAACAACTTCTGAATACCGGCAGAGGCTATCAGGCTAACTGGGGAAAAAAGGACCAATATAATTAAAACCCACAGACTAAGTGCCCAGAGGAAACTCTCAGTGGAGAAGTGGCACAGATGCCTGCACCCCTCACTAGCAGGCAGGGGCTGGGCAGGGAGGTGCAGCGGCAGTGCTTAGAGAGAGGACTGGGCATGAACACCCCGAGGGCAAGCTGAGCGTGCCAACGGGAGCGAAGCAGACTGTGCAGCGAAAGGCCCCATACTTAGACTCCGCCAGCCCCACTCATAGAACAAAGGACTGAGAAGAGCGTGCCGGCTGCGAGTGGACCATCCCCCAGGCCCCCCGGAGCGAGGCCAGCACCAGAAGGGGCAGCTGCGGCCCCAGAGAGGTTTCCCATACCAAATTTCAGGCAGGCTTCCTTGCTAAACAAGACTTCTTGGGTTTGGGCCAGTCAATATCCACCAGAGAAACTTCACCGGTCATACATCCAGAAAACCGAGCGGCAGGGACCGGGAAGGCAATAAGTCACAACGACTGTGCTCGCCAAATGCCTGGTCACCTGAGCTGCTCAGACTGGGGAAGTCACCAAAGGCAGACCGAACCAAATCTGCGCCTTTGTGTAGTACCAAAGGACCTGAACCTGAGCCGTTCAGACCTGGGAAGTGCATGCAACCCAGTGCCAGCCGCGGACAGTTCCTGGCAGCGCAACCCAGAGCCTGAGCAGCATAAACAGGGAAAGCACACATGCCGTGAGTGGGAGCATTCCCAGAGTAGTCGAGATACTGCGAACACTCCCCACAGACACCA
Source organism: Moschus berezovskii (assembly GCF_049115385.1). NCBI lineage: Eukaryota > Metazoa > Chordata > Mammalia > Artiodactyla > Moschidae > Moschus > Moschus berezovskii. The sequence goes on along the minus strand of NC_142489.1, from coordinate 20,022,869 downwards.
GTGATATTTGTTATCAGCATTCCTCCCTCCCCACAGCAGGACGGCACAGAGAGAAGAAATCCAGCCCCACCCACCAGAACACTGAGACAAGCTTCCCAAACCAGGGAACCTTGACAAGTCACCATCCAACTCCACACACAACGAGGTAACTAAATAATAAAGAGAACTCCACAAACTGCCAGAAGATGGAAAGGCCACCCCAAGCACAGCAATATAAGCAAGATGAAGAGGTAGAGAAATACCCAGCAAGTAAAGGAACAGAATAAATGCCCACCAACACAAACAAAAGAGGAAGACATAGGGAACTTACCTGATAAAGAATTTCAAATTTAAATGGTGAAAATGGTTCAAAATCTGGAAAGCAAAATGGACTTACAGATAAATAACCTGGAGAAAAGGATTGAGAAGATGCAAGAAATATTTAATAAGGAATTAGAGGGAATAAAAAAGAGTCAATATACAATGAATAATGCAATAGGTGAGATCAGAAACACTCTCGAGGGAACACACAGAATAACAGAGGCAGAAAACAGTTAATTAGTGAGATAGAAGATAGAATTTTAGAAATATATGATTCAGAGAGGAAAAAAGAAAAATGAATTAAAAGAAATGAGGACCATCTCTGAGCCCTCTGAGACAGTGTTAAATGCCCCAACATAGGAATCATAGACCAGTTAGACCTAACAGATCTCTATAGGTCATTTCTTCCCAAAACAATGAATTTCACCTTTTTCTCCAGCGCACACAGCACGTTTTCCAGGATAGATCACATCCTGGGCCATAAATCTAGCCTTGGTAAATTCAAAAAAATTGAAATCATTCCAAGCATTTTTTCTGACCACAATGCAATAAGATTAGATCTCAATTACAGGAGAAAAACTATTAAAAATGCCAACATATGGAGGCTAAATAGTTCACGCTGCTGAATAGTGAACAAATCATAGAAGAAATCAAAAGAGAAATCAAAATATGCATAGAAATGAATGGAAATGAAAACACAGCAACCCAAAACCTCTGGGACACTGTAAAAGCAGTGCTAAGGGGGAAGTTCATAGCAATACAGGCACACCTCAAGAAACAAGAAAAAAGTCAACTAAATAATCTAACTGTACGCCTAAAGAAACTAGAAATGGAAGAAATGAAGAACCCCAGGGTTAGTAGAGGGAAAGAAATCGCAAAAATTAGAGCAGAAATAAATGCAAAAGAAACAAAAGAGACCATAGCAGAAATCAACAAAGTCAAAAGCTGGTTCTTTGAGAAGGTCAATAAAATTGACAAACCACTAGCCAGACTCATCAAGAAACAAAGGGAGAAGGACCCAATCAATAAAATTAGAAATGAAAATGGAGAGATCACAAACGACAACACAGACATACAAAGGATTATTAGAGAATACTATCAGCAATTATATGGCAATAAAATGAATAACTTGAAAGAAATGGACAAACTCTTAGAAGTGTACAACCTTCCAAAACTGAACCAGGAAGAAATAGAAAATCTTAACAAACCCATCACAAGCACGGAATTAGAGGCTGTAATAAGAAATCTTCCAGCAAACAAAAGCCCAGGTCCAGATGGCTTCACAGCTGAATTCAGCCAGAAATTTAGAGAAGAGCTAACACCTATTCTACTCAAACTCTTCCAGAAAAATGCTGAGGAAGGGAAAATTCCAAACTCATTCTATGAGGCCATCATCACCCTAATCCCAAAACCTGGCAAAGACCCTAAAAAAAAAGAAAACTACAGGCCAATATCACTGATGAACATAGATGCAAAACTCCTTAAGAAAATTATCACAATCAGAATCCAACAACACAAGGATTCTTCAATATCCAGAAATCAATCAACGTAATACACCACATTAACATTTTATTTTTATTAAAAATAAAAATCATATGAGTATCTCAAAAGATGCAGAGGAAGACTTCGACAAAATTCAGCATCCATTTATGATTAAACCTTCCAGGAAGTGGGAATAGAAGGGACATATCTCAACATAATAAAAGCTATATATGACAAACCCACAGCAAACATTATCCTCAATGGTGAAAAACTGAAAGCATTTCCCCTAAAGTCAGGAACAAGACAAGGGTTCTCTCACCACTACTATTCAGCATAGTTCTGGAAGTTTTGGCTACAGCAATCAGAGCAGAAAAATACATAAAAGGAATACAAATGGAAAAGAAGTAAAACTTTCAGTATTCGCTGATGACATGATCCTCTGCATGGAAAACCCTAGACTCTACCAGAAAACTACTAGAGCTAATCAATGAATACAGTAAAGTTGCAGGATATAAAATCAATACACAGAAATCCCTTGCAATCCTATACACTAATAATGAGAAAATAGAAAAATAAATAAAGGAAATTATTCCATTCACTGTTGAAACAAAAAGAATTAAATACTTAGGAAAATATCTATCTAAGGAAACAAAGGACTTGTACATAGAAAACTATAAAACACTAGTGGAAGTAATCAAAGAGGACACTAATATATGGGGAAATGTACCGTGTTCGTGGATTGGAAGAATAATTATTTTAAAAATGAGTATAATACTGAAAGTAATTTATGCATTCAATGCAATCCCTATCAAGCTACCTACCAATGATATTTTTCACAGAACTAGAACAAATAATCTCACAATTTGTATGGAAATACCAAAAAAAAAAAAAAAAAAAAACTTGGATAGCCAAAGTAATCTTGAGGAAGAAGAATGGAACTGGGGTAATTAACCTGCCGGACTTCAGGCTCTACTACAAAGCCACAGTCATCAAGACAGTATGGTACTGGCATAAAGACAGAAATATAGATCAATGAAATAAAATAGAAAGCCCAGAGATAAACCCAGGCACCTATGGACACCTTATCTTTGATAAAGGAGGCAAGAATATAAAATGGAGAAAAGACAGTCTCTTCAACAAGTGGTGCTGGGAAAACTGGTCAGCCACTTGTAAAAGAATGAAACTAGATCACTTCCTAACACCATACACAAAAACAAACTCAAAATAGACTAAAGATCTAAATGTTAAGACCAGAAACTGTAAAACTCCTAGAGGAGAACGTAGGCAAAACACTCTCCAACATAAATTACAGCAGGATCCTCCATGACCCACCTCCCAGAATATTGGAAATAAAAGCAAAAATAAACAAACAAGACCTAATTAAAATCAAAACCTTCTACACAGGAAAGGAAACTATAAGCAAGGTGAAAAGGCAGCCTTCAGAATGGGAGAAATTAATAGCAAGTGAAACAACTGACAAATAATTAATTTCCAAAATATACAAGCAGCTCCTGCAGCTCCATTCCAGAAAAATAAATGACCTAATCAAATAATCGGAGAAGGCAATGGCAAGCCACTCCAGTACTATTGCCTAGAAATTCCCATGGATGGAGGAGCCTGGTAGGCTGCAGTCCGTGGGGTCGCTAAGGGTCGGACACGACTGAGCGAATTCACTTTCACTTTTCACTTTCCACTTTCACACATTGGAGAAGGAAATGGCAACCCACTCCAGTGTTCTTGCCTGGAGAATCCCAGGGACGGGGGAGCCTGGTGGGCTTCCGTCTATGGGGTCACACAGAGTCGGACACGACTGAAGTTACTTAGCAGCAGCAGCAATCAAATAATGGGCCAAAGAACTAAACAGACATTTCTCCAAAGAAGACATATAGATGGCTAACAAACACATGAAAAAATGCTCAACATCCCTCATAATCAGAGAAATGCAAATCAAAACCACAGCGAGATACCATTTCACACCAGTCAGAATGGCTGCTATCCAAAAGTCTAAGTGCAATAAATGCTGGAGAGGGTGTGGAGAGAAGGGAACCCTCTTACACTGTTGGTGGGAATGCAAACTAGTACAGCCACTATGGAGAACAGTGTGGAGATTCCTCAAAAAACTGGAAATAGAACTGCCATATGATCCAGCAATCGCACTCCTGCACGTAGACATCGAGGAAACGAGAAATGAAACACATGTACTCCAATATTCATTGAAGGACTGTTTATAATAGCGAGGACATGGAAGAAACCTAGATGTCCGTCTGCAGATGAATGGATCAGAAAGCTTTGGTACATACACACAATGGAGTATTTTTCAGCCATCAAAAAGAATGCATTTGAGTCAGTTCTAAAGAGGTGGATGAAATTGGAGCCTATTACACAGAGTGAAGTCTGCCTGAAAGAAAAACATCAATGAAGCATAGTAATGCATATATACGGAATTTAGAAGGATGGTAACCTTAACCCCGTATCAGTTCAGTTCAGTTCAGTCGCTCAGTCGTGTCTGACTCTCCGCTACCCCATGAATCACAGGACGCCAGGCCTCCCTGTCCATCACCAAATCCTGCAGTTCACTCAAACTCATGTCCATGTCCACAGAGTCGGTGATGCAATCCAGCCATCTCATTCTCGGTCGTCCCCTTCTCCTCCCTCCCCGAACACTTCCCAGCATCAGAGTCTTTTCCAGTGAGTCAACTCATCGCATGAGGTGGCCAAAGTATTGCAGTTTCAGCTTTAGGATCAGTCCTTCCAATGAACACCCAGGATTGATCTCCTTTAGAATGGACTGGTTGGATGTCCTTGCAGTCCAAGGGACTCTCGAGAGTCTTCTCCAATACCACACTTCAAAGGCATCAATTCTTTGGCGATCAACTTTCTTCATAGTCCAACTATCACATCCATACATGACCATGGGAAAAACCATAGCCTTGACTAGACATGACTTTGTTGGCAAAGTAATGTCTCTGCTTTTTAATATGCTCTCAAGGTTGGTCATAGCTTTCCTTCCAAGGAGTAAGCGTCTTTTAATTTTATGGCTGCATACGAGATAGCAAAAGAGACATAGGTGTATAGAACAGTCTTTGGGACTCTGTGGGAGAGGGTGAAGGTGGGATGATTTGAGAGAATGGCATTGTAGCATGTATATTATCATATATGAAAAGAATCACCAGTCCAGGTTCGACGCATGATACAGGATGCTTGGGGCTGGTGCACGGGGATGACCTGGAGGGAGGATATGGGTAACAGGGAGTTGGGAGGGGGGTTCATGAGGGGGAACACATGTACACCCGGGGCAGATTCGTTTCAATGTATGGAAAAACCAACCAATGTATTAATGTAAAGTAATTTGCCTTCAAAAAGAAAATAAAATAAAAATATGGAATCATATGCCAAGATTTTCGTTTTCTGAATGTTCAGCTTTAAGCTAGCATTTTTCACTCTTCTTTATCATTTTCATCAAGAGAGTTTTTAGATCTTCGCTTTCTGCCATAAGGGTGGTGTCATAAGCATCTCTGAGGTTATCAGCATTTCTCTCAGCAATCTTTATTCCAGCTAGTTCTTCATCCAGTTCATATTTTTCTTGATGTACTCTGCATAAAAGTTAAATAATCAGGGTGACAATACAGCGTTGACATCCTCCTTTTCCTATTTTGAACCAGTCTGTTGTTCCATGTCTAGTTCTAACTGTTGCTTCCTGAACAGCATACAGATTTCTCAAAAGGCAGGTGGTATTTCCATCTCTTGAACAGTTCACCACAGTTTATTGTGATACACACAAAGGCTTTGGCACAGTTAATAAAGCTGAAGTCGCTTTCTGTTTCAATGATCCAGAAGATGTTGGCAATTTGATCTCTGGTTCCTCTGTCTTTTCTAAAACCAGCTTGAACATTTCGAATTTCACAGTTCATGTATTGTTGAAGTCTGGCTTGGAGGTTTTTGTGCATTACTTTACTACCTTGTGAGATGAATACAATCGTTTGGTAGTATGAACATTTTTTGGCATTGCTTTTCTTTGGAATTGGAATTAAAACTGATATTTTCCAGTCCTATGGCCACTTTTGAGTTTTCCAAATTTGCTTTTATATTGAGTACAACACTTTCACAGCATCATGTTTTAAGATTTGGAACAGCTCAAGTGAAATTCCATCAAGCCCACTAGCTTTGTACCTAATGAGACTTCCTAACGCACACTTGAATTTATGTTCTAGGATGTCAGTCTCTAGGTGTGTGACCACACCATCGCGATTATCTGAATTGTGAAGATCTTTTTGGTACCGTTCTTCCCGGTGTTCCTGCCACCTCTTCTTAATATCTTTTTCATGGTATAAGCTGTAAATATGAGGAAAATATAGTCTCATGTAAGGAAAATAGAGATCTCGACTGGTGAAAACAAAGTCAAAGTGTAGTGCCAAGACTTTAAACAGGACAGGTGAAATACCATTTGTTAGGAGTACAATGTCTCCATGCAAAGAAAAAGGCAATAGAGGTATTCGGTGTGTTTCTCCTTTTTATCCAGACTTCAAGGCCCTAACCAGCCCACACCCGGTACTATTTCTCTGTACACCACTCCTACAAAGTAAAGTGGTATAGATGCCCAGACTGACTAGAAATCTTTTCTGATAAAGTTGAAATGCTAGCTTTAGGAGAAGCCTAAATTCATATTTTGGACAAACTGCAGGAGATAGTGTGGGAAAGGGAAATGTAGCATGCTGCAGTCCCTAGGGAGGCAAACGGTGATGACAAGGACATGACTTGGCAGCTGAGACACAACAACTACCTGACAGTGAAACCCTTTGAAAAATTCAGCCTGACATGTTTTCACCCATGCTCAGACCCTGGATAACCTTTAGGTTTCCTTACTTAGGAAGGAAGGATAACCTGCTTCCCCCATTTCATGTGCTTTTTGGAGTCATTTGGGGCCAACAGGTTCAGAGTGACATGTACCAATGTCATTTGCAAGTAGCAGCACCATCATGATAAACATCATGATAATGCAATCTTCCTGGAGGTTTGTTTTATTCTGCCTGGACACAGGCATCTCTCTAGTAAAAGACAGTACGACCCAATTGACTAAGCATGTTCACGTTAGAAATTCTTAGTCCTTAAGAAGGTGACAAAAAGAGGTTTTGAAAATATATGCGCATTGACAGATTCCTTGGTTGTTTCTGATGATCACCCTTTCAGGTGGCCTAAAATGTCGATGTTCACTCATGCTATCATCTGTTTGACCCCTTCTGAATGACCTTAATTCACGGACCTAAGAGGGCCGAGAGGAGCTACTCTGCGTTCAAGGTCAGGAGGGGGGGCCTTGAGGAGATACCCCTCGTCCAAGGTAAGGTACAGCAGCTGCACTTTGCTGGAGCGGCTGTGAAGAGATTTTCAACGACCAAGGTAAGAGAAACCGAAATAAGACGGTAGGTATTGCTAGGGGGCACCAGAGGGCAGACAAACTGAAATCATAATCACAGGAAACTAGCTGATCTAATCACATGGACCACAGCCGAATGTGGTCCCCTGGAGAAGGGAATGGCAAACCACTTCAGTATACTTGCCTTGAGAAACCCGTGAACAGTAACAAAGGGCAAAATGATAGGATACTGAATGAGGAATTCCCCAGGTCGGTAGGTGCCCAGTATGCTACTGGAGCTCAGTGGAGAAATAACTATAGAAGGAATAAAGGGATGGAGCAAAAGCAAAACCAATACCCAGTTGTGGATGTGACCAATGATAGAAACAAGGTCCGGTGCTGTAAAGAGCAATATTGCATAGGAACCTGGAATGTTAGGTCCATGAATCAAGGCAAATTGGAAGTGGTCAAACAGGAGATGGCAAGAGTGAACGTCGACATTCTAGGAATCAGTGAATTAAAATGGACTGGAATGGGTGAATTTAACTCGGATGACCATTATATCTACTACTGTGGGCAGGAATCCCTTAGAAGAAATGGAGTAGCCATCATGGTCAACAAAAGAGTCCGAAATGCAGTACTTGGATGCAATCTTAAAAATGACAGGATGATTTCTGTTCGTTTCCAAGGCAAACCATTCAATATTACAGTAATCCAGGCCTATGCCCCAACCAGTAATGCTGAAGAAGCCGAAGTTAATCGGTTCTATGAAGACCTACAAGACCTTTTAGAACTAACACCCAAAAAAGATGTCCTTTTCATTCTAGGGGACTGGAATGCAAAAGTAGGAAGTCAAGAAACACCTGGAGTAACTGGCAAATTTGGCCTTGGAGCACGGAATGAAGCAGGGCAAAGGCTAATAGAGTTTTGTCAAGAGAATGCACTGGTCATAGCAAACACCCTCTTCCAACAACACAAGAGAAGACTCTACACATGGACATCACCAGATGGTCAACACCGAAATCAGATTGATTATATTCTTTGCAACCAAAGATGGAGAAGCTGTATACAGTTAGCGAAAACAAGACCAGGAGCTGACTGTGGCTCAGATCATGAACTCCTTATTGCGAAGTTCAGACTTAAATTGAAGAAAGTAGGGAAAACCACTAGACTATTCAGATATGACCTCAATCAAATCCCTTATGATTATGCAGTGGAAGTGAGAAATAGATTTAAGGGACTAGATCTGATTGATAGAGTGCCTGATGAACTCTGGACGGAGGTTCGTGACATTGTACAGGAGACAGGGACCAAGACCATCCCCATGGAAAAGAAATGCAAAAGAGCGAAATGGCTGTCTGAGGAGGCCTTACAAATAGCTGTAAAAAGAAGAGAGGCGAAAAGCAAAGGAGAAAAGGAAAGATATAAGCATCTGAATGCAGAGTTCCAAAGAATAGCAAGGAGAGATAAGAAAGCCTTCCTCAGTGATCAATGCAAAGAAATAGAGGAAAACAACAGAATAGGGAAAACAAGAGACCTCTTCAAGAAAATTAGAGATTCCAAGGGAACTTTTCATGCAAAGATGGGCTCGATAAAGGACAGAAATGGTATGGACCTAACAGAAGCAGAAGATATTAAGAAGAGGTGGCAGGAATACACAGAAGAACTGTACAAAAAAGATATTCACGACCAAGATAGTCACGATAATGTGATCACTGACCTAGAGCCAGACATCTTGGAATGTGAAGTCAAGTGGGCCTTAGAAAGCATCACTACGAACAAAGCTAGTGGTGGTGATGGAATTCCAGTTGAGCTATTTCAAGTCTTGAAAGATGATGCTGTGAAAGTGCTGCACTCAATATGCCAGCAGATTTGGAAAACTCAGCAGTGGCCACAGGACTGGAAGAGGTCAGTCTTCATTCCAATCCCAAAGAAAGGCAATGCCAAAGAATGCTCAAACTACCGCACAATTGCACTCATCTCACACGCTAGTAAAGTCATGCTCAAAATTCTCCAAGCCAGGCTTCAGCAGTATGTAAACCGTGAACTCCCAGATGTTCAAGCAGGTTTTAGAAAAGGCAGAGGCACCAGAGATCAAATTGCCAACATCCGCTGGATCATGGAGAAAGCAAGAGAGTTTCAGAAAAACATCTATTTCTGCTTCATTGACTATGCCAAAGCCTTTGACTGTGTGGATCACAATAAACTGTGGAACATTCTTAAAGAGATGGGAATCCCAGACCACCTGACCTGCCTCTTGAGAAACCTGTATGCAGGGCAGGAAGCAACAGTTAGAACCGGTCATGGAACAACAGACTGGTTCCAAATAGGAAAAGGAGTGCGTCAAGGTTGTATATTGTCACCTTGCTTATTTAACTTATATGCAGAGTACATCATGAGGAACGCTGGGCTGGAAGAAGCACAAGCTGGAATCAAGATTGCTGGGAGAAATATCAATAACCTCAGATATGCAGATGACACTACCCTTATGGCAGAAAGTGAAGAGGAACTCAAAAGCCTCTTGATGAAAGTGAAAGAGGAGAGTGAAAAGGTTGGCTTGAAGCTCAACATTCAGAAAACAAAGATCATGGCATCTGGTCCCATCACTTCATGGGAAATAGATGGAAAAACAGTGGAAACAGTGTCAGACTTTGTTTTTTTGGGCTCCAAAATCACTGCAGATGCTGATTGCAGCCATGAAATTAAAAGACGCTTGCTCCTTGGAAGGAAAGTTATGACCAACCTTGATAGTATATTAAAAAGCAGAGACATTACTTTGCCGACCAAGGTCCGTCTAGTCAAGGCAATGGTTTTTCCCGTGGTCATGTATGGATGTGAGAGTTGGACTGTGAAGAAAGCTGATCGCCGAAGAATCGATGCTTTTGAACTGTGGTGTTGGAGAAGACTCTTGAGAGTCCCTTATACTGCAAGGAGATCCAACCAGTCCATTCTAAAGGAGATCAATCCTGGATGTTCATTGGAGGGACTGATGCTAAAGCTGAAACTCCAATACTTTGGCCACCTCATGAGACGAGTTGACTCACTGGAAAAGACTCTGATGCTGGGAAAGGTTGGGGGCGGGAGGAGAAGGGGACGACGGAGAATGAGATGGCTGGATGGCATCACCGACTCTGTGGACATGAGTTTGAGTGTACTCCGGGAGTTGGTGATGGACAGGGAGGCCTGGCGTGCTGTGATTCATGGGGTCGCGGAGAGTCGGACACGACTGAGCGACTGAACTGAACTGAACTGAACTGAACTGAACCTTCCAGGTTCCTATGCAATATTACTCTTTACAGCATCAGAATTCATTCCATCACCAGTCACATTTTGCCAGAACCCTTCACTATGACGCGGCCATCTTGGGTGGCCCTACATGCCTGGCTCATAGTTTCATTGAGTTAGACAAGGCTACGGACCAGGTGATCAGTTTGATTAGTTTTCTGTGATTATCATTCTCATTCTGTTTTCCCTCTGATGGATAAAGATAAGAGGCTTGTGGAAGCTTCCTGATGGGAGAGACTAACTGAGGGAAAACTGATTCTTATTCAGATGGACAGGTCCATGTTCAGTTGAGATCAGTTTTGTGGCTCAGTCCTGTTCAAATCTTTACATCCCCATAAACTGCAGCATGTCAGGTCTCCTTATCCATCACAAACTCACTGAGTTTACTCAAACTCATGTCCATTGATTCGGTATGCCATCCAACTATATTCTGTTGGCCCTCCTCCTCTCACCTTGTACCTTTCCCAGCAGCAGGGTCTTTTCCAATGAGTCCATTCTTCACATCAGGTGGCCAAAGTATTGGAGTTTCACCGTTAGCCCCAGTCCTTACAAGGAATATTCAGGACTGATATCCTTTAGGATGGTCTGGTTGGATTTCTCCTAGGCATCCAAGAGACTCTCAAGAGTCTTCTCCAACACCACAGTTCAAAAGCATTAATTTTCCTGCTCAGATTTCTTTTTAGTCCACCTCTCACATGCATACATAACTTCTGGATCAACAACAGCTTTGACTAGATGCATATTTCATGTAAAATTATTACACTAAATTTTCATATCTGAAATAAGTACAGTTCATGGCTTATAAGACCACGTGTACCCTGGTTTTCACATGTGAAAGAACAAAAATCCCAGCTTTCCATGTCCAAAATTCCTCCGCAGTTTTTCATCCATCAATTATAGAGAATTCATTACTGCCAATCAGAGACTCTGCTTACAATTTTAAATATGGGAGATATAGAATATTCCCTATTTCAGTTGCAAACATCTACATCTAGATGATGAAGTATAAAATATACAGAAAACCATACTTTGGGCAATTTTTTAGTTTATTTATTTTTAACCTACGGATAATTATTTTACAGAATTTTGTTTTCTATTCAACCTTAACATTCACTTGATAATACTGTGCTTCTTGCAAGAATATATGTACTTTAATTTTTATACATGAAATAACATTTATTCCATAATTCATGTAAGAGTTTCTAGTAGCCACCTTTTATACATGAATTCCATATAGTCTGTCTCTCATGCTGGAAAGTCTAAAACCAGATTTTCCAAAGGGAAATAAAAAAAATTACATATTTCATGTAACAACACCTGTGCTCAGTTTTAGGTCTTGGAAATATTGACAATTTCATATTTAATGTAGGCAAACGGACACCCAGATTTTCTAATGACATATTTATAAATTTTAGAGCATCATGTAGTAAAATCTGCATGCAGAAATTTATAATTTTACTCCATATTTCACGCAGGTAAAAATGGCATCCAGATTTCCATATGTGAAATATTCAGATCTTATATTTCATGTGGGAACAACACAACCTAGAAATCCAAATTTTGCTATAGTGATTTACCTAATTCATGTAGAAATATCGGCACCCAGATTTTCAAAATAAATATAGATTTTTTCCTATATCATGTAGGGATATTTTCACCCAGTCTTTCAAATTTTAATATAGAGAATACTAAATTTAAGTAGGGAATTATGTGGCCATATTTTCTTTCAGGCAACATAAATTATGTACATTTGTCTATTTGGCCCAGATCTTAATTTCTAAATCGTTGAATATTGCAAAAATTATGTATGAAAGTCTGACACAAAAATTCCATATTTATTGTAGGCAAACAGATGCCTGTTTTATAAATGTTAAACCCACAGTATTCCATATTTCTTGAAGGAATGTCAGCACACAAATTTTCAAATGAGAAATATAAAAAATTCCACTACTCAGGTTGAAAATCAGTGACCGTATTTTGAGACATGAAATAGAGATTTTCATATTCCCTGCATACAACTCTGCATTCAGAATTTCACAACTGTAATACAAAAAATTGGAAAATTCATTCAAAAAAATCTTCATATGTGATATGCCAAGAATTTTCATGTAAGGAAACTCGGTCCCCCTATTTTCAAATATGAATTATAGAGACTTTCATAATTCATGTCTTAAAATCTGCACTAGATATTCATATGTGAAACTGAGAATTTCATCTTTGCTGAAGGACTGTCTGGTGTCAGACTTCAACACAAGAAACAGAAAATTCAACAGTGTGCCTATCGTCGTATGTGAAATAGATCCCATAAGGACATGCATACATTGATTTTCACATTTGAAATGGAAAATACTCCATACTATATGTAAACATATTTTTATTAAAATTTGGGTGCCTGAGTAATTGAATCCCTCATAGTTTAAGAAGTAAAATATCCAACCAGACTTTCATAAATGAAACCGAGAGATGCCCATAATTCATAAAGAAGCATCTAATTTTTCTAAGGGCATATACAGAATTCCATATTTCAGTTTCGAAAATCTCCTCCTGATTGACAAATGTGAAACTGAGTTATTGCAGTTTTACAGTTGATCAGCCATACCCAATTCTGCAAGAACATGGACAGCAGCACCCCAGGGTTCCCTGCCCTTCCTTATCTCCAACTCTTTGCTCAGACTCATGTTTGTTGAATGAAGATATTGCCATCTATTGAAGAATTTTCCACAGTTTATTGTGATCCAGAGAGTCAATGGCTTTGGCATAGTCAATAAAGCAGAAATAGATGTTTTCTGGAACTCTCTTGTTTGTTTGTTTGTTTCAGTGATCCAGCAGATGCTTGCAATTTGATCTCCAATTCCTTTGCCCTTTCCAAACCAGTTTGAACATCTGGAAGTTCCCGATTGACATATTGTTGAAGCCTGCCTTGGAGAATTTTGAGCATTACTTTACTAGCACGTGAAATGAAGGTAATTGTTTGGTAGTTTGAGTATTCTTTGGCATTGCCTTTCTTGCGGCTTGGAATGAAAACTGTCCTTTTCCATTCATTGGCCATTGCTTAGTTTTCCCAATTGGCTGGAGAAGTGAGTTGTGGCTTTATGGCACTGGAGCAGCCAGCAGTCAAGAGGAGATATCCCACACCCAATGTAAGGAGCAGAGGTTGTGTTTTGCTGTAGGAGCAGTGAAGAGATACTCCACGTCCAAAGTAAGAGAAACCCCAGTAAGATGGTAGGTGCTGAGAGAGGGCATTCAAGGGCAGAAAGAGTGAAACCACAATAAGAGAAACCTAACCAATCCATCACATGGACCACTGCCTTGTCTAAGTCAGTGAAACTACATGTTGTGTAGGGCCACACATGAGAGACATCCATACATATCCACTGGAAAAGAACCTAGTTTTGCCTATATGGAGCTTTGTCGACAAAGCGATGTCTCTGCTTCTCTGTACATTGTGTTTAGGCTTGTCATAGCTTTTCTTCCTGGGAGTGAGAGTCTTTTATTGTCACGGCTGTAATCACTGTCCCCAGCGATTTTGGAACCCAAGAACACTGTCTGTCACTGTTTCCATTTTTAACCTTTCTATTTGCAAAACTCTGCCTTTAGCCGTTGTTCTGCATCACTTTTTTCCTGAAGTCCAAACTTGCCTGTTACTCCACGTATCGCTTGATTTCCTGTTTTTACAGCACAGCAATAATGAAAAGGACATCTATTTTTGGTGTTAATTTTATAAAATCTTGGAGGTTTTCCTAAGTCTATTAAAGTTCCCTGGTAGCTTTGATGATAAAGAATTGAAATAAAGAAACTTGCATTCTTCATCTACAAAAATCTACATCCAGCTTTTCATACAAATATAGGGAATTCCATATTAGTAGTAGGAAACATAGCCATCCTGAATTTAAAATGTGAATTACAGAGAATTCCAACTTTCAAATAGAACTGACACCTAGGTTTTCATATGTGAAATTTACAGAATCATATAGGAAAATCTACACTAAGATACTTATATATGAAATATAGACAATTTATATTTTGTTTAGAAATATTGCCCTTGGTTTTCATATTTGAAATACAGGAACTCCATATTTCAAGTAGTAAATCAGCATCTGGATATTCAATGAAATACAAAAATTTCACATTACATGGAAGAAATTTATGTATCTAGAGTTCATTTATTCATAATTTTTAGTAGTTATTTATTTATTTATGGCTACAATGAATCTACATTGCTGTACACAATGTTTCTCTAGTTGCAGTGATTTGGGTTAATCTTCATTGCAGTGAGCCAGCTTCTCATGACAATGCCTTCTCTTCTGGAGCACAAGCTCTGGGGCTCTCAGGTTCAGTAGTTGGGGGCACACAGGCTTACCTACTTTGGTAGTATGTGAGGTTTCCTCAGACCAAGAATCAAACCCATGTCCCCTGCATTGACAGACAAATTCGTAAACCCCTGGATCACTGAAGAAGTCCAACAGGCGTTTTTTTTTTTTTTTTTTTTTTAGTACATTTTAAAAAATTATTTAAGTGGGATCTACTTATAATATTGATGTGGGTTTTCCATACCTTGACATGAATCAGCCATGTTTTTACTTTGTTCTTGATGTGAACATGCCTTCCACCTCACTCCCATCCCAAACCTCCAGGTCATCCCAGTGCACCAATCCTGAGCACCTTGTTTCATGTATCGAACCCAAACTGGTGATCTGTTTCACATATGATAATATGTATGTATCAATGCTGTCCTCTCAAGTCATCCCACTCTCGCCTTCTCCCACAGAGTCCAAAAGACTGTTCTATACATTTGTGTCTCTATTGCCATCTCGCCTATAGTGTAATTGATATCATATTTTGAAATTCCATTATATACATTAGTGTACCATAGTTTTGTTCTGACTTACTTTTATCTGTGTAATAGGCTTCAGTTTCATCTACCTCATTAGAACTGATTCAAATTAAATCTTTTTAATGACTGAGTAATTTTCCTTTGTGTATATGTACCTAAGATTTCTTATCCATTCTTCTGCCAGTGGATGTCTATGTTGCTTCCATGTCCTGGCTATTATAAACAGTGCTGTGATGAACTTCGGGATACACGTGTCTGTTTCAATTCTGGTTTCCTTGGTGGGTATGTCAGGCAGTGGGATCATAGGGCAGTACTGTTCCCAATTTTTTAGCTAATCTCCACAATGTTCTCCATAGTGCCTGTACTAGTTTGCAGTCCCACCAACAGTGTAAGAGGGATCTCCTTTCTCCACACCACTCCAGAATTTATTTTGTGTAGACTTCTGGGTAGTATACATTCTGACCGGTCTGAGATGGTTCCTCATTGATGGTGTCATTCTTTTACAGGGGAATGACCAGTTTTCCTAGGGCCAGTTGTTTCAGAGACTTTTTTCCGTTGTATATACTTTCCTCCCTTGTCAAAGAGAAATTGTCCATGGGTGTGTGGCTTCATTACTGGGCTTTCTATTTGTTCCAATGATCTATAATTTATCTTTGTACCAGTACCATACGGTTGTAATCATGATGATTACAGCTTTGTAGTATAGCCTGAAGTCAAGCAGGTTCATGCCTCTAGGTCCATTCGTCCTTCTCAAGATTGCTTTGGTTACTCTAGGTTTTTTGTATTTCCATACAAATTGTGACATTATTTGTTAATATTTCTGTGAAAAATACCATGGGTAGCTTAATAGGGATTGCATTGAACGTATAGATTGCTTTAGGTGGTATACTCATTTTCACTATTTTGTTACTTCCAGTCCATAAACATGGTATATTTCTCCATCTATTTATGTCCTGTTTGATTTCTTTCATCAGTGTTTTTTTAGTTTTCTATATATAGGACTTTGGTTTCTTTAGATAGATTTATTCCTAAGAATTTTATTCTTTTCATTTCAATGGTAAATGGGAATGTTTCCTTAATTTGACTTTCTGTTTTCTAATTGTTAGTGTGTAGGTATGCAGGGAATTTCTGTGTGTTAATTTTACGTCCTGCAATGTTACTATTTTTATTGCTTAGCTCTAGCCATTTTCTGGTGGAGTCTTAAGGGTTTTCTTAATAGAAGATCATGAGATCGTCAAAGAGTGAGATTTTTAATTCTTCTTTTCCAACAGGGATTTCTTTGATTTCTTTTTCCTCTCTGATTGCTGTGGCTAAAATTTCCAATCTGTGTTTAATAGTAGTGGTGAGAGAGGGCATTCTTGTCTCGTTCCTGACTTTAGGATAAATACTTTCAATTTTTCACCATTGAGGATCATCTTTGCTGTGGGTTTGCAATACGTAGCTTTTTTATGTTGAGGTGTGTTCCCTATATTCCTTCTTTCTGGAGGGTTTTATATATTTATTTATTTTGTCATAAATGAATGTTGAATTTTGTCAAAGACCCTAACTGCATCTTAAGATAATTATATGCTTTTTATCATTTAATTTGTTAACATGATGCATTACATTGATTCACTTTTGGATATTAAAGAATCCTTGGATCCATGAGATAAAACACACTTAGTAATGAAGTATGATCTTTTTAAAATGGTGTTGGATTCTGTTTGTTAGGATTTTGTTAAGGATTTTTGCATCTATGTACATCCGTGTTAGTGGCCTGTAGTTTTCTTTTCTTAAGCCATCTTTGTCTGATAGGGTGTTGGTGGCCTCATAGAATGAGTTTGGAAATTTCCCTTACTCTTCAAATTTCTGGAAGAATTTGAGTAGAATAAGTGTTCAGTTCAGTTCAGTCACTCAGTCATGTCTGACTCCCTGTGACCCCATGAATCACAGCACGCCAGGCCTCCCCGCTGCTGCTGCTGTTGCTAAGTCGTTTCAGTCACGTCCAACTCTGTGCGACCCCATAGACGGCAGCTGACCAGGCTCCACCATCCCTGGGATTCTCCAGGCAAGAACACTGGAGTGGTTTGCCATTTCCTTCTCCAATGTGTGAAAGTGAAAACTGAAAGAGAAGTCACTCAGTCGTGTCCGACTAGCAGCGTCCCCATGGACTTCAGCTCACTAGGCTCCTCTATCCATGCGATTTTCTAGGCAAGAGTACTGGAGTGTCTTGCCATTGCCTTCTCCTTCAGGCCTCCCTGTTCATCATTAACTTCCGGAGTTCACTCAAACTCATGTACACAGAGTCGGTGATGACATCCAGCCATCTCATTCTCTGTCGTCCTCTTCTCCTCCCGCCCCCAACCTTTCCTAGCATCAGAGTTTTTTCCAGTGAGTCAACTTGTCGCGTGAGGTGGCCAAAGTATTGCAGTTTCAGCTTTAGCATCAGTCCTTCCAACGAACACCCAGGATTGATCTCCTTAAGAATGGACGGTTTGGATCTCCTTACAGTCCAGGGAACTCTCAAGAGTCTTCTCCAACACCACAGTTCAAAAGCATCAATTCTTTGGCGATCAGCTTTCATCTCAGTCCAACTCTCTCATCAATACATGACCACGGGAAAAACCATAGCCTTCAATAGACAGAACTTTGTTGGCAAAGTGATGTCTCTGCTTTTTAATATACTCTCAAGGTTGGTCATAACTTTCCTTCCAAGGAGTAAACGTATTAATTTCATGGCTACAGTCAGCATCTGCAGTGATTTTGGAGCCCCAGAAATTAAACTCTGACACTGTTTCCACTGTTTTTCCATCTATTTCACATGAAGTGATGGGACCAGGTGACATGATCTTTGTTTTCTGAATGTTGAGCTTCAAGCCAACTTTTTCACTCTCCTCTTTCACTTTCATCAAGAGGCTTTTGAGTTCCTCTTCACTTTCTGTCATAAGGGTGGTGTCATCTGCATATCTGACGTTATTGATATTTCTCCCAGCAATCTTGATTCCAGCTGGTACTTCTTCCAGTCCAGCGTTCCTCATGATGTACTCTGCATATAAGTTAAATGAACAGGGTGACAATATGCAACCTTAACGTACTCCTTATCCTATTTGGAACCAGTCTGTTGTTCCATGTCCAGGTCTGACTGTTGCTTCCTGAACCTGCATACAGGATTCCAAAGAGGCAGGTCAGGGGGTCTGATATTCCCATCTCTTTCAGAATGTTCCACAGTTTATTGTGATCCACACAGTCAAAGGCTTGGCATAGTCTATGAAGCAGAAATAGATGTTTTTCTTGAACTCTCTTGTTTTCTCCATGATCCAGCGGATGTTGGCAATTTGATCTCTGGTGCTTCTGCCTTTTCCAAAACCTGCTTGAACATCTGGCATTTCATGGTTCACATATTGCTGAAGCCTCGCTTGAAGAATTTTGAGTATGACTTTACTAGCGTGTGAGATGAGTGCAATTGTGCGGTAGTTTGAGCATTCTTTGCCATTACCTTTCTTTGGGATTGGAATGAAGACTGACTTTTTCCAGTCCTGTGGCCACTGCTGAGTTTTCCAAATCTGTTGGCATATTGAGTACAGCACTTTCACAGCATCATCTTTGAAGATTTGAAATAGCTCAACTGGAATTCCATCACCTCCACTAGCTTTGTTTGTAGTGATGCTTTCTAAGGCCCACTTGACTTCACATTCCAAGATGTCTGGCTCTAGGTCAGTGAACACTTTATCGTGACTATCTTGGTCGTGAAGATCTTTTTTGTACAGTTCTTCTGTGTATTCTTGCCACCTCTTCTTAATATCTTCTGCTTCTGTTCGGTCCATACCATTTCTGTCCTTTATCGAGCCCAACTTTGCATGAAATGTTCCCTTAGAATCTCTAATTTTCTTGACATGATCTCTTGTTTTTCCTATTCTGTTGTTTTCCTCTATTTGTTTGCATTGATCACTGAGGAAGGCTTTCTTGTCTCTCCTTGCTATTCTTTGGAAGTCTGCATGCAGATGCTTATATCTTTCCTTTTCTCCTTTGCTTTTCGCTTCTCTTCTTTTCACAGCTATTTGTAAGGTCTCCTCAGACAGCCATTTCGCTTTTTTGCATTTCTTTTCCATGGGGATGGTCTTGGTCCCTGTCTCCTGTACAATGTCACGAACCTCCGTCCAGAGTTCATCAAGCACACTATCTATCAGATCTATTCCCTTAAATCTATTTCTCACTTCCACTGTATAATCATAAGGGATTTGATTTAGGTCATATCTGAATGGTCCAGTGGTTTTCCCTACTTTCTTCAACTTAAGTCTGAATTTGGCAATAAGGAGTTCATGATCCGAGCCACAGTCAGCTCCTGGTTTTGTTTTCGCTGACTGTATACAGCTTCTCCATCTTTGGTTGCAAAGAATATAATCAGTCTGATGTCGGTGTTGAACATCTGGTGATGTTCATGTATAGAGTCTTCTCTTGTGTTGTTGGAAGTGGGTGTTTGCTATGACCAGTGCGTTCTCTTGACAAAACTCTATTAGCCTTTGCCCTGCTTCTTTCTGTGCTCCAAGGCCAAATATGCCTGTTACTCCAGGTGTTTCTTGACTTCCTACTTTTGCATTCCCGTCCCCTATAATGAAAAGGACATCTTTTTTGGGTGTAAGTTCTAAAAGGTCTTGTAGGTCTTCATAGAACCGCTCAACTTAGGCTTCTTCAGCGTTACTGGTTGGGGCATAGGCTGGATTACTGTAATACTGAATGGTTTGCCTTGGAAACAAACAGAAATCATTCTGTCGTTTTTAAAATTGCATCCAAGTACTGCATTTTGGACTCTTCTGTTGACCATGATGGCTACTCCATTGCTTCTAAGGGATTCCTGCCCACAGTAGTAGATATAATGGTCATCCGAGTTAAATTCACCCATTCCAGTCCATTTTAATTCACTGATTCCTAGAATGTCGACGTTCACTCTTGCCATCTCCTGTTTGACCACTTCCAATTTGCCTTGATTCATGGACCTAACATTCCAGGTTCCTATGCAATATTGCTCTTTACAGCACGAGACCTTGCTTCTGTCACAGCCTAATTAGTAATTAATAATAATAAATAAAAATAAATAAAATGATTACTGGGAAATTAAATTTCATTCAAGCAATAAATAATAAAGGAACCCTAATGGCTATACTAATAGTAGACAAATAAGTCTTTTACTCAAAACTTTTTTGACAGAAATGACATTCAATATTATTATTCAGCCTTTTTTCTAATTTATTTATTTATTTTTTTAATTTGGAGGATAATTAAAGTATTGTATTGGTTTTTGACATTCATTGATATGAATAAGCAATGGGTTTAAATGTGCTCCCCATCCGGATCCCCTCTCAGGATTAAAGTCTGGCTGAAGAAAACACAATTCTCAGCTTTTTGGTTGTGATGTTTTCTCAGTCAGTAGCACAAATTCCAGGATTTTAAAATAAGTGATTCTTGTACAGTACCTCAACTTTCAAACTACATTTATAATTTCCTACTTAGCATAGTCCTGAATATCACAGGCTTACTGTTAGGTACTAAAATCTGAAGGAATTCATGTTTCTATAAATTGTTGACATCAACTAATAATCCTTCTTTATTTTTAGAAAAATAAATGGAGGGAGGGAAGAAGATGGCAGAGGAATAGGATGCTCAGATCAGATCAGATCAGATCAGTCGCTCAGTCTCCTTGCAGTATAAGGGACTCTGAAGAGTCTTCTCCAACACCACAGTTCTAAAGCATCGATTCTTCGGCGATCAGCCTTCTTCACACTCCCACTCTCACATCCATACATTACCATGGGAAAAACCATTGCCTTGACTAGACGGACCTTGGTTGGCAAAGTAATATCTCTGCTTTTTAAAATACTATCTAGGTTGGTCATAACTTTCCTTCCAAGGAGCAAGAGTGTTTTAATTTCATGGCTGCAATCAGCATATGCAGTGATTTTGGAGCCCCAAAAAAATAAAGTCTGACACTGTTTAAACTGTTTTTCTATCTATTTCCCATGAAGTAATGGGACCAGATGCCATGATCTTTGTTTTCTGAATGTTGAGCTTCAAGCCAACCTTTTCACTCTCCCCTTTCACCTTCATTAAGAGGCTTTTGAGTTCCTCTTCACTTTCTGCCATAAGGGTAGTGTCATCTGCATATCTGAGGTTATTGATATTTCTCCCAGCAATCTTGATTCCAGCTTGTGTTTCTTCCAGCCCAGCGTTCCTCATGATGTACTCTGCATATAAGTTAAATAAGCAAGGTGACAATATACAACCTTGACGTACACCTTTTCCTATTTGGGACCAGTCTGTTGTTCCATGTCCAGTTCTAACTGTTGCTTCCTGACCTGCATACAGGTTTCTCAAGAGACAGGTCAGGTGGTCTGGTATTCCCATCTCTTTCAGAATGTTCCACAGTTTATTGTGATCAACACAGTCAAAGGCTTTGGCATGGTCAATAGGATGCTGAGACCACTTTTTCCCAAGAATTCATCAAAAGAACATTGGAACAGTGAGTAAATTCCACAGAACCACTTCTGAATGCTAGCAGAGGACATCAGGTTCCCAGAAAAGCAGCCCATTGTCTTCCAAAGAGGTGGGAATAAACATAAAAGATAAAAAGAGAGACAAAAGATGTAGTGGCAGAGCTCAGTCCTGGGAACGGAGGCATAAAAAAGAGAGAAGTTTCTGAACACCAGGTAACACTCTCACTTGTAAGTCTGTGCGAGCCTTGGAACCTCAGAGGGCAACATAACCAGGAGGAAAAAGAAAGAAATAAACAAAACCCACAGATTACTCGCCCAATGGTAACTCCCAGCGGAGAAGCAGCACAGATGCCCACATTGCCATTAGCAAGTGGGGGCTGGGCAGCGAGCTGTAGGCTGCATTGATGACCCGGCCTCTGGTCCTTAGGGCCTCAGGGCAATCTGAAAGAGCTAACTGGAGATAGGAAAGTAAACTGTGGGATAGCTACCCCGCAAAAAGGTGAAAAGCCCTAAGCTAAGATTCTGCCAGACCCGCTCACAGAACAAAGGACTGAGCAGAAATAGCCAGGTGCAGAGGCCCATCCCCAACACAGACAGGCAGGGGAGGGCAGCCAGAGCCAGAAGGGGCAATTGTGGCCCCAGAAAGGCATCTGATAACAAACTGCAGGCAAGCTTCATTGCTAGCCAGGACTTCTTGGGTTTATGGCTGGCCTACATACGCCTGAGAAGGTGCACTGGTTGAATGCCCAGAACACCGAGCATCAGGAACCACGGAGGTGATAAGTCGCAGCGATCGCACTGGCCAAACACTTGGTCACCTGAGTTGTTCAGACCGGGGAAGGGCACAAAATGCAGGTTCACCCAAGTCTGTGCCTTTGTGGAGTACGCAAGTACCTGAACCTGAGTGGCTCAGATCAGAGATGTGCATCCAACCCAGCACCTCTGTGGGAGAGGGTGAGGGTGGGATGATTTGGGAGAATGGCACTGAAACATGTATATGATCATATGTGAAACAAATCGCCAGTCCACGTTCGATGCATGATGTAGGATACTCGGGGCTGGTGTACTGGGATGAACCAGAGGGATGGCATAAGAAGGGAACTGGGAGGAGGTTCAAGATGGGGAACACATTTGCACCCAGGGCAGATTCCTGTAAATGTATAGCGAGACCAATACAATAATATAATTTGCCTCCAATTAAAATAAATAAAGTTTAAAAATATCAAAAACATAAAAGAAAAGAATGGCAGTCAAATGAAGTGAGGAATACTTATATCTAGAGTCTGAATTTATTCTGGCTCTTTTAGCTCTGAATTTGAAGTTTTTGCTTTATGGTTTGTCTATACATAAAAAGCAGTCCTTGGTGCAGATTTTACTTGACAAACGCACCAGTACATATTTTACGTGACATGTACACTGTGATGCATTTCTTGTCACTTGCCCAAGTTGGCCAAACACTGACTTTCATTTTTCAATTTAAGAAACAATTTGAAATTGGAGAACAATAACTTTACAATGTTTGTTACTTTCTGCTGTACCACAGTGTAAATCGGCTATCAGTATATATATACAAGAGCCTCCCTTTTGAGCAGACCTCCCATCTGCTCTTGAACCTACTCTGCTACCTGACAATCCACTCGTCTAGGGCACCTCAGAGCCCTGAGGAGGAGCTTCTCACCAGCTAATTACTTCATACTTGGTATTGTACATATGTCAGGGCATCTGGCTCAAACTGTCCCACTCTCTACTTACACTACTGTGTCTAAGTCGGTTTTTTACCTCTGCCTTTCCTTTTCCATGCTTCAGAGAGATTCTTCAGAGACAGGTTTCTAGATTCCATATATATGCATTAATTTACAATGTTGGACTTTCTTTTTCTGAATTACTTGACTCCATATAATAGGCTCCAAATACATCCATATCTCTAGAAATAATCCAAGTTTTTCCTTTTTCTGGATGAGAAATGTTCCATCCTGTGGATGAACCATAACTTCTTTATCGATTCTTCAGTAGATGGACACCTAGATTGTTACATAATTTGTTTAATGTAAATGGTTTTGCAGTGGATACTGGGATACACATGCTTATTTTTTTTCCAATAGTGGCTTCTTCTGTATATATGTCAAAGAGTGGGATTTTGGGCATGTGGTCTTTTTATTAATTTTCTAAAGAACATTCATATTCTGCTCTATCTCAGTGGGAGCTAGTGACAGATAAAAGAGTCTGACACGACTGAACGGAACTGAACTGAAAAACAATGTAGAGTGTTCCCTTTCCTTCACATCATCTCCTTCATCCATTATTTTCATGTTTATGTGAGTGTGTCTAGATATATATATATAATAGTTGTTAATTCATATTATAAATATTTAAATGTTATATTTATATTATAAATATGAATGTAATTTAAATTATATTTTATATATTTTAATTTATTTATATATTTAATTATATTTGTATTGTATTTTAAAATTTTATTATATATATATTATACATATGTATATAATTAAAACTATATTTTTTATATTTTATTTATATATTTTAATTATATTTGTATTGTATTTTAAAATTTATACATATTTATAATATATATATATGCACATACATACACACATATTTCCTTCATTAGTTGGTTACACCAGACCTTAAATGCTGCATATGGAGTCTAGTTCCATGACCAGGGATTAAATATGGAACCCCTGATTTGGAATCATGGTGCCTTAGTCATTGGACCACCAAGGAAGGACCCTGCTGTCGATTTTTATGATGATCACCACACAGAACAGTGTGAAATTATACCTCATTGTTGTTTGGATTTGTATGCCTTTACTATGTTGAGGTAATTTTTGCTGTGCTCAGTCTCTGGAAAGATTGTTTACCACACATGTTTGATGAAGATTATCAAAGTTTTTTTTTTTTTTTTTTTTTTGGCATCTATTGAGGTGATCATTAAAAAGAGGTGGCAAAAATACACGGAAGAACTGTACAAAAATATTTTCACGATCAAGTTAATCACGAAGGTGTGGTCAATTACCTAGAGCCAGATTTCCTGGAAAGTTTATTCAAGTTGGCCTTAGAAAGCATCACTATGAACAAAGCTAGTGGAGGTGATGGAATTCCAGTTGAGCTGTTTCAAATCCTGAAAGATGATGCTGTGAAAGTGCTGCACTCAATATGCCAGCAAGTTTGGAAAACTCAGCAGTGGCCACAGGACTGGAAAAGAACAGTTTTCATTCCAATCCCAAAGAAAGGCAATATCAAGGAATACTTGAACTACCGCACAATTGCACTCATCTCACATGCTAGTAAAGTCATGCTCAAAATTCTCCAAGCCAGGCTTCAGCGATATGTGAACCGTGAAATTCCAGATGTTCAAGCTGGTTTTAGAAAAGGCAGAGGAACCAGAGATCAAATTGCCATCATCCACTGGATCATGTAAAAAGTAAGGGAGTTCTAGAAAAACATCTATTTCTGTTTTATTGACTATGTGAAAGTCTGACTGTGTAGATCACAATAAATTGTGGAAAATTCTGAAAGAGATGGGAATACCAGACCACTTGACTTGCCTCTTGAGAAACCTATATGCAGGTAAGGAAGAAACTGTTAGAACTGGACATGGAACAACAGACTGGTTCCAAATAGGAAAAGGAGTACATTAAGACAGTGTATTGTCACCCTGCTTATTTAACTTATATGCAGAGTACATCATGAGGAACGCTGGGATGTAGAGTCAGAAGCGGGAATCAAGATTGCTGGGGGAACTATCAATAACCTCAGATATGCAGATGACACCATCCTCATGGCAGAAAATGAAGAGTAACTAAAAAACCTCTGGAGGAAAGTGTAAGAGGAGAGTGAAAATTTTTTTCTTAAAGCTAAACATTCAGAAAACTAAGATCATGGCATCTGGTCCCATGACTTCATGGCAAATTGATGGGGAAACAGTGGAAACAGTGTGAGAGTTTTTTGAGGGCTCCAGAATCACTGGAGATGCTGATTGCAGCCACGAAATTAAAAGACGCTTACTCCTTGGCAGAAAAGGTACCACCAACCTAGATAGCATATTGAAAGAGTAGAGACATTATTTTGCCAACAGAGGTCCATCTAATCAAAGCTATGGTTTTTCCAGTGGTCATGTACAGATATGAGAGTTGGACTGTGAAGAAAGCTGATCGCCAAAGAATTGATGTTTTGGAAATGTGATGTAGGAGAAAACTCTTGAGAGTCCCTTGGTCTACAAGGTGATCCAGTCTATTCTAAAGGAGATCAGTCCTGGGTGTTTATTGTAAGGACTGATGGTAAAGCTGAAACTCCGATATTTGGCCACCTCATGGAAAGGGTTGACTCACTGGGAATGACTTTGATGCTGGGAGGGATTGGGGTAGTAGGAGAAGGGGACGACAGAGGATGAGATGACAGAATGGCATCACCGATTGGATGGTCATGAGTCTGAGTGAACTCCGGGAGTTGGTGATGGACAGGGAGGCCTGGCGTGCTGTTATTCATGGGGTCGCAAAGAGTCAGACAGACTGCGAGATTGAACTGAACTGAACTGAGGTCATCATATGGTTTTAATCCTGAAATTTGTTATGCTGTATCTCATGGTTTGATACGCAGCTACTGGAGAATGTCTGCAATTCTCTGGAAAACCTCACATATTAAAGCAGTTCGATACTTTTAATGTGTTGTCGGATTCTTCTTGTGAATATTTTATTGAGGATGTTTGCCTCTATGTTTATCTATATGATACTGGTCTATAATTTTCCTTTTCTGTGTTAACTTTGTCTTTGCTATTAGGTGATACTGTACTCGTAGGATGAGTTTGTGGGTTTTCCTACCGTTGTAGTATTTTGGAAAAGTTTAAGAAACCCATATGTTAAAATTTAACTTAACAGTTCATAAAATATCTGTGACATCATCTGGTCTTTGAATGATGTTAGCTGACAGATTTTTCATAGCAGTTTCAATATTAGGGGTTGTAATGTTGTGTTCCTATTTTCTGTTTCCTCTTAGTTGAGATCCTAAGAAGTAGTCTGTGGCTTCCATATTCTACATTTTATTGGTTTAAAGTTCTTTCTTGTAATCTATCATGATCCTTTGATATTTCTGTGTTGTTGGTTATAATGTCTCATTTCTTATGTATAACTTTATTGATTGGTGTGGTCTCCCTCTTTTGTTGATGAATCTGGCTCAAGCTTTATGTATTTTCTTTATTCTCTCCAAGAGCTCCTTTTTAGTAGTATTGATCTTTGCTACTATTTTCATCTTTTTTTTTTTCCTGTTCTATTCTCTATGTTTTCTTTTTTTCCCAAAGCCAATTTTTAATTTTGTGTTTATTCTTCTTTCTCTAATTGCTTTAGTTGTAACTTTAATTAGTGTTTTATCCTGTTTATTGGGTTTTATGCAATCACAAATTCATTGTCATTCGTTTTTACGAGTATATACTTCATGGGAAATAGATGGGGAAACAGTGGAAACAGTGTCAGACTTTATGATTTTGGGCTCCCAAATCACTGCAGATGCTGATTTAAGCCATGAAATTAAAAGACGCTTACTGCTTGGAAGGAAAGCTATTACCAACCTAAATAGCATAAGAAAAAGCAGAGACATTACTTTGCCGACAAAGGCCTGTCTTGTCAGCCTATGATTTTTCCAGTGGTTATGTACAGATGTGAGAGTTGGACTGGGAAGAAAGCTGATCGCCGAAGAATTGATGCTATTGAATTGTGGTTTTGGAGAAGACTCTTGAGAATCCCTTGGATGCACGGAGATCCAACCAGTCCATTCTAAAGATCAGTCCTGGTTGTTCATGGGAAGGACTGATGCTAAAGCTGAAACTCCAATACTTTGGCCACCTCATGCGACGAGTTGACTCACTGAAAAAGACGCTGGAGATTGGGGACAGAAGGAGAAGGACAAGGCAGGGAAATAGATGGCTGGATGGCATCACAGGCTCTATGTATGTGAGTTTGAGTGAACTCTGTGAGTTGGTGATGGTCAGGGAGGCCTGAGGTGCTCTGATTCATGAAGTCGTAATGAATCCTACACGACTGATGGACTGAGTTGAACTGATACACACACACACACACACAAACACACACACATTTTTTTTTTTCTGTCTGATTTTTTCATTGATTTCTTAACCATGAAGTGGTGTGTACATGAGCCTCAATATATTTATGCTTTTCAGTTTTTTCTTTGTTATTTATGCTTTTATTTGTTTTTTGTTTGTTTGTTTGTTTGTTTTTTCTCCCCCACCCGTGAATGACATGTAAATAATAACACTGTGGTAAAAAAAAAAAATGATAAGGTGTGATACAATTTTGATTATCTTAAATTTATTAAGTCCTGATTAGTGATCCAGTTTGTGATTTTTTCAGAAATATTTCATTTAACCTTGCGAAGAAACTGCATTCTTCTGGTTTTGGGTGAAATCTACTTCAGTATCAATTGAATTGTCAGGTCTGCTTGTTATTTAAAGTTTGGTTTCTTTTATCACTTCATTTAAAACTTGGAAGATAATTGTTTCCAATGTCGTTCTGGTTATGCTGTTCAAAGGCATGGAGCAGCCAACAGTACACATATGGCAGTTATTGTGCTATCATCCATTTCTTGCTGTTGTTTAGTTATTCCAAGCCCTTTTGAAATGTTTCTTGCATGATCTCCATTTATTTTCAGAGACGTTTGATCATCTTTACTATCGTTACTCTCAATTATTTTTCTGCGACAATTTCTATTTCCTCTTTAATTATGTCTTATGCGGTTTTACCTTGTTTCTTTGCCTGCAAAATGCTTTACTGTGTTCAGATTTGCTTAGCTTACTATGTAACTAGTCTTTTCTGCCCGGGTTTGCAGGATGGTAGTACTTGCTTCCAGTCTGTATCGTGAGTGTATAAGTTTGGTCCAGTGGTTTGTGTGTCTTTGGAGGAGGAGGGACTGGCAACTACATTCCTGTAGCAACAGGTGATGCTTCTCTCTCTCATGGTAGAACCGTGTCAGAGGGGTCTTTTGCAGGTGTGTATGGGTTTAGTGGACTTTAGACAGTCCATCTGGGGATGATTTGGCTTGTGTTTCTGTCTTGCATTTCGTGTGGTGTGAGGCAGCAGCTCTGGATAGTATAGGCTTTTTGGAGGAATGGTTCTTCATTTTAGATGGAGGCCTTCACAGAGAATCTGACCAATTAATATTCGTTGGAGCGAAGAATTCTCTGGTGGTCTATGATACAGTGCTGAGGCCCTAGGTGATCAGGCCCAACTTCCGGTCAGAGAACCAAGATCACATAGTAAAATCTTAGACAGAAGGAACAAAGGAAGTCAGACGAATGGTAAGAAATCAAAATCAAACCACAAGTGAAATAACAGAAGCAGGAATGACAATAGGGAAGAACACAGAATCAACAAGAGAACCTAACAAATAACTTGTAAGACATAAAACAACACCAGAGCAGAGTGACACATGAAGAATAAAGGCTAAAACTCTGACAAAAACGATAAGGCTTTTCCACAGAACAAGAGAAAATCACAGTTAATATGGAAATATATATTTATTAAAACCAAAATGACAAGAAACAACATCAACAAAAGGCACAGAAAGCAGGAAACAAAGGTAGACAATATAGACATACAAAAAATATATAGGATATAAACAATTTTAAAACACCAAGTAAGCAGGAAAAATAAGAATGCTTTCAGGTGAGACAAAGAGTGAACGACCAAGTGGCATAGCAGAACATCATAAGTACAATGAATTTTACCTCGGGTCCCTGCTGTCAGGGTTCTGGTCCTGAATATGAGCCACAGTACAAATCCACCTCTCTAGAAAACTCGCCCAAATGTGGGCAGAACTTCTCTGGATCTTCAGTAAGGACAGGTCAGACTCTAAACTGGGATAACTCCTATTGGTTCTGAGAGCTGCAAGAGCCTGGGTATTTTCATTCGTTGGAAATCTATTGTCCTTTTTTATCCCATAGAGAAAGCATCTGCAGAGTTGATTGCATGTATTTAATCTGCGGCTTGCTCAGCTGGTGGGAAACTTTTCAATCCTTTTCCTTCATTTCCCTGATCCTGAGTCTCAGATGTAGTTTGATAACAACCTCTCCGTATGGTCACCAGAGAAGGCTGCCCCCAAGCCCCTTGTGGAACACTTGGGCCTGCCTTGGTGAGCACAGCAGCAAGAGGTACAGCTGCTGGGACTTTAGAAACCCTGGTGGTATCAGTTTTTCGGAGAAGCCAGCGACCATGGGCAATAAAATCATGGCCCTAAAGGAATAGGTTTCTAGCCTGTGGTGGCAGAAGCATACATGATAGTTCTAGCTAGTCTTTTCCTCTTGCCTGATTGTAAGTCTTAGCATGTGGCACGAGGGCGAAATTTAATGCTGTCACCATCTCCTCTGTGTGACTGAGCCCTAAGTTCTCACTTTTTTGTCAGTTTGGGATTTTTCAAAATGCATTCCTTTCTACACAATTTGTCATCCCAGATGCATACCTCCATGTCCACAGTCAAAAGCACTTCCCTCCCAGGTTGTCTTTCTAACCCCATGTTTGATCATCCAGGCCCTTTTACACTAGTTGACCTGCACTGCCATATGGGGCATGCAGGACCACACCACACATTCTCTGTTCGATTTTCACTCTAGGCAATCTATATTTCATCAGCTTCTTCACCTTGCTTCCTTTCAGTCAAAATTAAATTAAGTTTAGTCAGGTGACTTGCCTCGATCCTCAATCTACTCCCTGCTTCTGCATCTCCCACCCCAAGACACAGGCTTGCTTCTATTCCTCTCGTCCTCCTCCCATCTTCCCTCTATTCTTCCAGTTATGTCTAGTTTCCATATAGACCTCACTGTTGAGCAAGGTCTTCTGCTAATATCCATTTGATGCTCTGGAGGAAGTGTTTCCTTTATAGAAGAATTATTTGAGATGCCTCCATGGAGAGTGTGGCACTCAATGTCCTCTTATTTTCCGCGAAATCAGAAATTCTGATGTTCTTTCTAGGCTAGCTCTGTAATTCCTTTATGCATGCCGGTGAAACAACAAACTTTAGTTGACATGAATTAATCAGTTTGATGGGAGGTTATATACATATACATGCAGTTGGTACATCGTTGATTTTGAACATGCAAATAAATAGATTTACTTTTCCTGAAATGTCTGCTAGTGAGAAATTGCAATCTGCTTAAGGAACTATAGTTCTTCCCAGGATGAGAGGTGGTACAGGAATTGGGCTCAAAAGTCAGTCCCTGAAAATATCTAGCTATTTGTCAAACTGTGCTGACATTTTCCCAGAACACAGATTCCTTATTTCAGCTCTGGAAACTTAACTGTTTTAACTGGGTGTCGAAGGTCAGAGAGTGGCATGGGCATAATTTAATTCTTGTATGGGAAGATGGCAAGGGCCCAGGAATGTAACAATTGGTAGATGACAGCTTGAAAGAGAGAGAGCCAGAGAATAAAAGGGCAGAACAGAACAAAGCAAAACAGGGAGGTGTAGTTAGTCATTTAATCTTAATGTAAACCTGAATTGGATTTTGGATCATTGAAAAAGCAAGGAGATTTCATAAATTATTTACATCTACTTTATTGTCTCTGTTACATAGACTGCTTGTGAAAATGAGGTCTTTCACTTGTTTCTGACCCTTTGTGACACCATGGACTGATCAAAACTGGGTCTGCCCCATTGCAGGCAAATTCTTTAGCATCTGAGCCACGAGGGAAGCTCTTCAACTGTGTCGGTCACAACAAATTGTGGGACTTTCTTAAAGAGATAAGAATATGGGACCACCTTACCGGTTTCCTGGGAAATGTGCATGCAGGTGAAGACACAACAGTTGGAATTGGACACAGAAAAATGAACTGGTTCATAATACGGAAGGAAATACATCAAGGCTATATATTGTCACCCAGCTCATTTGACTTCTGTGCAGAGTGCATCATGGAAAGTAATTTGCTGAAAGAATCTGAAGTTGGAAACAAAATTACTGTGAGAAGAATAATTAACCTCAGTTATAAGATGACAGCACAAAAATCGGTAAAGATCCTTCTGATGAAGGTGAAAGGGGAGAGTGAAAAAGCTGGATTGAAACACAATATAAAGACAAACACACACAAAAAAATAAGCTCATGGAATTTGGTCCCATCATTTTGAGATATATCGATGGGATACAATTGGATTAGTGACAGGTTTCTCTTTCCTGACCCCCAATATCACTGCTGAATTGACTGCAGCCATGAAATTTAAAGGAACTTGCACTTTGATGAAAAGCTGTGACCAATCTAGACACCATGTTAAAAAGCTGAAAGCTTACTGAAAAAGACCTGACTAGTCAAAGTTGATTTTCAGGAGGAACGAGTGGAGGAATGAGCAGAACCACAAGAACTGAGTGCCATAATATTGATGCTTTGCAACAATGCCTGTAGAAGATGTGTGAGAGTTCCGTGGTGAGCGTGGAGTTCAAACTGGAAAAGCATGAAGGAAACCATCTCTGAGTGTCTGAGAAGTACCGATGCTGAACATGAAGAGCCAATATATCGGTCACATGAGTCCTAGCGCAAAATCACTGGGACGAAACCGATGCTGGGAAAGATTGGGCACAGGAGAAGAAGGGAACGGCAGAGGGTGAGATGGCGGCAAAGCATCACTGACTCAAAGGTCATGGATTTGAGAAAGCTCTGGGAGATTTGAAGGGCAGGCGATCCCTGGGTTCTAGCTGTACATGGAGTCACAAAGAGTCAGACAAGACTGAGTGACTGAACTACATCAAAAAATTAGTCTTGGCAGTGCTGGGAGATAGTTCAGATAGCATGTTAAGCCTGTCATTGTACCTGAGATGATAAGTGATATTCAGGATAATTAGAAAGAACAAAGCTCTTGTCAGTTTCCTTCTTTTCCTCCCTCACATTGTACTTCTCACAATGTTTTTGGAGAGCTTCCCAGAAAAGGAGAACTCCTGCGGAGTCGTGTGGTATCCTGAGACAGAAACCTTACCGCATCAGCCACTTGGATCTACAATCTTGGTCTTAAGCAGTAGCAGGTATTGTCTGTAAGTGTCTGCTAGAACTGCCCATCTTCTGATGTGTTAACAGGCTGATGTTGATCTTAAGGATGAGGTGAGAGTTAAGCAAACTTATATCTTCTCAATCAAACTCTGTAATCCTTGGAGAAGCATCTTTGGGTTGTGTATTCTGGTTACCCTTAGGAAAGGTTACAAGGGGTTACATTAGTAAGCAAGGATGTAGGTAGGAGACTGGATTCATTTAAACTTTGCTACTTGCCTTCTCTGTACATAGACCATTCCTCTTTTAATGTCATAGGTTTTGTCTTCAGATGAGGGTTGAGAATTGTGGAACTGTGTGAATGCATGTGAAGTCCCATGAAACTGAAGACAGGGAGTACACAGTTTTCCTCTTTGAATCAGGTCTCAAGACTATTGCCTTAATCGATTTGCACTATCAGTGCATCTCAAACATTCATACATTCTTTTTATATATTCATTTATTTTAATTGGAGGCTAATTACTTTGCATTATTGTATTGGTTTTGGCATACATTGACATGAATCTGCCCCCGGTGCACATGTGTTCCCAATCTTGAACCCCAATCCCACCTCCCTCCCCATCCAATTACTCTGGTTTACCCCAATACATACCTGAGCATCCTGTATCATGCATTGAACCTGGACTGGAGATTCGTTGCACATATGATCATATATATGTTTCAGTGCCATCATATGATGATTGCCTCACAGAGCTGAAACCAGAATTCCTGTATAGTCATCATATTATCAGTGTGGTAGGGCTTGGATATTGAAGATTTTATCTACGAAGTATGTGGACATGTTATCACTTCCTTCTATTTAATTGTCTATTTTAACTGATACCCTTGTGAAGGAGGAATGCCACTTCTACCATGTGAGAACCGAATTACAGATTTCATCATTAGTTTCTTTGATCCCTAAGAATGCTATTCATATTGGTGAGTGTGCCACCTCCTATAGGAAGATAGTACCCTATTATACGAAGGCCTGGTTGAAACTCCACACATCTACTTAGCTTCTCTGGTATTGCCAAATTAGTAGGTGGGTGTTTTTGTTATTGTCAGACATCACAGACTACTAAGGCCCCTCTCAATTTTTGCTGTGCTGATTGTGACAATGCCATAGATTTTAAGTATCTTAGGGTGGAGTAGCTTCGTTATTATCGAAATGCTTTCAATCTCTGAGACTCATCCTTTTGTCTTGTACTTTGAAATACTAAAGCAGACTTTTGAATGGGCATTTTAGTTTGTGCCTCTTTATACTATTGAATTAGCCATTTCTTCAGCCAAAATCTCTAACATAAAAGTCCAAAAGAGAACCCAGACATACACTCACAATCACATTCTTAATCTGATAAACACACACACACACATACACACACATACACACACACACACAAAGAGAGTCACAATCTTACATACCCAAAACACAATTATGAAAAGAAAAGAAAACCGAACGACTCACTGAAGGACACCTATGAACTGCACAGAGTTCTCTGTTATCTGTTTCTAGGCCTAATGTTGGAAGTCATTTTGTAGTTAAATGATTTCACTCTAGTGACATTTTAAATCAGAATGTTTCAAAAGATAGAACATTGATCTACATCCCATGGGATCTTAGAATATTTTGCATGAAAAACTATTGTGTGATTTAATGAAAATAAAGTTGCAGCGTAACAATATTGAAGTCATATTGACCTCTTTAGACCCTTCAGTGACACATTTGCTTGCTATACTTTAAGCATCCAATTTCATCCCCTGACCTTCTCCCATCAATTTTTCTACTTTTTGTCCCAATCTTCTATATTTACCTCACTTATTTTTTTTGTTTTCAGTTTTACAATTTTTGGCACCAATTATAAAGTGAATACATAAAGGAAAGAAAATCGAATTCATGTACAATACTTCCCTAAGCTATTGAGCTATTTTCTCTATAAGCTTTAGAGAATGACAGGTAGTGATATTTTAAAGCCATATGGGAATTGATAACAAAGGTAATGGACCATGTAACCAGGTTTCCCTTGGTAGGACAATTGAAGTACAGGTTGATACAGTTAGTACAGGTTAGTACTCTTTTTGTTTCAGGAGGGAACAAAAACAGTAGCTTTTCAACATGATATATTGAAAGTCCTTCTCCATGTCTTTTCCAAGTTATCACAGAGTATTAAGTGGATTATTTCTGTTCTTTTTGAGAAGGACCTGCCAATCAAAGCAGAACATGGAAAGAAGGTAAAAGGGACTGAGAACGAATAATCAGTACATGGCAATGAAATAGCAAATGGAATCACCTTTAAGGTGATATTACTCAAAGGATGCAAATTTGACAACATCGTCAGTCAGTTAGTCAGTTCAGTCGTTCATTCTTTTCTGACACTTTACGACCCCATGAATCACAGCATACCAGGCCTCCCTGTCCATCACCAAAACGTGACTTCACCCAAACTCATCTCCATCAAGTCGGTGATGCTATCCAGCCATCTTATTCTCTGTCTTCCACTTCTCCTCCTGCCCCAAACCCTCCCAGCATCAGAGTCTTTTCCAATGAGTCAACTCTTCGCATGAGGTGTCCAAAGTACTGGAGTTTCAGCTTCAGCACCAATCATTCCAATGAACACTCAGAACTGATCTCCCTTAGAATGAACTGGATGGATCTCCTTGCAATCCAAGGGACTCTCAACAGTCTTCTCCAACACCACAGTTCAAAAGCATAATTCTTCGGCGATCAGCTTTCTTCACAGTCCTACTCTCACATCCATACACGACCACTGGAAAAACGATAGCCTTGACTAGCCAGACCTTGGTTGGCAAAGTAATGTCTCTGCTTTTTATATGCTATCTAGGTTCATCATAACTTTCCTTCCAAGGAGTAAGTGCCTTTTAGTTTCATTAAAAACCTGAAATCTAAAACAAGAGCATTGAACTTTGGGCTTGAAATCATAACTATGGACACCAATTTCAATAACATTTAGCATGGCTTCAAAATGCTCACCTCTCTAAACATGACATTCTCACCTACATTGAATGTAATTTTTCAGTGAAAGAAAAAGTATGTTTGTGGACCACTCCCTTATCTACACAGATATTCCACAGATTTCACTGTTCTTTAGCTGCAAGAATTAAAGTGGTCAACTGAATTTGGTGTTGTCCTATGTGGGTAACCACCCCATAACAGGGATCTGACTTGATGTTGCCACCATCATCTAAAGGAATGACCCCAAATTTGAGATTTCAAAGATTTCTAGGTCGTGCTCATGATATCTGGATAGTCCAACAAGCAGACACTTTGTTCAGAGTATTTTGTTGTGAAATATACTTGGGATCAACCATTGATATTGATCCCTACTTACTCCATGACTTTTCTAGATTATTAAAATAAATGATTCTTTATTTAATATACGTGTCTCCACAACTACTATTGAATTTTAGAGCACTGGGGCCTGAAACTACATGCTTAGAATGGGTTCTTATAGACTGTAAATTTCATGAGAGCAGCAGTCTTATTATAATTTAAATTCCCACATTTAACATTCGTGTAAATATAATAAATATTTATCAACTTGGAAAAAGTTATCACTAAAGAGGAAAGGTCAATTATGATAATACTGAAGGTTAAAGGAATATGTTGAGTATTGTATATAGCATTTAATTTGTTATGGCATTTCTTTATTGATAACTTAGTAAGTACATAAAATGTATCATTTGCAGGCTCTAATTTTAGCTGATGTGAAAGACACATAAAGAGAGTAGGCCCAAAACCCACGGAAGTCCTGATATCTGGGCTCAACTTGGTAGGAGGGCAAACGGCAGTTCCTTCCAACCCCAAGAAAAAGTTGAGACAAAATTGTGAGAAGGGGCTTAGCATGGCTGAAGTTAGGTTGAGAGATTGTAGCTCCGGAAGCACAGTATAAGAGAAAGACAATGAAATTATTAAGGAAAAAAGATACCATGTCTTCACAGAACTTGTTAATCATACTGATGTGCTACAATCACCACCAGGAATTTATTCTGTCTCTGTGGGAACTGATAAGCAACATCTAAACATGCTTTAGGAAATATAGGGTGGAATCATGGTGTCAGCAAATAAAGGCGTGCCTTAAGGACAGCATCTTCCCTGGTGGCTCAGATAGTAAAGAGTCTGCCTAAAATGTGGGAGACCAGGGTTTAATCCCTGGGTCGGGAAGAACCCTGTAGAAGGAAATGGCAACCCACTCCAGTATCCTTGCCTCGAGAATCCCATGGATGGAGGAGCATGGTAGGCTACAGTGCACAGGGGTCGCAAAGCGTCCGACACTACTGAGCTACTTCACTGTCGCTTTCAAATAAGGACAGCAGAACAAAAATGTCCCTATACATTATCACTTGTAAAATACATATCTTGTACTGACCATGGGCCAGTCACTGATTATGTCATGTTATCTTTGGTGTCACAGTGACAGTACAGTGGTGATCATGATTTTAATCATCATGATTTTATATTTTCAAGTACATAATGAATTTCTATACTGAAGATAACCTTCTGTCTATCCTTTTAAGACTCTACCAGTATCTAAAAGAATATAATGTAACTGTGAATGCACTAAGGTACACACTATGCATTTGAATTTTTTTTTTTTTTTTTGTATCTCTTCCTTCAGCCACATACTCCTAATGTAGACACCCGTTCATTTCAGCAGGGGTGATTGCAGAAATCACGTTACATCCGTTACCTCTTTTCCTTTTGTTCTCGTTTTCTTGCTTACAAATATTAGATCAGGTGTCATTGACCTAGGATGCATAATGAATATTTTCTTTTTCTGAAGAGTTTATAAAACAGTGCGGTAAAATAGCCAGACATTAAACTAAAACCTCACTTTTCTATTCATTGTTTGAACAAAGAAAATGAAACTATGAAGATGAACATGTAAGTTTATTGTTCATATACAAGAATTGTAGGTATTTGTTGACATCTCCCAACAAAAATTTCAATCTTCATTAGGCTCCATAATCTGGCATTTATTTGATAGGTCCGTTTTAATTAGCATGGTTTTCACATAACGATGATTCTTGATGAGTTGACCTGAAAGAGAGGAGGCAGATGTATAAGTGATCTTTGGCACTGTGGGCCATGAGTTGCCTCTCTTTTGAAGGTCACGGAAAGGACTGTCATGGGCTGACATATCACTGTATCTATCTGGAAACTTAGAAGACTCCACCATCAGCCTAGAATAACTGCCCTGAAATGGAGATACGATGTGGTTCTGAGAAGTCAATGTAATTGTAGTAGGCAAGTCCTCAATGTGGCCATTTACCTGAGTGTAGCTGCTATGTGAGTGCCACTTAAACATGCTCAACTGATTTAAAACAGCAGGTTGATCTCCCATAATCTGTTCTCTTTGGCTAACTGATATTGATGATGGGGAAGGTAAGTCACACAGAGCTAGAGCTCTTGTATTAGCGACTGTCTGGCTGATGTGAGGCTTTTGTATGAAAGGCACACTTAAAGTGGTGGCTGAAAATGTACTCTCTCCACTAGTTTCAGGAAGAAAATCAGAGTTACAATCATCTATGTTGACGCTTGCTTTAACATGCTTCTTCTTGCAATCTCCAAATAATGAAGATATTGCAGACACATTGTTAATCCCAAATCTTCTTTCTATTCTTACTAAAAGTTGAGGATAGCCTCTTTTGAAATTTGGATTATAGTAGATCTGTAACTAAAGTCAAAGGATACAATTATTTAGTTTCTTTATAAACCAAGGTAAAACTGCCTTAAAAGCTAAACTATAAAAGTTTATTCCTTCATACAGATGGCTAACAAACACACGAAAAGATGCTTAACATCACTCATAATCAGAGAAATGCAAATCAAAACCAAAATTAGGTACCATTTTGAGCCATTCATAATGGCTTATATTCCAAAGTCTACAAGCAATAATTGCTGGAGAGGGTGTGGAGAAAAGGGAGCCCTCTTACACTGTTGGTGGGAATGCAAACAGCACAACCACTATGGAGAACAGTGTGGAGATTCCTTCAAAAACTGCAAATAGAGCTGCCATACGACCCAGCAATCACACTCTTGGGCATACACACCGAAGAAACCAGAATTGAAAGAGACAAATGTACTCCAATGTTTATCGCAGCCAAGACATGGAGGTAACCTACACGTCCGTCTGCAGACGAATGGATAAGAAAGCTATGGTGCATAAATACAATGGAGTATTACTCAGCCATTAAAAATTCATTTGAATCAGTTCCAATGAGGTGGATGAAACTGGAGCCTTTATACAAAGTGAATTAAGGCAGATAGAAAAGGACCAATAGAGTATACTAACACATGTATATGGAATTTGAATGGTGATAACGATAACCCTGTAAATGAGACAGTAAGAGAGACACAGATGTATAGAACAGTCTTTTGGACTCCGTGGGAGAGGGCTAGGGTGGGATGATTTGGGAGAATGGCATTGAAACATGTATATTATCATATGTGCAACAAATCACAAGTTCAGGTTCGATGCAAGATACAGCATGTGTGGGGCTGGTGTACTGGGATGAACCAGAGAAATGGGATGGGGAGGGAGGTGGAAGGGGATTCAAGATGGGGACACATGTACACCTGGGGCATATTCATGTCTATGTATGGCAAAACCAATACAATAATGTAAAGTAATTAGCCTCCAATTAAAATAAATAAAATTAGAAAAGAAAAAATAATTCCTTGAATGATACCAATTAAATTCCATCAAACCAAACGCCTCCAGAGTAGTTTTAACAGCTAACATGTTAGAAACAAATGTGCTCCTCAACTAAAAATACGTTGTATATATATAGTAAATACCATAAGTAGCTTCAAGACTCGTATCTTGTTTCAAGTTGATTGGAAAGTTTGTTTAGTTCAGTTCAGTTCATTTCAGTCGCTCAGTCGTGTCCGACTCTCCGCGACCACATGAACCACAGCACCCCAGGCCTCCCTGTCCATCTCCAACTCCCGGAGTACACTCAAACTCATGTCCACAGAGTCGGTGATGCCATCCAGCAATCTCATTCTCCGTCGTCCCCTTCTCCTCCCGACCCCAACCTTTACCACCATCAGAGTCTTTTCCAGTGAGTCAACTCGCCGCATGAGGTGGCCAAAGTTTTGCAGTTTCAGGTTTAATATCAGTCCCTCCAATGAACATCCAGGATTGATCTCCTTTAGAATGGACTGGTTGGGTCTCCTGGCAGTATAAGGGACTCTCAAGAGTCTTCTCCAACACCACAGTTCAAAAGCATTGATTCTTCGGTGATCAGCTTTCTTCACAGTCCAACTATCATATCATTACATGACCACGGGAAAAACCATTTGTTAAACATCAAATATTATATCCTCCAGCTGTTCTCAGCTTCAAAAAATAAAGCTTTTTCAACAAATTGCTATCTCAAATTTGAATTCCGTTTTAGCTACATATGGTAACATGCTTTCTAGGTCACATGATTTAATCTTACATATTGCTAATAAGTGAAAATTTTGGGATGCCTTGCTCAAAAGAGAGATGCTGTTTTCTTATTCCAGAAAGTCAGATAGTGAAGCAGATCTTTGAACAGGTTGTCCCTTTTTACTAAACCCGTAAAGGTTCAGCTATCGAACTAAACTTTTCATATTATTGGTTTCAGTTATTCTGAAAGGCGCCTTTCTTTCCAAGCAGACAAAGCCTGAAAATCATATTCTTCAATAAGAGATCGCAAAACCGAATCCCAGCAAGTGTATAATCATACAAAGGTCTGATGGAGGTTTCTGAACCAGTGGATTCATCGTTTTGAGTCACATCTTGAATTTCTGAAGAAATATGTGCCATCTCAGAAAAATCTTTCTTCAGATACTTTTCTCATTTTTCTGATTTTACACACAGCAAATTCAAATGCTGCTTGGCTGGCCTAAGGGGGAAACTCCCTAGACCATCACAGTGGTTCAAAAAGGTACTGTTCTCCTAGCAGTGGAAGGGTAGCTGTGACATCACAAAGTCACAGGTCTCCCAGCAAGTGAAGGGTAGCTGTGATATCACAACGTCACTTGTCTCCTAGAAATTGAAGGGTAATTTTCAACAAGCTTTTACTTCAGCATCAACTTAAAATACAGGCTGCTTACCTAAATAGCAAGCAAAACCATAAGCCTGCAAAACCTCATTCCTAAATAATTTTAATACGGGTAAATCACATCAGTAAATCTGTTTGGTTTCTGATATAAAAGTGATTCTCGGCGGCGGCCAAGAGGAGCTACCCCACGCCCGAGGCCAGTGTTGTGGCCGAGAGGAGCTGCCATGCCTGAGGCCAGGGCTAGCGGGCGAAAAGAGCTACTCTACGTCCAAGTGGCCCTGGCTGCATGGGCATAGGATGGCTGAGAGGAACTACTCCACATTCAAGATCAGGAGGGTCACCTGTGAGGAGATACACCTCATCCAAGGTAAGGTGCAGTGGCTGCGCTTTGCTGGAGCAACCGTGAAGAGATACCCCACAACCAAGGTAACAGAAACCCAAATATGATGGTAGGTACTGAGAGAGGGTATCAGAGGGCAGACACACTGAAATCGTGATGATAGAAAACTAGTAGAGCTCTTCACATGGACCACAGCCTTCTCTAACTCAGTGAAACTAAGCAATGCTGTGTGGGGCCACCCAGGATGGGCGGGTCATGTTGGAGAGGTCTGACAGAATGTGGTCTACTGGAAAAGGAATGGCAAACCACTTCAGTATACTTGCATAAAGAACCCCAAGAACAGTATTAAAAGACAAAAAAATAGGATATTGAATGAGGAGCTCCCCAGGTCGGTAGGTACCCAATAAGATACTGGAGATCAGTGGTGAAATAACTTCAGGAAAAAATGAAGGGATGGAGCCAAAGCAAAACCAGTACCCAGTTGTGGATGGGACTGGAGATGGAAGCAAGGTCCGATGCTGCAAAGAGCAATATTGCATACGAACCTGGAATGTTAGGTCCATGACAAGACAAGCCGGAAGTGGTCAAACAGGAGATGACAAGAGTGAACATAGACCTTCTAGGAATCAGTGAACTCAAATGGGCTGGAATGGGTGAATTTAACTCAGATGACCATTATATATACCGCTGTTGGCAGGAATCCCTTAGAAGAAATGGAGTAGCTATCATGGAGAACAAAAGAGTCCGAAATGTTGTACTTGGATGCAATCGCCAAACGATCAGAATGATCCCTGTTCATTTCCAAGACAAACCATTCAATATTACAGTAATCCAAGCCTATGCCCCAACCAGTAACACTTAAAAAGCAGAGAGTGAATAGTTCTATGATGACCTACAAGACCATTTAGAATTAACACCTAAAGATGATGTCCTTTTCATTATAGGGGACTGGAATGCAAATGTAGGAATTCAAAAATCACCTGGAGTAACAGCCAAATTTGGCTTTGGAGCATGGAATGCAGCAGGGCAAAGACTGGTAGAATTTTGCAGAGAGAACACACTGGTCATAGCAAACAACCCCTTTCAGGAACAGAAGAGAAGACTCCACATATGGACATCACCAGATGGTCAACACCGAAATCGGATTGATTGTATTCTTTGCAGCCAAAGATGGAGAAATTCTATAAAGTTAGCAAAAACAAGACGAGAGCTGACTGTGACCCAGATCATAAACTCATTATTGCCAAATCCAGACTTAAATTTAAGAAAGTAGGGAAAACCACTAAACCTTTCAGATATGACCTAAATCAAATCCCTTATGATTATACTGTGGAAATGAGAAATAGATTTAAGGGATTATATCTGATAGATAGAATGCCTGATGAACTATTGACGAAAGTTCATGACATTGTACAGGAGACAGGGACCAAGACCATCCCCGTGGAAAAGAAATGAAAAAAAAAGGAAAATGGCTGTCTGGGGAGACCTTACAAATAGCTGTGAAAAGAAAAGAAGCGAAAAACAAAGGAGAAAAAAAATATATATATATAAGCATCTGAACGCAGAGTTCCAAAGAATATCAAGGAGAGATAAGAAAGCCTTGCTCAGCAATCAATGCAAAGAAATAGAGGAAAACAATAGAATGGGAAAGACAAGAAATCTCTGCAAGAAAATTAGAGATACCAAGGGAACATTTTATGTAAAGATGACCTCGATAAAGGACAGAAATGATATGGACCTAAGAGAAGCAGCACATATTAAGAAAAGGTGGCAAGAAAACACAGAATAACTGTACAAAACAGATCTTCACAACCAAGATAATCATGATGGTGTGATCAAAGACCTAGAGCCAGACATCTTGGAAAGTGAAGTCAAGTGAATATGAAGTCAAGTGGGCCTTAGAAAGCATCACTACGAACAAAGCTAGTGGAGGTGACAGAATTCCAGTTGATCTATTTCAAATCCTGAAAAATGATACTGTGAAAGAGCTGCACTCAATATGCCAGCAAATTTGGAAAACTTATCAGTGGCCACAGGACTGGTAAAGGTCAGTCTTCATTCCAATCCCAATGAAAGGCAATGCCAAAGATTGATTTAAATGACCGCACAACTTCAATCATCTCACACACTAGTAAAGTCATGCTCAAAATTCTCCAAGCCAGATTTCAGCAATACGTGAACCATGAACTTCCAGATGTTCAAGCTGGTTTTAGAAAAGGCAGAGTAACCAGAGATCAAATTGCCAACATCCTCTGGATCATGGAAAAAGCAAGAGAGTTGTAGAGAAACATCTATTTCTGCTTCATTGACTATGCCAAATCCTTTGACTGTGTGGATCACAATAAACTCTGGAAAATTCTGAAAGAGATGGAACCTTTCAGACCACCTGCCCTGCCTCTTAAGAAACCTGTTTGCAGGTCAGGTAGCAACAGTTAAAACTGGACATGGAACAACAGACGGGTTCCAAATAGGAAAAGGAGTACGTCAAAGTTGTATAATATCACCCTTTTTATTTAACTTCTATGCAGAGTACATCATGAGGATCGTTGGTTGGAAGAAGCAGAGGCTGGAATCAAGATTGCCTCGAGAAATATCAATAACCTGAGATATGCAGATGACATCATTCTTATGGCAGAAATCAAAGAGTAACTAAAAAGGCTCTGATGAAAGTGAAAGAGGAGAGTGGAAAAGTTGGCTTTAAGCCAACATTCAGAAAACTAAGATCATGGCTTCTGGTCCCAACACTTCATGGGAAATATATGGGGAAGCAGTGGAAACAGTGTCAGACTGTATTTTTGGGAGGCTCCAAAATCACTGCAGATGCTGATTGCAGCTAGGAATTTAGAAGACGCTTACTCCTTGGAAGGAAAGTTATGACCAACCTAGATAGCATATGAAAAAGCAGAGACATTGCTTTGCCAACCAAGGTCCATCTAGTCAAGGCTAGAGTTTTCCCCTGGTCATGTATGGATGAGAGTGTTGGACTGTGAAGAAAGCTGATCGCCGAAGAATTGATGCTTTTGAACTGTGGTACTGGAGAAGACTCTTGAGAGTCACTTGGACTGCAAAGAGATCCAACCAGTCCATTCCAAAATAGATCAATACTGGCTGTTCACTGGAAGGACTGATGCTAAAGCTGAAACTGCAATACTTTGGCCACATCATGCAACGAGTTGTTTCACTTGAAAAGAGTCTGATGCTGGGAGGGATTGGGGGTGGGAGAAGATGGGGATGACAGAGAAAGACATGGCTGGATTGCATCATCGACTCGATAGTCATGAGTTTAAGTGAACTCCGGGAGTGGGTGATGGACAGGGAGGCCTGGTGTGCTGTGATTCATGGGGTCGCAAAGAGTCGGACATGACTGAGGGACTGAAATGAACTGAACATCCTTTCTCAATGATCCATCGGATGTTGGCAATTTGATCTCCAGTTCCTCTGCCGTTTTTAAAACCAGCTTGAACATCTAGAATTTCATAGTTCACATATCGCTGAAGCTTGGCTTGGAGAATAAAAAGCATTATTTTACTAGCATATGAGATGGGTGCAATTGTGCCGTAGTTTGCACATTCTATGGCATTGCCTTTCTTTGGGATTGAAAAGAATATTGCCCTTTTCGAGTCCTGTGGCAACTGCGGAATTTTCCAATTTATCTGGCATATTGAGTGCAGCACTTCGAAAACATCATCTTTCAGGATTTGAAAAAGATCAACTGAAATTCCAACACCTACACTAGCTTAGTTGACTAAGGCCCCCTTGACTTCATATTCCAACATGTTTTGCTCTAGGTGAGTGACCACACCATCGTGATTA
Organism: Moschus berezovskii; assembly: GCF_049115385.1. Taxonomy (NCBI): domain Eukaryota; kingdom Metazoa; phylum Chordata; class Mammalia; order Artiodactyla; family Moschidae; genus Moschus; species Moschus berezovskii. Next base: position 19,977,916 of record NC_142489.1, on the reverse strand, counting down.
TCTGCGTTGTGAAGATCTTTTTTTGTACAGTTCTTCTGTGTATTCTTACGACCTCTTCTTAATAGTTTCTGCTTCGGTTAGATCCCTACCGTTTCTGTGCTTTATTTAGCCCATCATTGCATGAGATGTTCTCTTGGGATCGCCAATGTTCTTGAAGAGATCTCTAATATTTTCCATTCTATTGTTTCCATTCTTTTTTTTTTTTTTTTTTGCACTGATCCCTGAGGAAGGCTTTCCTTTCTCTCCTTACTTTTCTTTAGAAATCTGCATTCAAATGGATATATCTTTCATTTTCTCCTTTACTTTTTGTTTCCCTTTTTTCAAAGCTATTTGTAAGGCCTCCTCAGTCAGCCAATCATTTTTCAGATTTGTTTACCTGGGGATGGTCATGATCCCTGTTTCCTGTACAGTGGAATATACCTCCATTCATAGATCATCAGGCACTCTGTCAATCGAATCTAGTCCCTTACATGTATTTTGCACTTCCAGTGTATAGTCATAAGGGATTTGATTTAAGTCATATCTGAATGGTCTAGTGGTTTCCTCCACTTTCGTCAACTTCTGTCTGAATTTGACAATAAGGAGCTGATGATCTGAGCCACAGTCAGCTTCCTGTCCTGTTTCTGCTGACTGTATAGAGCTTCTCTAATTTGGCTACAAAGAGTATAATCAATCTGATTTCAGTGTCTACCATCTGGTGAGGTCCATGTGTAGAGTCTTCTCTTGTGTTGCTGGAAGAGGGTGTTTGCATGACCAGTGTGATCTCTTGTCAGAACACTATTAGACTTTGCCCTGCTTCATTTTGTACTCCAAGATCAATTTGCCTGGTACTCTAGGTGCTTCTTGACTTCCTACTTCTGCCTTCCAGTCCCCTATAATGAAAAGGACATCTTTTTTGAATGTTAGTTTAGAAGGTCTTGTAGGTCTTTACAAAACTTTCAACTTCAGCTTCTTCAACGTTACTGATCAGAGAAAAGTTTTGGATTACCGTTTATTGAATCATTTGCCTTGGAAAAGAACAGAGATCATTTTGTCATTTTTGAGATTGTACCCAAGTACTGCATTTTGGACTCTTTTGTTGCGTATGATGGCTACTCCACTTCTTCAAATGGATTCTTGCCCACAGTTACAGATATAATGGTCATGTAAGTTAAATTCTCCCATTCCAGTCCACCTTAGTTCACTGATTCCTAGAATGTCAATGTTCACTCTTGTCATCTCCTGTGTGGCCACTTCCAATTTGCCTTGATTCAAGGACCTAACATTCCAGGTTCCTATGCTATATTGCTCTTTACAGCATCAAACCCTGATTCCATCACCGTCCCATTCACAACTTGTTGTTGATTTTGCTTTGGCTCAATTGCTTCATTATTTCTGTAGGTATTTCTCCACGGATCTCTAGAAGCATATTGTGAACCTACCAAGGGTTCATCTTCCAATGTCCTATCTTTTTGTTTTCATGGTCTTCATGTGGTTTTCAAGGCAGGAATACTGAAGTGGTTTGCCTTTCCCTTTTCTAGTGGACCACATTCTTTCAACTTTGGTGAAGGGCTGTCATCAGGTAAAAGACAATTTCTTCTTGGAGAAAACTCTATTGCAAACCTAGACATTGTATTTAGAAGAGACAGTCACCTTGGTAACAAAGGCCTCCACTTCACAAGTCCCTGTTGTTTATCCAGTAGTCATGTGAAGATGTGGGAGCTGGAATATAAAGAAGACTAAGAGAAGGAGATTCGATGGCTTTCAACTGTGCTGCTACCGAAGACACTTCAGTTCAGTTCAGTCGCTCAGTCATGTCCAACTCTTTGTGACCCCATCAACATGGCACGCCTCCCTTTCCAACACCAACTCCCAGAGACTACCCCAACTCATGTCCATTGATCAGCAATGCCATCCAAGTATCTCATCCTCTACCATCCCCTTCTCCTCCTGCCCTCAATTTTACCCAGCATCAGGGTCTTTTCCAATGAGTCAGCTCTTCGCATCAGGTGTCCAAACTATTGGAGTTTCAGCTTTACCGTGTTACATTCCAACGCATACCCAGGGCTCATCTCCTTTAGGATGGACTGGTTGGATCTCCTAGAAGTCCAAGGGGCTCTCAAGAGTCTTCTCCAAAACCACAGTTTAAAAGCATCAATTTATTGGCCCTCACCTTTTCTTACAGTCCAACGCTCCCATTCATACATGACCACTGTATAAACCATAGCCTTGACTAGATGGACCTTGGTTGGCAAACGAATGTCCCTCCTTTTTAATATGCTATCTAGGTTGGTCATAACTTTCCTTCCAAGGAGAAAGCATCTTTTAATTTGATGGCTGCAATCACCATCTGTATTGATTTTGAATCTCCAAAAAATAAATACTCTTATGGGTCCCTTGGATTGCAAGAAGATTAAGCCAATTGATCCTAAAGGAAACCAACCCTACGTATTCAATCGAAGGACTAATGATGAAGTTGAAACTTCAGTTTTGGCCAGCTGATTCAAAGTGTCAATTCACTGTAAATGTCCATGATGCTTTTAAAGATTGATGACAGGAAAAGAAGGGAGTAATAGAGGATGATATGGTAGGACCATACCTGAAATACAATGGGGATGCATTTGAACAAACTCTGGGGGATAATGAACGATAGAGAGACCTGTTGCACATGTGTCACAAAAGATTTGAAGACAACTTGTTGACTGAGCAACGACACTCAATGTCTCAATGTCTTCAAATCACTCTAACATATATTTAATGAAAGTAGTAACAAATATCAACTAAGGTGGTTAATAGAAGATGGTGTAATGCATTTTTAAAGAAAATATGGGAACTGTAGGTTCTAAAAGAAACAAATCGTTGAATTGAATAAATTTTAAGTATTAGTGTGAAGGAAGAGACAGGAAGATGGAGGAGGAATAGCACGGGGAGACAAATTTCTCCCCCACAAATTCATCAAAAGAATATTTGAATGCTGAGTAAATCCCACAAAACAAATTCTGAAGGTCGGCAGAGGACATCAGGCACCCATAAAAGCAAGACATTGTCTTCAAAAGGAGGTAGGAAATAACATAAAAGATAAAAAGTGAGAGAAAAGAGGGAGGGATGGAGGTTTGTCCCGGACAGGGAGGCTTAAAAAAAGAGAGAAGTTTCCAGTCACTGGAAACACTAACTGGTGAATCTGTGGCAACCCTTGGAACCTGAGAGGGCAACATAACCAGGAGAAACAATAAATAAATAATTAAAACCTACAGACTATGTGCCCAGTAGTAGCTCCATGGGAGAAGCAGTGCAGCCGCCCACACCCCACCCCCCCCTTGCAAGCTGGGACTGGGCAGGGAGGCTCGGGCTGCATCCCTTAGAGTAAGGACCGGGCTTGAATGCCCTGAGGCAATCTGAGGGAGCTAACTTAAGATAGATAAGCAGACTGTGTGATAGTTACCTCGTGAAATGGGGAAAAACCCCAAGCTAAGACACCTCCAGGCCCACTCAGAGAACAAAGGACTGAGCAGTACTAGCCAGCTGTGGTCAGCCCATCCACCATCCCCAGCCGAGACAGCAGGGGAGGACAGCCAGAGCAGGAAGCAGGCGATCAGAGAGGCATCTGATACCAAGCTTCAAGCAGGCCTTGTTGCTAACCAAGACTTCTTGGGTTCTGGCTGGTCAATATCTGCCTGAGAAGATCCGCTGGTGGTACGCCCAGAAAACTGAGGAGCAGGGATTGGGGAGGCAATAAGTCACAATGACTCTGCTGGCCAAACACCTGCTCACCTGAGCTTCTCAGACCAGAAAGGGAAAAAATACAGGCCCAACTGAGTCTACACCTCTGTGGAGTACCCGAGAATCAGAAGCTGAGCGGCTTAGACCGTGGATGTACATCCAACCCAGTGACAGCCTCGGATTGTTCCAAGCAGAGCAATCTAGAGCCTGTGCAGTGTAGACTGGGACAGCACACATGCCGTGAGCGGGGGTAAACCCAGTGTGGCTGAGACATTGCAAGCACTCCCCACAGATGCCACTGGTATTTGTCTGCAGCTTACCTCCCTCCCCACAGCACGACTGAACAGGTGTGCCTAAAAAAAATGTCTACCACTGCCGCCTTGTGTCAGGAAGGGAATTAGACATGAAGAGACCAGCAAACAGAAGAAGCTTAAACAGAAGTAACTGCGTTGGAAGAGACAGATGGAGAAGTCTTGAGCCTACTGCAAAAATAAGACTGAAAACCAGAGCCAGAGGCTTAAGTCCAAATCCTGAGAACACCAGAGAACTGCTGTTCCAGGGAACATTAATTGATAGGAGCTCATCAAATGCTTCCATACCTACACTGAAACCAGGCAATACCAAAGGGTCAACAAGTTTCAGAGAAAGACTTTCCACACAAATTCTCCAGCAACACAGAAGAACAGCACTGAGCTTCAATATACAGGCTTCCCAAAGTCACTCCAAACCCACTGATATCTGAAAACTCATTACTGGACACTTCATTGCACTCCAGAAAGAAGAAATACAGCTCCACCCACCAGAACACCGACACAAGCTTCGCTAACTAGGGAACCTTAAAAAGCCACCCATCCAAGGCCACACACAGCAATGAAATTACACAATAAAGAAAATTCCACAAACTGCCAGAAGACCGAAAGGCCACCACAAACAGAGCAATATAAGCAAGATGAAGAGGTAGAGAAATACTCAGCAAGTAAAGGAACAGGACAAAGGCCCAGCAAAAAAAAAAAAAAAAAAGAGTAAGTTTTAGGGAATCTACCTGATAAATAATTATGAATATTGATAATGAAAATGATTCAAAATCTTGAAAACAAACTGGAGTTACAGAAAAATAACCTGGAGACAATGATCGAGAAGATGCAAAAAACATTTAATAAGGATCTAGAGGAAATAAGAAAAAGTGACCATACAATGAATAATGCAATAGATGAAATCAGAAACACTCTAGAGGGAACCAATAGTAGAATAATGGAGACAGAAGATAGGATAAGCGAGTTAGAAGATAGAATTGTAAAAATAAATGAAACAGAGAGGAAAAAAGAAAAATGAATTCAATGAAATGAGGACAATCTCTGAGACCTCTGGGACAATGTTAAATGCCCCAACATTCTAATCATAGAAGTCCCAGAAGAAAAGACAAAAAGAAAGACCATGAGAGAATACTTGAGGAGATAAGAGTTGAAAACTTCCCTAAAATGGGGAAGGAAATAATCAAGTCCAAGAAACACAGAGAGTCCCTAACAGGATAAACCCAAGGCCAAATTCTCCAAGACAAACATGAATCAAACTAACAAAAATCAAACACAAAGAACAAATATTAAAAGGAGCAAGGGAAAACCAACAAATAAAACACATGGAGATTCCCAGAAAGATAACAAGTGATCTTTCACCAGAAACTCTTCAGGCCGGAGGCAATGACACGACATATTTAAAGTGATGAAAGAAAATAACCTACAGCCCAGATGATTGTACCCAGCATGGATTTCATTCAAATATGAAGGAGAAATCAAAAGCCTTACAAACAAGAAAAAGCTGAGAGAATTCAGCATCACCAAACCAGCTCTCCAAAAAATGCTAAAGGATCTTCTCTTGACAGGAAACACAGAAAGGGTACATAAACTTGAACCCAAAACAGTAAAGAAAATGGCAACGGGATCATACCTATCAATATTTACCTTAAATGTAAATGGGTTGAATGTCCCAACCAAAAGACAAAGACTGGCTGAATAGATACAAAAACAAGACCTTTATCATGTTGTCTGCAGGAAACCCACCTCAAAACAAGGGACACATACAAACTGAAATTGACATGCTGGAAAAAGATATTCCATGCAAATAGAGACCAAAAGAAAGCAGGAGTAGCAATATTCATATCAGATAAAAATAGCCTTTAAAACAAAGGATGTGAAAAGAGACAAAGAAGGAAACTACATATTGATCAAAGAATCAATCCAAGAAGAAGATATAGCAATTATAAACATATGCACCCAACATAGGAGCACCGCAATATGTAAGACAGTTACTAACAAGTATGAAAGGCTAAATTAACAACAGCGCAATAATAGTGGAAGACTTTAATACCCTACTCACACCTATGTATAGATCAACTAAACAGAAAATTAACAACGAAACACAAACTTTAAATGATACAATAGACCAGATAGACCTAATAGATATCTATAGGGCATTTCACTGCAAAACAAAGAATTTCTTCTTTTTCTAAAGTGCACAAAAACCTTTTCCAGGATAGATCACATCCTGGGCCATAAATTTTGACTTGGTAAATACAAAAAAAAAAAAAAAAAGAAAAGTTTCAAGCATCTTTTCTGTCCACAGTGCAGAAAGATTTGATCTCAACTACAGGAGAAAAACTATTAAAAAGGCCAGCATATGGAGGCTGAACAACACGCTGCTGAATAGCCAACAAATCATAGAATAAATCAAAAGAGAAATCAAAATGTGCATAGAAATGAATGAAAATGGAAACACAACAAACCAAACCTTATGGAACACTGTGAAAGCCATGCTAAGGGGAAAGTTCATAGAAATATAGGCGTACCTCAAGAAACAAGAAAATAGTCAACTAAATAACCTAACTCTACATCTAAAGAAACTAGAAAAGGAAGAAATGAAGAACCCCAGGTTTAGCAGAAGGAAAGAAATCTTAAAATTAAGGCAGAAATAAATGCAAAAGAAATAAAAGAGACCATAGCAAAAAACAGCAAAACCAAAAGCTGGCTCTTTGAGAGGGTAAATAAAATTTACAAACCACTATCCAGACTCATCAAGAAACAAAGGGAGAAAATCCAAATCAATAAAACCAGAAAAGAAAAAGGAGAGATCACAATAGACAACACAAATATAAAGGATCATAAGAGACTGCTATCAGAAATTATATGGCCATAAAATTGACAACTTGGAAGAAATGGACAAATTCTTAGAAAAATACAACTTTTAAAAACTGAACCAGGAAGACATACAAAATCTTAACAGACCCATCACAAGCACGGAAATCGAAGCTGTAATCAGAAATCTCCCAGCAAACAAAAGCCCAGGGCCAGAAAGCATAACAGCTGAATTCTACCAAAAATTTAGAGAAAAGGTAACATCTATTCTACTCAAACTATTCCAGAAAATTGCTGAGGAAGGGAAACTTCCAAACTCATTCTATGAGGCCACCATCACCCTAATCACAAAACCTGTCAAAGATCTCACAAAAACAGAAAACTACAGCCCGATATCACTGATGAACATAGATGCAAAATTCCTTCACAAAATCCTGACAATCAGAATCCAAGAACACTTTAAGCAGACCATATATGATGACCAAGTGGTCTTTATCCCAGGAATGCAATGATTCTTCAATATCAGTATATCAATCAATGTAATACAGCACATTAACAAACTGAAAAAAAAATTAATATCTCAATAGATGCAGAGAAAGCCTTTGACAAAATTCAACATGGATTTACGATAAAAACCCTGGACACATCGGGGTGGCAGACAGAAAAGAGGCCTCAGGCTGAAGTGTGGGAGGTGAACCAGGCTCCGCCCGCCAGCCACTTCACCAGGGGCACTAAGTGGACCTCAAGGTCGGAGGGGAGTGCTCATGCGAGATGTCCCGCAGGGATTCCATTGCCTTATCCAGCACCACCGTCTCCTCCACCGTGGGCAGCAACTTCAGGGGCAGCAGCAGGCAGTGCATGTACTCGAGGCCACCCACCAGAGTGGTAAAGGTGCCCAGCTGCTCTTCCAGGTCCAAAAGGACCTCGTCCTCATCGTAGACTGTGTCTGTAAGGAAGGGCAGAAGTTTACTCTGGGCCCTTTCGACCCCAAGGGTCAAAGCAATGGTGGAAAGCTTCTAGATGCTGTTGGGGCAAAGCTGAATATCCTCGTTGCGGAGCTTGTCTATGAGCACCGTGATGGGGTAGAACGAGTGGTTGCCGTCGACTGCTGCCATCTTGGGCCCGTCCCCTTCCTGTCAAGACTGAGACCATTGCTGTGCTAAAACTGGGATAGGGACGGGTTGGGCTGGGAGGAGGAAAGGAACAAAAGACTTCTATAGAAAACTATAAGACACTGGTGAAAGAAATCAAATAGGACACTAATAGATGGAGAAATATACCGTGTTCATGGATTAGAAGAATAAATATTGTGTGCCGGGAGCCAGCGAGGGAAATCCTACCCGTGGAAATGGTCAATTGGGGAAGAGGCCTGACGGGCAAAGGCTAATCAGGACTCGAGGAACCCCCTGGACTTACCCGAGCATCTAACCCAAAGAAAACTGGAGTCTGACTGCCTTACTATCTTACAACTCTTATCAAGTCCTCTAATATTTACGGGGGCTTCTCCCCAACCACCTATCTCTGAAAACATTAATTCAGAGCTGCAGTTAAATGTTCTCCTTGGCTTAATAGGAGTGTTCCAATCAAGCCCCTCTGATAGCTTTCTAACTTTCATGAAAAGTTTGTCCGGGCTTTTACAACTATGAATGTGACTGTTTACAGCCTCCCAGCCATGCAAGGACAGAAAGCCTAATATTCTAAAATACAGGAATTTGTTGAAGAAGTAAAAATCATTAGAATAGTACTAAAAAAAGATTTCATTGTTGAATCAATGCTTGTTGCAAAGTTTATCTATTGTATCCTTGGAAATATATTAATCACATGTAGAGAATATAAGTAGTAGCCTTTGATTTAACCACATCATATCTTAAGTTAATAAATTTCTTTCTTGTAGCTCACTACACTTTTGCCTTATAAGAATGTAACTTTGTCATGTGTCTAGCACCTGACTTTACGAAAATCACTATAAAAGAATATAAGACTTTTCTTAGCTAACTAACCTTTGTTAGGAGAGAGGGCCATAAACTGTCAGCAGGCCTCCTGTCCAGAAGATGATGTAAATCACCTAAAACTTTTGTGTATCATGAGATATACAAAAATAAGCCCTGATCCTGATAAAGGTCAAGACTGCAGACCCCGCGTGGTTTTGGCGTGACTCTATACCTCCCTTTCTCTAGTTTTTATGTGCACAACTTAGGGTATAAAAGCAGCACTGGAAAATAAAGTTTTCAGCCTTGCTCACTGAAGCTTGGTCTCCCCATGTCGTTCTTTCTCTTTTTCCGTCCTTTTCTCTATTCTCCTTTTTCTGGTTGAGATCCTTGGAGTGCTTGGCCCTCTGCTTTTATTTTTCTGCCTGGGCTTCTAAGACCCACTTGAGGTGGTGCCCTGGTGGGGTGCCTCCGGTGATTCAACAGGGTGCCTGCGGCCTACCTAAACAGAGCAAACCCCGTGCTTGGGTTTTCTCTCTCTCTCTCTCTCTCTCACTGACGCCGACGCCGTTCACCCCGAGGATATCCTGGGCCATATCGAGGCTGGTCCCCGATAATTGTGAAAATGCGTATACTACCTAAAGTAACATACATTCAATGCAATCCGTATCAAGCTACCAACAGTATTTTTCACAGAGCTACAATAAGTAATCTCACAGTTTGTATGGAAATACAAAAAACCGCAAATAGCCAAAGCAATCTTGAAGAAGAATGGAACTGAGGGAATCAACCTGCTGAACTTCAGGCTCTACTACAAAGCCACAATCATCAAGACAGTGTGGTACTGGCATAAAGACAGAAATATAGATCAACGAAACAAAATAGAAAGTCCAGAGATATATCCATGAACCTATGGACACCTTCACTTTGACAAAGGAGGCAAGAATATAAAATGGAGAAAAGACAGATTCTTTAATAAGTGGTGTTGGGGAAACTGGTAAATGAATGAAACTAGAACACTCCCTAACATCATACCCCAAAACAATCTCAAGATGGATTAAAGATATAAATGTAAGACCAGAAACTATAAAACTCCTAGAGGAGAACATAGGCAAAACACTCTCTGACATAAATCACAGCAGGATCCTCCATGAGCCACCTCCCAGAACATTGGAACTAAAAGCAAAATAAACAAATGGGACCTAATGAAAATTAAAAGCTTCTGCACAGCAAAGGAAACTATAAACAAGGTGAAAAGACAGCTTTCAGATTGGGAGAAAATAATAGCCACTGAAGCAGCTGACAAAGAATTATTCTCCAAAATATACAAGCAGCTTCTGCAGCTCAATTCCAGAAAAATAAACGACCCAATCAAAAAATGGGCCAAAGATCTAAACAGACATTTATCCAAAGAAGACATACAGATGGCTAACAAGCACATGAAAAACTGCTCAATCTCCCTCATAATCAGAGAAATGCAAATCAAGATGACAAAGAGGTACCATTTCACACAAGTCAGAATGGCTGCTATCCAAAAGCCTACAAGCAATAAATGCTGGAGAGGGTTTGGAGAAAAGGGAACCCTGTTGCACTGTTGGTGGGAATGAAAACTACTACAGCCACTATGGAAAACAGTGTGGAAATTCCTTTAAAAAACTGGAAATAGAACTGCCATACGATCCAGCAGTCGCACTCCTGGGCCTAAACACTGAAGAAACCAGATTTGAAAGAAACACGTATACTCGATTGTTCATTGCAGCACTGTTTATAATAGCAAGAACATGGAAGCAACCTATATGTCCATCTGCAGATGAATTGATAAGGAAGCTTTGGTACCTAGACACAATGTAGTTTTACTCAGCCATTAAAAAGAATACATTTGAATCATTTCTAATGAGGTGGATGAAACTGGAGCCTATTATACAGAGTGAAGTAAGCTAGGAAGAAAAACAAAAATACAGTACACTAACGCAAACAATTTTGAAAGATGGTAACGATGACCCTGTATATGAGACAGCAAATGAGAAACAGGTGTATAGAACAGTCTTTTGGACTCTGTGGGAGAGGGATGATTTAGGAGAATGGCATTGAAACATGTATATTATCACATGTGAAGCGAATCACCAGTCCAGGTTCGACAAATGATGCAGGATGTTTGGGGCTGGTACACATGGATGACCCAGGAGTAGGATAAAGGGAGGAGGGATGTGGGAGGGGGGGTCAAGAAGGGGAGCACGTGTGCACCTGGGGAGGATTAACGTCAATGTATTGCAAAACCAATATAATATTGTAAAGTAATTAGCCACCAATAAAAAATAATAATTAAAAATAAAAAAATAGAATTAGTGTGCAAGTAAAATTTCATCCAAGCAATAAACAATAAAGGAACCCTAGTTTCTATACTAATAGTAGACAAGTCTTTTAATCTAAAATGTTTTGAGACAAATCACATCCATTATGATTGTACAATATTTTTAACATTTATTTATTTTAGCTGGAGCAGTTAAATAATTACAGTATTGTAGTGGTTTTTGCCATTCATTGCTATGAATAAGCCATGGGTTTACATGTGTTCCCCATGCTGCTCTCCCCTCAGGATTAAAGTCTGGCTGAAGAAAATACAATTCTCAAAATTTTTGCTGTGCATTTTTCCCAATCAGTAGCACAAATTCCCGGAGAAGGCAACGGCAAACCACTACTGTACTCTTGCCTAGAAAATCCCATGGATGGAGGAGCCGGATAGGCTGCAGTCCATGGGGTCGCTAAGGGTCGGACACGACTGAGCGACTTCACTTTCACTTTTCACTTTCACACATTGGAGAAGGAAATGGCAACCCACTCCAGTGTTCTTGCCTGGAGAATCCCAGGGACCGGGGAGCCTGGTGGGCTTCTGTCTATGGGGTCATACAGAGTCGGACACGACTGAAGTGACTTAGCAGCAGCAGCAGCAGCAGCACAAATTCCAGGATTTTAAAATAAATGATCCTTGTACAGACTTCAGCTTTCAAACTACATTTATAATTTCCTACTTAGGATACTTCTGAATATCAGAGGCTTACTATTAGGTACTAAAATATGAACGAATTCATGTTTCTATAAATCGGTGACATCAACTGATAATCCTTCTTTACTTTTAGAAATAAAAAAATGGAGGGAGGGAAGGAGATGGTGGAGGAAAATGATGGGGAGACCACTTTCTCTCCCTCAAATTCATCAAAAGAACATTTGAACACTGAGTAAATTCCACAAAACAACTGAATGCCGGCTGAGGACATCAGGCACCCAGAAAAGCAGCCCATTGGCTTCAACAGGAGGTAGGAAAAAACATAAAGGATACAAAGTGAGACAAAAGAGGTAGGGATGGAACTCTGTCCTGGGAAGAGAGGCATAAAAAAGGAAGAAGTTTAAAAAGTTCCGAACACCAGGAAACACTCTCACTTGTGAGTTCATGGCGAGTTTCCACCTCAGAGGGCAACATAAGTGGGAAGAAAATGAGAAAAATAATCAAAACCCACAGATTACTCTCCCAATGGTAACTCCCAGCAGAGAAGCAGCGCAGACACCCGCATCCACCATTAGCAAGTTGGGGCTGGGCAGGGAGGCGCAGGCTTCATTGAGGACCCAGCCTGAATTCCTCGAGGGCAATCTGAAAGAGCTAACTGAAGATAGCAAAGCAGACTATGGGATAGCTATCCCGCCAAAAGGCAAAAAGCCCTAACTTAAGACTTTGCGAGACTGGCTCACAGAAAAAAGGACTGAGCAGAACTAGCCAGCTGCAAAGGCCCATCCCCAACAGAGACAGACAGGGGAGGTCAGGCAGGGCCAGTAGGGGGCAATCACGGCCCCAGAAAGTCAGGCAGACTTCTTTGCTGGCCAAGACTTCTTATGTTTCTGGCCAGTTGACATCTGCCTGAGAAGGTGCTCTGGTTGTATGCCCAGAAAACCAAGCAGCAGGGACTGGGGAGGCGATAAGTCACAGCGACCCTGCTGGCCAAACACCTGGTCACCTGAGCTGCTTAGACCGAGGAAGGTCACAAAACGAAGGCCCAAACAAATCTGTGTCTTTATGGAGTACCTGAGTACCTGAACCTGAGTGGCTCAGACCAGGGATGTGCATCCAACACAGCGCCTCTGTGGGAGAGGGTGAGGGTGGAATGATTTCCGAGAATAGCATTTAAACATATATATTATCATATGTGAAATGAATTCCCAGTCCACGTTCGATGCATGATGTAGTATATTCGGGGCTAGTGTATTGGGATGAACCAGAGGGATGGCATTGGGAGGGATGTGGGAGAGAGTTCAAGATGGGGAACACATGTGCACCCTGGGCAGATTCATGTCAATGTATGGCAAAACCAGTAAAATAATGTAAAGTAATTAGCCTCCAATTAAAATGAATAAATTTTTAAAATATTAAATAACAAGAAAGAAAAAAAAATGGCAATCAAATGAAGTGAGGAATACTTATGTCTAGAGTCTGAATTGATTCTGGATATTTTAGCTATGAATTTGAAGTTTTTGCTTTATGGTTTGTCTATACATACTAAAGCAGTCCTTGGTGCAGATTTTACTTGACAAACGCACCAGTATATATTTTACTTGACATATGCACTGTGATGCATTTCTTGTTATTTCCCCAAATTGGCCAAGGAGTGACTATCATTTTTCAATTTAAGAAACAATGTGAAATTGGAGAATAATAGCTTTACAATGTTTGTTACTTTCTGCTGTACCACAATGTAAATCGGCTATCAGTATATATACATGAGATTCCTTTTTGAGCAGCCCTCTCACCTGCTCTTGAGCCTCATCTGTTACCCCACAGTCCACTCGTCTAGGGCACACCAGAGCCCTGAGGAGGAGCTTCTCATCAGCTAACTACTTCATACTTGGTATTGTACATATGTCAGGGTATCTTGCTCAAATCGTGCCACTCTCTACTTACCCTTCTGTGTCCAAGTCTGTTCTTTACCTCTGCATATCTTTTCCCACCTTTCAGACAGATTCTTCAGAACCACGATTCTAGATTCCACATATATGCATTAATCTACAATATTGGAGTTTCTGTCTAAATTACTTCATTCTATATAATAGGCTCTAGATACATTCATATCTCAAGAAATAATCCAAGGTTTACCTTTTTCTGGATGAGAAATTTTCCATCCTAAGGATGTACCACAGCTTCTTTATCCATTCATCAGTAGAGGACACCTAGATTGTTACATAACTTATTTAATGTAAATGGTATTGCAGTGGATGCTAGTACACATGCTTTTTCTTTTTTTGTCCTAACGGTGGTTTCATCTGTGTATATGTCAAATAGTGGAATTTGGGCATATGGTAGTTTTATTAATACTTTTCTAAAGAACATTCATACTCTGCTCTATCTCGGTGGGAGTTGGTGATGTACAGGGTGGTGTGGCGTGCTGTGATTCATTGGGTCTCAAAGAGTAGGACACGGCTGAACAACTGAACTGAACTGAACTGCAAAACACTAGAGAATGTTCTCTTTCCTCCACATCATCTCCTTCATTCATTACTTTAAGGTTTATATGTGTGTGAGTGTATATATATATAATATACATATATAATATATATACATATATATAATATTTGTTAATTTATAATATAAATGTTGATATATTATATTTATACTATAAATTTGTATTTTATTTTAATCATATTTTATATATTTTATTTTATTTATATATTTTAATTATATTTTAAAATTGTATTATATATATGTACACACATACACACACACATTTGCTTCATTATTTGGTTACATTAAGCCTTAAATGCTGCATATGGAGTTTATTTCCCTGACCAGTAATCAAACATGGAACCCCTGATTTGGGATCATGGTGTCTTAGACACTGGATCACCAAGGAAGAGCCCTACTGTCTATTTCTATGATGATCACCACACAGAATAGTGTGAAATTATAGCTCATTGTAGTTTGGATTTGCATGCCTTTACCATGTTGAGGTAATGTTTGCTAGGCTCAGTTTCTGGAAAGATTGTTTATCACACATGCTTGTTGAATTTTATCAAAGTTTTTTTTTTTTTTGGCATCTATCGAGGTGATGATTAAAAGGGGTGGAAAGAATACACAGAAGAACTGTACAAAATCTATCTTCAAGACCAAGATAATCATGATGGTGTGATCAATCACATAGAAGCAGATTTCTTCAAATGTGAAATCAAGCATCGCTATGAACAAAGCTAGTGGAGGTGATGACATTCCAGTGAAGCTATTTCAAATCCTGAAAGATTGTGCTGTGAAAGTGCTGCACTCAATATACCAGCAAATTTGGAAAACTCAGCAGTGGCCACAGGACTGGAGAAGATCAGTTTTCACTCCAATCTCAAAGAAAAACAACGCCAAGGAATGCTCAAATTAATGCACAATTGCATTCATCTCACACGCTAATAAAGACATGCTCAAAATTCTCCAAGCCAGGCTCCAGCATCCGTGAACCCTGAATTTCCAGATGTTCAAGCTGGTTTTAGAAAAAACAGAGGAACCAGAGGTCAAATTGCCAAAATCCTCTGGATCATGGAAAAAGTAAGAGAGTTCCAGAAAAACATCTATTTCTGCTTTATTGACTATGACAGTCTTTGACTGTGTGGATCACAATAAACTGTGGAAAATTCTGAAAGAGATGGGAACCCCAGACCACCTGATTTTCCTCTTGAGAAACCTGTATGCAGGTCAGGAAGCAGCAGTGAGAACTGGACATGGAAAAACAGACTGGTTCTAAATAGGAAAAGGAGTACATCAAGGCTGTATATTGTCACCCTGCTTATTTAACATATATGCAAAATAAATCATGTGGGACGTTGGGCTGTAGAAGTACAAATGGGAATCAAGATTGCTCGGAGAAGTATTAATAACCTCAGATACCCATATGACACCACCCTTATGTCAGAAAGTGAAGAGGAACTATAAAGCCCCTTGATGAACGTGTAATAGGAGAGTGAAAAAGTTGTCTTAAAGCTAAACATTCAGAAAACTAAGATCATGGACACTGCTCCCAACACTGCATGGCAAATTGATGGGGAAACAGTGGAAACATTGTCAGACTTTATTTTTTGGGGGCTACAGAATCACTGTGGATGCTGATTGCAGCCATGAAATTAAAGGACACTTACTCAACCAGTCCATTCTAAAGGAGATCAATCCTGGGTGTTCATTGGAAGGACAGATGCTAAAGCTGAAACTCCAATATTTTGGCCACCTCATGTGACGAGTTGACTTACTGGAAAATACTCTGATGATGGGAGTGATTGAGGACAGGAGGAGAAGGGGACGAAAGAGAATGAGATGGCTGGATGGCACCACCAACTCGATGGACATGAATTTGAGTGAACTCCGGGAGTTGGTGATGGACAGGGAGGCCTGGCGTGCTGTGAATCACAGGGTCGCAAAGAGCCGGACACGACTGAGCGACTGAACTGAACTGAACTGACTCCTTGGGATGAAAGTTACCACTAAACTAGATAGCATATTAAAAGGGTAGAGACATTACTGTGCTAACAAGGTCCATCTAATCAAGGCTATGATTTTTCCAGTGGTCATGTACAGATATGAGAGTTGGACTGTGAAGAAAGCTGAGGGCTGAGGAATTGATGCTTTTGAACTGTGATGTTGGAGAAGACTCATGAGAGTCCCTTGGACTGCAAGGTGATCCAACCAGTCCATTCTAAAGGAGATCAGTCCTGGGTGTTCACTGGAAGGACAGATGCTAAAGATGAAACTCCAATACTTTGGCCATCTCATGCAAAGAGTTGACTCACTGGAAAAGACTTTGATGCTGGGAGGCATTTGGGGCAGTAGGAGAAGGGGATGACAGAGGATGAGATGGCGGGATGGCATCACCGACTCGATGAATATGAGTTGAGTGAACTCTGGGAGTTGGTGATGGACAGGGAGGCCTGGCATGCTGTGATTCATGGGGTTGCAAATAGTCAGACAGACTGAGAGACTGAACTGAACTGAACTCAACTGAACTGAGGTGATCATATGGTCTTAATCCTGAAAATTGTTATGATGTATCTCATGGATTGATACACAGCTACCAGAGAATGTATGTATATCTGTGGAAAACCACACATATTAAATCTGTTTGATACTTTTAATGTGTTTTTGGATTTTTCTTGGGATTATTTTGTTGAGGATGTTTGCCTCTATGTTTGTCTATGTGATACTAGTTAACTTTTCGGTGTAAACTTTGTCTTTGCTATCAGGTGATGCTGTACTCGTATGATGAGTTTGTGGGTTTTCCTACTCTTGTAGTATTTTGGAAAAGTTTTAGAAGCGCATATGTTAACATTTAACTTAATGGTTCATAAAACACCTGTGACATCATCTGGACCTTTAATATTGTCAGTTGGCAAATTTTTCATAGCAGTTTCAATATTAGTGGTTGTAATGTTGTGTTCATATTTTCTGTTTCCTTTTAGTTGAGTATCTAAGAATTAGTCTGTGGCTTTCAAATTCTGCATTTTATTGGGTTAAAGTTGGTTGTTGTAGTCTATCATGATCCTTTGATATTTCTGTGCTTTTGGTTATACTGTCTCCTTTTTCATGTATAACTGTATTGATTTGAGTGTTCTCCGTTTTTGGTTGATGAGTCTGCCTCATGATTTATGTATTTTCTTTATTCTCTCAAAGAGCCCATTATTAGTATTATTGATCTTTGCTATTATTTTCACCTTTTATTTTTCCTGTTCTATTCTCTATGTTTTTACTTTTTTTCCAAAACCTAATTTTGGCATTTTGTTTATTCTTTCTCTAATTGCTTTAGTTGTAAGTTTACTTAGTCCTTTACCCTGTTTCATGGGTTTTATGCAATCACATTTTCATTGTCATTAGTTTGTATGAATATATACTTCATGGAAAACAGATGTGGAAACAGTGCCAGAATTTATTTTTTGGGGCTCCGAAATCACTGCAGATGCTGATTGCAGCCATGAAATTAAAAGACGCTTACTCCTTGGAAGGAAAGTTATGACCAACCTAGATAGCATAATAAAAAGCAGAGACATTACTTTGCCAACAAAAGTCCATCTAGTCAAGAATATGGTTTTCCAGTGATCATGTACAGATGTGAGTGTTGGACTGTGAGGAAACCTGATCGCCGAATAATTGATGCTTTAGAACTGTGGTGTTGGAGAAGATTCTTGAGAGTCCTTTGGACTGCAAGGAGATCCAACCAGTCCAGTCTAAAGGTGATCAGTCCTAGGTGTCCATTGGAAGGACTGGTGCTAAAGCTGAAACTCCAATACTTTGGCCACCTCATGCAAAGAGTTGACTCACTGAAAAGACTCTGATGCTGGGAATTGGGGACAGGAGGAGAGGGGGACGGCAGAGAATGTGATGGCTGGATGGCATCACTGACTCGATGGTGGTGGGTTTGAGTGATCTCTGGGAGCTGGTAATGGACAGGGAGGCCTGGTGTGCTGTGATTCATAGGTCGCAATTATTCGGACACGGCTGAGTGAGTGAACTGAACTGTACTGATACACACACACACACATACACACACACACACACACACACATATATATTTTTCTCCTTGATTTCTTCATTAATTTCTTGGTAATGAAGAGGTGTATACATGAACCTCAATGTATTCATGCTTTTCAGTTTTTATTTTGTTATTTATGTCATGTTTATTTGTTTTTGTTTTTCTCCCGCACCTATGAATGACATATAAATCATAACACTGTGGTTAAAAAGAAAAATGTTTGACACAATTTTGATTATCTTAAATTTACCAAGTCCTGATTAGTGATGCAGTTTGTGATTTATTCAGAAATATTTCATTTAACCTTGCGAAGATACTGCATTCTTCTGGTTTTGGGTGAAATCTATTTTAGTATCAGTTGAATTGTCAGGTCTGCTTACTATTTAAGGTTTGTTTTCTTTTAATACTTCATTTAAAAATTGGAAGATAATTATTTTCCAATGTTGTTCTGGCTTCTGCTTTCCAAAGGAATGGAACAGCCTACAGTAGACATATGGCAGTTATTGTGCTATCATCCATTTCTTGTTGTTTAGTTGTTCCATGCCCTTCTTAAATATTTCTTGCATGATCTCCATTTATTTCCTGAGAGGTTTGATCATCTTTAATATCGTTACTCTCAATTATTTTTTTGCAACAATTTCTATTTCCTCTTTAATTATGTCTTATGTGTTTTTACCTTGTTTCATTGCCTGCAAAATACTTTACTGTTTTCAAACTTGTTTAGCTTACTATGTAACTGGTCTTTTCTTCCCAGGGTGCAGGATGGTAGTATTTGCTTCAAGTCTGTACCGTGAGTGGATAGCTTGGTCAAGTGGTTTGTGTGTCCTTGGAGGAGGAGTGACTGGCAATTACATTTGCCGCTGATGATGTTTCTCTCTCTTTCATGGTGGGACCGTGTCAGAGGGGTCTTTTGCAGGTGTGTATGGGTTTAGTGTACTTTAGACAGTCCATCTGGGAATGATTTGGGTTGTGTTTCTGTCTTGCATTTTGTGTGGTGTGAGCCAGCAGCTCTGGATAGTATAGGATTTTGGGTGGAATGGTTCTTCGTTTCAGATGGAGGTCTTCTTAGAGACTCTCACTAATTAATATTAATTTGAGCTGGAAATTTTCTGGTGGTCTATGATACAATGCTGAAGCCCTCGATGATCAGGCACAACTTCCGGTCAGAGAACCAAGATCACATAGTAAAAGATTAGACAGAGGGAACAAATGAAGACAGGCAAATGGTAAGAAATAAAAATCAAACCACAGGTAATATAACAGAAGCAGTAATGACAATAGGGAAGAACACAGAATCAACAATAGAACTAAATAAGAACAATAGAACTTGTAAGACATAAATCAACACCAGAGCTGAGTGAAACCTGAAGAATAAAGGAAAAAAAAAAAACTCTGACAAAATGATAAGAGCTTTCCCACAGAACAAGAGAAAATCACAGTTAATATGGAACTATATATTTATTAACACAAAAATGAGAAGAAACAACATCAACAAAAGGCACAGAAAGCAGGAAAAGAAAGTGCCCAATAGATACATACCAAAAAATATACAGGATATAAACAATCTTAAAACACCAAATAAGCAAGAATAATAAGAAAGCTTTCAAGTGAGACAAACAGTGAACCACCACACGGCATAGCAAAACAGTAAGTACAATGAATGTTACCTCGGGTCCCTGCTGTCAGGGTTCTGGTTCTGAACATGAGCCACAGCACAAATCCACCTCTCTAGAAAACTCGCCCAAATGTGGGCAGAACTTAACTGTGGATCTTCAGTAAGGACAGGTAAGACTCTAAACTGGGATAACTCCTATTGGTTCTGAGAGCTGCAAGAGCCTGGGTATTTTCATTCGTTGGAAATCTATTGTCCTTTTTTATCCCATAGAGAAAGCATCTGCAGAGTTGATTGCATGCATTTAATCTGCGGCTTGCTCAGCTGGTGGGAAACTTTTCAATCCTTTTCCTTCATTTCCCTGATCCTGAGTCTCAGATGTAGTTTGATAACAACCTCTCCGTGTGGTCACCAGAGAAGGCTACCCCCAAGACCCTTGTGGAACACTTGGGCCTGCCTTGGTGAGCACAGGAGCAAGAGGTACCGCTGCTGGGACTTTAGAAACCCTGGTGTTATCAGTTTTTCGGAGAAGCCAGCGACCATGGGCAATAAAATCATGGCCCTAATGGGATAGGTTTCTAGCCTGTGGTGGCAGAACCATGCATGATAGTTCTAGCTAGTCTTTTTCTCTTGCCTGATAGTAAGTCTTAGCATGTGGCACGAGGGCGAAATTTAATGCTGTCACCACCTCCTCTATGTGACTGAGTTCTAAGTTCCCACTTTTTTGTCAGTTTGGGATTTTTCAAAATTCATTCCTTTCTACACAATTTGTCATCCCAGATGCATACCTCCATGTCCACAGTCAAAAGCACTTCCCTCCCAGGTTGTCTTTCTAACCCCATGTTTAATGGTCCAGGCCCTTTTACACTAGTTGACCTGCACTGCCATATGGGGCATGCAGGACCACACCACACATTCTCTGTTCGATTTTCACTCTAGGCAAACTATATTTCATCAGCTTCTTCACCTTGCTTCCTTTCAGTCAAAATTAATTTAAGTTTAGTGAGGTAACTTGCCTGAATCATCAATCTATTCCCTGCTTCTCCATCTCACACCCCAAAACACAGACTTGGTTTTATTCATCTCATCCTCTTCTCATCTTCCCTCCATTCTTCCCAGTTATGTCTAGTTTCCATATAGACCTCACTGTTGAGCAAGGTCTTCTGTTAATATTCATTTGATGCTCTGGAGGAAGTATTGTCTTTATAGAAGGATTATTTGTAATGCCGCCACGAAGATATTTGCACTCAATGTCCTCTTATTTTTGCGAGATCAAAACTTCTGTTCTTATTTCTAGGCTAGCTCTATAATTCCTTAAGCATGCCGGTGAAGGAACAAACTTTAGTTGACATGAATTAATCAGTTTGATGGGATAGGTTACATGCATACATACGTAATTGGTACTTCATTGATTGTGGACATGCAAATAAGCACATTTATGTTTCCTGAAATTTCTGCTAATTAAGAATTGTCATCAGCTTGAGGAACTATAGTTCTTTACCAGATAAGAGGTGCTACAGTAATTTAGCTCAAAAATTCACTCCCTGAAAATATCTAGCTATTTGCCAAACTGTCCTGACATTTTCCCAGAACAGAGATTCATTATTTCAGCTCTGGAAACTTAATTATTTTAAGTGAGTGTCAAAGGTCAGAGAGTGGCATAGGCATAATTTAATTCTTGTATAGGTAGATGCAAGGGCCCAGGAATGTAACAACTGGGAGATGATAGCTTGAAATGGAGACACAGAGAAAAAAAAGGTGTAAAACAAAACAAAGCAAAACAGGCAGGTGAAGTTAATCATTTAATCTAAAGGTAAACCTTAATTGGAGTTTGGATCTTAGAAGCAAGGGGATTTCATAAAGTTATCTACATTTATTTTATTTTCTCTTTTACTGGCATAGACTGCATGTGAAAATAAGGTCATTCAGTGCTGTCTGACTCTATGTGACCCCATGGACTGTAGACTACCATTTCCTTTTCCTGGGGATCTTCTAGACCCAGAGATCAAAACTGGGTCTGCCCCATTGCAGGCGGATGATTTAGCATCTGAGCCACGAGGGAAGCCCTTCGACAGTGTGGGTCATAACAAATTGTGGAACATTCTTCAAGAGAGAAGAATACGGGACCATCTTACCTGTTTCCTGGGAAAGTGCAGGCAGGTGAAGACACAGCAGTGGGAATTGCAAAAGGAACCATGAACTGGTACATAATAGGGAAGAAAAGACATCAAGGCTATATATCGTCACCCAGCTCATTTGACTTCTGTGCAGAGTGCATCATGGAAAGTAATTTGCTGAAAGAATCTGAAGCTGGAAACAAAATTACTGTGAGAAGAATGAATAACCTGATTTAGAAGATGACAACACACAAATGGCTGAAATATAGCATGAAGTAAAGAGCCTTCTGATGAAGGTGAAAGGGGAGAATGGAAAAGCTGGATTAAAACTCAATATAAAAAACAAACACTTCCAAAAAATAAGCTGATGGAATTTGGTCCCATCATTTTGAGATATATTGATGGGATTCGATTGAATTAGTGACGGGTTTCCCTTTCTTGACCTCGGATAACACTACTGAATTGACTGAAGCCATGAAATTTAAAGGAACTTGCACTTTGATGAAAAGCTGTGACCAACCTAGACACCACGTTAAAAAGCTGAGAGATTACTGAAAAAGACCTGACTAGTCAAAGTTGATTTTCAGGAGAAACGAGTGTAGGACTGAACAGAACCATAAGAACTGAGTGCCATAATATTGATGCTTTGCAACAATGCCTGGAGAAGATGTGTGAGAGTTCCGTGGTGAGCGTGGAGTTCAAACTGGAAAAGCGTGAAGGAAGCCATCTCTGACTGTCTCAGAAGGACCAATGCTGAACATGAAGAGCCAATATATCGGCCACATGAGTCCTAGAGCAAAATCACTGGGAAGAAACCGATGCTGGGAAAGAGTGGGCACAGGAGAAGAAGGGAACGGCATAGGGTGAGATGGCCTCAAAGCATCACTGACTCAAATGTCAAAGATTTCAGAAAGCTCTAGGAGACTTGAAGGTCAGGTGAGCTCAGGGTTCTTGCTGTACATGTAGTCAGAAAGAGTCAGACAAGACTGAGTGACTGAACTACATCAAAAAAATTAGTCTTGGCAGGGCTTGGAGATAGTTTAGATAACATGTTAAGCCTGCCATTGTACCTGGGATGATAAGTGATATTCAGGACATTTAGAAAGAACAAAGCTCTTGTCAGTTTCCTTCTTTTCCTCCCTCACATTGTACTTCTCACAATGAATTTGGAGAGCTTCCCAGAAAAGAACTCCTGCGGAGTCATGTAGTATCTTAAGATGGAAACCTCATTCCACCTGCCACTTGGATCTACATCTTGGTCTTAGGCAGAAGGAGGTATTGTCTGTAAAAGTATCTGCTAGAGCTTCCCATCTTCTGATGTGTTAAAGGCTGATATTTGATATTAAGGATGAGGTAAGAGTTAAGCAAACTTATATCTTCTCAACCAAACACTGTAATCCTGGGAGAAGCATCTTTGACTTGTGTATCCTAGTTGCCCTTAGGAAGGTTTACATGGGGTTACATTAAGAAACATGAATGTATGTAGGAGACTTTATCTATTTAAACTTTGCCACTTCCCTTCTCTGTAAATAGACCATTTCTCTTCTCTTAATGTCACATTTTTTGTCTTCAGATGAATTTAAGAATTGTGGAACTGTGTGAATGCATGTGAAGTACTATAAAACTGAAGACAGGGAATACACAGTCTTCCTCTTTGAATCAGATCTCGAGACTTTTGCCTTAATAGATTTGCACTATCAGTGACTTTCATGTATACATATTTTTTTAATTTATTTTAATTGGAGGCTAATTACTTTGCACTATTGTATTCATTTTTTCATACATTGACCTGAATCTGCCCCGGGTGTACATGGGTTCCCCATCTTGAACCCAGCTCCCACCTCCCTCCCCATTGCATACCTCTGGTTCATCCCAGTACACCAGCCTGAGCATCTTATATCATGCATCAAACATGGATTGGTGATTCTTTGCACATATGATAATATACATATTTCAATACCATTATATGATGATTGCCACACAGAGCTGAAACCAGAATTCCTGTATAGTCATCATCTTATCAGTGTGGTACGGTTTGGATATTTAAGATTTTATCTAAGAAGTATGTGGGCCATGTTATCACTTGCTTCTATTTAATTGTCTTCTTTAACTGATACACTTTTGAAGGGGGAAGGCCACTTCTACCATCATTAGTTTCTTTGATCCCTAAGAATGTTATTCATATTGATGAGTGTGCCACTTCCTATAGCAAAGTAGTATCCTATTATAGGAAGGCCTGGTTGAAACTCCACGCATATACTTAGCTTCTCTGGTATTGCCAAATTATTGGGTGGGTGTTTTTGTTATTGCCAGACATCACAGACTTCTAAGGCCCCTCTCAACTTTTGGTGGGCTGATTGTGACAGTGCCATAGATTTTAAGTATGTTAGGGAGAAGTAGCTTGGTTATTGTCGAAATACTTTCAATTTTTGAGACTCAACCATTTGTCTTGTACTTTGAAATACTACAGCAGACTTGACATGGAAGCAACCTAGATGTCCATCTGCAGATGAATAGATAAGAAAGCCTTGGTACATATACACAACGGAGTATTACTCAGCCATTAAAAAGAATGCATTTGAACCAGTTCTAATGAGGTGGATGAACGGGCATTTTAATTTGTACTTCTTTATGGTAATGAATTAGCCGTTTCTTCAGCCAAAATCTCTAACATAAAAGTCCAAAAGAGAACCCAGACGTACACTCACAATCACATTCTTAATCTGATACAAATACACACACACACACACACACACACACACACACACAAGCAGAGTCACAATCTTACATGCCCAAAACACAATTATGAAAGGAAAAGAAAACAAGGCTCATGAAGGACACCTATGAAATGCAGAGTTCTCTGTTATCTGTTTCTAGGCCTAATATTGGAAGCTATTTTGTAGTTAAATGATTTCACTCTAGTGACATTTTAAATCAGAATGTTTCAAACGATAGAACTTTGTTCTACATTCCATGGGATCTTAGAGTATTTTGCATCAAAAAATATTCTGTGATTTGATAAAATGAAAATAATGTTGTAGTGTAACAATATTGAAGTCATATTGACCTCTTTAGGCCCTTCAGTGACACATTTGCTTTTTATATTTTAAGCATCCAATTTCATCCACTGACCTTGTCCCATCAGTTTTTCTACTTTTTGCTCCAATCTTCTGTATTTACCTCACTTAATTTTTTTGTTTTCAGTTTTACAATTTTAGGCACCAATTATAAAGTAAATACAATAAATGAAAGAAAATTGAATTCATGATTCATGGGGTCGTGGAGAGTCGGACACGACTGAGCGACTGAACTGAACTGAACTGGACTGATACAAAGGAAGCAAATTTGACTACATCGTCAGTCAGTTAGGCAGTTCAGTCGCTCATTCTTGTCTGACTCTTTGCGACCCCATGAATGTGCGAACATGCCAGGCCTCCCTGTCCATCACCAACTCCCGGAGTTCAATCAAACTCATGTCCATCGAGTCGGTGATGCCATTCAGCCACCTCATTCTCTGTCTTCCCCTTCTGCTCTTGCCCCAAATCCCTCCCAGCATCAGAGTCTTTTCCAGTGAGTCAGCTCTTCACATGAGGTGGCCAAAGTACTGCAGTTTCAGCTTTAACACCAGTTATTCCAATGAACAGCAAGAACTGATTTCCTTCAGAATGAACTGGTTGGATCTCCTTGCAATCCAAGGGACTCTCAAGAGTCTTCCTCAACACCACAGTCCAAAGCATCAATTCTTTGATGTTTTTCTTCACAGTCCAACTCTCACATCCATACATGACCACTGGAAAAACCATAGCCTTGACTAGCTAGACTTTGGTTGGCAAAGTAATGTCTCCGCTTTTTATATGCTATCTAGATTCATCATAACTTTCCTTCCAAGGAGTAAGAGTCTTTTAGTTTCATAAAAATCCTGAAATCTAAAACAAGAGCATTGAACTTTGGGCTGAAATCATAACTAAGGACACCGGTTTCAATAACACTTACCATTGCTTCAAAATGCTCACCTCTCTAAACATGACATTCTCACCTACATTGACTGTAATTTTTCATTGAAAGAAAAAGTGTGTTTGTGGATCACTCCCTTATTTACACAGATATTCCACGGATTTCACTGTTCATTAGTTGCAAGAATGAGAGCGGTGAACTTAACTTGGTGATGTCCTATGTCGGTAACCATCCTAAAACAGGGATCTGGCTTGATGTTGCCACCATCATCTAAAGGAATGACCCCAAATTTGAGGTTGCAAAGATTTCTAGGTAGTGTTCATGATATCTGGATAGTCCAACAAGCAGACACTTTGTTTAGAGTATTTCATTGTGAAATATATTAGGAAACAACCATTGCTATTAATCCCTGCTTACTCCATGACTTTTCTAGACTATTAAAATTAATGCTTCTTTTTTTTCATACATGTCTCCACAACTACTCTTGAATGTTAGGGCACTGGGGCCTAAAACTACATGCTTAGAATGGGTTCTTATAAACTTCATGAGAGCGCAGTCATTTTATGATATGAATTCCCACATTTAACAATCGTGTAAATATAACAAATATTTATCAACTTGGAAAAATTTATCAGTAAAGAGGAAAGGACCAATTATGGTAATAACAAAGGCTATAGGAATATGTTGAGTTATGTATATAGCATTTGATTGGTTATGACATTTCTTTATTGATAACTAATAAGTACTTAAAATGTATCATTTGCAGGCTTTAATTTTAGCTGATATGAAAGATACAGAGAGTAGACCCAAAAGACACTGAGGGTCTGAAATCTGGGCTCAACTTGGTAGGAGGGCAAATGACAGTTCCTTCCAACCCCAAAAATGAGTTGAGACAAAATTGTGAGAAGGGGCTTAGCATGACTGAAATTAGGTTGAGTGATTGTAGCTCCGGAAGCACAGTATAAGAGAAAGATAATGAAATTATTAAGGAAAAAAGATACCATGTCTTCACAGAACTTGTTAATCACACTGATGTGCTGCAGTCACCACCAGGAATTTATTCTGTCTCTGTGGGAACTGATGAGCAACATCTAAACATGCATTAGGAAATATAGGGTGGAATCTTGGTGTCAGCAAATAAAGGTGTGCCTTAAGGATAGCATCTTCCCTGGTGGCTCAGACAGTGAAGTGTCTGAGTGCAATGTGGGAGACCTGGGGTCAATCCCTGGGTCGGGAAGATCCCTGCAGAAGGAAATGGCAACCCAATCAAGTATCCTGGCCTGGAGAATCCCATGAATAGAGGAGCATGGTAGGCTACAGTCCATGGGGGTCGCAAAGAGTCGGACACGATTGAGCTACTTCACTTTCACTTTCATTTAAGGACAGTAGAGCAAAAATGACTTTATACAATATCACTTGTAATATACATATCTTGTGCTGACCATGTGCCAGTCACTGATTATGTCATGCTATCTTTGGTATCACAGTGACAGTACAGTGGTGATCATGATTTTGATGATCAAGATTTTATATATTTTCAATTACATAATGAATTTCTATGCTGAAGCTGTCTACTCTTTTAAGCCTATACCAGTATCTAATAGAATATAATGTAACTATGAATGCATTAAGGTACATGCCGTGCATTTCCATTGCTTTAATTTTATTTGTATCTCTTCCTTCACCCATACACTCCATATGTACGTACCCATTCATTTCAGCAGGGATGATTTCAGAAATCCTGTTACATCCATTACCTCTTTTATCTTTGTTCTCGTTTTCTTGCTTACAAATATTGGATCAGGTGTCATTGACCTAGGATGCATAACAAATGTTTTCTTGTTCTGAAGAGTTTATGAAACAGTGCAGTAAACTAGTCAGACATTTTATTAAAGCCTCATTTTTCTCTTCATCGTTTGTAAAAAGAAAATGAAAGTATGAAGATGAACATATAACTTTACTGTTCAAATACAAGAATTGTAGGTATTCGTTGACATCTCCCCCCAAAATTTCAATGTTCATTCAGTTCAGGTCAGTCTCTCAGTCGTGTCCGACTCTTTGTGACCCCATGAATCACAGCACGCCAGGCCTTCCTGTCCATCACCAACTCCCGGAGTTCACTCAAACTCATGTCCATCCAGTCGGTGATGCCATCCATCTATCTTATTCTTGGTTGTCCCCTTCTCCTTCTGCCCACAATCGTTCCCAACATCAGAGTCTTTTCCAGTGAGTCAACTCATCGCATGAAGTGGCCAAAGTACTGGAGTTTCAGTTTTAGCATCAGTCCTTCCAATGAACACCCAGGACTAATCTCCTTTAGAATGGACTGGTTGTATCTCCTTGCAGTCCAAGGGACTCTCAAGAGTCTTCTCCAGCACCACACTTCAAAAGCATCAATTCTTTGGCGATCAGCTTTCTTCACAGTCCAACTCTCACATCCATACATGACCACGGGAATAACCATAGCCTTGACTAGACGGACCCTGGTTGACAAAGCCATATCTCTGCTTTTCAGTGTTATCTAGGCCGATCACAACTTTCCTTCCAAGGAGCAAGCGTCTTTCAGTCATGTCTGCAATCAGCATCTGCAGTGATTTTGGAGCCCCCCAAATAAAGTCTGACATTGCTTCCACTATGGGAAGCAATCTATTTCCCATCTATTTCCCATGAAGTGATGGGACCAAATGCCATGATTTTGCTTTCTGAATGTTGAGCTTCAAGACAACCGTTTCATTCTCCTATTTCACTTTCAACAAGAGGCTTTTTAGTTCTTCATTAGGCTCCATAATCTGACATTTATTAGATAGGTCCATTTTAATTAGCATGGTTTTCACGTAACGATGATTCTTGATGAGTTGACTTGAAAGAGAGGAGGCAGATATACAAGTGATCGTTGGCACTGAGGGCCATGAGTTGCCTCCCTTTTGAAGGTTACGAAAAAGACTATCATGTGCTGACATATCAAAATATCTAATCTGGAAACTTAGAATACTCCATCCTCAGTTCATAAAAACTGCTCTGTAATGGAGATACGATGTGGTTCTGAGAAGCAGATGTAGTTATAGTAGGCAAATCCTCAACGTGTCCATTTACCTGAGTATAGCTGCTATGTGAGTGCCACTTAAACATGCTCAACTGATTTAAAACAGCAGGTTGATCTTCCAAAATCTGCTCTGTTTGGTTAACTGATATTGATTATGGGGACTGTAAGTCACACAGAGTTAAATCTCTTTTATTAGCGACCATCTGGCTGGTGTGAGGCTTTTGTATGAAAGGCACACTTAAACTGGTGGAGGCTGAAAATGTACTCTCTCCACTAGTTTCAGGAAGAAAATCAGAGTTACGACCATCTCTGTTGACACTTGCCTTAACATGCTTCTTGCAATCTCGAACTAATGAAGATATTGCAGACGCATTGTTAATCCCAACTCTTCTTTTTATTCTTACTAATAGTTTAGGATAGCCTCTTTTGAAATTTGGATTATAGTAGATCTGTAACTAAAGTCAAAGGATAAAATTATTTAGTTTCTTTATAAACCAAGGTAAAACTGCCATAAAAGCTAAACTATAAAAGTTTATTCCTTCATACAGATGGCTAACAAACACATGAAAAGATGCTCGACATCACTCATAATCAGAGAAATGCAAATCAAAACCACAGTGATGTACTATTTCACTCGAGTCAGAATGGCTTCTATCCAAAATCTACAAGCAATAAATGCTGGAGAGGGTGTTGAGAAAAGAGAATCCTCTTACACCGTTGGTGGGAAAACAAACAGCACAACCACTATGGAGAACAGTGTGGAGATTCCTTAAAAATCTAGAAATAGAGCTGTCATACGACCCAGCATACGCACTCTTGGGCATACACACCGAGGAAACCAGAATTGAAAGAAATACATGTACTCCAAAATTTATCGCAGCATTGTTTATAATAGCCAGGACATGGAGGCAACCTAGATGTAATCTGCAGCTGAATGGATAAAAAAGCTATGGTGCATATAAACAAAGGTGTATATTAAAAAGGATACATTTGAATCAGTTCCAATGATGTGGATGAAACTGGAGCCTATTTTACAGAATGAAGTAAGGCAGAAAGAAAAACACCAATATATTATACTAACACATATATATGGAAATTAGAAAGGTGAAAACGATAACCCTGTACACGAGAAAACAAGAGAGAGACAGATGTATAGAACAATCTTTTGCACTCTGTGGGAGAGGGCGAGGGTGGGATGATTTGGGAGAATGGCATTGAAACATGTGTATTATCATATGTGCAACGAATCACAAGTCCAGGTTTGATGCATGATACAGGATGCAAGGGGCTGGTGTCATGGGATGAACCAGAGTGATGGGATGGGGAGGGAGGTTGGAGGGGGTTCTAGATGGGGAACACATGTACATCCAGAGCAGATTCATGTCAATGTATGGCAAAACCAATACAATATTGTAAAGTAATCAGCCTCTAATTAAATAAATTTAAAAAAGAAAAAAAATATTCCTTTAATGATACTAATTAAATTGCATCAAATAAAACGCCTCCAGATTAGTTTTAACAACTAACATGGTAGAACAATTATGCTTTTAAACGAAAAATATGTTGTATATATAGAGTAAATGTCACTTTAAATTTCTTGAAGCCTCATATCTTGTTTCAAGTTGACTGGAAAATTTGTTAAACATCAAATACTATATCCTCCACCTGTTCTCAACTTCAAAAGATAAAGCTTTTTCAACAATTTGCTATATCAATTTTAAATTCTGTTTTAGCTACATATGGTAACATGCTTTCTAGGTCACATGATTTAACCTTACATATTGGTAATAAGTGAAAATTTTGGAATACCTTGCTCGAAAGAGAGATGTTGTTTTCTTCTTCCAGAAAGTCAGATAGTGAAGCAGAACTTTGAAGAAGTTGTCACTTTTTACTGAACCCATAAAGGTTAAGCTGTCGAACTTAACTTTTCATTTTATTGGTTTCAAGTATTCTGAAAGGTGCCTTTCTTTCCAAGAATTCTTTCCTGAAAAGTTCTTCATTGATCAAAATACAAGTGCCACTCTCATCCCACCAAATAGATTCAAATTGAACACTTTCAACAATATTATACAATTTTTGTGGAAAAGTGAATGAAAGAAAATCATTCAGCTCACGTGTTTCAGAGACAGAAAATGTGTAACATGGCCTTTTCATCAGAACTTCATCAGACAAAGCCTGAAAAGCATATTCTTCAATAAGAGATCACAAAACCGAATCCCCAGCAAGTGCATAATCCTACAAAGGTCTGATGGAGGTTTCTGAACCAGGGCATTCATCGTTAGGAGGCACATCTTGAATTTCTGAAGAAATATGTGCCATCTCAGAAAAATCTTTATTCAGACACGTTTCTCAATTTTTTGATTTTACACACTGCAAATTCAAATGCTGCTTGGCTGTCCTACAGAGAGAAACTCCCTAGACCATCAGAGTGGTTCAAAAAGTCACTGGTCTCCTAGCGATGGACGGGTGTCTGTTACATCACAAAGTTACTGGTCTCCTAGCAAATGAAGCGTAATGTTCAACCAGTGTCTACTTCAGCATAATCTTAAAATACAGTCTCCTTACATAAATAGCAACCAAAACCATAAGCCTGCAAAATCTCATTCCTAATGAATTTTTATGTAGATAAATCACATCGGTAAATCTATTTGGTTTCTGAAATAAAAGTGTTTCTCAGCGGTGGCTGAGATGACCTACCCACTCCTGAGGCCAGGAGTGTCGGCCGAAAGGAGCTATCACATGTCCAAGTGGCACTGGCAGTGCGGGCACAGGAAGGCTGAGAGGATCTTCTCCACATTCAAAATCAGGAGGGGGCAGCCGTGAGGAGACACCCCTCGTCCAAGTTAAGGTGCAATGGCTGTGCTTTGCTGGAGCAGAAATGAAGTGATACCCCACAACCAATTTAAGAGAAACCCAAATAAAATGATACGTATTGCGAGAGGGTGTCAGAGGGCAGACACATTAAAATCGTGATCACAGAAAAACAGTCAATCTGATCACACGGACCACAGCCTTGTCTAACTCAATGAAACTAAGCCATGCTGTGTGGAGCCACCCAAAAATGGCAGGTCATGGCGGAGAGGTCTGACAGTATGTGGTCCAGTGGAGAAGGGAATGGCAAACCACTTCAGTATACTTTCCTCAAGAACCCCAAGAACAGTATGAAAAGGCAAAATATTGGATACTGAATTAAGAAATCCCCACGTCACTAGGTGCCCAATATGCTACTGGAGATCAGTTGACAATTAACTTCAGAAAAAATGAAGGGATGGAGCCAAAGCAGAAACAGTACCAAGTCGTGGATGTGACTGGTGATAGAAGCAAGGTCCGATGCTGCAAAGAGCAATAATGCATAGGAACCTGGAATGTGAGGTCCATGAATCAACGCAAATTGGAAGTGGTCAAACAGGAGATGGCAAGAGTGAACGTAGACATTCTAGGAATCAATGAACTAAATATACTGGATGGGTAAATTTAACTCCGATGACCATTATATCTACTACTGTGGGCAGGAATCCCATAGAAGAAATGGAGTAGTTATCATGGTCAACAAAAGAGTCTGAAATGCTATACTTGGATGCAGTCTCCAAACGAACAGAATGATCTCTGTTCATTTCAAGACAACAGTAATCCAAGCCTACGCCCCAACCAGTAATACTTAAAAAGCCGAGGTTTAATGGTTCTATGAAGACCTACAAGACCGTTTAGAATTAACACTTAAAGATGATGTCCTTTTCATTATAGGGGACTTGAATGCAAATGTAGGAAGTTAAAAAACACCCGGAGTTACAGCCAAATTTGGCCTTGGAGCACGGAATGCAGCAGGGCAAAGACTAATAGAGTTTTGCAGAGAGATCACACTGGTCATATCAAACAACCTCTTTCAACAACAGAAGCCTCTACACATGGACATCACCAGATGGTCAACACCAAAAACAGATTGATTATATTCTTTGCAGCCAAAGTGAAGAAATTCTATAAAGTTAGCAAAAACAAGACCAGAGCTGAGTGTGTTTCAGATCATGAACTCCTTATTACCAAATTCAGACTTAAATTGAAGAAAGTAGGGAAAATCACTAAACCATTCAAATATGGCCTAAATCAAATCCCTTATGATTATACAGTGGAAATGAGAAATAGATTTAAGGGACTAGATCTGATAGAGTGACTGATGAACTATGGATGAAGGTTCAAGACCTTGTACAGGAGACAGGGACCAAGACAATCCCCATGGAAAAGAAATGCAAAAAAGCAAAATGGCTGTCGGAGGAGGCCTTAAAAATAGTTGTGACAAGAAGAGAAGGGAAAAGCTGAGGAGAAAAAAGATATAAGAATCTGAATGCAGACTTCCAAAGAATAGCAACGAGAGATAAGAAAATGTTTCTCAGTGATCAATGCAAAGAAATAGAGGAAAACAACAGAGTGTGAAAGAGGAGAGAAAATTAGAGATAACAAGGGAACATTTCATGCAAAATGGGCTCCATAAAGGACAGAAATGGTATGGACCTAAGAGAAGCGGAAGAAATTATAGAGGTGGCAAGAAAACACAGAAGAACTGTAGAAAAAACATCTTCACAACCAAGATAATGACGAAGGTGTGATCACTGACCTAGAGCCAGTCATCTTGGAATGTGAAGCCAAGTGGGCCTTGGAAAGCATCACAAAGAACAAAGCTAGTGGAGATGATGGAATTCCTGTTAAGCTTTTTCAAATGCTGAAATATGATGCTGTGAAAGAGCTGCACTCAATTTGGAGCAAATTTGAGAAACTCGGCAATGACCACAGGACTGGAAAATGTCACTCTTCATCCCAATCCCAAAGAAAGGCAATGCCAAAGAATGCTCAAACTACCACACAATTGCACACACATCACACGCTAGTAAAGTCATGCTCAAAATTCTCCAAGCCAGGCTTCAGCAATATGTGAACCTCCAGATGGTCAAGCTGGTTTTAGAAAAGGCAGAGGAACCAGAGATCTAATTGCCAACATCCTCTGAATCATGAAAAAAGCAAGAGAGTTTCAGAGTAACATCTATTTCTGCTTCATTGACTATGCCAAAGCCTTTGACTGTGTGGATCACAATAAAATCTGGAAAATTCTGAAAGAGATGGGAATACCAGACCACCTGCCCTGTCTCTTGAGAAACCTGTATTCAGATCAGGAAGCAACAGTTAAAACTGGACATGGAACAACAGACAGGTTTCAAATAGGAAAAGGAATACATCAAGGTTGTATATTGTCACCCTGCCTATTTAACTTCTATGCAGAGTACATCATGAGTAACTCTGGACTGGAAGAAGTACAGGCTGGAATCAAGATTTCTGGGAAAAATATCAATAACCACAGATATGTAGATGACATCACCCTTACGGCAGAAAATAAAGAAGAAGCGCAGAAGAACGGATGCATTTGAACTGTGGTTCTGGAGAAGATTATTTAGAGTCCCTGTAAGGAGATCCAACAAATCCATTCTATAGGAGATCAGTTCTAGAAGTTCATTGGAAGGACTGAGGCTGAGGCTCAAACTCCAGTACTTTGGCCACGTGATGTGAAGAGCTGACTCATTGGAAAAGCTTCTGATGCTGGGAGAATTGGAGGCAGGAGGAGAAGGGGATGGCAGAGGATGAGATGGCTGGATGGCATCACCGATTCGATGGACATGAGTTTGAGTGAACCCCAGGAGTTGGTGATGGACAGGGAGGCCTGACGTGGTGTAATTAATGGGGTAGCAAAGAGTAGGACACGACTGAGACTGTACTGAACTCAAGTGAAATATGTGGAAACAGTGACAGGCTTCATTTTCTTTGGCTCGAAAATAACTAAGAAGAGTGATTGCAGTCATCAAATTAAATGTCACTTGCTTTTGGATGTAAAAGCTATGACAAACCTATACATTGCATTAAAATAAAGACACACCACCTTACTAAATTCTCAGTAAAAAATAAAAGTCAATGATGGTTAGCCTTGTCTAACTCAAAGAATCTAAGCCATGCCATGTGGGGCCACCCAAGATGGGAGGGAATGGTGAAGAGGTCTGACAGAATGTGGACCACTGGAGAAGGGAGTGGCAAACCACTTCAGTATACTTGTCTTGAGAACTCCATGAACAGTGTGAAAAGACAAAATAATAGGATACTGAATGAGGAATTCCCCAGGGTGGTATGTGCCCAGTATGCCCCTGTTGATCACTGGAGAAAAAACTCCAGAAAGAGTGAAGGGATGGAGCCAAAGCAAAAACAGTACCCAGTTGTGTATGTTACTGGTGATTAAGCAAGATCCGAAGCTGCAAAGAGGAACATTGCATAGGAACCTGGAATGTGAGGTCTATGAATCAAGGCAAATTGGAAGTGGTCAAAGAGAAGATGGCAAAGGTGAATGTAGACATTCTAGGAATCAGTGAACTAAAATGGGCTGGAATGGATGAATTTAATTCAGACGACCATTATACCTACTACTGTGGGTAGGAATCCCTTAGAAGAAAGGGAGGAGCTATCATGGTCAACAAAAGAGTCCGAAATGCTGTACATGAATGGAGTCTCCAAAACGACAGAATGATCTCTGTTCATTTCCAATAAATACCATTTACTATTACAGTAATCCAAACCTATGCACCAACCAGTAACGCTGAAGAAGCCGAAGTTGAAACGTTCTATGAAGACCTACAGGACCTTTTAGAACTAATACCCTAAAAAGATGTCCTTTTCATTATAGAACACTGGAATGAAAAAGTAGGAAGTCAAGAAACACCTGGAGTAACAGGCAAACTTGGCCTTGGAGCACGGAATGAAGCAGGACAATGGCTAATAGAGTTTTTCCAAGAGAACGCACTGGTCATAGCAAACAACCTTTTCAACAACACCAATCAAGACTCTACACATGGACATCACCAGATCATCAACACCGAAATCAGATTGATTATATTCTTTGCATCCAAAGATGGAGAAATTCTATACAGTTAGCAAAAATAAGACCAGGGACAGACTGTGGCTCAGATCATGAACTCCTTGTTACCAAATTCAGACTTCAAATGAAGAAATTAGGGAAAACCTCAAGACCATTCAGGTATGACCTAAACCAAATCCCTTATGATTATATAGTGGAAGTGAGAAATAGATTTAAGGGACTATATCTGAGAGATAGAGTGCCTGATGATCTATGGACAGAGGTTTGTGACATTGTAAAGGAGACAGGGATCAAGATCATCCCCATGGAAAAGAAATACAAAAAAGCAAAATGGCTGTCTCAGGAGGCCTTACAAATATCTGTGAAAAAAAGAAAAGCAAAAAGCAAAGGGGAAAGGGAAAGATGTAGCATCTGAATGCAGAGTTCCAAAGAATAGCAAGGAGAGATAAGAAAGACTTCCTCAGCGATCAATGCAAAGAAATAAAGGAAAACAACAGAATAGAAAAGACAAGAGATCTCTTCAAGAAAATTAGAGATACCAAGGGAACGTTTCATGCCAAGGTGGACTCGAAAAAGGAGAGAAAGAGTATGGACCTAAGAGAAGCAGGAGATATTAAGAAGAGGTGACAATAATACACAGAAGAACTGTACAAAAAAAGGTCTTCACAACCAAGATAGTCACGATGGTGTGATCACTGACCTAGAGCCAGACATCTTGGAATGTGAAGACAAGTCGGCCGAAAGCATCACTACGAACAAAGCTAGTGGACGTGACAGAATTCCATTTGAGCTACTTCAAATCCAGAAAGGTGATACTGTGAAAGTGCTGCACTCAATATGCCAGCAAATTTGGAAAACTCAGCAGTGGCCACAGGACTGGAAAATGTCATTCTTCATTCCAATCCTAAAGAAAGGCCATGCCAAAGAATATTCAAATGACTGCTCAATTGTACTCATCTCACACACTAGTAAAATATGCTCAAAATTCTCCAAGCCAGGCTTCAGCAATACGTGAACCATGAATTTCCAGATGATCAAACTGGTTTTAGAAAAGACAGAGGCACCAGAGATCAAATTACCAACATCAGCTGGATCATGGAAAAAGTAAGAGAGTTCCAGAAAAACATCTATTTCTTCTTCATTGACTATGCCAAACCTTTGTGTGGATCACAACAAACTGTGGAATATTCTGAAAGAGATGGGAATACCAGACCACCTGACCTGCCTCTTGAGGAACCTGTATGCAGGTCAGGAGGCAACTGTTAGAACTGGACAATGTACAACGGACTCGTTCCAAATAGGAAAAGGAGTGTGTTAAAGTTGTATATTGTTACCCTGCCTATTTAACTTCTATGCAGAGTACATCATAAGTAAAGCTTGTCTGGAATAAGCACAGGCTGGAATCAAGATTGCTGGGAGAAATATTAATAACCTCTAATATGCAGATGACACCACGCTTATGGCAGAAAGTGAAGAGGAACTAAAAAGCCTCTCGATGAAATTGAAAGAGGAGAGTGAAAAAGTTGGCTTGAAGCTCCACATTCAGAAAACTAAGATCATGGCATCTGGTCCCATCACGTCATGTGAAATAGATGGGGAAACATTGGAAACAGTGTCAAACTTTATTTTTGGCCTCCAAAATCACTGCAGATGCTGATTGCGGCCATGAAATTAAAAGATTACTCCTTGGAAGAAAAGTTATGATCAACCTAGAGACCATATAAAAGAGCAGAGACATTACTTTGCCAACAAAGGTCCGTCTAGCCAGGGCTATGTTTTTTCCAGGGGTCATGTACGGATGTGAGAGTTAGACTGTGAAGAAAGCTGATAGCTGAAGAATTGATGTTTTTTAACTGTGGTTTTGGATAAGATCTTAAGAGTCCTTTGGACTGCAAGGAAAACCAACCAGTCCATTGTAAAGGAGATCAGTCCTGGATATTCATTGGAAAGACTGATGTCAATGCTGAAGCTCCAATATTTTGGCCACCTCATGTGAAGAGTTGATTCACTGGAAAAGACTCTGATATTGGGAGGAATTGGTGGCAGGAGGAGAAGGGGACGGCAGAGAATGAGATGGCTGGATGGTATCACCTACTCGAAGGAGGTGGGTTTGAATGAACTTTGCGAGTTGGTGATGGACAGGGAAGCCTGGCATGCTGTGATTCATGGGGTTTCAAAGACTTAGACACGACTGAGGGCCTGAAGTGAACTGAAGTGAACTGAACTGAATGATGGAAATGTTGAAGGTTATGGGATGTTGTTATGTAATGTATATAGCTTTTGACTGCTAATTTATTTAGCACCTTTCATTGCTCATTCAGGAAATACTTAAAATACTTCATTTTGCAGGCACTATGTCTTAGCTGATGTGAAAGATACATAAGGCAACTTGAGTACAGATACAACACATAGAAGAACTGGATATTTGTGGTTAACTTGGTAGGAAG
Source organism: Moschus berezovskii (assembly GCF_049115385.1). Classification (NCBI taxonomy): domain Eukaryota; kingdom Metazoa; phylum Chordata; class Mammalia; order Artiodactyla; family Moschidae; genus Moschus; species Moschus berezovskii. The sequence goes on along the minus strand of NC_142489.1, from coordinate 19,939,548 downwards.
GAAGACAGGTTCTTTCCATTCCCCAGCAAGTGTTTAGGAAAAGTTGTGAAATATGGCTTATTATGACTGAAAATATGTTTCCTGACTGTAGCTCTAGAAATTCTGTGAAACAGATAGATAATGAAGCTAGTAAGGGAAAGAAATGTCATGTCTTCCAAGAACTGATTACCCTGCTGAGATGCTGCATTCACCACAAGGATTCAAGTATATCTTTGTAGGAATAGCAAAGCAACATCAAAATATACATTAAGAAATATAGGGTGGTGTGTTGGTGGGAGGAAATAAAGGCATGATATATGTAGAACAGAGCAATAATGACCCTTTTTAATACAACTTGTAAAATGCCTATGTTTTGCTGACTGTGGTGCAATCTTTGACTATGTCATTTTATCATTGGTATCCCAGTCATAATATGAGAATGATCATGATTATCGAGTAGGCTACATCTACATTTTCAAGGGAAACACACACACACACACACACACACACACACACACACACACACATATATATATATATATATATATATTTTTTTTAATGAAGAAAAGCTTCTGTCTAACCTCTTAGCTTTCTTTGCAATGACTGGCATAATATAATAAAACTGAGAAAGAATTAAGATATATATGCTCATTTGCTGTTACTAAATTTGATTTGTATCTGTTCCTTCTCCCATACCATCCTAACTTAGACACCCAGTCAGTTCTGCCTGGATGATTTCAGCAGTCAATTTATTTACATTTTGCCGTTTCATTTTGTTTACATTTTCTATTTTATCAAACAATTCATTAGGTGTAACCTACCTAGGATGCATACTGAATGTTTCCTTGAACAGAAAATTTTATATTAAAGCAGAGCAAAATGTCCAGGAACTGAAATACTCATTTACTCTTAATTATTTCAAAATGAAATTGACACTATGAAAATGAACATATAACTTTATTCTTCAAATAAGAGAACTGTAGGAATTTGTTGACATCTCCCAACTTTAATTTTAATCTTTAGTATCATGCAATATCTGACACCTATTTGGTACACCAGTTGTATTAGGATGATTTTTAAATAATGAAGATGGTTGATATATTGACCTAGAATGAGAGGCAACAATGTATCAGAGATACCCGGTACTGGGAAACATGAATGGCCTGCCTGTTGTAGTTAAGGAAAAGGTTGGTCATGGGCTACCACAAGACCGTACACACCTGGAAAGGTAGAAGTTCCCAACCTCAGTCCAAAATCACTGTTGCATAATGGAGATACGATCTGCTATTGCAAAATAGAAGTAGACATAGCTGCCAAAGTATGACAAGTAGACACTGCAGCCATTTGATTTCTAGCAGCTGCTAGGTGAAACCCCGTGAACAATGCTCCACCTAGATTGTGGGATGAAGAGGGAGATGGGAGGCTGTTCCGAAAGGGAGGGGATATATATATATCTAGAGTCTGATTCTGGGAGGGATTGGGGGTGGGAGGAGAGGGGACGACAGAGAATTAAACGGCTGGATGGCATCACCGACTCAATGGACATGAGTTTGAGTGAACTCCTGGAGTTGGTGATGGACAGGGAGGCCTGGCATGCTATGATTCATGGGGTCGCAAAGAGTCAGTCACGACTGAGTGAACTGAACTGAACTGAACTGATGGCTGTTTTATTTTGAGTTCTGACAGAATACAGTAAAATTCGGTAAAACAATTACCCTTCCATTAAAATAATAATAATAAGAGAAACAACAGGGTGATGTATCACAATATGCTCCTGTGGTCTAACCCAAATTGATGATGGAGAGGCACTTGTATCAGCAAATATCTGGATGGTAGAACTGTTTAGTATCAATGGCACACTTAAACTTCTGCAGGCTGAAATTACATTCTCTTCTCTAGTTCCAGGATTGAAGTCAGAGTTATGACCATCCATAATACCTGTTGCTTTAACATGCTTCTTCTTCTTGTCTCGGACTAATGAAGATACTGTAGAGACACGTTTATGATCAACTGTTCTTTTGATTCTTAGTAAATGTGAGGATAACCTCATTCAAAATATGATTATGATAGAACTGAAACGAAAACCAAAGGGGAGGGGGGAGATATTTCGTAACTCTTTTAACCAAGATAAATCAGAAAGACAAAGAAAAATGTACTCCTTTAATCATAAAATGTAAATAGTATCAAACAATTCCCTTCCATTAGTAATTTTACAAACTTACATAGTCGTAGAAATTATGATCCTCAAGTAAAATATGTTATAAATCTATGGTAAATATCATTTAAGTGGCTTTAGGATTTGAACTCCCCACCCCTCTTTTTTTTTTCTTATGGTCAAAATAGAGGTCATTTTTATTAATCTGGCCAAAAAAATGGCAAAGAGAAGACATCACCAAATGCTCAACACTGAAATCAGATTGATTTTATTCTTTCAGTCAAAGATGGAGAATCTCTATACAGACAGAAAAACAAGACCAGGAGCTGATTGTGACACATATCATGAAGTCCTTGTTGCAAAACTCAGACTGAAATTGAAGAAAGTGGAGAAGACCCCTATACCATTCATGTATGACATAAGTCAATTCATTTATGACTATACAGTGGAAGTGAGAAATAGTTTTAAGGGACTAGATCTGACAGAGAGGGTGCCTGATAAATTATGGGTTTAGGTTCATGACATTGTACAGGAGACAGGAATCAAGATCATCCCGAGAAAAAGAAATGCAAAAAAAGCAAAATGGCTGTCTGAGGAGGCCTTACAAATGGCTGAGAAAGAGAGGAAGTGTAAAGCACAGGAGAAAATGAAATTTATACCCATTTGAATGTAGAGTTTCAAAGAAGAGCAAGGAGAAATAAGAAAGAGTTCCTCAGTGATCAATGCAAAGAAATGGAGGAAAGCAATAGAATGAGAAAAACTAGAGATATCTTCAGGATAATTAGAGATACTGAGGGAACATTTCATGCAAAGGTTGGCTCAATAAAGGACACAAATGTTAGGAACCAAAGAGAAGCAGAAGATATTAAGAAGAGGTGGCAAGAATACACAGAAGAACTGTACATAAAAGATCTTCAGGACCCGAAAAATCACAATAGTTTGTTCACTCACCTAGAGTCAGACATCCTGGAATGTGAACACAAGTGGGCCTTAGGAAGCATCATTATAAGCAAAGCTAGTGTAGGTGATGGAATTCCAGTTGAGCTATTTCAAATCCTGGAAGATGATGGTGTGAACATGCTACACTCAATATGTCAGCAAATCTGAAAAACTCAGCGGTGGCCACAGGACTGGAAAAGATCAGTTTTCATTCCAATCCCTAGGAAAGGTAATGCCAAAGAATACTCAAACTACAGCATAATTGCTCTCATCTCACATGCTAATCGTGAGGTGCTAGAAAGTGTCTTTAAAAACTAAATCGAGACTTGGCCCACAGAGGCCCATAGAGTCATATCTACGGTCTTTCCAAAGGTATGTACAGATCTGAGAACACCAAGGGATTACTGATTGTGAACTGCTCTTCTGGGGAAGACTTGTGAGATTCTTTTGAACTGCAGGAACACCAAACAAATGAATTGTAAAGAAAATCAACTTTGAAGACTCATTGGAAGGACTGATGCTGAAAATAAAGCCCTGAACCTTTGTCCCCTGAGCCAAAGAGCTGACTCATTAGAAAAGACCCTGATCTTTAGAAAATGTTGAAAGCAGGAGGATCAGTGGGTGACAGAGGATAAGACATTTGAAGAGCATCAGTGATGCAAAGAACATGGTCTCGGGGAAACTATGCGAGACAGTGAGGAACAAACAGACCTCTTGTGCTAGAGTCCAAGGGGTTACAAAGAATCAAACATGGCTTAGTGGCTGAAGAACAATAGCATTTCAGTTTATAAAATGGGTCTTGTAGGTTGGCAGTTGGTCCCAATATATCAGAGGAATAGGAGGACAAGACCACTCTCTCCCCAACAAATTTATCTAATCATCGACTGCACATGGAAGAACTTCCAGCAAACAAATTGTGAACACTGTTGAATGGCCCAAGATACCCAGAAGTCAAACATGTTTTCCTTTGAAAAGGAGGTAGGAAAAAATAAAAGAGACACAAAGAGAGACAAAGTATTTAGGGGCTGAGGCTGATATTGGAGAGGAAGTTGTAAATGAGGAGAAGCTTGCAGACAATTGTAAACCCTCTCAGGACAGTGACAGTGGAGGACTCTGGTATCGTTAGAACAACATAACCAAGGGAAAGAAAAACAAAAGCAAATGTGCCTAACTGTAATTTCCAGCAGAGAAAAAACTCAGATACTCCTGTTCACCATCATTGAAGTGGACCTGCGAGGGATGCCCAGACTATATCATCTGCTCTATGATGAGGACCCAGCCTTAATGCGCTGAGGATGATCTGATTGGTCTAAGGTGATGTAGCAACCTAAACCATGGGCACCCCAGAGACAAAAATGCAAAAATAAAACCTTTCTTGAGAGAATTCTCTATGTCCACATAGTGAAAACAAACACTCACGGAACCAAAGATTGCACATTCAGTTCAGTTCAGTTCAGTTCATTTCAATGGCTCAGTTGTGTCTGACTTTTTGCGACTCCATGAATCACAGCACACCAGGCCTCCCTGTCCATAGACAACTCCCGGACTTCACTCAAACTCATGTCCATAGAGTTGGTGATGAAATCCAGCCATCTCATTCTTTGACGTCCCCTTCTCCTTCTGCCTCCAATCCCTCCCAACATCAGAGTCTTCCAGTGAGTCAACACTTCTCATGAGGTGGCCAAAGTATTGCAGTTTCAGCTTTAGCATCAGTCCTTCCAATGAACACCCAAGATTGATTTCCTTTAGAATGAACTGGTTGGATCTCCTTGCAGTCCAAGGGACTCTCAAGAGTCTTTTACAAAATATCAAAGATGTGCAACAAGGCTGCCATTTATGGCCCTGTCCTCCATGGAAGCAGAGAGGAATGTTTGCATCAGTTAGAGGCAGAAGGAAAGAGGCTGCTGTTATATCAGCCCCAGAGACCGCATCTCCCACCAAGCTCTGAGCAGGCTGCCAGTTGTTAACCATGTCTTCCTTGGTTCATGCTCAGTTCACATAGGTCAGGAGGGTCAAAACATGAGTTCAGCACCCCTCTGGAGACACACGGAATTGTTACAAAATTCTGGGAAACATGAATGTCCTGCCTGTTGTAGTTAAGGAAAAGGTTTGTCATGGGCTGACACATTACCCTACACACCTGGAAAGGTAGACATTCCCACCCTCAGTCCAAAATCACTGTGTCCTAATGGAGATACGATGTGGTAGTGCAAAATAAAAGTAGACATGGCTGCCAAAGTATGTCAAGTAGACATTGCAGCCATTTGATTTAGAGCAGTTGCTAAGTGAAACCCAGTGAAAAATGCTCAACTTGGATTGTGGGATGGAGAGGGAGATGGGAGGGTGTTTCGAAAGGGAGGGGATATATGTATATCTAGGCCTGATTTATTTTGAGTTCTGACAGAATACAGAAAAATTCAGTAAAACAATTACCCTTCCATTAAAAAACAGTAAGAGAAACAGCAGGGTAATGTATCACAATATGCTTCTGTGGTCTAACTGATATTGATGATGGAGAAGAGAAATAATTCCAAGTTAGGGCACTTGTATCAACAACTATATGGATGGCAGAACGCTTTAGTATAAATGGCGCACTTAAACTTCTGCAGGCTGAAAATACATTCGGTTCTCTAGTTTCAGAATGGAAGTCAGAGTTATGGTTATCCATATTACCCGTTGCTTTAACATGCTTCTTCTTATTTCGGATTAATGAAGATGCTGTAGAGACATGTTTACGATCAACTCTTCGTTTGATTCTCAGTAAATGTGAGCATAACGTCGTTCAAAATAGGGTTATAATAGAACTTAAACTAAAACCAAAGGGGGGGAAAATATTTCGTAACTCTTTCAACCAAAATAAATCAGAAAAACAAAGAAAAATGGATTCCTTTAATCATAAAATGTAAACAGTATCAAATAATCCCCTTCCATTCGTAGTTTTAAAAACTTACATAGTAACAGAAATTATGATCCTTGAGTAAAATATGTTATAAATCTATGGTAAATATCATTTACATGGCTTTAGGATTGGAAATTTTCCCAATTTTCTTTTTGGTCAAAATATAATTTAAGCCATTTTTTACTAATCTGGCCAAACAAATGAGAGAGAGAAGACATCACCAAATTTTCGACACTGAAATCAGATTTATTTTATTCTTTCAGTCAAAGATGGAGAATCTCTATACAGACAGAAAAACAAGACCAGGAGCTGATTGTGACACAGATCAAGAACTCCTTGTTGCAAAACTCAGACTGAAATTGAATAAAGTGGAGAAAACCCCTATACCATTCATGTATGACATAAGGCAAATTGTTTATGACTATACATTGAAAGTGAGAAGTAGATTTAAGGGACTAGATCTGACAGAGTGGGTGCCTGATAAATTATGGATGAAGGTTCATGATATTGTACAGGAGACAGGAATCAAGATCATCCCCAAGAAAAAGAAATGAAAAAAGCAAAATGGCTTACTGAGGCCTTACAAATAGCTGTGAAAAGAAGGGAAGTGAAAAGTACAGAAGAAAAGGACATTTATACTCATTTGAATGTAGAGTTTCAAAGAAGAGCAAGGAGAAATAAAAAACAGTTCCTCAGTGATCAGTGCAAAGAAATGGAGGAAAGCAATAGAATGGGAAAGACTAGAGATATCTGCAGGATAATTAGAGATAATGAGGGAACATTTTATGCAAAGCTGGGTTCAATAAACGACACAAATGTTAGGAACCAAAGAGAAGCAGAAGATATTAAGAAGAGGTGGCAAGAATACACAGAAGAACTGTACATAAAAGATCTTCAGGACCCAGAATATCACAATGGTGTGATCACTCACCTAGAGTCAGACATCCTGGAATGTGAAGACAAGTGGGCCTTAGGAAGCGTCAGTTCAATTCAGTTCAGTTCAGTCACACAGTCATGTCGACTTTTTGCGACCCCATGAACCACAGCATGACAGGCTTCCATGTCCATCACCAACTCCTGGAGTTCACCCAAAGTCATGTCAATCGAGTCGGTGATGCCATTCAGCCATCTCATTCTCTGTTGTCCCCATCTCCTCCCACCCCCAATCCCTCCCAGCATCAGACTCTTTTCAAATGAGTCAACTCGTCACATGAGGTGGCCAAATTATTGCAGTTTCAGCTTTAGCATCAGTCCTTCCAATGAACACCCAGGATTGATCTCCTTTAGAATGGACTGGTTGGATCTCCTTGCCGTCCAAGAGACTCTCAAGAGTCTTCCCCAGCACCACAGTTCAAAAGCATCAATTCTTAGGTGATCAGCTTTCTTCACAGTCCAACGCTCACATCCATACATGACCACTCGGAAAATGCATAGCCTTGACTAGACGGACGTTGGTTGGCAAAGTAATGTCTCTGGTTTTTAATATGCTATCTAGGCTGGTCATAACTTTCCTTTCAAGGAGTTAGTGTCCTTTAATTTCCTGACTGCAATCAGCATCTGCAGTGATTTTGGAGCCCAAGAAAATAAAATCTGACACTATTTCCACTGTTTCTCCATCTATTTCCCATGAAGTGATGGGACCAGATGCCATGATCTTCGTTTTCTGAATGTTGAGTTTCAAGCCAAACTTTTCACTCTCCTCTTTCACTTTCATCAAGAGGCTTTTGAGTTCCTCTTCACGTTCTGCCATAAGGGTGGTGTCATCTGCATATCTGAGGTTATTGATATTTCTCCCGGCAATCTTGATTCCAGCTTGTGCTTCTTCCAGCCCAGCGTTCCTCATGATGTACTCTGCATATAAGTTAAATAAGCAGGGTGATAATATACAACCTTGACGTACTCCTTTTCCTATTTGCTGTCTGCTGTCAACCAGTCTGCTGTTCCATGTCCAGTTCTGACTGTTGCTTCCTGATCTGCATACATGTTTCTCAAGACGCAGGTCAGGTGATCTGGTATTCCCATCTCTTTCAGAACGTTCCACAGTTTATTGTGATCCACAAAGTTAAAGGCTTTGGCATAGTCAATGAAGCAGAAATAGATGTTTTTCTGGAACTCTCTTGCTTTTTTCATGATCCAGCGGATGTTGGCAATTTGATCTCTGGTTCCTCTGCCTTTTCGAAAACCTGTTTGAATATCTGGAATTTCACGGTTCACATATTGCTGAAGCCTGGCCTGGAGAATTTTGAGCATGACTTTACTAGCGTGTGAGATGAGTTCAGTTGTGCGGTCGTTTGATCATTCTTTGGCATTCCTTTACTTTGGGATTGGAATGAAGACTGACCTTTTCCAGTCCTGTGGCCACTGCTGAGTTTTCCAAATTTCCTGGCATATTGAGTGCAACACTTTTACAGCATCATCTTTCAGGGTTTGAGGTAGCTCAATTGGAATTCCATCTCCTCCACCAGCTTTATTCGTAGTGATGCTCTCTAACGCCCACTGACTTCACATTCCAAGATGTTTGGTTTCAGGTGAGTGATCACACCATCGTGATTATATTGATATTGAAGATCTTTTATGTGCAGTTCTTCTGTGTATTTTTGCCACCTCTTCTTAATATCTTCTGCTTCTGTTAGGTCCATACCAATTCTGTCCTTTACTGAACCCATCTTTGCATGAAATTTTCCTTTAATATCTCTAATTTTCTTGAAAAAATCTCTTGTTTTTCCTAATTTGTTGTTTTCCTCTATTTCTCTGCATTGATCGCTGAGGAATGCTTTCTTATCTCTCCTTGCTATTCTTTGGAAATCTGCATTCAGATGTTTATATCTTTCCTTTTCTCCCTTGCCTTTCACTTCTTTTTTTTTCACAGTTATTTGCAAGGCTTCCTCAGACAGTCATTTTGCTTTTTTGCATTTATTTTCCATAGGGATTATCTTTGTCCCTGTCTCCCGTACAATGTCATTAACCTCCGTCCAGAGTTCACCAGGCACTCTATCAGATCTAGTCCCTTAAATCTATTTCTCACTTCCACTGTATAATCATAAGGGATTTGACTTACGTCATATCTGAGTGGTCTAGTGGTTTGCCCTACTTTCTTCCACTTAAGTCTGAATTTGGCAATAAAGAGTTCGTGATCTGAGCCACAGTCAGCTCCTGATCTTTTTTTTTTGCTAACTGAATAGAGATTATCCATCTTTGGCTGCAAAGAATATAATCAATCTGATTTCGGTTTTGACCATCTGGTGATGTCCATGTGTAGAGTCTTCTTTTCTGCTGTTGGAAGCGTTTGTTTGCTCTGACCAGTGCGTTCTCTTGACAAAACTCTATTAGACTTTGCCCTGCTTCATTCCGTGCTCCAAGGCCAAATTTGCCTGTTACTTCAGGTGTTTCTTGACTTCCTACTTTTGCATTCCAGTCCCCTATATGAAAAGGACATCTTTTGGGGGTGTTAGTTCTAAAAGATCTGGTAGGTCTTCATAGAATCGTTCAACTTCGGTTTCTTCAGCATTACTGGTTGGGGAGTAGACTTGGATTACGGTAATATTGAATAGTTTGCCTTGGAAACGAACAGAAATCATTCTGTCGTTTTTAAGATTTCATCCAAGTACTGCATTTTTGACTCTTTCGTTGATTATGATGGCTACTTCATTTCTTCTAAGGGATTCCTGCCCCCAGTAGTAGATATTATTGTCATCTGAGTTAAATTCACCCATTCCAGTCCATTTTAGTTCACTGATTATTAGAATGTCGACGTTCACTCTTGTCATCTCCTGTTTCACCACTTCCAATTTGTCTTGATTCATGGACCTAACATTCCATGTTCCTATGCAATATTGCTCTTTGCAGCATCGGACCTTGCTTCTATCATCAGTCACATCCACAACTGGGTATTGTTTCGCTTTGGCTCTATCGCTTCATTCTTTCAGGAGTTATTTCTCCACTGATCACCAGTAGCATACTGGGCACCTACCAACCCTGGGAATTCTTTATTCTGTATCCTATCATTTTGCCTTTTGATACTGTTCATGGGGTTCTCAAGGCAAGTATACTGAAGTGGTTTGCCATTCCCTTCTCCAGTTTACCACATTCTGTCAGAGACCTCTCCACCATGACCCGTCCGTCGTGGGTGGCCCCACCTGGCATGGCTTAATATCATTGAGATAGACAGGACTGTGGTCCATATGATCAGATCACCAATTTTTTTGTGATTATGTTTTCCTTGTGTCTGCCCTCTAATGCCCCCTCCCAATACCTACCGTCTTATTTGGTTTTCACTTACCTTGGTCGTGGAATATCTCTTCACAGCTGCTCCAGCAAAGTGACGCTGCTGTACCTTACACTGGACGAGGGGTATCTCCTCAAGGCCACCCCTCCTGACCTTGAATTTGGAGTAGCTCCTCTCGGCCTTCCTGTGCCCGCGCAGCCACTGCCTCCTGGGCATGGGACAGCTGCTCTCAGCCACCGCCCTGACCTTGGGCATGGGGTAGCTCTTCTCGGCCATGCTTCTGCGTGTGGTCGGTTGTGCCAGAGCCAGTGTCTCTCGCGTCTGCACCGCTGGAACCGACGTCTCTCACGTCACTATGCACAAAGTTAGTGTAGGTGATGGAATTCCATTTGAGCTATTTCAAATCCTGGAAATTGTTGCTGTGAACGTTCTACACTCGATATGTCAGCAAATCTGAAAAACTCAGCGGTGGCCACAGGACTGGAAAAGGTCAGTTTTCATTCCAATCCCTAGGAAAGGTAATGCCAAAGAATGCTCAAACTACAGCATAATTGCTCTCATCTCACATGCTAATCATGTGGTGCTAGAAAGTGTCTTTAAAAACTAGAACGTGACTTGGCCCACAGAGGCCCATAGAGTCATATCTACAGTCTTTCCAAAGGTATGTACAGATGTGAGAACACCAAGGGTTTATTAATTGTGAACTGCTCTTCTGGGGAAGACTTGTGAGATTCTTTTGAACTGCAGGAATACCAAACAAATGAATTGTAAAGAAAATCGACTTTGAAGACTCATTGGAAGGATTGATGCTGAAAGTAAAACCCTGAAGCTTTGTCCACCTGAGTCAAAGAGCTGACTCATTAGAAAAGACCCTGATCTTTAGAAAATGTTGAAAGCAGGAGGATCAGTGAGTGAGAGAGGATGAGATATTTGCAGATCATCAATGATGCAAAAAACATGGTCTCTGGAAAACTATGTGAGACAGTGAGGCCCAGAGAGGCGTCTTTTGCTAGAGTCCAAGGGGATACAAAGAATCAAAAATGGCTTAGTGGCCATGTTTGAACAGAACAACAGCATTTCAATTAATTAATAAAATGGGTCTTGCAGGCTTGCAGTTGGTCCCAAATTATCAGAGGAATATGAGGACAAGACCACTCTCTCACCAGCAAATCATCTAAGCATCGACTGCACATGGAAGAACTTCCAGAAAACAATCTGGGAAAACTGTTGACTAGTCCAAGATACCCAGAAGTCAACATGTTTCTTTTTTTTTTCCAAGAGGAGCTAGGGGAAAATAAAAGACACAAAGACAAAGTATTTAGGGCTGAGGCTGGTCTTGGAGAGGAAGTTGTAAATAAGAAGAAGCTTGCAGACAATTGCAAACCCTCTCAGATCAGTGACAGTGGAGAACTCAGGGATCGCATAGGGCAGCATAACAAATGGAAAAAAAAACAAAAGCAAATGTGCCTAATTGTAATTACCAGTGGAGAAACATCTCAGATACTCCTGTCCACCATCACTGAGGTGGACCTGGGAGGGATGCCTGGGCTCTATAATATGACCTAAGTTAAGGACTAAGCATTAACGCTCTGAGGATGATCTGACAGAGCTAAGATGATATAGCAACCAAAACCATGGGAACACCAGAGACAAAAATGCAAAAAAGGACCTTTCTTGAGAGAAATCTATATGGCCACATAGTGAAAACAGACACTCAGAACAAAAGATTGCAGATTACAAAATATCAAAGATGTGCAATCAGGCTGCCATTTATGGTCCTTTCCTCCACGGAGGCAGAGAGAAATGTTTGCATCAGATAGAGGCAGAAGGCACGTGGCTGCTGTTATATCAGCCCCAGAGATCACATCTCCCACCAAGCTCTGAGCAGGCTTCCAGATACTAACTATGTTTTCCTGGGTTCATGCTCAGATCTCGTAAGCCAGGAGGGTCAAAACATGAGTTCAGCACCCCTCTGGAGACACACGGAATTCTTGCAAATTGTTCTTCTGGCAAAGCCAACAATGAAGGAAATTTACATGGCTGAAAACAGCCTGGAGTTAAAACTCCCCTCCATGTCCTGCCCACCATTCTATGCTAAGCAAAGAATTCTCTCACCTGAAGAAAAAAAAAAAAAAAAAAGGATATTAAGGCTGATTACACCCAACTTCCAATGGGTCCAGCCTATGCCTCATCTCCAAAATTCCTTGCCCCAGACATTTAAGAGATAACTACTCCAAACAACCTTGGAGAACAACAGGTTCCTTTAAGACAGTGACTTTCCTCATATATGTCTATATATAGGCATACTATTTTCTTGGGTTAGTTCAGCAGCTCATTAATCTGACTGCTGCCATTTCTTGCCTCATTAAAGGTGATCTGTTTCTGAAAAGTGCCAGTCTTATTCCTTTTCTGAACCTTGACTTCTCTAACTCCCTTACCCTACAGCAAACCAAGTGGCTGGGACCTGACAGGTACATAAGATGCATGGCCAGTACCTTGCCTGCCACACAGTTGCCTGAGCAGTTTGGGCCTGGGAAGGAAACAAAGCATATAACCCATCGTGTTCAGTGCCCTTGCAGAGCACCTGAGAGGTTGAGTGGCTTAGACTTGGGAAGGGCATGAAACACAAGGCCCACTTTGGGCACTGACCTCGCTGATCACCCAGGAACCTGAGCAGGGTGAACTGAGAATGTCCATGTCACCTATCGCAGTGGCAGGCCCACTGTGGTCTATTTACCTTAAGCACCCCGACCCATATATCGCATCAGTCTTTATTTTCAATGTCCTCCCCCTCACCATTGCACTACTGAGCAAGTGAGGTCATATAAGGGCCTGCCTTCCCCTAGTGTTAGGTGAAAAGTAGTCATGTGTAAACTTGTCACGGAAGAAAATTCCAAACTGAGGAAATAAAAATAAGCAAAGAAGGGTGAACTAACCCAGAAATGACAGGTGCAATAAATTGAAAATCTGATGTTAATGCAGAAAATGTGCAATTCAGGGCAACAATAGCTTTGATAACAAGTAAGTTAGTCTGTCCTTCAGTCCAGTCAGTTTGTAGTATCTGACTCTATGTGATCCAGTGAATCACAGCATGCCGAGTCTCCCTGACCATCACCAACTCCTGGGGTTTACTCACACTCATGTCCATTGAGTCAGTGATGCCATCCAGGCATCACATCCTCTGTCATTCCCTCCTCCTCCTGCCGCCAATCTCTCTAAGCATCAGATCCTTTTCCATTGAGTCAACTCTTAGCATGATGTGGCAAAAGTATTGGAATTTCAGCTTTAGCATCAGTTCTTCCAATGAACACCCAGGACTGATCTCCTTTAAGATGGACTGGTTGGAAAAAGAGACCATCTGACCCTGATCTGACACTACTAAGCTCACAGCAACTCTAGAGAAACTCTTAGATTATTTTTTATTTTATTCATATTTTTATTAATGAAATTTTTTATCTATACCTTATCATTCCCTTAGATTCATTTCTATATACTACACTAAAAGTTTGAGAGTTATTTTGGCTTCTATCATTTTTTCGAGTATTTATAGTACTTTATACAGATATAGATAGCATATTAAAAAGCAGAGACATTACTTTGTCAACGAAGGTCCGTCTAGTCCAGGCTGTGGTTGTTCCAGTGGTCGGTCATGGATGGATGTGAGAATTGGACTGTGAAGAAAGCTGATCGCAGAAGAATTGATGCTTTTGATCTGTGGTGTTGGAGAAAACTCTTGATTGTCCCTTGGACTGCAAGGAGATTCAACCAGTCCATTCTAAAGGGGATCAGTCCTGAATGTTCATTGGAAGGACTGATGCTAAAGCTGAAATTCCATCACTTTGGCCACCTCATGCGAAGAGTTCACTTTCTGGAAAAACCTCTAATGCTGGGAGGGGTTGTGGGCAGGAGAATATGGGGACGAGAGAATGAGATGCCTGGATGGCATCACTAACTAGATGGACATGAGTTTGAGTGAACTCCGGAAGTTAATGATGAACAGGGAGGCCTGAAGGAGAAGGCAATGGCAAGACACTCCAGTACTCTTGCCTAGAAAATCGCATGGATAGAGGAGCCTAGTGAGCTGAAGTCCATGGGGTCACTACTAGTCGGACACGACTGAGTGACTTCTCTTTCAATTTTCACTTTCACACATTGGAGAAGGAAATGGCAAACCACTCCAGTGTTCTTGCCTGGAGAATCCCAGGGATGGTGGAGCCTGGTCAGCTGCCGTCTATGGGGTCGCACAGAGTTGGACGTGACTGAAACGACTTAGCAACAGCAGCAGCAGCGGGGAGGCCTGGCGTGCTGTGATTCATGGGGTCATAGGGAGTCAGACATGACTGAGTGACTGAACTGAACACTTATTCTACTCAAATTCTTCCAGAAATTTGAAGAGTAAGGGAAATTTCCAAACTCATTCTATGAGGCCACCAACACCCTATCAGACAAAGATGGCTTAAGAAAAGAAAACTACAGGCCACTAACACGGATGTACATAGATGCAAAAATCCTTAACAAAATCCTAACAAACAGAATCCAACACCATTTTAAAAAGATCATACTTCATTACTAAGTGTGTTTTATCTCATGGATCCAAGGATTCTTTAATATCCAAAAGTGAATCAATGTAATGCATCATGTTAACAAATTAAATGATAAAAAGCATATAATTATCTTAAGATGCAGTTAGGGTCTTTGACAAAATTCAACATTCATTTATGACAAAATAAATAAATATATAAAACCCTCCAGAAAGAAGGAATATAGGGAACACACCTCAACATAAAAAAGCTACGTATTGCAAACCCACAGCAAAGATGATCCTCAATGGTGAAAAATTGAAAGTATTTATCCTAAAGTCAGGAACGAGACAAGAATGCCCTCTCTCACCACTACTATTAAACACAGATTGGAAATTTTAGCCACAGCAATCAGAGAGGAAAAAGAAATCAAAGAAATCCCTGTTGGAAAAGAAGAATTAAAAATCTCACTCTTTGACGATCTCATGATCTTCTATTAAGAAAACCCTTAAGACTCCACCAGAAAATGGCTAGAGCTAAGCAATAAAAATAGTAACATTGCAGGACGTAAAATTAACACACAGAAATTCCCTGCATACCTACACACTAACAATTAGAAAACAGAAAGTCAAATTAAGGAAACATTCCCATTTACCATTGAAATGAAAAGAATAAAATTCTTAGGAATAAATCTATCTAAAGAAACCAAAGTCCTATATATAGAAAACTAAAAAAACACTGATGAAAGAAATCAAACAGGACATAAATAGATGGAGAAATATACCATGTTTATGGACTGGAAGTAACAAAATAGTGAAAATGAGTATACCACCTAAAGCAATCTATACGTTCAATGCAATCCCTATTAAGCTACCCATGGTATTTTTCACAGAAATATTAACAAATAATGTCACAATTTGTATGGAAATACAAAAAACCTAGAGTAACCAAAGCAATCTTGAGAAGGACGAATGGACCTAGAGGCATGAACCTGCTTGACTTCAGGCTATACTACAAAGCTGTAATCATCATGATTACAACCGTATGGTACTGGTACAAAGATAAATTATAGATCATTGGAACAAATAGAAAGCCCAGTAATGAAGCCACACACCCATGGACAATTTCTCTTTGACAAGGGAGGAAAGTATATACAACGGAAAAAAGTCTCTGAAACAACTGGCCCTAGGAAAACTGGTCATTCCCCTGTAAAAGAATGACACCATCAATGAGGAACCATCTCAGACCGG
Source organism: Moschus berezovskii (assembly GCF_049115385.1). Taxonomy (NCBI): domain Eukaryota; kingdom Metazoa; phylum Chordata; class Mammalia; order Artiodactyla; family Moschidae; genus Moschus; species Moschus berezovskii. The sequence continues at coordinate 19,923,581 of NC_142489.1, read as the reverse complement.
TCAGAATGTATACTACCCAGAAGTCTACACAAAATAAATTCTGGAGTGGTGTGGAGAAAGGAGATCCCTCTTACACTGTTGGTGGGACTGCAAACTAGTACAGGCACTATGGAGAACATTGTGGAGATTAGCTAAAAAATTGGGAACAGTACTGCCCTATGATCCCACTGCCTGACATACCCACCAAGGAAACCAGAATTGAAACAGACACGTGTATCCCGAAGTTCATCACAGCACTGTTTATAATAGCCAGGACATGGAAGCAACATAGACATCCACTGGCAGAAGAATGGATAAGAAATCTTAGGTACATATACACAAAGGAAAATTACTCAGTCATTAAAAAGATTTAATTTGAATCAGTTCTAATGAGGTAGATGAAACTGAAGCCTATTACACAGATAAAAGTAAGTCAGAACAAAACTATGGTACACTAATGTATATAATGGAATTTCAAAATATGATATCAATTACACTATAGGCGAGATGGCAATAGAGACACAAATGTATAGAACAGTCTTTTGGACTCTGTGGGAGAAGGCGAGAGTGGGATGACTTGAGAGGACAGCATTGATACATACATATTATCATATGTGAAACAGATCACCAGTTTGGGTTCGATACATGAAACAAGGTGCTCAGGATTGGTGCACTGGGATGACCTGGAGGTTTGGGATGGGAGTGAGGTGGAAGGCATGTTCACATCAAGAACAAAGTAAAAACATGGCTGATTCATGTCAAGGTATGGAAAACCCACATCAATATTATAAGTAGATCCCACTTAAATAATTTTTTAAAATGTACTAAAAAAAAAAAAAAAAAAAAAACGCCTGTTGGACTTCTTCAGTGATCCAGGGGTTTACGAATTTGTCTGTCAATGCAGGGGACATGGGTTTGATTCTTGGTCTGAGGAAACCTCACATACTACCAAAGTAGGTAAGCCTGTGTGCCCCCAACTACTGAACCTGAGAGCCCCAGAGCTTGTGCTCCAGAAGAGAAGGCATTGTCATGAGAAGCTGGCTCACTGCAATGAAGATTAACCCAAATCACTGCAACTAGAGAAACATTGTGTACAGCAATGTAGATTCATTGTAGCCATAAATAAATAAATAACTACTAAAAATTATGAATAAATGAACTCTAGATACATAAATTTCTTCCATGTAATGTGAAATTTTTGTATTTCATTGAATATCCAGATGCTGATTTACTACTTGAAATATGGAGTTCCTGTATTTCAAATATGAAAACCAAGGGCAATATTTCTAAACAAAATATAAATTGTCTATATTTCATATATAAGTATCTTAGTGTAGATTTTCCTATATGATTCTGTAAATTTCACATATGAAAACCTAGGTGTCAGTTCTATTTGAAAGTTGGAATTCTCTGTAATTCACATTTTAAATTCAGGATGGCTATGTTTCCTACTACTAATATGGAATTCCCTATATTTGTATGAAAAGCTGGATGTAGATTTTTGTAGATGAAGAATGCAAGTTTCTTTATTTCAATTCTTTATCATCAAAGCTACCAGGGAACTTTAATAGACTTAGGAAAACCTCCAAGATTTTATAAAATTAACACCAAAAATAGATGTCCTTTTCATTATTGCTGTGCTGTAAAAACAGGAAATCAAGCGATACGTGGAGTAACAGGCAAGTTTGGACTTCAGGAAAAAAGTGATGCAGAACAACGGCTAAAGGCAGAGTTTTGCAAATAGAAAGGTTAAAAATGGAAACAGTGACAGACAGTGTTCTTGGGTTCCAAAATCGCTGGGGACAGTGATTACAGCCGTGACAATAAAAGACTCTCACTCCCAGGAAGAAAAGCTATGACAAGCCTAAACACAATGTACAGAGAAGCAGAGACATCGCTTTGTCGACAAAGCTCCATATAGGCAAAACTAGGTTCTTTTCCAGTGGATATGTATGGATGTCTCTCATGTGTGGCCCTACACAACATGTAGTTTCACTGACTTAGACAAGGCAGTGGTCCATGTGATGGATTGGTTAGGTTTCTCTTATTGTGGTTTCACTCTTTCTGCCCTTGAATGCCCTCTCTCAGCACCTACCATCTTACTGGGGTTTCTCTTACTTTGGACGTGGAGTATCTCTTCACTGCTCCTACAGCAAAACACAACCTCTGCTCCTTACATTGGGTGTGGGATATCTCCTCTTGACTGCTGGCTGCTCCAGTGCCATAAAGCCACAACTCACTTCTCCAGCCAATTGGGAAAACTAAGCAATGGCCAATGAATGGAAAAGGACAGTTTTCATTCCAAGCCGCAAGAAAGGCAATGCCAAAGAATACTCAAACTACCAAACAATTACCTTCATTTCACGTGCTAGTAAAGTAATGCTCAAAATTCTCCAAGGCAGGCTTCAACAATATGTCAATCGGGAACTTCCAGATGTTCAAACTGGTTTGGAAAGGGCAAAGGAATTGGAGATCAAATTGCAAGCATCTGCTGGATCACTGAAACAAACAAACAAACAAGAGAGTTCCAGAAAACATCTATTTCTGCTTTATTGACTATGCCAAAGCCATTGACTCTCTGGATCACAATAAACTGTGGAAAATTCTTCAATAGATGGCAATATCTTCATTCAACAAACATGAGTCTGAGCAAAGAGTTGGAGATAAGGAAGGGCAGGGAACCCTGGGGTGCTGCTGTCCATGTTCTTGCAGAATTGGGTATGGCTGATCAACTGTAAAACTGCAATAACTCAGTTTCACATTTGTCAATCAGGAGGAGATTTTCGAAACTGAAATATGGAATTCTGTATATGCCCTTAGAAAAATTAGATGCTTCTTTATGAATTATGGGCATCTCTCGGTTTCATTTATGAAAGTCTGGTTGGATATTTTACTTCTTAAACTATGAGGGATTCAATTACTCAGGCACCCAAATTTTAATAAAAATATGTTTACATATAGTATGGAGTATTTTCCATTTCAAATGTGAAAATCAATGTATGCATGTCCTTATGGGATCTATTTCACATACGACGATAGGCACACTGTTGAATTTTCTGTTTCTTGTGTTGAAGTCTGACACCAGACAGTCCTTCAGCAAAGATGAAATTCTCAGTTTCACATATGAATATCTAGTGCAGATTTTAAGACATGAATTATGAAAGTCTCTATAATTCATATTTGAAAATAGGGGGACCGAGTTTCCTTACATGAAAATTCTTGGCATATCACATATGAAGATTTTTTTGAATGAATTTTCCAATTTTTTGTATTACAGTTGTGAAATTCTGAATGCAGAGTTGTATGCAGGGAATATGAAAATCTCTATTTCATGTCTCAAAATACGGTCACTGATTTTCAACCTGAGTAGTGGAATTTTTTATATTTCTCATTTGAAAATTTGTGTGCTGACATTCCTTCAAGAAATATGGAATACTGTGGGTTTAACATTTATAAAACAGGCATCTGTTTGCCTACAATAAATATGGAATTTTTGTGTCAGACTTTCATACATAATTTTTGCAATATTCAACGATTTAGAAATTAAGATCTGGGCCAAATAGACAAATGTACATAATTTATGTTGCCTGAAAGAAAATATGGCCACATAATTCCCTACTTAAATTTAGTATTCTCTATATTAAAATTTGAAAGACTGGGTGAAAATATCCCTACATGATAAAGGAAAAAATCTATATTTATTTTGAAAATCTGGGTGCCGATATTTCTACATGAATTAGGTAAATCACTATAGCAAAATTTGGATTTCTAGGTTGTGTTGTCCCCACATGAAATATAAGATCTGAATATTTCACATATGGAAATCTGGATGCCATTTTTACCTGCGTGAAATATGGAGTAAAATTATAAATTTCTGCATGCAGATTTTACTACATGATGCTCTAAAATTTATAAATATGTCATTAGAAAATCTGGGTGTCCGTTTGCCTACATTAAATATGAAATTGTCAATATTTCCAAGACCTAAAACTGAGCACAGGTGTTGTTACATGAAATATGTAATTTTTTTTATTTCCCTTTGGAAAATCTGGTTTTAGACTTTCCAGCATGAGAGACAGACTATATGGAATTCATGTATAAAAGGTGGCTACTAGAAACTCTTACATGAATTATGGAATAAATGTTATTTCATGTATAAAAATTAAAGTACATATATTCTTGCAAGAAGCACAGTATTATCAAGTGAATGTTAAGGTTGAATAGAAAACAAAATTCTGTAAAATAATTATCCGTAGGTTAAAAATAAATAAACTAAAAAATTGCCCAAAGTATGGTTTTCTGTATATTTTATACTTCATCATCTAGATGTAGATGTTTGCAACTGAAATAAGGAATATTCTATATCTCCCATATTTAAAATTGTAAGCAGAGTCTCTGATTGGCAGTAATGAATTCTCTATAATTGATGGATGAAAAACTGCGGAGGAATTTTGGACATGGAAAGCTGGGATTTTTGTTCTTTCACATGTGAAAACCAGGGTACACGTGGTCTTATAAGCCATGAACTGTACTTATTTCAGATATGAAAATTTAGTGTAATAATTTTACATGAAATATGCATCTAGTCAAAGCTGTTGTTGATCCAGAAGTTATGTATGCATGTGAGAGGTGGACTAAAAAGAAATCTGAGCAGGAAAATTAATGCTTTTGAACTGTGGTGTTGGAGAAGACTCTTGAGAGTCTCTTGGATGCCTAGGAGAAATCCAACCAGACCATCCTAAAGGATATCAGTCCTGAATATTCCTTGTAAGGACTGGGGCTAACGGTGAAACTCCAATACTTTGGCCACCTGATGTGAAGAATGGACTCATTGGAAAAGACCCTGCTGCTGGGAAAGGTACAAGGTGAGAGGAGGAGGGCCAACAGAATATAGTTGGATGGCATACCGAATCAATGGACATGAGTTTGAGTAAACTCAGTGAGTTTGTGATGGATAAGGAGACCTGACATGCTGCAGTTTATGGGGATGTAAAGATTTGAACAGGACTGAGCCACAAAACTGATCTCAACTGAACATGGACCTGTCCATCTGAATAAGAATCAGTTTTCCCTCAGTTAGTCTCTCCCATCAGGAAGCTTCCACAAGCCTCTTATCTTTATCCATCAGAGGGAAAACAGAATGAGAATGATAATCACAGAAAACTAATCAAACTGATCACCTGGTCCGTAGCCTTGTCTAACTCAATGAAACTATGAGCCAGGCATGTAGGGCCACCCAAGATGGCCGCGTCATAGTGAAGGGTTCTGGCAAAATGTGACTGGTGATGGAATGAATTCTGATGCTGTAAAGAGTAATATTGCATAGGAACCTGGAAGGTTCAGTTCAGTTCAGTTCAGTTCAGTTCAGTCGCTCAGTCGTGTCCGACTCTCCGCGACCCCATGAATCACAGCACGCCAGGCCTCCCTGTCCATCACCAACTCCCGGAGTACACTCAAACTCATGTCCACAGAGTCGGTGATGCCATCCAGCCATCTCATTCTCCGTCGTCCCCTTCTCCTCCCGCCCCCAACCTTTCCCAGCATCAGAGTCTTTTCCAGTGAGTCAACTCGTCTCATGAGGTGGCCAAAGTATTGGAGTTTCAGCTTTAGCATCAGTCCCTCCAATGAACATCCAGGATTGATCTCCTTTAGAATGGACTGGTTGGATCTCCTTGCAGTATAAGGGACTCTCAAGAGTCTTCTCCAACACCACAGTTCAAAAGCATCGATTCTTCGGCGATCAGCTTTCTTCACAGTCCAACTCTCACATCCATACATGACCACGGGAAAAACCATTGCCTTGACTAGACGGACCTTGGTCGGCAAAGTAATGTCTCTGCTTTTTAATATACTATCAAGGTTGGTCATAACTTTCCTTCCAAGGAGCAAGCGTCTTTTAATTTCATGGCTGCAATCAGCATCTGCAGTGATTTTGGAGCCCAAAAAAACAAAGTCTGACACTGTTTCCACTGTTTTTCCATCTATTTCCCATGAAGTGATGGGACCAGATGCCATGATCTTTGTTTTCTGAATGTTGAGCTTCAAGCCAACCTTTTCACTCTCCTCTTTCACTTTCATCAAGAGGCTTTTGAGTTCCTCTTCACTTTTTGCCATAAGGGTAGTGTCATCTGCATATCTGAGGTTATTGATATTTCTCCCAGCAATCTTGATTCCAGCTTGTGCTTCTTCCAGCCCAGCGTTCCTCATGATGTACTCTGCATATAAGTTAAATAAGCAAGGTGACAATATACAACCTTGAAGCACTCCTTTTCCTATTTGGAACCAGTCTGTTGTTCCATGACCGGTTCTAACTGTTGCTTCCTGACCTGCATACAGGTTTCTCAAGAGGCAGGTCAGGTGGTCTGGGATTCCCATCTCTTTAAGAATGTTCCACAGTTTATTGTGATCCACACAGTCAAAGGCTTTGGCATAGTCAATGAAGCAGAAATAGATGTTTTTCTGAAACTCTCTTGCTTTCTCCATGATCCAGCGGATGTTGGCAATTTGATCTCTGGTGCCTCTGCCTTTTCTAAAACCTGCTTGAACATCTGGGAGTTCACGGTTTACATACTGCTGAAGCCTGGCTTGGAGAATTTTGAGCATGACTTTACTAGCGTGTGAGATGAGTGCAATTGTGCGGTAGTTTGAGCATTCTTTGGCATTGCCTTTCTTTGGGATTGGAATGAAGACTGACCTCTTCCAGTCCTGTGGCCACTGCTGAGTTTTCCAAATCTGCTGGCATATTGAGTGCAGCACTTTCACAGCATCATCTTTCAAGACTTGAAATAGCTCAACTGGAATTCCATCACCACCACTAGCTTTGTTCGTAGTGATGCTTTCTAAGGCCCACTTGACTTCACATTCCAAGATGTCTGGCTCTAGGTCAGTGATCACATTATCGTGACTATCTTGGTCGTGAATATCTTTTTTGTACAGTTCTTCTGTGTATTCCTGCCACCTCTTCTTAATATCTTCTGCTTCTGTTAGGTCCATACCATTTCTGTCCTTTATCGAGCCCATCTTTGCATGAAAAGTTCCCTTGGAATCTCTAATTTTCTTGAAGAGGTCTCTTGTTTTCCCTATTCTGTTGTTTTCCTCTATTTCTTTGCATTGATCACTGAGGAAGGCTTTCTTATCTCTCCTTGCTATTCTTTGGAACTCTGCATTCAGATGCTTATATCTTTCCTTTTCTCCTTTGCTTTTCGCCTCTCTTCTTTTTACAGCTATTTGTAAGGCCTCCTCAGACAGCCATTTCGCTCTTTTGCATTTCTTTTCCATGGGGATGGTCTTGGTCCCTGTCTCCTGTACAATGTCACGAACCTCCGTCCAGAGTTCATCAGGCACTCTATCAATCAGATCTAGTCCCTTAAATCTATTTCTCACTTCCACTGCATAATCATAAGGGATTTGATTGAGGTCATATCTGAATAGTCTAGTGGTTTTCCCTACTTTCTTCAATTTAAGTCTGAACTTCGCAATAAGGAGTTCATGATCTGAGCCACAGTCAGCTCCTGGTCTTGTTTTCGCTAACTGTATACAGCTTCTCCATCTTTGGTTGCAAAGAATATAATCAATCTGATTTCGGTGTTGACCATCTGGTGATGTCCATGTGTAGAGTCTTCTCTTGTGTTGTTGGAAGAGGGTGTTTGCTATGACCAGTGCATTCTCTTGACAAAACTCTATTAGCCTTTGCCCTGCTTCATTCCGTGCTCCAAGGCCAAATTTGCCAGTTACTCCAGGTGTTTCTTGACTTCCTACTTTTGCATTCCAGTCCCCTAGAATGAAAAGGACATCTTTTTTGGGTGTTAGTTCTAAAAGGTCTTGTAGGTCTTCATAGAACCGATTAACTTCGGCTTCTTCAGCATTACTGGTTGGGGCATAGGCCTGGATTACTGTAATATTGAATGGTTTGCCTTGGAAACGAACAGAAATCATCCTGTCATTTTTAAGATTGCATCCAAGTACTGCATTTCGGACTCTTTTGTTGACCATGATGGCTACTCCATTTCTTCTAAGGGATTCCTGCCCACAGTAGTAGATATAATGGTCATCCGAGTTAAATTCACCCATTCCAGTCCATTTTAATTCACTGATTCCTAGAATGTCGACGTTCACTCTTGCCATCTCCTGTTTGACCACTTCCAATTTGCCTTGATTCATGGACCTAACATTCCAGGTTCCTATGCAATATTGCTCTTTACAGCACCGGACCTTGTTTCTATCATTGGTCACATCCACAACTGGGTATTGGTTTTGCTTTTGCTCCATCCCTTTATTCCTTCTATAGTTATTTCTCCACTGAGCTCCAGTAGCATACTGGGCACCTACCGACCTGGGGAATTCCTCATTCAGTATCCTATCATTTTGCCCTTTGTTACTGTTCACGGGGTTCTCAAGGCAAGTATACTGAAGTGGTTTGCCATTCCCTTCTCCAGGGGACCACATTCGGCTGTGGTCCATGTGATTAGATCAGCTAGTTTCCTGTGATTATGATTTCAGTTTGTCTGCCCTCTGGTGCCCCCTAGCAATACCTACCGTCTTATTTCGGTTTCTCTTACCTTGGTCGTTGAAAATCTCTTCACAGCCGCTCCAGCAAAGTGCAGCTGCTGTACCTTACCTTGGACGAGGGGTATCTCCTCAAGGCCCCCCCTCCTGACCTTGAACGCAGAGTAGCTCCTCTCGGCCCTCTTAGGTCCGTGAATTAAGGTCATTCAGAAGGGGTCAAACAGATGATAGCATGAGTGAACATCGACATTTTAGGCCACCTGAAAGGGTGATCATCAGAAACAACCAAGGAATCTGTCAATGCGCATATATTTTCAAAACCTCTTTTTGTCACCTTCTTAAGGACTAAGAATTTCTAACGTGAACATGCTTAGTCAATTGGGTCGTACTGTCTTTTACTAGAGAGATGCCTGTGTCCAGGCAGAATAAAACAAACCTCCAGGAAGATTGCATTATCATGATGTTTATCATGATGGTGCTGCTACTTGCAAATGACATTGGTACATGTCACTCTGAACCTGTTGGCCCCAAATGACTCCAAAAAGCACATGAAATGGGGGAAGCAGGTTATCCTTCCTTCCTAAGTAAGGAAACCTAAAGGTTATCCAGGGTCTGAGCATGGGTGAAAACATGTCAGGCTGAATTTTTCAAAGGGTTTCACTGTCAGGTAGTTGTTGTGTCTCAGCTGCCAAGTCATGTCCTTGTCATCACCGTTTGCCTCCCTAGGGACTGCAGCATGCTACATTTCCCTTTCCCACACTATCTCCTGCAGTTTGTCCAAAATATGAATTTAGGCTTCTCCTAAAGCTAGCATTTCAACTTTATCAGAAAAGATTTCTAGTCAGTCTGGGCATCTATACCACTTTACTTTGTAGGAGTGGTGTACAGAGAAATAGTACCGGGTGTGGGCTGGTTAGGGCCTTGAAGTCTGGATAAAAAGGAGAAACACACCGAATACCTCTATTGCCTTTTTCTTTGCATGGAGACATTGTACTCCTAACAAATGGTATTTCACCTGTCCTGTTTAAAGTCTTGGCACTACACTTTGACTTTGTTTTCACCAGTCGAGATCTCTATTTTCCTTACATGAGACTATATTTTCCTCATATTTACAGCTTATACCATGAAAAAGATATTAAGAAGAGGTGGCAGGAACACCGGGAAGAACGGTACCAAAAAGATCTTCACAATTCAGATAATCGCGATGGTGTGGTCACACACCTAGAGACTGACATCCTAGAACATAAATTCAAGTGTGCGTTAGGAAGTCTCATTAGGTACAAAGCTAGTGGGCTTGATGGAATTTCACTTGAGCTGTTCCAAATCTTAAAACATGATGCTGTGAAAGTGTTGTACTCAATATAAAAGCAAATTTGGAAAACTCAAAAGTGGCCATAGGACTGGAAAATATCAGTTTTAATTCCAATTCCAAAGAAAAGCAATGCCAAAAAATGTTCATACTACCAAACGATTGTATTCATCTCACAAGGTAGTAAAGTAATGCACAAAAACCTCCAAGCCAGACTTCAACAATACATGAACTGTGAAATTCGAAATGTTCAAGCTGGTTTTAGAAAAGACAGAGGAACCAGAGATCAAATTGCCAACATCTTCTGGATCATTGAAACAGAAAGCGACTTCAGCTTTATTAACTGTGCCAAAGCCTTTGTGTGTATCACAATAAACTGTGGTGAACTGTTCAAGAGATGGAAATACCACCTGCCTTTTGAGAAATCTGTATGCTGTTCAGGAAGCAACAGTTAGAACTAGACATGGAACAACAGACTGGTTCAAAATAGGAAAAGGAGGATGTCAACGCTGTATTGTCACCCTGATTATTTAACTTTTATGCAGAGTACATCAAGAAAAATATGAACTGGATGAAGAACTAGCTGGAATAAAGATTGCTGAGAGAAATGCTGATAACCTCAGAGATGCTTATGACACCACCCTTATGGCAGAAAGCGAAGATCTAAAAACTCTCTTGATGAAAATGATAAAGAAGAGTGAAAAATGCTAGCTTAAAGCTGAACATTCAGAAAACGAAAATCTTGGCATATGATTCCATATTTTTATTTTATTTTCTTTTTGAAGGCAAATTACTTTACATTAATACATTGGTTGGTTTTTCCATACATTGAAACGAATCTGCCCCGGGTGTACATGTGTTCCCCCTCATGAACCCCCCTCCCAACTCCCTGTTACCCATATCCTCCCTCCAGGTCATCCCCGTGCACCAGCCCCAAGCATCCTGTATCATGCGTCGAACCTGGACTGGTGATTCTTTTCATATATGATAATATACATGCTACAATGCCATTCTCTCAAATCATCCCACCTTCACCCTCTCCCACAGAGTCCCAAAGACTGTTCTATACACCTATGTCTCTTTTGCTATCTCGTATGCAGCCATAAAATTAAAAGACGCTTACTCCTTGGAAGGAAAGCTATGACCAACCTTGAGAGCATATTAAAAAGCAGAGACATTACTTTGCCAACAAAGTCATGTCTAGTCAAGGCTATGGTTTTTCCCATGGTCATGTATGGATGTGATAGTTGGACTATGAAGAAAGTTGATCGCCAAAGAATTGATGCCTTTGAAGTGTGGTATTGGAGAAGACTCTCGAGAGTCCCTTGGACTGCAAGGACATCCAACCAGTCCATTCTAAAGGAGATCAATCCTGGGTGTTCATTGGAAGGACTGATCCTAAAGCTGAAACTGCAATACTTTGGCCACCTCATGCGATGAGTTGACTCACTGGAAAAGACTCTGATGCTGGGAAGTGTTCGGGGAGGGAGGAGAAGGGGACGACCGAGAATGAGATGGCTGGATTGCATCACCGACTCTGTGGACATGGACATGAGTTTGAGTGAACTGCAGGATTTGGTGATGGACAGGGAGGCCTGGCGTCCTGTGATTCATGGGGTAGCGGAGAGTCAGACACGACTGAGCGACTGAACTGAACTGAACTGATACGGGGTTAAGGTTACCATCCTTCTAAATTCCGTATATATGCATTACTATGCTTCATTGATGTTTTTCTTTCAGGCAGACTTCACTCTGTGTAATAGGCTCCAATTTCATCCACCTCTTTAGAACTGACTCAAATGCATTCTTTTTGATGGCTGAAAAATACTCCATTGTGTGTATGTACCAAAGCTTTCTGATCCATTCATCTGCAGACGGACATCTAGGTTTCTTCCATGTCCTCGCTATTATAAACAGTCCTTCAATGAATATTGGAGTACATGTGTTTCATTTCTCGTTTCCTCGATGTCTACGTGCAGGAGTGCGATTGCTGGATCATATGGCAGTTCTATTTCCAGTTTTTTGAGGAATCTCCACACTGTTCTCCATAGTGGCTGTACTAGTTTGCATTCCCACCAACAGTGTAAGAGGGTTCCCTTCTCTCCACACCCTCTCCAGCATTTATTGCACTTAGACTTTTGGATAGCAGCCATTCTGACTGGTGTGAAATGGTATCTCGCTGTGGTTTTGATTTGCATTTCTCTGATTATGAGGGATGTTGAGCATTTTTTCATGTGTTTGTTAGCCATCTATATGTCTTCTTTGGAGAAATGTCTGTTTAGTTCTTTGGCCCATTATTTGATTGCTGCTGCTGCTAAGTAACTTCAGTCGTGTCCGACTCTGTGTGACCCCATAGACGGAAGCCCACCAGGCTCCCCCGTCCCTGGGATTCTCCAGGCAAGAACACTGGAGTGGGTTGCCATTTCCTTCTCCAATGTGTGAAAGTGGAAAGTGAAAAGTGAAAGTGAATTCGCTCAGTCGTGTCCGACCCTTAGCGACCCCACGGACTGCAGCCTACCAGGCTCCTCCATCCATGGGAATTTCTAGGCAATAGTACTGGAGTGGCTTGCCATTGCCTTCTCCGATTATTTGATTAGGTCATTTATTTTTCTGGAATGGAGCTGCAGGAGCTGCTTGTATATTTTGGAAATTAATTATTTGTCAGTTGTTTCACTTGCTATTAATTTCTCCCATTCTGAAGGCTGCCTTTTCACCTTGCTTATAGTTTCCTTTCCTGTGTAGAAGGTTTTGATTTTAATTAGGTCTTGTTTGTTTATTTTTGCTTTTATTTCCAATATTCTGGGAGGTGGGTCATGGAGGATCCTGCTGTAATTTATGTTGGAGAGTGTTTTGCCTACGTTCTCCTCTAGGAGTTTTACAGTTTCTGGTCTTAACATTTAGATCTTTAGTCTATTTTGAGTTTGTTTTTGTGTATGGTGTTAGGAAGTGATCTAGTTTCATTCTTTTACAAGTGGCTGACCAGTTTTCCCAGCACCACTTGTTGAAGAGACTGTCTTTTCTCCATTTTATATTCTTGCCTCCTTTATCAAAGATAAGGTGTCCATAGGTGCCTGGGTTTATCTCTGGGCTTTCTATTTTATTTCATTGATCTATATTTCTGTCTTTATGCCAGTACCATACTGTCTTGATGACTGTGGCTTTGTAGTAGAGCCTGAAGTCCGGCAGGTTAATTACCCCAGTTCCATTCTTCTTCCTCAAGATTACTTTGGCTATCCAAGTTTTTTTTTTTTTTTTTTTTTGGTATTTCCATACAAATTGTGAGATTATTTGTTCTAGTTCTGTGAAAAATATCATTGGTAGGTAGCTTGATAGGGATTGCATTGAATGCATAAATTACTTTCAGTATTATACTCATTTTTAAAATAATTATTCTTCCAATCCACGAACACGGTACATTTCCCCATATATTAGTGTCCTCTTTGATTACTTCCACTAGTGTTTTATAGTTTTCTATGTACAAGTCCTTTGTTTCCTTAGATAGATATTTTCCTAAGTATTTAATTCTTTTTGTTTCAACAGTGAATGGAATAATTTCCTTTATTTATTTTTCTATTTTCTCATTATTAGTGTATAGGATTGCAAGGGATTTCTGTGTATTGATTTTATATCCTGCAACTTTACTGTATTCATTGATTAGCTCTAGTAGTTTTCTGGTAGAGTCTAGGGTTTTCCATGCAGAGGATCATGTCATCAGCGAATACTGAAAGTTTTACTTCTTTTCCATTTGTATTCCTTTTATGTATTTTTCTGCTCTGATTGCTGTAGCCAAAACTTCCAGAACTATGCTGAATAGTAGTGGTGAGAGAACCCTTGTCTTGTTCCTGACTTTAGGGGAAATGCTTTCAGTTTTTCACCATTGAGGATAATGTTTGCTGTGGGTTTGTCATATATAGCTTTTATTATGTTGAGATATGTCCCTTCTATTCCCACTTCCTGGAAGGTTTAATCATAAATGGATGCTGAATTTTGTCGAAGTCTTCCTCTGCATCTTTTGAGATACTCATATGATTTTTATTTTTAATAAAAATAAAATGTTAATGTGGTGTATTACGTTGATTGATTTCTGGATATTGAAGAATCCTTGTGTTGTTGGATTCTGATTGTGATAATTTTCTTAAGGAGTTTTGCATCTATGTTCATCAGTGATATTGGCCTGTAGTTTTCTTTTTTTTTAGGGTCTTTGCCAGGTTTTGGGATTAGGGTGATGATGGCCTCATAGAATGAGTTTGGAATTTTCCCTTCCTCAGCATTTTTCTGGAAGAGTTTGAGTAGAATAGGTGTTAGCTCTTCTCTAAATTTCTGGCTGAATTCAGCTGTGAAGCCATCTGGACCTGGGCTTTTGTTTGCTGGAAGATTTCTTATTACAGCCTCTAATTCCGTGCTTGTGATGGGTTTGTTAAGATTTTCTATTTCTTCCTGGTTCAGTTTTGGAAGGTTGTACACTTCTAAGAGTTTGTCCATTTCTTTCAAGTTATTCATTTTATTGCCATATAATTGCTGATAGTATTCTCTAATAATCCTTTGTATGTCTGTGTTGTCGTTTGTGATCTCTCCATTTTCATTTCTAATTTTATTGATTGGGTCCTTCTCCCTTTGTTTCTTGATGAGTCTGGCTAGTGGTTTGTCAATTTTATTGACCTTCTCAAAGAACCAGCTTTTGACTTTGTTGATTTCTGCTATGGTCTCTTTTGTTTCTTTTGCATTTATTTCTGCTCTAATTTTTGCGATTTCTTTCCCTCTACTAACCCTGGGGTTCTTCATTTCTTCCATTTCTAGTTTCTTTAGGCGTACAGTTAGATTATTTAGTTGACTTTTTTCTTGTTTCTTGAGGTGTGCCTGTATTGCTATGAACTTCCCCCTTAGCACTGCTTTTACAGTGTCCCAGAGGTTTTGGGTTGCTGTGTTTTCATTTCCATTCATTTCTATGCATATTTTGATTTCTCTTTTGATTTCTTCTATGATTTGTTCACTATTCAGCAGCGTGAACTATTTAGCCTCCATATGTTGGCATTTTTAATAGTTTTTCTCCTGTAATTGAGATCTAATCTTATTGCATTGTGGTCAGAAAAAATGCTTGGAATGATTTCAATTTTTTTGAATTTACCAAGGCTAGATTTATGGCCCAGGATGTGATCTATCCTGGAAAACGTGCTGTGTGCGCTGGAGAAAAAGGTGAAATTCATTGTTTTGGGAAGAAATGACCTATAGAGATCTGTTAGGTCTAACTGGTCTATGATTCCTATGTTGGGGCATTTAACACTGTCTCAGAGGGCTCAGAGATGGTCCTCATTTCTTTTAATTCATTTTTCTTTTTTCCTCTCTGAATCATATATTTCTAAAATTCTATCTTCTATCTCACTAATTAACTGTTTTCTGCCTCTGTTATTCTGTGTGTTCCCTCGAGAGTGTTTCTGATCTCACCTATTGCATTATTCATTGTATATTGACTCTTTTTTATTCCCTCTAATTCCTTATTAAATATTTCTTGCATCTTCTCAATCCTTTTCTCCAGGTTATTTATCTGTAAGTCCATTTTGCTTTCCAGATTTTGAACCATTTTCACCATTTAAATTTGAAATTCTTTATCAGGTAAGTTCCCTATGTCTTCCTCTTTTGTTTGTGTTGGTGGGCATTTATTCTGTTCCTTTACTTGCTGGGTATTTCTCTACCTCTTCATCTTGCTTATATTGCTGTGCTTGGGGTGGCCTTTCCATCTTCTGGCAGTTTGTGGAGTTCTCTTTATTATTTAGTTACCTCGTTGTGTGTGGAGTTGGATGGTGACTTGTCAAGGTTCCCTGGTTTGGGAAGCTTGTCTCAGTGTTCTGGTGGGTGGGGCTGGATTTCTTCTCTCTGTGCCGTCCTGCTGTGGGGAGGGAGGAATGCTGATAACAAATATCACTGGTGTCTGTGGGGAGTGTTCGCAGTATCTCGACTACTCTGGGAATGCTCCCACTCACGGCATGTGTGCTTTCCCTGTTTATGCTGCTCAGGCTCTGGGTTGCGCTGCCAGGAACTGTCCGCGGCTGGCACTGGGTTGCATGCACTTCCCAGGTCTGAACGGCTCAGGTTCAGGTCCTTTGGTACTACACAAAGGCGCAGATTTGGTTCGGTCTGCCTTTGGTGACTTCCCCAGTCTGAGCAGCTCAGGTGACCAGGCATTTGGCGAGCACAGTCGTTGTGACTTATTGCCTTCCCGGTCCCTGCCGCTCGGTTTTCTGGATGTATGACCGGTGAAGTTTCTCTGGTGGATATTGACTGGCCCAAACCCAAGAAGTCTTGTTTAGCAAGGAAGCCTGCCTGAAATTTGGTATGGGAAACCTCTCTGGGGCCGCAGCTGCCCCTTCTGGTGCTGGCCTCGCTCCGGGGGGCCTGGGGGATGGTCCACTCGCAGCCGGCACGCTCTTCTCAGTCCTTTGTTCTATGAGTGGGGCTGGCGGAGTCTAAGTATGGGGCCTTTCGCTGCACAGTCTGCTTCGCTCCCGTTGGCACGCTCAGCTTGCCCTCGGGGTGTTCATGCCCAGTCCTCTCTCTAAGCACTGCCGCTGCACCTCCCTGCCCAGCCCCTGCCTGCTAGTGAGGGGTGCAGGCATCTGTGCCATTTCTCCACTGAGAGTTTCCTCTGGGCACTTAGTCTGTGGGTTTTAATTCTATTGGTCCTTTTTTCCCCAGTTAGCCTGATAGCCTCTGCCGGTATTCAGAAGTTGTTTGGTGGGATTTACTCAGCGTACAAATGTTCTTTTGCTGATTTTGTGGGGGAGAAAGTGGTTGACCCATCCTATTCCTCCGCCATCTTCCATCATGTCTCTGCTTTTTAAAATGATGTCTATATTTGTCTAGCTTTTATGGCCGCAGTCACCATCTACAGTGATTTTTAAGTCCAAGAAATCAAAGCCTGCCATGGTTTCCACTGTTTCCCCATCTATCTGCCATGAAGAGTTGGGACCAGATGTCATGAACTTCAGTCATTGAATGTTCAGGTTGAAACCAAAATTTTCACTCTCCAATTTCACTTTCATTAAGAGAGTTCTTAGCTTCTCTTCACTTTCTGCCGTAATGGTGGTGTCATCCTATATTTGTGTTTGTTTCTATATCTCCTAGAACACGGGATCCCAGCTTGTGCTTCATCCAGCTTGGCATTTCACATGACGCAGTCTACATAAGTAAATATGGTGACAATATATAGCCTGGAGTTGCTACTTTGCCCAACTTGGAACCAGCCCATTGTTGCCCATCCATGATAACTGTTGTTTCATTATCTGCATAGAAGTTTCTCAGGAGGCATGCCAGGTGGTATGGTATTCCCACCTCTTGAAGAATTTTCCACACGTTTTGTGTTCCACAAGCCGAAGGTTTAGACCTAGTCAATAAAGCAGTGGATGTTTTCCTGGAACTTTCTTGCTATTTTGAGCATACAACGGGTTTGGGCAATTTGATCTCTGGTTCCTCTGCCTTTTCTAAATGAAGTTTGAACCTCTGGAAATTCTTCCTTTGAATACTGTTGAAAACTTCCTTGGAGAATTACGTACATTACGTTTTGCTTTATGTGAGATGAATGCAATTGTATGTTAGATAAAAGAGTCTGACATTGTCTTTCTTTGGGAATGCGATGAAGAGTGATCATTTTCAGTCTTGTGGCCACTGCTGAGTTCTCCAAACTTGCCTTCATATTGAGTGCAGCACTTTCACAGCATCATATCTTAGGATTTGAAATATCTCAACTGGATAGCCATCACCTCTACCAGATTTGTTCCCACTAATGTTTCCTAAAGCCTTCTTGACTATGCATTCTAGGATATCTGGGTCTAGGTGAGTGATGATACCATCGTGCTCTTCAGGGTTGACCATTTTCTTTGTGTTTTTGCCACCTCTTCTAATATTTCTGTTTCTCTTTGTTCCCTAACATGTGTGTCGTTTATTGTGCCCTTCATTGCATAAAATGTTCCCCTGGTATATTTAATTTTCTTGAGGAGATCTCTAGTCTTTCTTATTCTATTGTTTTCCTCTATTCCTTGGCATAGATCAATGAGGAAAATTTTCTTATAAGACATAGCTATTCTTCAAAACTCTGCATACATATGGGTGTAAATTTCCTGTTCTTTTTTCCCTTCCACTCTCTCTCTCTGTTTCTCTCTCTTTTTGTTTCCTTTTCCTCAGGTGTTTTTAAGGCTTCTTCAGGTAACCTTTTTGCCTTTTGCAATTCTTTCTATTGGGGATATTCTTCATTGCTTCATTTTGTACAATGTCAAATACTTCTGTACAAACTTCTCTCTCAGATCTAATTCCTTGAATCAATTTAACATTTGCTATTGCAATCAAAAGGTATTTTATTTAGGTTATACCCGAATGATCAAGGGGTTTTCCCTACTTTCTTCAATATAAGTACAGATGTTTTTTCAATGTGTGTTGTTGATCTGAGCCACAGTCAACTTCCAGTAGTGTTTTGGCTGACTGTATAGAGACTTCAGCAATACATGAACTGTGAACTTCCAGATGTTCAAACTGCTTTCAGAAAAGGCAGAGGAACCAGAGATCACATTGTCAACGTCTGCTCAATCATCGAAAAAGCAAGAGAGTTCCAGAAAACACATCTATTTCTGCTTTATTGACTACACCAAAGCCTTTGACTGTGTGGATCACAACAAATTGTGGAACATTTTTAAAGAGATGGTGATTCCTGGCCACCTGACATACCTCTTGAGAAACCTATATGCAGGTCAGGAATCAACAGTTAAAATTGGACGTGAAACAACAGACTGGTTCCAAATAGGGAGAGGAGTACATCATGAGAAACGCTGGGCTGGAGGAAGCTGAAATCAAGATTGCCGGGAGAAATATCAGTAACCTGAGGTATAAAGATGACACCACCCAAATGGCACAAGGTGAAGAGGTACTGAAAAGTCTCTTGATGACAGTGAAAGAGGAGAGTGAAAAAGTTGGCTTAGAGGTCAACTTTCAGAAAACTAAGATTATGGCATCTGGTCCCATCACTTCATGGAAACAGATGGGGAAACAGTGGAAACAGTGCCAGGCTTTACTTTGGGGGGCTCCAAAGTCACTGAGCAGTGCGAAAGATGCCGGCTCCGGGCACAACCAACCGCGCAAGCAGAAGCGTGGCAGAGGCCAGGGGCGGCGGCTGAGAAGAGCTACCCCACGCCCGAGGCCAGGGTCGGCAGCTGAGAGGAGCTAACCAACATCCAAGAGGAGGTGGCGGCGTGGGCACAGGAGGGCCGAGAGGAGCTACCTCACGTTCCAAGTCAGGACGGGCAGCCTTGAGGAGATACCCCTTGTCCAAGGTAAGGTGCAGCAGCTGCGCTTTGCTGGAGCAGCTGTGAAGAGATAGCCCACGATCAAGGTAAGAGAAACCCAAATAAGACAGTAGGTATTGTGAGGGGCCATCAGCGGGCAGACAGAGAAACCTAGTCCATCAGATCACATGGACCACAGCAGAATGTGGTCCACTGGAGAAGGGAATGGCAAACCACTTCAGTATACTTGCCTTGAGAACCCCATGAACAGTATCAAAAGGCACAATGTTAGGACACTGAATGAGAAATTCCCCAGGTTGGTAGGTGCCCAGTGTGCTACTGGAGATCAGCGGAGAAATAACTCCAGAAGGAAAGACGGGATGGAGCCAAAGCAAAACCAATACCCAGCTGTGAATGTGACTGGAGATAGAAGCAAGGTCCGGTGCTGTAATGAACAATATTGCATAGGAACCTGGAATGTTAGGTCCATGAATCAAGGCAAATTGGAAGTGGTCAAACAGGGATGGCAACAGTGAATGTAGACATTCTAGGAATCAGTGAACTAAAATGGACTAGAATGGGTGAATTTAACTCAGACGACCATTGTATCTACTACTGTGGGCAGGAATCCCTTAGAAGAAATGGAGTAGCCATCATGGTCAACAAAAGAGTCTGAAACGCAGTATTTGGATGCAATCTTAAAAACGACAGAATAATTTCTGTTCGTTTTCAAGACAAACCATTAGATATTACAGTAATACAAAGCTATACCCCATCAATAATGCTGAAGAAGCCGAAGTTGAACGGTTCTATGAAGAACTACAAGATATTTTCGAACTAACATCCCCAAAAAGATCTCCTTTTCATTATAGGGGACTGGAATGCAAAAGGAGGAAATCAGGCAACAAATGGAGTAACCGGCAAATTTGGCCTTGGAGCACGGAATGAAGCAAGGCAAAGGCTAATAGAGTTTTGCCAAAATAATGCACTGGTCATAGCAAACACCCTCTTCCAACAACACAAGAGAAGACTCTACACATGGACATCACCAGATGATCAACACCGAAATCAGATTGATTATATTCTTTGCAGCCAAAGATGGAGAAGCTCTATAGAGTTAGCATAAACAAGATCAGGAGCTGACTGTGGCTCAGATCATGAACTCCTTGTTTCCAAATTCAAACTTAAAGTGAAGAAAGTAGGGAATACCTCTAGGCCATTCAGATATGAACTAAATCATATCCATTATGATTGTACAGTGGAAGTGAGAAATAGATTTAAGGGACTAGATCTGATAGATAGAATGCCTGATGAACCCTGGATGTAGGTTCGTGACATTGTACAGGAGACAGGGACCAAGACCGTCCCCATGGAAGAGAAATGCAAAAAGCAAAATGGCTGTCTGAGGAGGCCTTACAAATTGCTGTGAAAAGAAGAGAAGCGAAAAGCAAAGGAGAAAAGGAAAGATATCAGCATTTGAATGCAGAGTTCCAAAGAATAGCAAGGAGAGATAAGAAAGCCTTTCTCAGCGATCAGTGTAAGGAAATAGAGGAAAACAACAGACTAGGAAATCAAGAGATCTCTTCAAGAAAATTAGAGATATCAAGGAAATATTTCATGCAAAGATTGGCTCGATAAAGCACAGAAATTGTATGGACCTAACAGAAGCAGAAGATATTAAGAAGAGGTGGCA
Organism: Moschus berezovskii; assembly: GCF_049115385.1. Taxonomy (NCBI): domain Eukaryota; kingdom Metazoa; phylum Chordata; class Mammalia; order Artiodactyla; family Moschidae; genus Moschus; species Moschus berezovskii. Next base: position 19,902,829 of record NC_142489.1, on the reverse strand, counting down.
AGAATACACAGAAAAACTATGCAAAAAAAATCTTCACGACCAAGATAATCACGATGGAGTGATCACTCACCGAGAGCCAGATACCCTGGAATGTGAAGTCAAGTGGACCTTAGAAAGCACCACTACAAACAAAGCTAGTGGAGGTGATGGAATTTCAGTTGAGCTATTTCAAATCCTGAGAGATGATGGTGTGAAAGTGGTGCACTCAATATGCCATCAAATTTGGAAAACGCAGCAGTGGACACAGGACTGGAAAATGTTAATCTTCATTTCAATCCCAAAGAAAGGCAATACCAAAGAATGCTCAAACTACCGCACAATTGCACTCATCTCACATGCTAGTAAAGTCATACTCAAAATTCTCCAATCCAGGCTTCTGCAATATGTGAACCATGAACTTCCAGATGTTCAAGCAGGTTTTAGAAAAGGCAGACGCACCAGAGATCAAATCACCAACATCTGTTGGACCATGGAGAAAGCAAGTGAGTTCCAGAAAATCTTCTATTTCTGCTTCATTGACCATGCCAAAGCCATTAACTGTGTGGATCACAATAAACTTTGGAACATTCTGAAAGTGATGGGAATACCAGACCACCTGACCTGCCTCTTAAGAAACCTGTATGCAGGTCAGGAAACAAAAGTGAAAGCTGGACATGAAGCAACAGACTGGTTCCAAATAGAAAACAGAGTACGTCAAGGTTGTATATTGTCACCCTGCTTATTTAACTTCTGTGCAGAGTACATCATGAGGAACACTGGGCTGGAAGAAGCACGAGCTGCAATCAAGATTGCCGGGAGAAATATCAATAACCTCAGATATGCAGATGACACCACCATTATGACAGAAAGTGAAGAGGAACTCAAAAGCCTCTTGATGAAAGTGAAAGAGGAGAGTGAAAAGTTAGCTTGAAGCTCCAAATTCAGAAAACGAAGATCATGGCATCTGGTCCCATCACGTCATGGGAAATAGATGGAAAAACACTGGAAACAGTGTCATACTTTATTTTTTTCGGCTCCAAAATCACTGTGGATACTGATTGCAGCCATGAAATTAAAAGACGCTTACTGCTTGGAAGGAAAGTTATGACCAACCTAGATAATATATTAAAAAGCGGAGACATTACTTTGCCAACCAAGGTCCGTCTAGTCAAGGCTATTTTCCTGTGGTCATGTATGGATGTGAGAGTTGGACTGTGAAGAAGCCTGATCTCCGAAGAATTGATGCTTTTTAAGTGTGGTGCTGGAGAAGACTCTTGAGAGTCCCTTGGACTGCAAGGAGATCCAACCAGTCCATTCTAAAGGAGATCAGTCCTGGGTCTTCATTGGAAGGACTGATGCTAAAGCTGAAACTCCAATACTTTGGCCACCTCAAGAGACGATTTGTTTCAGTGGAAAAGACTCTGATGCTGGGAAGTATTGTGGGAGGAGAAGAGGGGCTGAGAGAGAATGAGATGGCTAGATGGCATCACCGACTCAACGGACATGAGTTCGAGGAATTCCAGGAGCTGGTGATGGACAAGGAGGCTTGGCAGCTGTGATTCATGGGCTCGCAAAGATTCGGACATGACTGAGCAACTGAACTGAACTGAAAGATACTGAAGATGGTGATTGTAGGCATGAAAGTAAAAGACATTCACTCCTTAGAACGAAAGTGATGACTAACCTAGATGTTGTATGAAAAAGCGTAGACATCACTTTGCCAACAAAGGTCCGTCTAGTCAAGGCTATTGTTTTTCCAGTGGTCATGTATGGATGTAAGAATTAGGTGGTGAAGAATGTTGAGTGCCAAAAAATTGAAGCTTTTGAACTGGTTTTGGAGAGACTCTTGAGAGTCCCTTGGACTGCAAGGAAATCCAACCAGTCCTAAAGGACTGATTCTAAAGAATATCAGTGTTGGGTGACCTTTGAAAGGACTGATGCTAAAGCTGAAACTCTAATATTTTGGTCACCTCATGCGAAGAGTTGACTCGATAGACAATACACTGATGCTGGGAGGGATTGGGGGCAGGAGGAGAAGGGGACGATAGAGGATGAGATGGTTGGATGGTCTCACCCACGCAATGGACATGAGTTTGAGTAACTCTAGGAGTTGGTGATTGACAGGGAGGCCAGCTGTGTTGCAGTTCATGGGGTCGCAAAAACTTGGATATGACTCAGCGACTGAACTGAACTGATCTGAACTGAAAGAGATTCTCTATCCTCAGCTTCATATTATACTATCAGTTTAATTTTGGGTATTGATCATCTGATGATGTGCATGTGTGGAGTCACATCTCATGATGTTAGAAGAGGGTGTATCCAATGACAGTAACTTGTCTTAGCAAAACTGTTAGATTTTGCCCTGGTTTATTTTGTACCCGAAGGCCAAACATGTTTTTATCTTTCAGTTCAGTTCAGTTCAGTCGCTCAGTTGTGTCCAATGCTTTGCAACCCCATGAATCACAGCATGCCAGGCCTCCCTGTCCATCACCAACTCTGCTTCTTTAGGTAGTTCTCAATTTCCTACTTTTCCATTCCAGTCCTGTATGATGAAAATAACATCTTATTTTTTGTGTGTGTAAGTCCTAGAATGTCCTATTGGTAATCACAGACCCACTCAAGCACAGCTTCACCCTGGCCTTCAGCTCAACTTCAACTTTCGCATTACTGGTCATGACGCAGCCTTGGATTACAGTGCTACAGAATGGTTAGCCTTGAAAACAAGCAGAGATGTTTCATTTTTATATTGCAATCAGGTACTGCATTTCACAGTCTTTTCAATGATGAGAGCAGCTTCTTCCATTTCTTCTCTAGGGATTCTTGACCAACTTAGAAGATAAAATGGTCATCTGAATTAAATTTGTCCATTCCACTCAGTTTTAGTTCACTGACTGCTGAAACTTTGATCTTCACACTTGTCATCTCCTGTTTGACCATGTAAATTTTACCTTCATCATGGACTTCACATTCTAGGTTCCTATGAAATATCATTCTTTACAGCATCAAACTTTACTTTTATCACCATTCATATCCACAACTCGGTTTTGTTTCTCCTTTGGCTCCATCTCTTCATTTTCTCTGGAGTTACTTCCTCATTGATTTCCAGAAGTATACAGGACACTTACCAACCTGGAGAGTTCATCTTTCAAAGTCCTATCTTTTTTGGCTTTTCATATCATTCATGGGATTATCAAAGCAAGGATACTTAAGTGGTTTTCCATTCCCTTCTCCAGTTGACCACATTTTGCCAGAATCCTCCACCAGATCCAATCCATCCTGGGTGGCCCTACATGGCATGTCTCATAGTTTCATTGAGGTATACAAGGCTGTGATCCATTTGAACACTTGGGTTAGTTTTCTGTGATTGTGCTTTTCATTCTGTTTGCCTTCTGATGGATAAAGATAAGAGGCTTATGAAAACTTCCTGATGGGAGAAACAGAGTGTGAGTGAGCTTCGGTCCTGCTCTGATATATGGGGCCATATTCAGTGAATCTTTAATCCAATTTACTCTTGATGGGTGTGGCTGTGTTCAGGCCACATTGTTTGAACTGAGCCCAAACTGTCACATGGGAAACGAAAGTAACTGGGACCTCCTTCACAAGGATTTGAGCAAGCACTCTTGTATGCAGTTTCAGAGACCCCTCTGCATCCCACTCGCTGCTGGAGACTCCTGGACACTCACAAGCAAGTCTGGCTCAGTCTCTTTTGGGGACACTGCTCATTATTCTTCACTCCTCATGCACACAAGACTTTGTATGTGCCCTCCAACAGTATGTTTCACGCTGCGAAAGACTGAGGTTAGGAATAGAAAGGGATGACAGAGGATGAGATGGTTGGATAGCGTCACCGACTCAATGGACATGAGTTTGGGTACACTCAAGGAGATGGTAACGGACAAGCAGGTCTGACGTTCTGCGGTTCATGGGGTCACAAAGAGTCAGACATGACTGAGCGACTGAAGTGGACATTACATATAATTTAAATAGGCAGGGTGACAGTATGCAGCCTTGTCATAATCCTTTCCTTATTTGGAAGCAGCCCATTGCTTTAAATCCAGTTGTAACAGTTGCTTCTTGAGTTGCATACAGATTACCTAGGACGCAGGTCAAGGGATCTGCTATTTCTATCACATTAAGCGTTTTCCATAGTGTCTTGTGATCCACACAGTAAAAACCTTTGATATAAACATGAAGTAGAAGTAGATTTTTGTTTGTTTGCTTGTTCCTGTAGCTCTCTTGTTATTTTGATGATGCCACAGATGTTGGATATTTATTTTCTGGTTCCTCTGCCTTTACTGAATCCATATCGAACATCTGGAATTTCATGGTTCATGTACTGTAGAAGCCTGGCTTGTAGAATTTTGAACATTACTTTGCTTCCGTTTGAGATGAGGGTAACTGTATGTTTGCATGCACAGTCTGTGGCATTATCTTTCTATGGGATCGGAATGAACTTTTCAAGGCCTGTGTCCATTGCTGAGTTTTCCAAATTTTATGGCATGTTGAGTGAAGCACTTATACAGCTGTTAAATAACTCAACTAGAATTCCATCAATTCCACTAGCTTTGTTCATATGGATGCTCCATAAGGACTGCTTGACTTCACATTCTAAGACATCTGGCTCTAGGTGAGTGATCAAAACATCTTGGTTATCTGGGTAATGAACACCCTTTTTTGTGTAGTTCTACTGTGTATTGTTGCCACCTCTTCTTAGTATCTTCTGCTTCCATTACGTCCATGAAAATTCAGTACATTATTTTGACCATCTTTGCATGGAATGTTCCTTAGGTATCTCTAATTTCTTGAAGGGATCTCTGGTCTTACCCATCCTATTATTTTCCTCTATTTCTTCACTTTGATCACTGAGGAAGACTTTCTTATCTTTCCTTCCTATACTTTGGAACGCTGCCTTAAAATGGGTATATCTTTCCTTTTCTCCTTTGCTTTCAGCTTCTATTCTTTTCTCATCTATTTGTAAGGCATCTTTCGGAAACCACTATGCATTTTTGTATTTCTTTTTCTTGAGGATGGCTTGGTCACTGCTTCTTATACAAAGCCACAAACCTCTATCTGTGTTTCTTCACGCACACGTTCTATCAGATCTAATCCCTTGAAACTCTTTGTCACTTTCATGTTGAATCCTAAAGAATTTGATTTAGATCATACCTGAATAATCTAGTGGTTTCCCCTCCTTTTTTAAGTCTGAATTTGGCAATAAGGAGCTCATGATCTGAGCCACAGTGAGCTCTCTCTCTGTTTTTGCTGACTATGTATAGCTTCTCCATCTTCGGCTGCAAAGAAAAGAATCAGCCTGATTTCAGTATTTCACATCTGGTGATTCCATGTGTAGAGTCTTCTCTTGTGTTGTCGACCAGGGTGCTTCCTGTAAGCTGTGTGCTCTCTTGGCAGAACTCTGTTAACCTTTGACTGGATTCTTTTGGTACTCGAATGCCAAATTTGTCTGTTACTCAGGTATCTCTTGACTTTCTACATTTGCATTCCATTCCTCTATGATGAAAAGGACATCTTTTTTGGGGTGTTAGTTCTAGACCGTCTTGTAAGTCTTCATAGAACTGTTCCACTTAAGCTACTTCAGCATAACTGGTCAGGACACAGATTTGGATTACTACACTATTGAATGGTTTGTCTTGGAAATGAGCAAAGATCCTTCTGCTTGTTAGACATCTTATGATCTGTCACCTTCGTCTCTTCATCAGCTGTGGAAATACACCTTTCCACACAGAAAAAAAAAAAAATAGAAAAACACAGCTCACAAACTCACACGTGTAGACACACACAAATGTCAAGGCACAGGGAAACAGGAAAACTAGGAACATAGGTGTTTCTGTAGCTGAAGAACCGGTGCATCATATGAAATATAGAGATTTCCATGTTTTTTTATAGGAAAATATCCATTCTGATCACAAATACGAAATATAGAGAAGTCCAACATTCAAGATGGAAAATTAGCACCTACCTTTTAATACAGTAAATACAGGACATCACACATTTCATGGAAGAAACTCTTTCTTTTGCTATATGTTTGAGAAATGCAAAGATTCTCTACTTTATGAGGTAACAGTGTTGTCCAGATTTTCATTTGTGCAATAGAGAAAATTGAAATTTCCTACTGGTTCTCCTTATCTTCAGAAAGTCAGTGACAAGATTTTTATATGTGAAATATACATATTTCCTCATTTAATGGTAGAGAAACACTAACCGGATTTTCATACATAAGGTGTAGAAAATTCCACATTTCACCTAAGAAAAACAGCTTACATATTTCCATGAATGAAATTAAAAAAAAAAAAAAAGCCAAGTATCATGTAGTAAAACCAGCATCACTATATTCACATGTAAAAATGTAGGTGATTCTACATTTGATTTTACTTCAGTTCCATCTCTGGATCATGTTCAGCACTTTGTGACACCATGGACTGCAGCACCTCATGCTTCCCTGTCCATCACCAACTCCCGGAGCATACACAAACTCAAGTCCATCGAGTCGGTGATTCCTTCCAACCATCTCAACCTCTGTTGTCCTTTACTGCTTCAGTAGTCAATGTTTCCAGCCATCAAATTCTTTTCAAATGAGTCAGTTTTTCTCATCAGATGGCCTAATTATTGGAGCGTCACCTTCAAAATCAGTCCTTCCAATGAATATTCAGGATTGATTGCCTTTAGCCTCCTTAAGGCCAAGAGACATGTAGAGTCTTCAGCAAACTAGTTAAAAAGCATCAAGAATTCTGCACTCAGCCATCTTTAGAGTCCAAATCTCACATCCATACATGACTGCTGGGAAAACCATAGCTTTGACTATGTGGAACTTGGCAAAGCAATGTTTCTGCTTTCCAATATGCTGTCTAGTTTGGTCATAGATTTCTTCTGAGGAGTACATCTTTTTATTGTTTGTTTGTTTGTTTTTGCCTTTTTTTTTCTTGTTTTTTTTTTTTAATTTTTATTGGAGGCAAATTATTTTACAATATTATATTGGTTGGTTTTGCAATACATTGACATGAATCCGCTCCGTGTGTACATGAGTTCTCCCTCCAGAATCCCCCTCCCACCTCCCTCCTCCCTTTATCCTCCCTCTGGGTCATCCCCACATACCAGCCCCGAGCATCCCGTAACATGCATTGACCCTGAACTGGCGATTCATTCCACATATGATAATATGCATATTTCAATGCCATTCTCCCAAACCATCCCACCCGCACCCTCTCCCACAGAGTCCCAAAGTCTGTTTTATACATCTGTGTCTCTTTTGCTGTCTCTTATTCAGGGTTATCATTTGTATCTTTCTAAATTCCATATATATGCATTAGTATATTGTATTGGTGTTTTTCTTTCTGGTTTACCTCAGTCTGTATAATAGGATCTAGTTTCATTCACTTCATTAGAACTGGTTCAAATGCATTCTTCTTTTTGCTGAGACTTTTATGGAGTCTCAAACTTAACTTTCTTTCTTTCTTTATTTTTGCTGAGAATTTTATGGAGTCTCAAACTTTATTTATTTATTTATTTTTATTGGAGGCTAATTATTTTACAATATTAACGCAGAAAGAAAAACACCAATGCAGTATGCTAACGCATGTATATGGAATTTAGAAAGGTGATAGTGATAACCATGTAAATGAGACAGCAAGAGAGACCCAGATGTATAGAACAGTCTTTGGGACTCTGTGGGACAGAGTGCGGGTGGGATGATTTGGGAGAATGGCATTGAACATGTATATTGTCATATGTGAAACGAATCACCAGTTCAGTGTCGATTCATGTTACAAATGCATTCTTTTTAATCGATGAGTAATACTCCATTGTGTATATGTACCAAAGCTTTCCTATCCATTCGTCTGCAGATGGACATCTAGGTTGCTTCCAAGTCCTGGATATTATAAACAATGCTGCAATGGACATTGGAGTACATGTGTGTCTTTCAATTCTGGTTTCCTCGGTGTGTATGACCAGGAGTACGATTGCTGGATCATATGGCAGTTCTATTTCCAGTTTTCTGAGGAATCTCCACACTATTCTCCATCGTGCCTGTACTAGTTTGCATTCCCTCCAACAGTGTAAGAGGGTTCCCTTCTCTCCACACCCTCTCCAGCATTTATTGTATGTAGACTTTTGGATAGCAGTCATTCTGACTGGTGTGAAATGATATCTCATTGTGGTTTTGATTTGCATTTCTCTGATTATGAGGGATGTTGAGCATTTTTTCCTGTGTTTGCTAGCCGTCATTATGTCTTCTTTGGAGAAATGTCTGTTTAGTTCTTTTCTTCTTTTTTTGATTGGGTCATTTATTTTTCTGGAATTGAGCTGCAGGAGCTACTTGTATATTTTTGGAGATGAATCCTTTATCAGTTGCTTCATTTGCTGTTATTTTCTCCCATTCTGAAGGCTCTCTTTTCACTTTGCTTATAGTTTCCTTTCCTGTGCAGAAGCTTTTGATTTTAATTAGGTCCCAATTTTTTATTTTTACTTTTATTTCCAATATTCTGGGAGGTGGGTCTTGGAGGACCCCACTATGATTTATGACAGAGAGTGTTTTGCCTACATTCTCCTCTAGGAGTTTTATAGTTTCTGGTCTTACATTTAGCTCTCTAATCCATTTAGAGTTTATTTAGGTGTATGGTGTTAGGAAGTGTTCTGGTTTCATTCTTTTACAAGTGGCTGACCAGTTTTCCCAGCACCACTTGTTAAAGAGACTGTCTTTTCTCCATTTTATATTCTTGCCTCCTTTGTCAAAAATGAGGTGTCCATAGGTGCATGGATTAATCTCTGGGCTTTCTATTTTGTTCCATTGATCTATATTTCTGTCTTTCTGCCAGTACCATACTGTCATGATGACTGTGGTTTTGTAGTAGAGTCTGAAGTCTGGCAGGTTAATTCCCCCAGTTCCATTTTTCTTCCTCAAGATTGCTTTGGTTATTCGAAGTTTTTTGTATTTCCTTACAAATTGTGAGATTATTTGTTCTAGTTCTGTGAAAAATATCGTTGGTAGCTTGATAGGGATTACAATGAATGTATAAATTACTTTGGGTAGTATACTCATTTTTACAATATTTATTATTCCAATACAAAAACAAGGTATATTTCTCCATGTATTAGTGTCCTATTTGATTACTTTCACAAGTGTTTTATGGTTTTCTATGTACAAGTCTTTTGTTTCCTTAGGTAGATATATTCCTAAGTATTTAATTCTTTTCGTTGCAACAGTGAATGGAAGAGTTTCTTTAATTTCTCTTCTATTTTCTCACTATTAGTGTATAGGAATGCAAGGGAATTTGCCGGGAGCCAGCGAGGGAAATCCTACCCATGGCAAAGGTCAATTGGGGAAGAGGCCTGACAGGCAACGGCTAATCAGGGCTCGAGGAACTCCCTGAACTTACCTGAGCATCTACCCCAAAGAAAACCGGAATCTGACTGCTTTACTATCTTATGCCTGTTACCAAGTCCTCTAATACTTACGGGGGCTTCCCCCCAACCACCTTTCTCTGAAAACATTAATTCAGAGCTGTAGTTTAAAAGTTCTCCTCGGCTTAATAGGAGTGTTCTGATCCAAGCCCCTCTGATAGCTTTCTAACTTGCATGACAAGTTTGTCCGGGCTCTTACAACTATGAGTGTGACTGTTTATAGCCTCCCAGCCATGCAAGGACAGAAAGCCTAATATTCTAATATACAGGAATCTGTTGAAGAAGTTAAAATCATTAGAGTAGTACTAAAAAAGATTTCATTGTTGAATCAATGTTTGCTGCAAAGTTCCCTCTATCTATTTTATCCTTGGAAATATATTAATCACATATAGAGAATATAAGTAGTTCAGTTCAGTTCAGTTCAGTCGCTCAGTCGTGTCCGACTCTCCGCGACCCCATGAATCACAGCACGCCAGGCCTCCCTGTCCATCACCAACTCCCGGAGTTCACTCAAACTCATGTCCACAGAGTCGGTGATGCCATCCAGCCATCTCATTCTCCGTCGTCCCCTTCTCCTCCCGCCCCCAACCTTTCCCAGCATCAGAGTCTTTTCCAGTGAGTCAACTCGTCGCATGAGGTGGCCAAAGTATTGCAGTTTCAGCTTTAGCATCAGTCCCTCCAATGAAAATCCAGGATTGATCTCCTCTAGAATGGACTGGTTGGATCTCCTTGCAGTATAAGAGACTCTCAAGAGTCTTCTCCAACACCACAGTTCAAAACCATCGATTCTTCGGCGATCAGCCTTCTTCACAGTCCAACTCTCACATCCATACATGTCCACGGGAAAAACCATTGCCTTGACTAGACGGACCTTGGTTGGCAAAGTAATGTCTCTGCTTTTTAATATACTATCAAGGTTGGTCATAACTTTCCTTCCAAGGAGCAAGCGTCTTTTAATTTCATGGCTGCAATCAGCATCCGCAGTGATTTTGGAGCCCCAAAAAACGAAGTCTGACACTGTTTCCACTGTTTTTCCATCTATTTCCCATGAAGTGATGGGACCAGATGCCATGATCTTTGTTTTCTGAATGTTGAGCTTCAAGCCAACCTTTTCACTCTCCTCTTTCACTTTCATCAAGAGGCTTTTGAGTTCCTCTTCACTTTCTGCCATAAGGGTGGTGTCATCTGCATATCTGAGGTTATTGATATTTCTCTCGGCAATCTTGATTCCAGCTTGTGCTTCTTCCAGCCCAGCGTTCCTCATGATGTACTCTGCATATAAGTTAAATAAGCAAGGTGACAATATACAACCTTGACGTACACCTTTTCCTATTTGGAACCAGTCTGTTGTTCCATGTCCAGTTCTAACAGTTGCTTCCTGACCTGCATACAGGTTTCTCAAGAGGCAGGTCAGGTGGTCTGGGATTCCCATCTCTTTCAGAATGTTCCACAGTTTATTGTGATCGACACAGTCAAAGGCTTTGGCATAGTCAATAAAGCAGAAATAGATGTTTTTCTGAAACTCTCTTGCTTTCTCCATGATCCAGCGGATGTTGGCAATTTGATCTCTGGTGCCTCTGCCTTTTCTAAAACCTGCTTGAACATCTGGGAGTTCACGGTTTATATAGTGCTGAAGCCTGGCTTGGAGAATTTTGAGCATGACTTTACTAGCGTGTGAGATGAGTGCAATTGTGCGGTAGTTTGAGCATTCTTTGGCATTGCCTTTCTTTGGGATTGGAATGAAGACTGACCTCTTCCAGTCCTGTGGCCACTGCTGAGTTTTCCAAATCTGCTGGCATATTGAGTGCAGCACTTTCACAGCATCATCTTTCAAGACTTGAAATAGCTCAACTGGAATTCCATCACCTCCACTAGCTTTGTTCGTAGTGATGCTTTCTAAGGCCCACTTGACTTCACATTCCAAGATGTCTGGCTCTAGGTCAGTGATCACGTTATCGTGACTATCTTGGTCGTGAAGATCTTTTTTGTACAGTTCTTCTGTGTATTCCTGCCACCTCTTCTTAATATCTTCTGCTTCTGTTAGGTCCATACCATTTCTGTCCTTTATCGAGCCCATCTTTGCATGAAAAGTTCCCTTGGAATCTCTAATTTTCTTGAAGAGCTCTCTTGTTTTTCCTATTCTGTTGTTTTCCTCTATTTCTTTGCATTGATCACTGAGGAAGGCTTTCTTATCTCTCCTTGCTATTCTTTGGAACTCTGCATTTAGATGCTTGTATCTTTCCTTTTCTCCTTTGCTTTTCGCCTCTCTTCTTTTCACAGCTATTTGTAAGGCCTCCTCAGACAGCCATTTCGCTCTTTTGCATTTCTTTTCCAGATCTTAAGTTAATAAGTTCCTTTCTTGCAGCTCACTACACCGGTGCCTTATAGGAATGTAACTTTGTTATGCACCTAACTTTAGGAAAGTCACCTTTAAAAAAGGGTCTTTTACTTGCTAACTAACCTATTGTCAGGAGAAGAGGGCCATAAAACTGTTAGCAGGCCCCCTGGCCAGAAGATAATGTAAACCACCTAAAAACTTTTATCACAAGACACACAAAAATAAGCCCTGATCCTGATAAGGGTCAAGACTGCTGACCCCACGCGATTTTGGCGTGACTCTATACCTCCCTTTCTCTGTTTCTTATGCGCATAACTTAGGGTATAAAAGCAACACTGGAAAATAAAGTTTTGGGCCTTGCTCACTGAAGCTTGGTCTCCCCGTGTCGTTCTTTCTCTTTTTCCATCCTTTTCTCTATTCTCCTTTTTCTGGTTGAGATCCTTGGAGCGCTGGGCCCTCTGAGTTTACTTATCTGCCTGGGCTTCTAAGACCCACTCGAGGGGGTGCCCTGGTGGGGTGCCTCCAGTGATTCGAGAGGGCGCCTGCGGCCTACGTAAACAGAGCAAGCCCCTTGCTGGGGTTTTATTGGTTTCCAGCGTAAACCAAGGAATCATCAGCCCCTGTCTCTCTCCCTTTCTCTCTCTCTCTCTGACGCTGACGCCGTTCATCCTGAGGATACCCTGGGTCATATCAAGGCTGGACCCCGATAGGAATTCTGTGTGTTGATTTTATATCCTGCAACTTTACTGTATTCTTTGATTAGCTCTAGTAGTTTTTTGGTAGAGTCCTTAGGGTTTTATGTGTAGAGGATCATGCCATCAGTGAACAGTGAACATTTTACTTCTTCTTTTCCAATTTGTATTCCATTTATGTCTTTTCCTGCTCTGATTGCTGTAGCCGAAACTTCCAGAACTATGTTGAATAGTAGTGGTGAGAGTGGGCACCATTGTCTTGTTCCTGACTTTAGGGGAAATGCTTTCAGTTTTTCACTGTTGAGTACATCTTTTAATTTCGTAGTGAAGTCAACATCAGCAGTAATTTTAGAGCCCCCGAAATAGTGTCCTTTGCTCTTTCCATTGTTTCTCCCTTTGCTGAGCATTGATTGGATTGGATGTCATGATGTTAGTTCTCTGAATGTTGTGCTTTTAAGCCAAAGTTTTCACTCTCCTCTTTCATTTTCATCAAAAGGCTCTTTAGTTACTCTTCATTTTCTGCCATAAGGGTGATGTCATCCACTTCACAGAGTTTATTTGTATTTCTCCCAGCAGTATTAATTCAAGCTTGTGCATCATCTAGCTTGGCATTTCACAAGTTTTACACTGCATAGAGGTTAATTAAGTAGGGTGACAATATGCAGCCTTGGCACAATCTTTTCCTGATTTGAAAGCAGCCTGTTATCCCGTATCCTGTTGCTTCTTGACCTGGATATAGATTTCTCAAGAAGCAGGTCAGGTGGTCTGGTTTTCCCACCACTTTATTATTTTCTTTTTCCACGATTTATTGTCATCCCCACAGTCACAGCCTTCGGCATAAAGAATGAAGCAGAAGTAGAGGTTTTTGTTTTTTCTTTTCCTTTTCTTTTTTTTTTTTTTTAATTTTTATTTAATAAACGGTACAAAGTACAATACCAAAAATATTAAGTTAAAATTTCACAAAATGAAAAACTACTGTAGAATATACTGTTGTAAAAAGCTACATTAAGTTATTTTACAACTGCCTCAAGCTGCAAAAAGAATCTTCTTTTTGGAGATCTCTTGCTTTCCTGATGATCCCATGGATGTTGGCAATTGGATCTTCCATTCCCCTCCCTTGTCTAAATCCACCTTGTACATGTGGAAGTTCATTGTTCATGTACAGTTGAATCTGCATTGGAGAATTTTGACCATTACTTTTCTACCGTTTGACATGGGGGCAAATGTGTGGTAGTGTGAACATTCCTTGGGACTTGGCCTTTCTTTGGGATTGGACTGAAAACTGAACATTTCCAGTCCTGTGGCAATTGCTGAGATTTTTAAATTTGTAGCTCTGTCTTAGAATCATCTTTTAGCCTGTGAAATATCTCTACTGACATTCCATCAGCTCCACTAGTTTTCTCCATATGATGCTTCATAAGGATTACTTGACTTCACATTCCAAGATGTCTGGGTCAAGGTGAAAGATCACACCATCGAGGTTATCTGGGTATTGAAGATTCTTTTTTTATAGTTCTTCTGTGTATTCTTGACACCTCTTCTTGATGTATTCTGCTTCTTTTAGGTCCACACCATTTCTGTTCTTTATTTTGACCATCGTGGCATGAAATGTTCCCTTGATATCTCTAATAATCTTGAAGAGACCTCGTCTTTTCCATGTCATTTTTTCCCTCTGTTTCTTTGGATTGCTCACTGAGGTAGACTTCTTTAATCTCCCCTTCCTTTTCTTTGGAACTCTGCACACACGAATCTATCTGTCCTTGTCTCCTTTCTTTTAGCTTCTCTTCCTTTCTTAGCAATTTGTAAGGTATATTTAGACACCCATTTTGGCTTTTTGCATTTCTTTTTCTTGAGGATGGTCTTGATCACTGCCTTTTGCACAATTTCACAAACCTCTCTCTGTAGTTAGTCAGGAACTCTATCAGATCTAATCCCTTGGATCTATTTGTTACTTTCACTGTGCAATCATAAGGGATATCATTTAGGTCTTACATGAATAGTGTAGTGGTTTCCCTACTATTTTAAATTTAAAATGAATTTGGCAATAAGGAGTTCATGATCAGAGCCACAGGAGATCACAGTCTTATTTTTGCTGACTGTATATATTTTCTCCATTTTTGGCTGTAAAGAAAAGACTCAATCTGGTTTCAGTTTTGACCATCTAGTAATGTCCATATATAGAGTCTAATCTTGTGTCGCTGGAAGTGAGTGCTTTCTATGAGCAGTGTGGTCCCTTGGCAAAGCTCTATTTCTTTTCACTGGCTTTGTTTTGTCGTCCAAAGCCAAATTGGTCTGTTACACCAGGTATCTCTGGACTTCCTACTTTTGCATTCCATTCCCCTATGATGAAAAGGACATCTTTTATGGATGTAAGTTCTAGAAGTTCTTGTAGGTCTTCACAAAGCTGCACTACATCAGCTTCTTCGACATTACTATTTGTTGCACAGGCATGGATTACTGTGATGTTGACGGGTTTATTTTGGAAACGAACAGAGATCATTCTGTCGTTTTTGAGATTGCCTCCAATACTATATTTTTTAACTCCTTGTTAACTATGACAGTTAGTCAATTTTCTGTAAGGGCTTCTTGCTCACAATAGTAGACATAATGGTCATCTGAGTTAAATTCACCCTTTCCAGTCCATCTTAATACACTGATTCCTAAAATGTCGATGCTCACTCCTGCCATCACTTGTTTGACCCTTTCCGAATGACCTTAATTCACGGACCTAACCTTCCAGGTTCTTATGCAATATTACTCTTTACAGTATCAGAATTCATTCAATCACCAGTCACATCTGCAACTGGGTTCTGTTTTTACTCTGGCTCCATGCCTTCATTCTTTCTGTCGTTTCCTCTCCACTGATCTGCCGTAGCATGATTGTCAACTACCAACCTTGGGAGTTCCTCTTTCTGTATGCTCTATTTTGCCATTACATGCTGCTCATGTCTTTTTCAAGGCAGGGATACTGAAGAGGTTTTCCATTCCCTTCTCCAAGGACCACATTTTGTCAGAACCCTTCACTATTTCCCGGCCATCTTGTGTGGCCCTACATGCCTCGCTCATAGTTTCATTGAGTTAGAAAAGGCTATGGACCAGGTGATCAGTTTGATTAGTTTTCTGTGATTATCATTTTCATTCTGTCTTCCCTCTGATGAACAAAGATAAGAGGCTTGTGGAAGCTTCCTGATGGGAAAGACTGAGGGGAAAACTGGTTCTTATTCAGATGAACAGGTCCATGTTCAGTTGAGTTCAGTTTTGTGGCTCAGTCCTGTTCAAATCTTTGCATCCCCTTAAACTGCAGCACGTCAGGCCTCCTTATCCATCACCAACTCACTGAGTTTACTCAAACTCATGTCCATTGATTCGGTATTCCATCCAACTATATTCAGTCCGTTCCTCACATCAGGTGGCCAAAGTATTGGAGTTTCACCGTTAGCCCTAGTCCTTGCAAGGAATATTCAGGACTGATATCCGTTAGGATGGTCTGGTTGGATTTCTCCTAGGCATCCAAGAGACTCTCAAGAGTCTTCTCCAACACCACAGTTCAAAAGCATTAATTTTCTCGCTCACATTTCTTTATAGTCCACCTCTCACATGCATACATAACTTCTGGATCAACAACAGCTTTGACTAGATGCATATTTCATGTAAAATTATTACACTGAATTTTCATATCTGAAATAAGTACAGTTCATGGCTTATAAGACCACGTGTACCCTGGTTTTCACATGTGAAAGAACAAAAATCCCAGCTTTCCATGTCCAAATTTCCTCCGCAGTTTTTCATCCATCAATTATAGAGAATTCATTACTGCCAATTGGAGACTCTGCTTACAATTTTAAATATGGGAGATATAGAGTATTTCCTATTTCAGTTAGAAACATCTGCACCTAGATGTTGAAATATAAAATATACAGAAATCCATGCTTTGAGCAATTTTTTTAGTTTATTTATTTCTAACTTAGGGATAATTTTGTACAGAATTTTGTTCAAAGCATCAATTCTTCCGTGCTCAGATTTCTTCACAGTCCAACTCTCACATCCATACATGACCACTCGAAAAACCATAGCCCTGACTGGACAGACCTTTGTTGGCAAAGTAATGTCTCTGCTTTTTAATATGCTATCTAGTTTGGTCATTTCTTTCCTTCCAAGGAGTAAGCGTCTTTTCATTTCATGGCTGCAATCAGCATCTACATTGATTTTGGAGCCCAAAATATTAAAGTCTGACACTCTTTTCCCTGTTTATCCATCTATTTAACATGAAGTGATTGGACCAGATGCCATGATCTTGGTTTTCTGAATTTTGCGCTTTAAGCCAACATTTTCACTCTCCTCTTTCACGTTCATCAAGAGGTTTCTTAATTCCGCTTCACTTTCTGCCATAAGGGTGGTGTAATCTGCCTATCTGAGGGTATTGATATTTCTCCTGGCAGTCTTGATTCCCGCTTGTGCTTCTTCCAGCCCAGTGTTTCTCATGATGTATTCTGCATATAAGTTAAATAAGCATGGTGACATTATACAGCCTTGACATACTCCTTTTCCTATTTGGAACCAGTCTGTTGTTCCATGTCCAGCACTAACTGCTTTTTCCTCACCTGCATATAGATCTCTCAAGAGACAGGTCAGGCCGTCTGCTATTCCCATCTCTTCCAAAATGTTCCACAGTTTATTTTGATCCACACAGTCAAAGGCTTTGCATAGTCAATAGAGCAGAAAGAGATGTTTTTCTGGAACTCTCTTGCGTTTTCTATGATCCATCGGATGTTGGCAATTTGATCTCTCTTTCCTCTGCCTTTTCTGAAACCAATTTGAACATCTGGAAGTTCACATGTTTACCCCTTCTGTTTGCAGAGTAGTGATGGGACCATATGCTCTTATCTCTCTTTTCATGAATGCTGAGTTTTCAGGATGCTTTTACACTCTTCTGATTCACGCTCATCAAAAGACTCTTTATTTCCTCTTCACTTTCAATTTGTTTCAGTGTTGCCATCTACATATCTGAGGCTGTTGATGTTTCTCCCAAACCTTGATGCCAGCTTGTGATTTACTCTTTTGGTATTTTAATAGTATACTCTACTTACGATTCTCATAAGCAGAGTGACAAGAGGTTTGTCACTCTCTTTTCCCAGTTGTGAACATTCAATTGTTCCATGTCTGGTCCCAATTATTGTGGCTTGACTCATTCAAGGGTGTTTTCACTTTTACTTCCTCAAGTACCCCACCCCTTTTTGTTTTGGTGTTCTCCATTTAGACACCTAAGTTTCTCATTGTGGGACATTTATCATTGCCCCAGTCAGAGCTTTGCCTGTTTAACTCGTTGTTGTTTTTCATGTTGCACACCTCAACGGGCTTCATTTATTTCCTCCTTTCTACCTCCACCTAATTAGTTCTTTCTCTGTCTCAGTTATTCTACTGTTGGTTCCTTCAAGGGTGTTGTTAATCTCCCTTCTTGCATTGATTATTACTGTTTGTCTGTTCTTTATTTCTTCTAGATACATGGTAAGCATGTTTATTTCTTCTCATTCTGGTCCTCCAGTGTATTTACTGGCAACTCTACGTATCTTTCAAGATTTTGATCATCGTTACTCTCATTATTCTGAACTCTTTTTCAGGATAAGTTCCTAACTCCTCTTCTTTTCTTTGTCTTTGTGGGTTTTTATCATTTACCTTCAGCAGCTGCATATTTCTCTCCCTTTTCATTTTGCTTTGATTACTGTGATTTGGGTCCCATTTCTGCAGGCCGGAGAAATATAGCTCCACTCTATTGTGAAGCCTGTCCTTTGTGGGTGGGATTGGACCAGTGACTTCTCAAGGTTTCATGCGTCGGATCATTTGTGTCTGTGCACTGGCAGGCAGATCTTTGTCTCTTCTCTCTGAAGTGCAATGAATTGTCCATGGACTGTGCGTTGGGATGTTTGTGGGTTTGGTATGGCTCAGTGCACCCCCTTTTATAACATTCAACATTTTGTTTCTGTTTTGCTGGAGAAGAGGTGTGGATTCTTTTGTACTGAACCTACTGACTCAAGTGTGGAGATTGTTTTCCATGTAGACATGGAAACGCTGAGGTGTGTGCTTGTCCTTTAATGTTCCTTGAGATAAGGAGTTCGATGTTGCTCTAAATTTCTGGAATCGACGTCCTGGCCTCTGGGTTTCTGTTCCCAGTTTGAAGTAACATCAAAAGTCCACATCCACACAATATAGAAGATAAACTCCAGGTTAACGGTGGCAAAACTCTCCTCATCCAGAAAGAATCTAAAGGATGCACAGAATTGTAGACAGCAGAGAAAAGGGAGGAGGGAGAAAGAGGTGCCTAGGAGAAGATAGGGGAGTGCTAAAATGGGGGAGAGCAATCAATTCCGGAAACGAATCCATAAGTGAAATCCGATCGTAAAGACTTTGTTACTAAAATCGCAACATTGATATCAACTTTTGGAAAGTAAAAGTTAAGAACCAAGAATAAAATTTAGACTTGTTTAAATAGTGTAAAAAAAGGAAAACGGAGTCTAAATTCATTCTCTCATATATAAGAAGGTTTTTAAAAAATAGATTTATGGGTTTTTTTTTTTTTTGAAAGATAATAATAGTTAATAGAAGTAAAAGTTTAGGGTATAATGAATAACTAAAATAGTTTAAAGTTAAAGAAATCATATGGAAGGAAATCGCAGAATTTCAAAGCAGTTGTGTGCTTTTTGGTGTCAATATAGTGTCAGACAGTCTCTTGTTGAAGCTTGTACTTGTCAAAGGTGACTTGTTCCTCACTTGAACAGTCTGGGCATATATCGCTGACTTATTCAGTTGAACCTGTCATTTCTGGGTTGGTGTATAATTCTTTGCTAATATTTCCTTCTTTTATTTGAAAGCCTCTTCATATCTGGTTTTCACCATGAAATGAGGGTGCAGTAGCCTCATATTCGAGCTCGCTTGTTCAGTGTTTTGGGGGTGAGAGGTGGGACACAGAGAACAAATACCATTGGGATATTGGGGGTGTTTGGTGGATTGATCACATCGGGCTTTTGAATGACAAATGTGACATGTACTTTCCGGGTCCACACTTCTCAGATTCCTGGTTGATACATGAGGGCACAGTCCTAAGTGGGCCCTGTGTTTCATGCACTTTCCAGCCAATGAGGCAGTCAGATGCTTGACAAGGGCCATGAACACGATTGTCTGTGTACTTTGTGCTCTTCCCAAGTCCGAAATCTTGGGTGACTGGTTGGAGGCAAGGCACAGTCCCAAGTGGGCCGTGCATCTTTTGGAACTCTCTGGTCTCAGCCACTCAGTCTGCTGTCTGTTCCAGAGGGCACAGTCTCAAGTGTGCCATGTGTCTCCTCAGGCTAACTGATACCAGACTTTCAGTTTCCTGGCCTATGTGAACTGTCCATGAAGTGAGGAATTCATCATTAGCAATTGTCAGCCAGCTTAGAACTTGGTAGGGGATGTCTCTGGGGCCAAGATACTAGTAGCCTATTTCCTTCTGCCTCTGGCAGTCGTACACGTTCCTCTCTCAATCCAAGGAGGAAAGGGTCTTAAATGGAAATTGGCTTGGTCTCCTTTGGTATTTTCTAGTACACAATCTTCTGTTCTGTGAGTATGCCACAGTTCAATGTGGCCTTAGAGCCTTCTCACAGGAAAGGTCCTTTCTAAAATTTCTGTCTCCAGTGTCCCCATGGTTTAGGTTTGCATGTTACCTTAGCTTCATCACATTGTCCTCAGGGCACTAATGCCTGATTCTAACCATAGTGTGTTTGATACATCCCAGACCTGCCTTCAATGTCCCATGTATGACAGTGGACGGGAGCATCTGAGTCATTTCTTGGGTAGTGATTGGATTTATTGGCATAAGCTGTGTTTTTGTTCTTCCTCTCTCCAGTTGTATTTCGTCCACGACTGTCACCTATGAGAGAGGGTTTCCTATTTTGTGCAAATTTCTCCTACTTTAAGACTCCTTCTCCAAGGCGAGTCTCGATCCCTAAAAACATTTCCTCCCTTTCATCACTTATTTTGTCTTACCTACTTTTTAAGAGACTGGTTTTCCTTTATCGATTTCTAGGGCCCATCAACATCGGTCACAAATTGTTTTCTGGAAGGTGTTCCATGTGCATTCTATCATTTGATGGATTTGTGTGGGAGAAAGTGGACTCAGGCTCCTATTCCTCTAACATGATGAGACCCCACCGTGACCCTGGAAGATCCATTTTATTAACTGAAATCTTGTTGTTGTTCAGTCACAAAGCCATGTCAGACTCTTTGTGACCCCTTGGACTGCAGCACACAAGGCCTCTCTGCCCCTGACCGTCTCCCAGGGTCTGCCCGAGATCATGTCCGTGAATGGGTGGAACGATACAACCTTCTCCTCTTCTCTAACCCATTTGTCCTCCTGATTTCATTATTTCCTAAGAATCAGGGTCTTTTCTCGTGAGTCAGTTCTTTGCTCAGGTGGTCAAAGCTTTGGAGACTCAGCTTCAGTGTCAGTGATTCTAATGCAACTTCAGAGTTGATTTCCTTTATGTTTGACTAGCTTGATCTCCTTGCAATCCAATGGACACTCACAAGTCATCCCAAGCAGAGCACTTTCGTGTTCTCACATCAGTACATGTCTACTGGAAAGACCATAGATGTGACTCAATGTGTTTCCTTTGGTCAAGTCACCTCTTCACTTTTTAACACACTTACTAAATTTGTGAGCACTTTTCTTCCAGGAAGCAACTGTCTTCAAATTTTATTGCTGCCATCACCATCACAGTGAATATAGAGCCACAAAAGAGGAAATCTGTCACTGATTCTGCTTTCTCCATCTTTATTTCCCATGAAGCAGTGAGACCATATGCCATGATCTTACTTTGTGTAATACTGAGAATTCAAGGGTACTGTTTATCCTACGTTTTCCTATCAACATTGAGAATTATTTTATTCTTTTACCATTGTTTTCCCTCAGTGTTTTGGATAAGAAATTATTTTCTAAGTGTATTCTAAGATGATCGCTACTCATTATATATAATACTGCTGGTTTTAAGTTTCCTGTTGGAGCATTTGTGCCACGCTTCTGTGACAACTCTGTAAAATGTTGACAAAATGCACAGCCTATAATACATTACTCTATTAACATAATATATTGAGACTGATCATGTTATCTGGTTAGGTTTTCTCTAATGTGGCAACTAGAAAAATTCAAAGGAGGACAAGAAATAAGGATATGATGTGGAGGTGGGCAGGAAGCTGAACCCCTGTCCTGAAGGGAGAGAAATTTTAATCATCAATGATTTCTATTGAAATATTTGGTACCAGAATTTTAAAGGGATGAAAGAAAATTATACACACTGAACTATGGAGAAGTGATTTTAATGTACACATCATGTAATTTCAAAGTTCAGCTAAACAGAAGAGCCTGATTTTGATCTATGCACAGTGCACTGTGCATCTGCTTTACCCAATGATTTGAATGTTTAAAATTGTATCCAACGTGAGAAGAGCAACAGCTTTCTTAGAACAATCAGTTCAGGTCAGTCGTTCAATCGTGTCCGACTCTTTGCGACCCCATGAATCACAGCGTGCCAGACCTCCCTGTCCATCACCACTCCTGGAGTTCACTCAAACTGATGTCCATAGAGTCGGTGATGCCATCCAGCCAACTCATTCTCTGTCGTCCCCTTCTCCTCCCACTCCCAATCCTTCCCAGCATCAGACTCTTTTCCAGTGAGTCAACCCTTCGCGTGAAGTGGCCAAAGTATGGGAGTTTCAGCTTTAGCATCAGTCCTTCCAATGAACACCCAGGATCGATCTCCTTTAGAATGGACTCATTGGATCTCCTTGAAGTCCGCGGGTCTCTCAAGAGTCTTCTCCAGCACCACAGTTCAAAAGCATCAATTCTTCGGGGATCAGCTTCCTTCACAGTCCAACTCTCACATCCATACATGACCACTGGAAAAACCGTAGCCTTGACTAGACGGACCTTGGTTGGTAAAGTAATGTCTCTGCTTTTTCATATGCTATCTATGTTGGTCATAACTTTCCTCCCAAGGAGTAAGCATCTTTTATTTTCATGGCTGCAATCAGCATACACAGTGATTTTGGAGCCCATAAAAACAAAGTCTGACACTGTTTTCCTGTTTATTTTCCGTGAAGTGATGAGACCAGATGCCATGACCTTTGTTTTCTGAACGTTGAGCTTCAAACCAACCTTTTCACTCTCCTGCTTTTGCTTTCATCAGGAGGCTTTTTAGTTCCTCTTCACTTTCTGCCATAAAAGTGGTGTCTTCTGCATACCTGTGGTGATTTATATTTCTCCCGGCCAACTTGATTCCACCTTGTGCTTTTTCCAGCCCAGCGTTCCTCATGATGTACTCTGCATAGAAGTTAAATATGCAGGGTGATAATATACAATCTTGACGTACTCCTTTTCCTTTTTGGAACCAGTCTGTATCTCTAAGTAAATGTGAGTTGCGGTTCTATGGGCTCAAGATGTCCTCATATATATTAACCCCATCTCTATTTCAGAAAGAAGAGTGGAAGATCAACTCGATTAAGGGACAGCCTTTCAGCAATAGGATCTATATTATTCAGCCAGAAAGTTATTAAGTAATGCTGGGCTTCCTGAACAGTTCATTTAATATCTTGAGAGCAAGCAAAGTATTTGACCACCTAAATAAAATTGTCTAAAATTATATTTTGACATATACACATATATGTGCATGTTTTTATGTATGGGTGTGTATATAAAAAATGTACAATGGCTTTTAATTCCTGTTAGGCAAAGCAGCAACGGAAAAAAAAAAAAGTAGAATGATTCAAAAGTCTATTCGGTTATTGAATATATGTTAGTGGAAATACTTCCAAATATGTTCCTTTGGCTACATCTAAAATATGAGGACTCCTTGATATCACTCCCCTCTTTCCTTTTAATAAATATCTACCAATTTTCAAATGTTTGTCCAGGTTTAATGGCAAAAATAAACAGTTATAGTAATATATATATATATATACACACACACACATACTTATATACATAATAAATATACAAATATCTATATAAAATAGACAGATATGTTTGCATAACAGAAAATATTGATACCAAGCTTAGATGACAGAATTATTTCCCACTCCTTCTCATCATGAAAGAGCCAACGTTGTTGTTGACTCAAACACTCCACGTGCTGGGGAACCTGAATACAAATCGAACCTGCAATTGGGATTCTCAATCACATATGACCACGCTCTAAATCCAACACTTTATGTCCTTTATTGTTCTAAGAAGTCCATTCTTAAGATTGAAAAGTATGAAAACCGAGAGAGAGAAAAAGGAGATTCTAGACTTCCTCATGTTCCAAGAGTAACTGCAATCGAAGAAACTAGAAAAGGCAGAAACAAAGGAAAATAATCAAGCGATATAGAATAATCATGATTTAGCCATTAAGCAAAGTCAAGGATCTTTAGTTCCTCCTCAAGGGCCATGGATAACATTCTGAGCAATATCCTGTGAACAGTTTTAGAGATACTAAAGACCCAACAAGGCTGAAATGTAAGTACCTAGACCACAGAGTAGTTGGAACCATATGGGCAATGATGTTGACTCCAAACATACTCAGTAACAGGCCAGTAGTAGAATGTCCCCAAACTATATCACACATCCCATGCCCAAACTCACTCTCATTAAAATCGTCCCCCTGAAAGTATTCGGGTAGTGCAGGTCTTTGAAGCACCAGCTGCTAGGACACCTTGCTTGGTTCTACAATAAATTATTTCACAGAAGTGAGTAAACCAAGTTTGGTTGGCTAAGAGTTCAGTTCAGTTCAGTTCAGTTCAGTCGCACAGTGGAGTCCGACTCTTTGCGACCCCATGTATCACAGCATGCCAGTACTCCCTGTCCATCACTAAGTCCTGGAGTTTATTGCTCAAACCCGCCTCCATCGAGTCTGTGATGTCATCCAGTCATCTCATTCTCTGTCTTCCCCTTCTCCTCCTGCCCTCAATCCCTCCCAGCATCAGAGACTTTTCCAGTGAGTCAACTCGTCGCATGAGGTGGCCAAAATATTGGAGCTTCAGATTCAGTATTAGTCCTTCCAATGAACACCCAGGACTGAAATCCTTTTGAATGGACTGGTTGGATCTCCTTGTAGTCCAAAGGACTCTCAAGAGTCTTCTACAACACCATAGTTCAAAAGCATCAATTGTTCGGTAATCAGCTTTATTCACAGTCCAACTCTCACATCCATATATGACCACTGGAAAAGCCATACCCTTGACTAGATGGACCTTTGTTGGCAAAGTAATGTCTCTGCTCTTTAATATGCTATCAAGGCTGCTCATAATTTTCCACCCAAGGAGAAAGCATCTTTTAATTTCATGACTACAACCAGCATCCGCAGTGATTTTGGAGCCCCAAAAATAAAGTCTGACACTGTATCCCCGTCTATTTCCAATGAAGAGATGGGACCAGATGCCATGATCTTAGTTTTCTGAATGTCGGCTTAAAGCCAACTTTTTCACTCTCCTCTTTCACTTTCATCAGAGCCTTTTTGGATACTCTTTGATTTCTTCCATAAGAGTGATGTCATGTGCATATCTGAGGTTATTGATATTTCCCGAGGCAATCTTGATTCCAGCCTGTGCTTCTTCCAGCTAGCGTTCCTATCGATGTACTCTGCATAGAAGTTAAATAAGCACGGTGACAATATATAACCTTGACGTACTACTTTTCCTATTTGGAACCTGTCTGTTGTTCCATGTCCAGTTTTAACTGTTGCTACCTGACCTGCAAACAGGTTTCTCAAGAGGCAGGGCAGGTGGTATGAAAGGTCCCATCTCTTTCCGAATTTTCCAGAGTTTATTGTGATCCACACAGTCAAAGGCTTTGGCATACTCAATGAAGCAGAAATAGATGTTTCTCTACAACTCTCTTGCTTTATCCATGATCCGGAGGATGTTGGCAATTTGACCTCTGGTTCCTCTGCCTTTTCTAAAACCAGCTTGAACATCTGGAAGTTCACGGTTGACGTATTGCTGAAGCCTGTCTTGGAGTATTTTGAGCATGACTTTACTAGTGTGTGAGATGAGTGAAGTTGTGCTGTCATTTAAATTATTCTTTGGCATTGCCTTTCATTGGGACTGGAATGAAGACTGACATTTACCAGTCCTGTGGCCACTGCTAATTTTTCCAAATTTGCTGGCATACTGAGTACAGCACTTTCACAGCATCATCTTTCAGGATTTGAAATAGCTCAACTGGAATTCTGTCACGTCCACTATCTTTGTTCGTAGTGATGCTTTCTAAGGCCCACTTGACTTCATATTCAGTTGACTTCACTTTCCAAGATGTCTGGCTCTAGGTCTTTTATCACAACATCACGATTATCTTGGTTGTGAAGATCTATTTTGTACAGTTCTTCTGTGTATACTTGCCACCTCTTCTTAATATCTGCTGTTTCTCTTAGGTCCATACGATTTCTATTCTTTATCGAGGTCATCTTTTCATAAAATATTCCCTTGGTATCTCTAATTTTCTTGAAGAGATTTCTTGTCTTTCCCATTCTGTTGTTTTCCTCTATTTCTTTGCATTGATCGCTGAGCAAAGCTTTCTTATCTCTCCTTGCTATTTTTTGGAACTCTGCATTCAGATGCTTATACTTTTTTTTTTCTTCTTTTGTTTTTTGCTTCTTTTCTTTTCACAGCTATTTGTAAGACCTCTCCAGACAGCCATTTTCCTTTTTTTCATTTCTTTTCCGTGGGGATGGTCTTGGTCCCTGTCTCCTGTTCAATGTCATGAACTTTCGTCCATAATTCACCAGGCATTCTATCTATCAGATATAGTCCCTTAAATCTATTTCTCATTTCCACAGTATAATCATAAGGGATTTGATTTAGGTCATGTCTGAATGGTTTAGTGGTTTTCCCTACTTTCTTAAATTTAAGTCTGGATTTATTAGGAGTTTATAATTTGAGTCACATTCAGCTCTGGTCTTGCTTTTGCTAACTTTATAGAATTTCTCCATCTTTGGCTACAAAGAATACAATCAATCTGATTTCGGTGCAGACCATCTGGTGATGTCCATATGTGGAGTCTTCTCTTCTGTTGCTGAAAGGGGTTGTTTGCTATGACCAGTGTGTTCTCTCTGCAAAATTCTACCAGTCTTTGCCCTGCTACATTCCGTGCTCCAAGGCCAAATTTGGCTGTTACTCCAGGTGATTTTTGAATTCCTACATTTGCATTCCAGTCCCCTATAATGAAAAGGACATCATCTTTAAGTGTTAATTCTAAATGGTCTTGTAGGTCTTCATAGAACCATTCACCCTCTGCTTTTTAAGTGTTACTGGTTGAGGCATAGGCTTGGATTACTGTAATATTGAATGGTTTGTTTTGGAAATGAACAGAGATGATTCTGATCGTTTGGCGATTGCATCCAAGTACAACATTTCGGACTCTTTTGTTCTCCATGATAGCTACTCCATTTCTTCTAAGGGATTCCTGCCCACAGCAGTAGATATAACGGTCATCTGAGTTAAATTCACCCATTCCAGTCCATTTGAGTTCACTGATTCCTAGAAGGTCTATGTTCAATCTTGCCATCTCCTGTTTGACCACTTCCGATTTGTCTTGATTCATGGACCTAACATTCCAGGTTCATATGCAATATTGTTCTTTGCAGCATCAGACCTTTCCTCCATCTCCAGTCCCATCCACAACTGGGTACTGGTTTTGCTTTGGCTCCGTCCCTTCATTTTTTCCTGAAGTTATTTCACCACTGATCTCCAGTATCTTTTTTGGTACCTACCGACCTGGGGAGCTCCTCATTCAATATCCTATTTTTTTTTTTTTTTTTTTTTTTTGCCTTTCCATACTGTTTTTGGGGTTCTTGATGCAAGTATACTGAAGTGGTTTGTCATTCCCTTCTCCAGTAGACCACATTCTGTAAGACCTCTCCACCATGATCTGCCCATCTTGGGTGGCCCCACACAGCATGGCTTAGTTTCACTGAGTTAGAGAAGGCTGTGGTCCATGTGATCAGATCCACTAGTTTTCTATGATCACTATTTCAGTGTGTCTGCCCTCTGATGCCCTTTCGCAATACCTACCATCATATTTGGGTTTCTCTGACCTTGGTTGTAGGGTATCTCTTCTCGGTTGCTCCAGCAAAGCGCAGCCACTGCACGTTACCTTGGACGAGGGGTATCTCCTCACGGCTGCCCATCCTGATCTTGAATGTGGAGTAGCTCCTCTCGGCCCTCCTGTGCCCACGCAGCCAGCGTCATTTGGATGTGGGGTAGCTCCTTTCGCCCGCTGTCCCTGGCCTCGGGCATGGGGTAGCTTCTCTTGGCCGCCACCGATAATCACTTTTATTTCAGAAACCAAACAGTTTTACTGATGTGATTTATCCGTATAAAAATTCTTTAGGAATGAAATTTTGCAGGTTTATAGTTTTGGTTGCTATTTATGCAAGGAGCCTGTATTTTAAGTTGATGCTGAAGTAAGCGCTTGTTGAAAATTACCCTTCAATTTCTAGGAGACCAGTGATGTTGTGATGTCACAGCTACCCTTCACTTGCTAGGAGACCAGTGAGTTTCTGTTGTCACAGTTACCCTCCCACTGTTAGGAGACCAGTGCATTTTGGAACCACTGTGATGGTCTAGGGAGTTTCCCCCTTAGGCCAGCCAAGCAGCATTTGAATTTGCTGTGTGTAAAGTCAGAAAAATGAGAAAAGTATCTGAAGAAAGATTTTTCTGAAATGGCACGTATTTCTTCAGAAATTCAAGATGCGCCTCCTAACGATGAATCCACTGGTTCAGAAACCTCCATCAGACCTTTGTATGATTATACACTTGCTGGGGACTCGGTTTTGCGATCTCTTATTGAAGAATGTGCTTTTCAGGCTTTGTCTGAGGAAGTTCTGAGGACAAGGCCACGTTACACATTTTCTATCTCTGAAACAGGTGAGCTGAATGATTTTCTTTCACTAACTTTTCCACAAAAATTGTGGAATATAGTGGAAAGTGATCAATTTCAATCTATTTGGTGGGATGAGAGTGGCACTTGTATAGTGATCAATGATGAACTCTTCAAGAAAGAAGTCTTGGAAATAAAAGCGCCCTTCAGAATATTTGAAACCAATAATATGAAAAGTTTAGTTCGATAGCTGAACCTTTATGGGTTTAGTAAAATGTGACAAACTCTTCAAAGATCTGCTTCACTATCTGACTTTCTGGAAGAAGAAAACATCATCTCTCTTTTGAGCAAGGTATCCCAAAATTTTCACTTATTGGCAATATGTAAGATTAAATCATGTGACCTAGAAAACATGTTACCATATGTAGCTAAAACGGAATTCAAAATTGACATAGCAATTTGTTGAAAAAGCTTTATTGTTTAAAGTTGAGACAGCTGGAGGATATAATATTTGATGTTTAAAAAACTTTCCAATCAACTTTAAACAAGATACGAGTCTTGAGGCTACCTACGGTATTTACTATATATATACAACATATTTTTAGTTGAGGAGCATATTTGTTTCTAACATGTTAGCTCTTAAAACTACTCTGGAGGCATTTAATTTGATGGAATTTAATTGGTATCATTCAAGGAATTATTTTTTCTTTTCTAATTTTATTTATTTTAATTGGAGGTTAATTACTTTATATTATTGTATTGGTTTTGCGATTCATTGGCATGAATCTGCCCCGGGTGTACATGTGTCCCCATCTTGAACCCCCTTCCACTTCCCACCATATCCCAACTCTCTGGTTCACCCCAGTACAGCAGCCCAGTATATCCTGTATCTTGCATCAAACCTGGAGTTATGATTCGTTGCACATATGATGATATACATATTTCAATGCCATTCTCCCAAAACATCCCGTCCTCGCTCTCTCCCACAGAGACCAAAAGACTGTTCTATACATCTGTGTCTCTCTTGCTGTCTCATTTACAGGGTTATCGTTATCACCTTTCTAAATTCCATATACATGTGTTAGTATACTCTATTGGTCCTTTTCTTTCTGCCTTAATTCACTCTGTATAATAGGCTCCAGTTTCATCCATCTCATTGGAACTGATTCAAATGCATTTTTAATGGCTGAGTAATACTCCATTGTATTTATGCACCATAGCTTTCTTATCCA
This sequence comes from Moschus berezovskii, assembly GCF_049115385.1. Taxonomy (NCBI): domain Eukaryota; kingdom Metazoa; phylum Chordata; class Mammalia; order Artiodactyla; family Moschidae; genus Moschus; species Moschus berezovskii. Next base: position 19,873,291 of record NC_142489.1, on the reverse strand, counting down.
TTCTTCTGCAGACGGACATGTAGGTTACCTCCATGTCCTGGCTATTATAAACTGTGCTGCGATAAACATTGGAGTACATTTGTCTCTTTCAATTCTGGTTTCCTCAGTGTGTATGCCCAAGAGTGTGATTGCTGGGTCGTATGGCAGCTCTATTTGCAGTTTTTGAAGGAATCTCCACACTGTTCTCCATAGTGGTTGTGCTGTTTGCATTCCCACCAATAGTGTAAGAGGGCTCCCTTTTCTCCACATCCTCTCCACCAATTATTGCTTGTAGACTTTGGAATATAAGCCATTCTGACTGGTGCAAAATGGTACCTCATTTTGGTTTTGATTTGCATTTCTCTGATTATGAGTGATGTTAAGCATCTTTTCGTGTGTTTGTTAGCCATCTATATGAAGGAATAAACTTTTATAATTTAGCTTTTATGGCAGTTTTACCTTGGTTTATAAAGAAACTAAATAATTGTTTCCTTTGACTTTAGTTACAGATCTACTATAATCCAAATTTCAAAAGAGGCTATCCTCAACTATTAGTAAGAATAGAAAGAAGATTTGGGATTAACAATGTTTCTGCAATATCTTCATTAGTTCGAAATTGCAAGAAGAAGCATGTTAAAGCAAGTGTGAACGTAGATGATGTAACTCTGATATCCTTCCTGAAACTAGTGGAGAGAGTACATTTTCAGCCACCACTTTAAGTGTGCCTTTCATACAAATGCCTCACATCAGCCAGACAGTCGCTAATACAAGAGCTCTAGCTCTGTGTGGCTTACCTTCCCCATCATTAACATCAGTTAGCCAAACAGAACAGATTGTGGGAGATCAACCTGCTGTTTTAAATCAGTTGAGCATGTTTAAGTGGCACTCACATAGCAGCTACACTCAGGTAAATGGCCACGTTGAGGACTTGCCTACTACAATTACATCGACTTCTCAGAACCACATCGTATCTCCATTTCAGGGCAGTTATTCTAGGCTGATGGTGGAGTCTTCTAAGTTTCCAGATAGATATAGTGATATGTCAGCCCATGACAGTCCCTTCCGTGACCTTCAAAAGAGAGGCAACTCATGGCCCTCAGTGCCAAAGATCACTTATACATCTGCCTCCTCTCTTTCAGGTCAACTCATCAAGAATCATTGTTATGTGAAAACCATGCTAATTAAAATGGACCTATCAAATAAATGCCAGATTATGGAGAATAATGAAGATTGAAATTTTTGTTGGGAGATGTCAACAAATACCTACAATTTTTGTATTTGAACAATAAAGTTACACGTTCATCTTCATAGTTTCATTTTCTTTGTTCAAACAATGAAGAGAAAAGTGAGGCCTTAGTTTAATGTCTGGCTATTTTACCGCACTGTTTTATAAACTCTTCAGAAAAAGAAAATTTTCATTATGCATCCTAGGTCAATGACACCTGATCTAATATTTGTAAGCAAGAAAATTAGAACAGAAGGAAAAGAGGTAATAGATGTAACGTGATTTCTGCAATCACCCCTGCTGAAATGAACGGGTGTCTACATTAGGAGTATGTGGCTGAAGGAAGATACAAATAAAAAAAAAAAAAAATTCAAATGCATACTATGTACCTTAGTGCATTCACAGTTACGTTATATTCTTTTAGATACTGGTAGAGTCTTAAAAGGATAGACAGAAGGTTATCTTCAGTATAGAAATTCATTATGTACTTGAAAATATAAAATCATGATCACCACTGTACTGTCACTGTGACACCAAAGATAACATGACATAATCAGTGACTTGCCCATGGTCAGCAAAAGATATGTATTTTACAAGTGATAATGTATAGGGACATTTTTGTTCTGCTGTCCTTAATTGAAAGCGACAGTGAAGTAGCTCAGTAGTGTCGGACGATTTGCGACCCCTGTGCACTGTAGCCTACCATGCTCCTCCATCCATGGGATTCTCCAGGCAAGGATACTGGAGTGGGTTGCCATTTCCTTCTGCAAAAGTCTTCCAGACCCAGGGATTGAACCCGGGTCTCCCACATTTTAGGCAGACTCTTTACTATCTGAGCCACCAGGGAAGATGCTGTCCTTAAGGCACGCCTTTATTTGCTGACACCATGATTCCACCCTATATTTCCTAAAGCATGTTTAGATGTTGCTTATCAGTTCCCACAGAGACAGAATAAATTCCTGGTGGTGATTGTAGCACATCAGTATGATTAACAAGTTCTGTGAAGACATGGTATCTTTTTTCCTTAAAAATTTCATTGTCTTTCTCTTATACTGTGCTTCAGGAGCTACAATCTCTCAACCTAACTTCAGCCATGCTAAGCCCCTTCTCACAATTTTGTCTCAACTTTTTCTTGGGGTTGGAAGGAACTGCCGTTTGCCCTCCTACCAAGTTGAGCCCAGATATCAGGACTTCCGTGGGTTTTGGGCCTATTCTCTTTATGTATCTTTCACATCAGCTAAAATTAGAGCCTGCAAATGATACATTTTAAGTACTTACTAAGTTATCAATAAAGAGATACCATAACCAATCAAATGCTATATACATTACTAACATATTCCTATAACCTTCAGTATTATCATAATTGACCTTTCCTCTTTAGTGATAACTTTTTCCAAGTTGATAAATATATATTATATTTACACGAATATTAAATGTGGGAATTTAAATTATAATAAGACTGCTGCTCTCATGAAATTTACAGTCTATAAGAACCCATTCTAAGCATATAGTTTCAGGCCCCAGTGCGCTAAAATTCAATAGTAGTTGTGGAGACTCGAATATTAAAAAAAAGAATCATTAATTTTAATAATCTAGAAAAGTCATGGAGTAAGCAAGGATCAATATCAATGGTTGATCCCAAGTATATTTCACAACGAAATACTCTGAACAAAGTGTCTGCTTGTTGGGCTATCCAGATATCATGAACACTACCTAGAAATCTTTGAAATCTCAAATTTGGGGTCATTCCTTTAGATGATGGTGGCAACATCAAGTCAGATCCCTGTTATGGGGTGGTTACCCACATAGGACACCACCAAATTCAGTTGACCGCTTTAATTCTTACAGCTAATGAACAGTGAAATCTGTGGAATATCTTTGTAGATAAGGGAGTGGTCCACAAACATACTTTTTCTTTCACTGAAAAATTACATTCAATGTAGGTGAGAATGCCATGTTTAGAGAGGTGAGCATTTTGAAGCCATGCTAAATGTTATTGAAATTGGTGTCCATAGTTATGATTTCAAGCCCAAAGTTCAATGCTCCTGTTTTAGATTTCAGGTTTTTAATGAAACTAAAAGGCACTTACTCCTTGGAAGGAAAGTTATGATTAACCTAGATAGCATATAAAAAGCAGAGACATTACTTTGCCAACCAAGGTCTGGCTAGTCAAGGCTATGATTTTTCCAGAGGTCATGTATGGATGTGAGAATAGGACTGTGAGGAAAGCTGATCGCCGAAGAATTGATGCTTTTGAACTGTGGTGTGGAGAAGACTCTTGAGAGTCCCTTGGATTGCAAGGAGATCCAACCAGTTCATTCTAAGGGAGATCAGTTCTGAGTGTTCATTGGAATGATTGGTGCTGAAGCTGAAACTCCAATACTTTGGCCACCTCATGCGAAGAGTTGACTCATTGGAAAAGACTCTGATGCTGGGAGGGATTTAGGGCAGGAGGAGAAGGGGAAGATAGAGAATGAGATGTCTGGATGGCATCACCGACTTGATGGAGATGAGTTTGGGTGAACTCCACGTTTTGGTGATGGACAGGGAGGCCTGGTATGCTGTGATTCATGGGGTCGCAAAGGGTCAGAAAAGAATGAACGACTGAACTGACTAACTGACTGACGATGTTTTCAAATTTGCATCCTTTGAACAATATCACCTTATAGGTGATTCCATTTGCTATTTCATTGCCATGTACTGATTATTCTTTCTCAGTCCCTTTTACCTTCTTTTCATGTTCTGCTTTGACTGGCAGGTCCTTCTCATAAAGAACGGGAATAATCCACTTAGTCCTCTGTGATAACTTGGAAAAGACATGGAGAAGGACTTTCAATATATCATGTTGAAAAGCTACTGTTTTTGTTCCCTCCTGAAACAAAAACAGTACTAACCTGTACTAACTGCATTAACCTGTACTTCAATTGTCCTACCAAGGGAAACCTGGTTACATGGTCCATTACCGTTGTTATCATTTCCCATATTGCTTTAAAATATCACTACCTGTCATTCTCTAAAGCTTATAGAGAAAATAGCTCAAAAGCTTAGGGAAGCACTGTACATGAATTCAGTTTTCTTTCCTTTTTGTATTTACTTTCTAATTGGTGCATAAAATTGTAAAACTGAAAACAAAAAAATAAGTGAGGTAAATACAGAAGATTGGGGCAAAAAGTAGAAAAATTGATGGGAGAATGTCAGGGGATGAAATTGGATGCTTAAAGTATAGCAAGCAAATGTGACACTGAAGGGCCTAAAGAGGTCAATATGACTTCAATATTGTTACACTACAACTTTATTTTCATTAAATCTCACAATAGTTTTTCATGCAAAAATTGTAACTTCCCATGGGATGTAGATCAATGTTCTATCTTTTGAAACATTCTGATTTAAAATGTCACTAGAGTGAAATCACTTAACTACAAAATGACTTCCAACATTAGGCCTAGAAACAGATAACAGAGAACTCTGTGCACTTCATAAGTGTCCTTCAGTGAGTCCTTCGGTTTTCTTTTCCTTTCATAATTGTGTTTTGGGCATGTAAGACTGTGACTCTCCTTGTGTGTGTGTCTATGTTTGTGTATCAGATTAAGAATGTGATTGTGAGTGTATGTCTGGGTTCTCTTTTGGACTTTTATCTTGGAGATTTTGGCTGAAGAAACGGCTAATTCAATAGTATAAAGAGGCAAAAATTAAAATGTCCCTTTATAAGTCTGCTTTAGTATTTCAAAGAACAAGACAAAGGGATGAGTCTCAGAGATTGAAAGCATTTCGATAATAACCAAAGCACTCCACCCTACGATACTTAAAATCTATGGCACTGTCACAATCAGCACAGCAAAAGTTGAGAGGGGCCTTAGTAGTCTGTGATGTCTGGCAATAACAAAAACACCCACCTACTAATTTGGCAATACCAGAGAAGCTAAGCAGATGTGTGGAGTTTCAACCAGGCCTTCATATAATAGGATACTATCTTCCTATAGGAGGTGGCACACTCACCAATATGAATAACATTCTTACGGATCAAAGAAACTAATGATGAAATCTGTAATTCGGTTCTCACATGGCAGAAGTGGCCTTCCTCCTTCACAAGGGTATCAGTTAAAATAGACAATTAAATAGAAGGAAGTGATAACATGGCCCACATATTTCGTAGATAAAATCTTCAATATCCAAGCCCTACCACACTGATAATATGATGACTATACAGGAATTCTGGTTTCAGCTCTGTGAGGCAATCATCATATAATGGCACTGAAACATATATATGATCATATGTGCAACGAATCTCCAGTCCAGGTTCGATGCATGATACAGGATGCTCAGGGCTGGTGTATTGGGGTAAACCAGAGGAATTGGATGGGGAGGGAGGTGGGATTGGGGTTCAAGATTGGGAACACATGTGCACCTGGGGAAGATTCATGTCAATGTATGCCAAAACCAATACAATAATGCAAAGTAATTAGCCTCTAATTAAAATAAATAAATAAATGAAAAGAATTTATGAATATTTGAGATGCATTGATAGTGCAAATCGATTAAGGCAATAGTCTTGAGATCTGATTCAAAGAGGAAAACTGTGTTCTCCCTGTCTTCAGTTTCATGGGCCTTCACATGCATTCACACAGTTCCACAATTCTCAACCCTCATCTGAAGACAAAACCTGTGACATTAAAAGAGGAATGGTCTATGTACAGAGAAGGCAAGTAGCAAAGTTTAAATGAATCCAGTCTCCTACCTACATCCTTGCTTAGTAATGTAACCCCTTGTAAGCTTTCCTAAGGGTAACTAGAATACACAACTCAGAGATGCTTCTCCCAGGATTACAGAGTTTGATTGAGAAGATATAAGTTTGCTTAACTCTCACCTCATCCTTCAGCTCAAATATCATCCTGTTAACAAATCAGAAGATGGGCAGTTCTAGCAGACACTTACAGACAATACCTGCTTCTGCCTAAGACCAAGATTGTAGATCCAAGTGGCTGATGCGGTAAGGTTTCTGTCTCAGGATACCACATGACTCCTCAGGAGTTCTTTTCTGGGAAGCTCTCCAAAAACATTGTGAGAAGTACAATGTGAAGGAGGAAAGAAGGAAACTGACAAGAGCATTGTTCTTTCTAATTGTCCTGAATATCACTTATCATCTCAGGTACAATGACAGGCTTAACATGCTATCTGAACTATCTCCCAGCACTGCCAAGACTAATTTTTTGATGTAGTTCAGTCACTCAGTCTTGTCTGACTCTTTGTGACTCCATGTACAGCTAGAACCCGGGGATCGCCTGTCCTTCAAATCTCCCAGAGCTTTCTCAAATCCATGACCTTTGAGTCAGTGATGCTTTGCGGCCATCTCGCCCTCTGCCGTTCCCTTCTTCTCCTGTGCCCAATCTTTCCCAGCATCGGTTTCGTCCCAGTGATTTTGCGCTAGGACTCATGTGACCGATATATTGGCTCTTCATGTTCAGCATCGGTCCTTCTCAGACACTCAGAGATGATTTCCTTCACGCTTTTCCAGTTTGAACTCCACACTCACCACGGAACTCTCACACAACTTCTCCAGGCGTTGTTGCAAAGCGTCAATATTATGGCACTCAGTTCTTGTGGTTCTGCTCATTCCTCAACTCGTTCCTCCTGAAAATCAACGTTGACTAGTCAGGTCTTTTTCAGTAAGCTTTCAGCTTTTTAACATGGTGTCTAGATTGGTCACAGCTTTTCATCAAAGTGCAAGTTCCTTTAGATTTCATGGCTGCAGTCAATTCGGCAGTGACATTGGGGGTCAAGAAAGAGAAACCTGTCACTAATCCAATTGTATCCAATCGATATATCTCAAAATGATGGGACCAAATTCCATGAGCTTATTTTTGTGTGTGTGTTTGTCTTTATATAGTGTTTTAATCCAGCTTTTCCACTCTCCCCTTTCACCTTCATCAGAAGGATCTTTACTTCCTGGTATATTTTACCGATTTCTGTGCTGTCATCTTATAGCTGAGGTTAATCATGCTTCTCACAGTAACTTTGTTTCCAACTTCAGATTCTTTCAGCAAATTACTTTCCATGATGCACTCTGCACAGAAGTCAAATGAGCTGTGTGATAATATATAGCCTTGATGTACCAGTTCATTGTTCCTTGTCCAGTTCCAACTGTTTTGTCTTCACCTGCATGCACATTTCCCAGGAAACCGGTAAGGTGGTCCCATATTTTTATCTCTTTAAGAAAGTCCCACAATTTGTTGTGACCGACATAGTTGAAGAGCTTCCCTGGTGGCTCAGATGCTAAAGCATCTGTCTGCAATGGGGCAGACCCAGCTTTGATCAGTCCATGTTGTCACAAAGAGTAGGAACAACTGAAAGACCTCATTTTCACAAGCAGTCTATGTAACAGAGACAATAAAGTAGATCTTAATTATTTATGAAATCTCCTTGATTTTTCTATGATCCAAAATTCAATTCAGGTTTACATTAAGATTAAATGACTAACTATACCTCCCTTTTTTGCTTTGTTTTGTTTTGCCTTTTTATTCTCTGGCTCTCTCTCTTTCAAGCTGTCATCTACCAATTGTTACATTCCTGAGCCCTTGCCATCTTCCCATACAAGAATTAAATTATGCCCATGCCACTCTCTGACCTTTGACACCCAGTTAAAACAGTTAAGATTCCAGAGCTGAAATAAGGAATCTGTGTTCTGGGAAAATGTCAGCACAGTTTGACAAATAGCTAGATATTTTCAGAGACTGACTTTTGAGCCCAATTCCTGTACCACCTCTCATCCTGGAAAGAACTATAGTTCCTTAAGCAGATTGCAATTCCTCATTAGCAGACATTTCAGGAAAAGTAAATCTGTTTATTTGCATATTCAAAATCAATGATGTACCAATTGCATATATATGTATATAACCTCCCATCAAACTGATTAATTCTTGTCAACTAAAGTTTGTTGTTTCACTGGCATGCATAAAGGAATTACAGAGCTAGCCTAGAAATAAGATCAGAATTTCTGATTTCACAGAAAATAAGAGGACATTGAGTGTAACTCTCTCCATGGAGGCATCACAAATAATCTTTCTATAAAGGAAACACTTCCTCCAGAGCATCAAATGGATATTAGCAGAAGACTGTGCTCAACAATGAGGTCTATATGGAAACTAGACATAACTGGAAGAATAGAGGGAAGATGGGAGAGGACGAGAGGAATAGAAGCAAGCCTGTGTCTTGGGGTGGGAGATGCAGAAGCAGGGAATAGATTGAGGATCCAGGCAAGTCACCTGACTAAACTTAATTTAATTTTGACTGAAAGGAAGCAAGGTGAAGAAGCTGATGAAATATAGTTTGCCTAGAGTGAAAATCTAACAGAGAATGTGTGGTGTGGTCCTGCATGACTCATATGGCAGTGCAGGTCAACTAGTGTAAAAGGGCCTGGATGATCAAACATGGGGTTAGAAAGACAACCTGGGAGGGAAGTGGTTTTGACTGTGGAGATGGAGGTATGCATCTGGGATGACAAATTGTGTAGAAAGGAATTCATTTTGAAAAATCCCAAACTGACAAAGATGTGGGAACTTAGAACTCAGTCACACAGAGGAGGCTAAGACTTACTATCAGGCAATAGAAAAAGACTAGCTAGAACTATCATGCATGCTTCTGCCACCACAGGCTAGTAACCTATCTCATTAGGGCCATGATTTTATTGCCCATGGTTGCTGGCTTCTCTGAAAAACTGATACCACCAGGGTTTCTAAAGTCCTAGCAGCTGTACCTCTTGCTTCTGTGCTCACCAAGGCAGGCCCATGTGTTCCACAAGGGTCTTGGGGGTAGCCTTCTCTGGTGACAACACGGAGAGATTGTTATCAAACTACATCTGAGACTCAGGATCAGGGAAATGAAGGAAAAGGATTGAAAACATTCCCAACAGCTGAGCAAGCCGCAGATTAAATACATGCAATCAACTCTGCAGATGCTTTCTCTATGGGATATAAAAGGGCAATAGATTTCCAACGAATGAAAATACCCAGGCTCTTGCAGCTCTCAGAACCAATAGGAGTTATCCCAGTTTAGAGTCTGACCTGTCCTTACTGAAGATCCAGAGTTAAGTTCTGCCCACATTTGGGCAAGTTTTCTAGAGGGGTGGATTTGTGCCGTGGCTCATGTTTAGGACCAGAACCCTGACAGCAGGGACCCGAGGTAAAATTCATTGTACTTATGATGTTCTGCTATGCCACTTGGTCGTTCACTCTTTGACTCACTTGAAAACATTCTTATTATTATTGCTTACTTGGTGTTTTAAGATTGTTTATATCCTATATATTTTTTGTATGTCTATATTGTGTACTTTCGTTTCCTGCTTTCTGTGCCTTTTGTTGATGTTGTTTCTTGTCATTTTGGTTTTAATAAATATATATTTCCATATTAACTGTGATTTTCTCTTGTTCTGTGGAAAAGCCTTATCGTTTTTGTCAGAGTTTTAGCCTTTATTCTTCATGTGTCACTCTGCTCTGGTGTTGTTTTATGTCTTACAAGTTATTTGTTAGGTTCTCTTGTTGATTCTGTGTTCTTCCCTATTGTCATTCCTGCTTCTGTTATTTCACTTGTGGTTTGATTTTGATTTCTTACCATTTGTCTGTCTTCCTTTGTTCCTTCTGTCTATTTTACTATGTGATCTTGGTTCTCTGACTGGAAGTTGATCCTGATCACCTAGGGCTTCAGCACTGTATCATAGACCACCAGAGAATTCCTGGCTCCAATGAATATTAATTGGTGAGATTCTCTGTGAAGGCCTCCATCTAAAATGAAGAACCATTCCACCAAAAAGCCTATACTATCCAGAGCTGCTGCCTCACACCACAGAAAATGCAAGACAGAAACACAAGCCAAATCATCCCCAGATGGACTGTCCTTAGTCCACTAAACCCATGCACACCTGCAAAAGACCCCTCTGACACGGTTCTACCATGAGAGAGAGAAGCATCACCTGTTGCTACAAGAATGTAGTTGCCAGTCCCTCCTCCTCCAAAGACACAAACCACTGGACCAAACTTATACACTCATGATACAGACTGGAAGCAAGTACTTCCATCCTGCACCCCGGGCAGAAAAGACTAGTTACATAGTAAGCTAAGCAAATCTGAACACAGTAAAGCATTTTGCAGGCAAAGAAACAAGTTAAAACCACATAAGACGTAATTAAAGAGGAATTAGAAATTGTTGCAGAAAAATAATTGAGAGTAACGATAGTAAAGATGATCAAACCTCTCTGAAAATAAATGGAGATCATGCAAGAAACATTTCAAAAGGGCATGGAACAAAAGAAACCAAACTTTAAATAACAAGCAGACCCGACAATTCAATTGATACTGAACTAGATTTCACCCAAAACCAGAAGAATGCAGTTTCTTCGCAAGGTCAAATGAAATACTTCTGAATAAATTACAAACTGGATCACTAATCAGGACTTGATAAATTTAAGATAATCAAATTGTATTAGGCTTTTTCATTTTTTTTTTTACCACAGTGTTATGATTTACATGCCATTCACGTGTGGGGGAGATAAAACAAAAATAAATAAATAAAAGCATAAATAACAAAGAAAAAACTGAAAAGCGTGAATATATTGAGGCTCATGCACACACCTCTTCATGATTAAGAAATCAATGAAAAAATCAGAGAGAAAAAATAAATGTGTGTGTGTTTGTGTATCAGTTCAGCTCAGTCCGTCAGTCGTGTAGGACTCATTACGACCTCATGAATCAGAGCACCTCAGGCCTCCCTGACCATCACCAATTCACAGAGATCACTCAAACTCACATGCATAAAGTCTGTGATGCCATCCAGCCATATATTTCCCTGCCTTGTCCTTCTCCTTCTGTCCCCAATCTCCAGCATCAGAGTATTTTTCAGTGAGTCAACTAGTCGCATGAGGTGGCCAAAGTATTGGAGTTTCAGCTTTAGCATCAGTCCTTCCCATGAACACCCAGGACTGATCTCCTTTAGAATGGACTGGTTGGATCTCCATGCATCCAAGGGATTCTCAAGAGTCTTCTCCAAAACCACAATTCAATAGCATCAATTCTTCGGCGATCAGCTTTCTTCCCAGTCCAACTCTCACATTTGTACGTAACCACTGTAAAAACCATAGGCTGACAAGACGGGCCTTTGTCGGCAAAGTATTGTCTCTGCTTTTTCTTATGCTATCTAGGTTGGTCATAGCTTTCCTTCCAAGGAGTAAGCGTCTTTTAATTTCATGGCTGAAATCAGCATCTGCAGTGATTTTGGAGCCCAAAATCATAAAGTCTGACACTCTTTCCACTATTTCCCCATCTGTTTCCCATGAAGTATATACTCATAAAAACGAATGACAATGAATTTGTGAATGCATAAAACCCAATAAACAGGATAAAACACTAACTAAACTTACAACTAAAGCAATTAGAGAAAGAAGAATAAACACAAAATCAAAAATTGGCTTTGGGAAAAAAAGAAAACATAGAGAATAGAACAGGAAAGAAAAAGATGGAAATAGTAGCAAAGATCAATACTACTAAAAGGGGGCTCTTGGAGAGAATAAAGAAAATACATAAAGCCTGAACCAGATTCATCAATAAAAGAGGGAGACCACACAAATCAATAAAGTTATACATAAGGAAGGAGACATTATAACCAACAGCACAGAAATATCAAAGTATCATGATAGATTACAAGAAAGAACTTTAAGCCAATAAAATGTAGAATATGGAAGCCACAGACTACTTCTTAGGAACTTAACTAAGAGGAAACAGAAAATATGAACACAACATTACAACCCCTAATATTGAAACTGCTATGAAAAATCTGTCAGCTAACAACATTCAGAGACCAGATGATGTCACAGATGTTTTATGAACCGTTAAGTTAAATGTTAACATATGGGTTTCTTAAACTTTTCCAAAATACTACAACGGTAGGAAAACCCACAAACTCATCCTACGAGTACAGTATCACCTAATAGCAAAGACAAAGTTAACACAGAAAAGGAAAATTATAGACCAGTATCATATAGATAAACATAGAGGCAAACATCCTCAATAAAATAATCCCAAGAAGAATCCGACAACACATTAAAAGCATCGAACTGCTTTAATATGTGAGGTTTTCCCCAGAAATGCCGACATTCTCCAGTAGCTGTGTATCAAACCATGAGATACAGCATAACAAATTTCAGGATTAAAACCATACGATGACCTCAGTTCAGTTCAGTTCAGTTCAGTCTCTCAGTCTGTCTGACTCTTTGCGACCCCATGAATCACAGCACGCCAGGCCTCCCTGTCCATCACCAACTCCCAGAGTTCACTCAGACTCATGACCATCCAGTCAATGTTGCCATTCTGCCATCTCATCCTCTGTCGTCCCCTTCTCCTACTACCCCAATCCCTCCCAGCATCAAAGTCATTCCGAGTGAGTCAACTCTTTGCATGAGGTGGCCAAATATCGGAGTTTCAGCTTTACCATCAGTCCTTCCAATAAACACCCAGGACTGATCTCCTTTAGAATAGACTGGTTGAATCCCCTTGTAGTCCAAGGGACTCTCAAGAGTTTTCTCCTACATCACAATTCAAAAGCATCAATTCTTTGGCAATCAGCTTTCTTCACAGTCCATCTCTCCTATCTGTACATGACCACTGGAAAAACCATAGCCTTGATTAGATGAACGTCTGTTGGCAAAGTAATGTCTCTACTCTTTCGATATGCTATCTAGGTTGGTGGTAAATTTTCTGCCAAGGAGTAAGCGTCTTTTAATTTCGTGGCTGCAATCAGCATCTCCAGTGATTCTGGAGCACTCAAAATACTCTCACACTGTTTCCACTGTTTCCCCATCAATTTGCCATGAAGTCATGGGACCAGATGTCATGATCTTAGTTTTCTGAATGTTTAGCTTTAAGAAAAATTCTTCACTCTCCTCTTACACTTTCCTCCAGAGGTTTTTTAGTTACTCTTCATTTTCTGCCATGAGGATGGTGTCATCTGCATATCTGAGGTTATTGGTATTTCTCCCAGCAATCTTGATTCCCGATTCTGGTTCTACATCCCAGCGCTCCTCATGATATACTCTGCATATAAGTTAAATAAGCAGAGGGACAATATACTGTCTTAATGTACTCCTTTTCCTATTTGGAACCAGTCTGTTGTTCCATGTCCAGTTCTAACGGTTTCTTCCTTATGTGCATATAGGTTTCTCAAGAGGCAAATCAGGTGGTCTGGTATTCCCATCTCTTTCAGAATGTTCCACAATTTATTGTGATCCACACAGACTTTGACATAGTCAATAAGCAGAAATAGATGTTTTTCTAGAACTCTCTTACTTTTTCCATGATCCAGCGGATATTGGCAATTTGATATCTGGTTCCGCTGTCTTTTCTAAAACCTGCTTGACCATCTGGAAGTTCACGGTTCATATATCGCTGAAGCCTGGCTTGGAGAATTTTGAGCATGACTTTACTAGCATGTGAGATGAGTGCAATTGTGCGGTAGTTCAAGTATTCCTTGGTATTGACTTTCTTTGGGATTGGAATGAAAACTGATCTTTTCCAGTCTTGTGGCCACTGCTGAGTTTTCCAAATTTGCTGGCATATTGAGTGCAGCACTTTCACAACATCATCTTTCAGGATTTGAAACAGCTCAACTGGAATTCCATCACCTCCACTAGCTTTGTTCATAGTGATGCTTTCTAAGGCCAACTTGAATACACATTCCAGGAAATCTGGCTCTAGGTAATTGATCACACCTTGATGATTAACTTGGTCGTGAAGATATTTTTGTACAGTTCTTCCGTGCATTTTTGCCACCTTTTTTTAATGATCACCTCAATAGATGCCAAAAAAAAAAAACTTTGATAAACTTCAACAAACATGTGTGATAAACAATCTTTCCAGAGATTGAGCACAGCAAAAATTACCTCAACATAGTAAAGGCATACAAATCCAGACAACAATGAGGTATCATTACACACTATTCTTTCCAAATCAGGGGTTCCATATTTGATCCCTGGTCATGGAACTAGACTCCATATGCAGCATTTAAGGCCAGGTGTAACCAACTAATGAAGGAAATATGTGTGTGTGTATGTGCATATATATATATATTATAAATATATATAAATTTTAAAATACAATACAAATATAATTAAAATAAATAAATAAAATAAAATATAAAAAATATAATTTAAATTATATACATATGAATAATATATATATAACATTTAAATATTTATAATAGGAATTAACAACTATTATATATATATATATATATATATATATATATAGACACACACACATAAACATGAAAACAATGGATGAAGGAGATGATGTGAAGGAAAGGGAACACTCTACATTGTTTTTCAGTTCAGTTCCATTCAGTCGTGTCAGACTCTTTTGTCTATCACCAGCTCCCACTGAGATAGAGCAGAATATGAACGTTCTTTAGAAAATTATTAATAAAAATACCACATGCCCAAAATCCCACTGTTTGACATATAAACAGAAGAAGCCACCATTGGAAAAAAAATAAGCATGTGTATCCCAGTATCCACTGCAATACCACTTACATTAAACAAATTATGTAACAATCTAGGTGTCCATCTACTGAAGAATCGATAAAGAAGTTATGGTTCATCCACAGGATGGAACATTTCTCATCCAGGAAAAGGAAACACTTGGATTATTTCTAGAGATATGGATGTATTTGGAGCCTATTATATGGAGTCAAGTAATTCAGAAAAAGAAAGTCCAACATTGTAAATTAATGCATATATATGGAATCTAGAAACCTGTCTCTGAAGAATCTCTCTGAAGCATGGAAAAGGAAAGGCAGAGGTAAAGAACCGACTTAGACAGAGTAGTGTAAGTAGAGAGTGTGACAGTTTGAGCCAGATGCCCTGACATATGTACAATACCAAGTATGAAGTAATTAGCTGGTGAGAAGCTCCTCCTCAGGGCTCTGAGGTGCCCTAGACGAG
Source organism: Moschus berezovskii (assembly GCF_049115385.1). Taxonomy (NCBI): domain Eukaryota; kingdom Metazoa; phylum Chordata; class Mammalia; order Artiodactyla; family Moschidae; genus Moschus; species Moschus berezovskii. Next base: position 19,858,109 of record NC_142489.1, on the reverse strand, counting down.
TGGATTGTCGGGTAGCAGAGTAGGTTCAAGAGCAGATGGGAGGGCTGCTCAAAAGGGAGGCTCTCGTATATATATACTGATAGCCGATTTACACTGTGGTACAGCAGAAAGTAACAAACATAGTAAAGTTATTGTTCTCCAATTTCAAATTGTCTCTTAAATTGAAAAATGAAAGTCAGTGTTTGGCCAACTTGGGCAAGTGACAAGAAATGCATCACAGTGTACATGTCAAGTAAAATATGTACTGGTGCGTTTGTCGAGTAAAATCTGCACCAAGGACTGCTTTTTATGTATAGACAAACCACAAAGCAAAAACTTCAAATTCAGAACTAAAAGAGCCAGAATAAATTCAGACTCTAGATATAAGTATTCCTCACTTCATTTGACTGCCATTCTTTTCTTTTATGTTTTTGATATTTTTAAACTTTATTTATTTTAATTGGAGGCTAATTATATTATTGTATTGGTCTCGCCATACATTGACAGGAATCTGCCCCAGGTGCACATGTGTTCCCCATCTTGAGCCTCCTCCCACCTCCCTTCCCATGATATCCCTCTGGTTCATCCCAGTACACCAGCCCCGAGTATCCTACATCATGCATCGAACATGGACTGGCAATTTGTTTCACATATGATCATATACATGTTTCAGTGCCATTCTCCCCAATCATCCCACCCTCACCCTCTCCCACAAAGGTACTGGGTTGGATGCACATCTCTGGTCTGAGCCACTCAGCTTCAGGTACTTGCGTACTCCACAAAGGCACAGTCTTGGTTGAGCCTACTATTTGTGCCCTTCCCCGGTCTGAACAACTCAGGTGACCAGGTGTTTGGCCAGTGCAATCGCTGCGACTTATCACCTCCATGGTCCCTGCTGCTGGGTGTTCTGGGCATACAACCACTGCACCTTCTCAGGCGTATGTAGACCAGCCAGAAACCCAAGAAGTCCTGGCCCGCAATGAAGCCTGCCTGCAGTTTTGTATCCGATGCCTTTCTGGGGCCGCAATTGCCCCTTTTGGCTCTGGCTGCCCTCCCCTGCCTGTCTCTGTGGGGGATGGGCCTCTGCAGCCGGCTATTTCTGCTCAGTCCTTTGTTCTGTGAGCGGGTCTGGTGGAGTCTTAGCTTAGGGCTTTTCACCTTTTTGCGGGGTATCTATCCCACAGTCTGCTTTGCCTCTCCAGTTAGCTCTTTCAGATTGCCCTGAGGCCCTGAGGACCAGAGGCCAGGTCATCAATGCAGCCTACACCTCCCTGCCCAGCCCCCATTTGCTAATGGCAGATCTGGGCATCTGTGCTGCTTCTCCGCTGGGAGTTACCATTGGAAGAGTAATCTGTGGGTTTTGATTATTTCTATCTTTTTCCTCCTGGTTATGTTGCCCTCTGAGGTTCCAAGGCACGCCACAGACTCACAAGTGAGAGTGTTTCCTGGTGTACAGAAACCTCTCTTTTTTATGCCTCCCTTCCCGGGACTGAGCTCTGCCACTAGATCTTTTGTCTCTCTTTTTATCTTTTATGTTTTTCCCACCTCTTTTGAAGAAAATGGGCTGCTTTTCTGTGTGCCTGATGTCCTCTGCTAGCATTCAAAAGTTGTTTTGTGGAATTTACTCACTGTTCCAATGTTCTTTTGATGAATTCTTGGGAAAAAGTGGTCTCAGTATCCTATTCCTCTGCCATCTTCTTCTCTCCCTCCATTTTTTTTTTCTAAAAGTAAAGAAGGATTTTCAGTTGATGTCAACAATTTATACAAACATGAATTCCTTCATATTTTAGTACCTAACAGTAAGCCTGTGATATTCAGGACTATGCTAGTAGGAAATTATAAATGTAGTTTGAAAGTTGAGGTGCTGTACAAGGATCATTTATTTTAAAATCCTGGAATTTGTGCTACTGACTGGGAGAATTTAACAGTCAAAAAGCTGAGAATTGTGTTTTCTTCAGCCATACTTTAATCCTGAGGGGGGATCAGGATGGGGAACACATTTAAACCCATGACTTATTCATATCAATGAATGTCAAAAACCAATACAATACTTTAATTATCCTCCAAATTAAAAAAATAAATAAATTAGAACAAAGGCTGTATAATAATATTGAATGTCATTTCTGTCAAAAAAGTTTTGATTAAAAGACTTATTTGTCTACTATTAGTATAGCCATTAGGGTTCCTTTATTATTTATTGCTTGAATGAAATTTTACTTTCACAGTAATCATTTTATTTATTTTTATTTATTATTATTAATTACTAATTAGGCTGTGACAGAAGCAAGGTCTCGTGCTGTAAAGAGCAATATTGCATAGGAACCTGGAATGTTAGGTCCATGAATCAAGGCAAATTGGAAGTGGTCAAACAGGAGATGGCAAGAGTGAAGATAGATATTCTAGGAATCAGTGAATGAAAATGGACTGGAATGGGTGAATTTAACTCGGATGACCATTATATCTACTACTGTGGGCAGGAATCCCTTAGAAGCAATGGAGTAGCCATCCTGGTCAACAGAAGAGTCCAAAATGCAGTACTTGGATGCCATTTTAAAAACGACAGAATGATTTCTATTCGTTTCCAAGGCAAACCATTCAGTATTACAGTAATCCAGCCTATGCCCCAACCAGTAACGCTGAAGAAGCCTAAGTTGAGCGGTTATATGAAGACCTACAAGATCTTTTAGAACTTATACCCAAAAAAGATGTCCTTTTCATTATAGGGGACAGGAATGCAAAAGTAGGAAGTCAAGAAACACCTGGAGTAACAGGCAAATTTGGCCTTGGAGCACAGAAAGAAGCAAGGCAAAGGCTAATGGGGTTTTGTCAAGAGAACGCACTGGTCATAGCAAACACCCTCTTCCACCAACACAAGAGAAGTCTCTACACATGGACATCACCAGATGTTCAACACCGAAATCAGACTGATTATATTCTTTGCAACCAAAGATGGAGAAGCTGTTTACAGTTAGCAAAAACAAGACCAGGAGCTGACTGTGGCTCAGATCATGAACTCCTTATTGCCAAATTCAGACTTAAATTGAAGAAAGTAGGGAAAACCACTAGACCATTCACATATGACCTAAATCAAATCCCTTATGATTATACAGTAGAAGTGAGAAATAGATTTAAGGGACTAGATCTGATAGATAGTGTGCATGATGAACTCTGGATGGAAGTTCGTAACATTGTACAGGAGACAGGGCCCAAGACCATCCCCATGGAAGAGAAATGCAAAAAAGCGAAATGGCTGTCTGAGGAGGCCTTACAAATAGCTGTGAAAAGAAGAGAAGTGAAAAGCAAAAGAGAAAAGGAAAGATATAAGCATCTGAATGCAGACTTCCAAAGAATAGCAAGGAGAGACAAGAAAGCCTTCCTCAGTGATCAATGCAAACAAATGGAGGAAAACAACAGAATAGGAAAAACAAGAGATCACTTCAAGAAAATTAGAGATTCTAAGGGAACATTTCATGCAAAGATGGGATCGATAAAGGACAGAAATTGTATGGACCTAACAGAAGCAGAAGATATTAAGAAGAGGTGGCAGGAATACACAGAAGAACTGTACAAAAAAAGATCTTCACGACCAAGATAGTCACGATAACGTGATCACTGACCTAGAGCCAGACATCTTGGAATGTGAAGTCAAGTGGGCCTTAGAAAGCATCACTACGAACAAAGCTAGTGGAGGTGATGGAATTCCAGTTGAGCTATTTCAAGTCTTGAAAGATGATTCTGTGAAAGTGCTGCACTCAATATGCCAGCAACTTTGGAAAACTCAGCAGTGGCCACAGGACTGGAAAAGGTCAGTCTTCATTCCAATCCCAAAGAAAAGCAATGGCAAAGAATGCTCAAACTACAGCACAATTGCACTGATCGCACACGCTAGTAAAATCATGCTCAAAATTCTCCAAGCCAGGTTTCAGCAATATGTGAACCGTGAACTCCCAGATGTTCAAGCAGGTTTTGGAAAAGGCAGAAGCACCAGAGATCAAATTGCCAACATCTGCTGGATAATGGAGAAAGCAAGAGAGTTCCAGAAAAACATCTATTTCTGCTTCATAGACTATGCCAACTTTTGACTGTGTGGATCACAATAAACTGTGGAAAATTCTGAAAGACATGGGAATACCAGACCACCTGACCTGTCTCTTGAGAAACCTGTATGCAGGTCAGGAAGCAACAGTCAGAACTGAACATGGAACAACAGACTGGTTCCAAATAGGAAAAGGAGTACGTCAAGGTTGTATATTGTCACCTTTCTTATTTAACTTATACGCAGAGTACATCATGAAGAACGCTGGGCTGGAAGAAGCACAAGCTGGAATCAAGTTTGCCGGGAGAAATAACAATAACCTCAGATATGCAGATGACACCACCCTTATGGCAGAAAGTGAAGAGGAACTCAAGAGCCTCTTGATGAAAGTGAAAGAGGAGAGTGAAAAGGTTGGCTTGAAGCTCAACATTCAGAAAACAAAGGTCATGGCACCTGGTCCCATCACTTCATGGGAAATAGATGGAAAAACAGTGGAAACAGTGTCAGACTTTATTTTTCTGGGCTCCAAAAGCACTGCAGATGCTGATTGTAGCCATGAAATTAAGACGCTTACTCCTTAGAAGGAAAGTTATGACCAACCTTGATAGTATATTAAAAACAGAGACATCAGTTTTCCAACAAAGTTCTGTCTATTCAAGGCTATGGTTTTTCCCGTGGTCATGTATGGATGAGAGAGTTGGACTGTGAAGAAAGCTGATCGACAAAGAATTGATGCTTTTGAACTGTGGTGTTGGAGAAGACTGTTGAGAGTCCCCTGGACTGCAAGGAGATCCAACCAGTCCATTCTTAAGGAGATCAATCCTGGGTGTTCGTTGGAAGGACTGATGCTAAAGCTGAAACTGCAATAATTTGGCCACCTCATGCAACGAGGTGACTCACTGGAAAAGACTCTGATGCTAGGAAAGGTTGGGGGCGGGAGGAGAGGAGAACGACAGAGAATGAGATGGCTGGATGTCATCACCGACTCTGTGTACATGAGTTTGAGTGAACTCCGGCAGTTGGTGATGGACAGGGAGGCCTGGCGTGCTGTGATTCATGGGGTCGTGGAGAGTCGGACACGACTGAGCGACTGAACTGAGCTGAACTGAATTACTTTACAATATTATACTGGTTTTGCAGTACATTGCCATGAATCTGCCGCCGGTGTTCATGTGTTCCCCTTCTTGAAACCCTCTTTCACATCCTTCCTTCCCTTATACTCCCTCGGATCATCCCCGTGCACCAGCCGAAAACATCCTGCATCATGCTTTGAACCTGGTCTCGTGATTTGCTTCACATGTGATAATACACGTGTTTCAATGCCATTCTCCCAAATCATCCCTCTCCCACAGAGTCCAGAAAAATGTTCTATACACCTGTGTCTCTTTTGTAGTGTCGTATAAAGGCCTATCGTTATCAGCTTTTAAAATTGCACATATATGCATTAATATACTGTATTGGTGTTTTTTTTTTCCCTGGCTTACTTCACTCTGTATACTAGGCTCTAGTTTCATCCACCTCATTAGAGCTGATTCAAATGTATTATTTTTAATGGCTGAGTAATACTCCATTGTGTATATGTCCCAATGCTTTCTTATCCATTCATCTGCAGATGGACATCTAGGTTGCTTCCATGTTCTGGCTATTAGAACAGTGCTGCAATGAACATTGGAGTACATGTGTCTCTTTCAATTCTGGTTTTTCGGTGTATATGCCCAGGAGTGGGATTGCTAGGTCATATGGCAGTTCTATTTCCAGTTTTTTAAGGAATCAACATACTGTTCTCCATAGTGGCTGTACTAGTTTGCATTACCTCCAACAGTGTAAGAAGGTTCCTCTTTCTCCAAACCCTTTCCAGCATTAATTGCTTATAGACTTTTCGATAGCAGCCATTCTGACTGGAGTGAAATGGTACTTCACTGTGATTATGATTTACGCTTCTCTAATTATGAGGGATGTTGAGCATCTTTTTCATGTGATTGTTAGATATCTGTATGTCTTCTTTGGATAAATGTCTGTTTAGTTCCTTGGCCCATTTTTTGATTGGGTCGTTTATTTTTCTGGAATTTAACTGCACGAGCTGCTTGTATCTTTTAGAGATTAATTCTTTGTCAGTTGTTTCAGTGGCTATTATTGTCTCCCTTTCTGAAGTCTGCCTTTTCATCTTGTTAATAGTATCCTGTGCTGTGCAGAAGCTTTTAATTTTCATTAGGTCCCAATTGTTTATTTTGCTTTTAGTTACAATATTCTGGGAGGTGGATCATGGAGGATCCTGTTGTGAATTATTTCGGAGAGGGTTTTGCTTATGTTCTCCTCTAGGAGTTTCATAGTTTCTGGTCTTACATTTATATCTTTAATCCATTTTGAGTTTATTTTCATGTATGGTGATAGGGAGTGTTCTAGACTCATTCTTTTATCAGTTTTCCCAGCACCACTTGTTAAAGAGACTGTCTTTTCTCCATTTTATATTCCTGCTTCCTTTGTCAAAGATAAGGTGTCCATAGGTGGGTGGATTTATTTCTGGGCTTTCTATTTTGTTCCATTGATATGCATTTCTGCATTTATGCCAGTACCATACACTCTTGATGACTGTGGCTTTGTAGTAGAGCCTGAAGTCCAGCAGGTTGATTCCCTCAGTTCCATGCTATTTCAAGATTGCTTTGGCTCTTCGAGGATTTTTTTGTATTTCCATACAAACTGTGAGATTGTTTGTTGTAGCTCTGTGAAAAATACCTTTGATAGCTTGATAAGGATTGCATTGAAGATGTAAATTACTTTAGTTAGTATACACATTTTCACAATATTTCTTCTTCTAATCCGCTATCACGGTATATTTCTCCATCTATTAGTGTACTATTTGATTTCTTTCACCAGTGTCTTACAGTTTTCTATATATAAGTCTTCTGTTTCTTTAGGTAGATATATCCCTAAGTATTGTATTCTTTTTATTGCAACAGCGTATGGAATAGTTTCTTTAACTTCTCTTTCTATTATCTCTTTATTAGTGTATAGGAATGCAAGAGATTTCTGTGTGTTGATTGTATATCCTATAACTTCACTGTATTCTTTGATTAGCCCTAGTAGTTTTCTGGTAGAGTCTGTAGGGTTTTCTCTGTAGAGGATCATGTCATCGGCAAACAGTGAAGGATTTACCTCTTCTTTTCCAGTTTGGATTCCTTTTATGTCTTTTTCTGCTCTGATTGCTGTAGACTATGTTGACATATGTTTCTTCTATTCCCACCTTCTAGAGGGCTTTTATCATAAAGGAATGTTGAATTTTGCCGAAGGCTTTCTCTGCATGTATTGTGCTGTATTACATTGATTGATTTGTGGATATTGAAGAATCCTTGCATTCCTGGGATAAAGCCCACTTGGTCATGATGTATAATCTTCTTAATCTGTTGTTGGATTCCGATTGTTAGAATTATGTTAGGGAATTTTGCATCTATATTCATCAGTGATATTGGGCTGTAGTTTTCCGTTTTTGTGGGATCTTTGCCAGGTTTTGTGATTTGGGATCATGGCATGATTTTGGAAGTTTACCTTCCTCAGCAATGTTCTGGAAGAGTTTGAGTAGAATAGTTGTTACCTCTTCTCTAAATTTTTGGTAGAATTCAGCTCTGATGCCGTCTGGCCCTTGGCTTTTGTTTCCAGGAAGATTTCTGATTACAGCTTCGATTTCCGTGCTTGTGATGGGTCTATTAAGATTTCCTATGTCTTCCTGATTCAGTTTTGGAAAGTTGTACTTTTCTAAGAATTTGTCCATTTCTTCCAAGTTGTCCATTTTATGGCCATATAATTGTTGATAGTAGTCTCTTCTGATCCTTTGTATTTCTGTGTTGTCAGTTGTGATCTCTCACTTTTCATTTCTAGTTTTATTGATTTGGCTTTTCTCCCTTTGTTTCTTGATGAGTCTGGCTAGTGGTTTGTCAATTTTATTTACCCTCTCAAAGAGCCAGCGTTTGGCTTTGTTGATTTTTGCTATGGTCTCTTTTGTTTCTTTTGCATTTATTTCTGCCTTTTTCCTTCTACTAACCCTGGGGTTCTTCATTTTTTCCTTTTCTAGTTTCTTTAGATGTAGAGTTAGGCTACTTAGTTGACTTTTTTCTTGTTTCTTGAGGTATGCCGGTATTGCTAAGAACCTCCACCAGCACTGCTTTTACAGTGTTCCATAAGTTTTGGGTTGTTTTGTTTTCATTTTCATTCGTTTCTATGCACGTTTTGATTTTTTCTATGATTTGTTGGTTTTTCAGCAGTGTGCTGTTCAGCCTCCATATGTTGGAATTTTTAATATTTTTTCTCCTATAATTGAGATCAAATCTTACTGCATTGTGGTCAGAAAAGTTGCTTGGAATGATTTCAGCTTTTTTGAACTTACCAAGCCTAGATTTATGACCCAGGATGTGATCTATCCTGGAAAAGGTTTCGTGTGCGCTTCAGAAAAAGGTGATACTCATTGTTTCGTCGTGAAATGTACTATAGATATCTATTAGGTCTAACTGGTCTATTGTATCATTTAAAGTTTGTGTTTCCTTGTTAATTTTCTGTTTAGTTGATCTGTCCATAGGTTTGAGTGGGGTGTTAAAGTCTTCCTCTACTATTGCATTGTTGCTAATTTCACCTGTCATACTTGTTAGAAAATGTCTTACATATTGCGGTGCTCCTATGTTGGGTGCATATATTTATAATTGCTATATCTTCTTCTTGGATTGATCCTTTGATCATTATGTGATGTCCTTTTTTGTCTCTTTTCACAGCCTTTGTTTTAAAGTCTATTTTATCTGATATGAGTATTTCTCCTCCTGCTTCCTTTTGGTCTCTCTTTGCGTGGAATATATTTTTCCAGCCCTTCATTTTCAGTCTGTATGTGTCCCTTGATTTGAGGTGGGTCCCTTGCAGACAACATATATAGGGGTCTTGTTTTTGTATCCATTCAGCCAGCCTTTGTCTTTTGGTTGGGACATTCAACCCATTTACATTTAAGATAATTATTGATAAGTGTGATCCCGTTGCCATTTTCTTTATTGTTTTGTGTTTGAGTTTATACACCCTTTCTGTGTTTCCTTTCTAAAGAAGATCCTTTAGCATTTGTTGGAGAGCTGGATTGGTGATGCTGAATTCTCTCTGCTTTTCCTTGTCTTTAAATTTCTTTATTTCTCCTTCATACTTGAATGAGATCCTTGATGGGTATAGTAATCTTGGCTGTAGGATGTTTTCTTTCATCCCTTTAAATATGTCTTGCCATGGACTCCTGGCCTGAAGAGTTTCTGTTGAATGATGAGCTGTTATCCTTATGGGAATCCCCTTGTGTGTTATTTGTTGGTTTTCCCCTTTTGCTTTTAATATTTGTTCTTTGTGTTTGACCTTTGATAGTTTGATTAATTTTTGTGTTGGAGTATTTCCCCTGGGTTTATCCTGTTGGGGACTCTCTGTATTTCTTGGACTTTGGTGATTATTTCCTTTCCCATTTTAGGGAAGTTTTCAACTATTATCTCCTCAAGTATTCTGTCATGGTCTTTCTTTTTGTCATGTCTTCTGGGACTTCTATGATTCCAATGTTGGGGCATTTAACACTGTCTCAGAGGTCTCAGAGATGGTCCTCATTTCTTTTAATTCGTTTTTCTTTTTTCCTCTCTGAATCATTTATTTCTACAATTCTATCTTCTATCTCAATTATCAACTGTTTTCTGCCTCTGTTATTCTACTGTTGGTTCCCGCCAGAGTGTATCTGATCTCATCTATTGCATTATTCATTGTATATCGACTCTTTTTTATTTCTTCTAGATCCCTATTAAACCTTTCTTGCATCTTCACGATCCTTGTCTCCAGGTTATTTATCTGTAACTCCAGTTAGTTTCCAAGATTTTGAAACATTTTCACTATCAATATTCAAAATTCTTTATCAGGTAGATTCCCTATATCTTACTCATTTTTTTGGAAGGCATTTATCCTGTTCCTTTACTTGCTGGATATTTCTCTGCCTCTTCATCTTGCTTATATTGCTCTGTTTGTGGTGGCCTTTCTGTCTTCTGGCAGTTTGTGGAGTTTTCTTTATGGTGTAGTTTCATTGCTCTGTGTGGCCTTGGACGGGTGGCTTGTCAAGGTTCCCTGGATAGGGAAGCTTGTGTCGGTGTTCTGGTGGGTGGAGCTGGATTTCTTCTCTCTGGAGTGCAATGAAGTGTCCAGTAATGAATTATGAGATGTCATTTGGTTTGGAGTGGCTTTCGGCAGCCTGTATATTGAAGCTAAGGTCTATTTTCCTGTGTTGCTGTAGAATTTGTGTGGTATGTCTTTCTCTGGAACTTGTGGGCCCTTGGGTGTTGCCTGGTTTCAGTGCAGGCATGGAGGCATTTAATGAGCTCCTCTGAATTAATGTTCCTTGGAACAGTAGTTCTCTGGTGTTCTCAGGATTTGGACTTAAGCCTCTGCCTGTGGTTTTCAGTCTTATTCTTGCAGTAGGCTCAAGACTTCTCCATCTGTCTCTTCCAAGGCAGTTCCTTCTGTTTAAGCTTCTTCTGTTTGTTGGTCTCCAATGTCTAATTCCCGTCCTGACACAAGGGGCTGTGGTAGACCCCTTTTTAGGCTCACCTGTACAGTCGTGCTGTGGGGAGGGAGGTAAGCTGCAGACAAATATCAGTAGCATCTGTGGAGAGTGCTTGCAGTCTCTCGGCCACACTGGGATGTCCCCCGCTCATGGCGTGTGTGCTGTCCCAGTCTACACTGTACAGGCTTTAGGTTACTCTGCTAGGAACCATCTGAGGCCGGCCCTGGGTTGGATGTACATCCCTGGCCTAAGTCACTCAGGTTCTAGTTCTCGGGTACTACACAAAGGTGCAGACTTGGTTGGGCCTGCATTGTGTGCCCTTCCCTGGTCCAAGCAGCTCAGGTGACCAGGTGTTTGGCCAGCACTGTCGCTGCGACTTATTGCCTCCCCCGTCCCTGCTGCTCGGTTTTCTGGGTGTATAACAAGCACACCTTCTCAGGCAGATATCGACCGGCCAGAACCCAAGAAGTCTTGGTTAACAAAGAAGCCTGTTTTCAGCTTGGTATTGGATACCTCTCTGGAGCCGCGATTGCCCACTTCCAGCTCTGGCTGCCCTCCCCTATCTGTCTCGGCGGGGGATGGTGGATGCGCTGATCACAGCTGGCTAGCTCTGTTCAGTCCTTTGTTCTGTGAGTGGGTCTGGCGGTGTCTTAGCTTGGGGCTTTTTGCCTTTTCGCGGGTTAGCTATCACACAGTCTGCTTAGCTATCTTAATTTAGCTCCCTCAGATTGCCTTAAGGACATTCAGCCCCGGTCCTTACTCTAAGGGATGCAGCCCGTGCCTCCCTGCTCAGCCACCGTTTGCTATTGGGGAGTGTGGGCAGCTGCACTGTTTCTCCCCTGGGTTTACTGCTAGGCACGTAGTGTGTAGGTTTTAATTATTTATCTATTTTTCCTCCTGGTTCTGTTGCCCTCTGAGGTTCCAAAGGTTGCCACAGATTCAACAGTGAGTGTTTACAGGTGTTTGGAAACTTCTCTCTCTTTTTTAAGCATCCCTTCCCGGGATGGACCTCCATCCCTCCCTCTTTTGTCTCTCTTTTTATCTTTTATATTATTTCCTACCTCTTTCCAAGACAATGGGCTGCTTTTCTGGGTGGCTGATGTCCTCTACCGGCATTCAGAGTTGTTTTGTGGGAATTACTCAGCGTTCAAATGTCCTTTTGATGAATTTGTGGGGGACAAAGTTGTCTCCGCATCCTTTTCCTCCTCCATTTTCATGTCTCCTCCTTCACACTAATACTTAAAATTTACTCCATTCTAAGATTCTTTTCTTTCAGAGCCCACCGTTCCCATATATATATATATATATATATATATATATATATATTTAATGCATTACACCATCTTCTATTATACAATCTGAGTTGTTATTTTTTACTACTTTCATTAAGTATATTTTAGAGTGATTTGAAAAAGTAACTCTAGAGACATGGAGTGTCGTTGTTCAGTCAACAAGTTGTCTTCAACTCTTGTGACGCCATGGACAGTTGCACAACAGGCCTCTCTATCTTTCACTATCTCACAGAGTTTGTTCAAATGCATGCCCATTGTATTTCTCATAGGTCCAACCATCTCGTCCTCTGTTTCTCCCTTCTTCTCCTATCATCAATTTTAAAAGCATCATGGACTTTTCCAGTGAATTGACACTTTGCATCAGCTGGCCAAAACTGAAGTTTCAACTTCATTAGTCCTTTGAATGAATTCTTAGGGGTTGATTTCCTTTAGGATGAATTGGCTTAATCTCAATACAGTCAAAGTGACCCCTACAAGTCTTTATTTTTTGGGGATTCAAAATCACTACAGATTGTGATTGCAGCCATGAAATTAAAAGACACTTTCTCCTTGGAAGGAAAGTTACAACCAACCTAGATAGCATACTAAAAAGCAGGGATATTCCTTTGCCAACAAAAGTCCATCAAGTCAAGGCTAAGGCTTATTCGGTGGTCATGTGTGAATGTGAGAGTTGGACTGTAAGAAAAGCTGAGCACCGAAAAATTGATGCTTTTAACTGTGGTGCTGTAGAAGACTCTTGTGAGCACCTTGCACTGCAAGATATAACCAGTCCATCCTAACAGAGATGAGCCCTGGGTATCCATTGGAATGTCTCATGGTGAAGCTGAAACTCCAATAGTTTGAACACCTGATGCGAAGAGCTGACTCATTGGAAAAGACCCTGATGCTGGGTAAGATTAAGGACAGGAGGAGAAGGGGATGGTAGAGGACGAGATGCTTGGATGGCATTGCTGATCAATGGACATGTGTTGGGGTGGTCTCTGGGAGTTGGATTTGGAGGGGGAGGCCTGGCGTGCTGCGGTTGATGGGGTCGCAAAGAGTTGAACATGACTGAGCGACTGAATTGAAATGAAGCGTCTTCGGCAGCAGCACAGTTGAAAGCCATCGAATCTCCTCTCAGTCTTGTTGATATTCCAGCTCTCACATCTGCACATGACTACTGGTTAAAGAACAGTGGCTTGTGAAGTGGAGGCCTTTGTTACCAAGGTGAATGTCTCTTCTAAATACAATGTCTAGGTTTGCAATAGAGTTTTCTCCAAGAAGAAATTGTCTTTTACTTTGATGACAGCCCTTCAACAAAGTGGAAAGAATGTGGTCCACTGGAGAAGGGAATGGCAAACCACTTAGTATTCTAGCCTTGAGAACCCCATGAAAACCATGAAAACAAAAAGACAGGACATTGAAAGATGAACTATCAGTAAGTTCCCAATATGCTTCTAGATATCCGTGGAGAAATAACTCCAGAAATAATGAAGCAATTGAGCCAAAGCAGAATCAAGAACCAGTTGTGAGTGGGACTCGTGATGGAATCAGGGTTTGATGCTGTAAAGGGCAATATTGCATAGGAACCTGGAATGTTAGGTCCATGAATCAAGGCAAATTGGAAGTGACCAAACAGAAAATGGCCAGAGTAAACATTGACATTGTAGGAATGAATGAACTAAGATGGATTGGAATGGGAGAATTTAACTCACACGACCATTATATCTGTAACTGTGGGCAGGAACCCCTTTGAAGAAATTGAGTAGACAGCATAGTCAACAAAAGAGTCCAAAATGCAGTACTTGAGAGCAATCTCAAAAACGACAGAATGATCTCTGTTCTTTTCCAAGGCAAACCATTCAATATCATGGTAATCTAAATCTATGCTCTGATCAGTAACCTTGAAGAAGCTGAAGTTGAAAGTTCTGTGAAGACCTACAAGACCTTCTAAAACTAACACCCAAAAAAGATGTCCTTTTCATTATAGGGGAATGGAAAACAGAAGTAGAAAGTCAAGAAACACCTTGAGTACGAGGCAAATTGGCCTTGGAGTACAGAATATAGCAGGGTAAAAGGCTAGTAGAGTTCTGCCAAGAGAACGCACTGGTCAAGCAAACACCCTCTTCCAGCAACACAAGAGAAGACTCTACACATGGACATCGCCAGATGGTCGACACTGAAATCAGATTGATCATACTCTTTGTAGCCAAAATAGAGAAGCTCTATACAGTCAGCAAAACCAAAACAGGAAGCTGACTGTGGCTCAGAACGTGAATTTCTTATTGTCAAATTCAGACAAAAGTTAAAGAAATTGGAGGAAACCACTAGACCATTCAGGTATGAACTAAATCAAATTCCTTATGACTATACACTGGAAGTGCAAAATACATATAAGGGATTAGATTCGATTGACAGAGTGCCTGATGAGCTATGGATGGATGTACCTGCCATTGTACAGGAGACAGGGATCATGACCATCCCCAGGTAAAGAAATGCAAAAAATGAAATGATGTCTGAGGAGGCTTTACAAATAGCTTTGAAAACAAGGGAAACAGAAAGCAAAAGAGAAGAGGAAAGATGTATCCATTTGAATGCAGATTTCTAAAGAAAGACAAGGAGGGAAAAGAAAGCCTACCTCAGGGATCAATGCGAAAAAAGAATGGAACCAATAGAATGGGAAAGACTAGAGATCTCCTCAAGAACATTGGTGATCCTAAGAGAACATCTCATGCAACGATGGTCTCAATAAAGCACAGAAACGGTAGGGATCTAGCCGAAGCAGAAACTATTGAGTAGAGGTGGTAATACACAGAAGAACTGTACAAAACATATCTTTACAACCCAGATAATCACGATGGTGTGATCACTTACCTAGAGCCAGACATCTTAGAACGTGAAGTCAAGCTGGCCTTAGGAAGCATCACTACGAACTGAGCTAGTGTAGGTTTTGGAATTTCAGTTGAGCTATTTTAAACCCTGAAAGATGATACTTTAAAAATGCTGCACTCAATATGCCAGCTAATTTGGAAAATTCAGCAGTGGCCACAGGACTGAAAAAGGGCAATATTCATTTCAATCCCAAAGAAAGACAATGCCATAGAATTTGTAAACTACCGCACAATTGCACTCATCTTCAGTTCAGTTCAGTTCAGTCGCTCAGTCGTGTCTGACTCTCCACGACCCCATGAATCACAGCACGCCAGGCCTCCCTGCCCATCACCAAATCTCATCTTACATGCTAGTAAAATAATGCTCTATATTCTCCAAGCCAAGCTTCAGCAATACGTGAACTGTGAACTTCCAGATGTTCAAGCTGGTTTTAAAAATGGCAGAGGAACCGGAGATCAAATTGCCAGCATCCGATGGATCATTGAAAAAGGAAGAGAGCTCCAGAAAAGCATCTATATCTTCTTTACTGGCTATGGCAAAGCCTTTGAGTGTGTGGATCACCATAAATTGTGGAAAATTTGAAAGAGATTGGAATACCTGACCACCTGAACTGCCTCTTGAGAAACCTATATGTAGGTCACGAAGCAACAGTTAGAACTGTTTCATGGAACAACAGGCTGGTTCCGAATAGGAAAAGGAGTACGTCAAGGCTGTATATCATCACCCTGTTTATTTAATTTATATGCAGAGTACATCATGAGAAGTGCTGGGCTGGAGGAAACACAAGCTGCAAGGTTTCTGGGAGAAATATCAATAACGTCAGATATGGCAATGACACCTCCCTTTTGGCAGAAAGTGAAAAAAAGCTAAAGAACCACTTGATGACAGTGAAAGAGAATAGTGAAAAAGTTCTCTTGAAACTCAACATTCAGAAAACTAAGATTATGGTATCCGGTCCCATCGCTTCATGGCAAATAGGTGGGGAAACAGTTGTAACCGTCACTGACTATTTCTTAGGCGCCAAGATTGCTGCAGATGGTGATTGCAGCCATTAAAATTAAAAGACGCTTACTCTCTGGAAGGAAAGTTATGACCAGCCCGGTCAGAATATTATAAAGCAGAGGCATTACTTTGCCAACAAAGGTCCATCTAGTAAAGACTATGGTTTCCCCAGTGGCCATGTATGGATGTGAGAGTTGGACTATAAAGAAATCTGAGCATTGAAGAATTGATGCTTTTGAACTGTTGTGTAGGCCAAGACTCTTGAGAGTCCCTTGGACTGCAGGGAGATCCAACCAGTCCATCCTAATGGAGATCAGTCCTGGGTGTTCATTGGAGTCATTGATCTTGAAGACGAAATTGCAATACTTTGGCCATTAATGACTCACTGGGAAATTTCCTTATGCTACGAAATATTGAGGGCATGAAGAGAAAGGGATGACAGAGGATGAGATGATTGGATAGCATCACCAACTCAATGAAAAAGAGTTTGCATAAACCAAAGGAGTTGGTAATGGACAAGGAGGCCTGGCGTGCTGTGGTTAATGGGTCGCAAAGAGTTGGATATAACTGAACGACTGAAGTGAACATTACATATAATTTAAATAAGCAGACTTACAAAATTCAACGGTGTCATAATCCTTACCCTAATTGGAAGTAGTCTGTTGTTTTCCATCCGGTTCTAACTGGTGTTTCTTGATCTGCATACAGATATTTTAGGAGGCAGGTCAGGTGACCTGGTGTTCCTATCAATATAAGAATTTTCCACCGTTTGCTGTGATCCACACAGTCAAAACCTTTGTTATAAACAATGAAGTAGAACAATATGTTTATTTGTTTGTTTGTTCCTGGATCTCTTTTGTTATTTTCATGATCCCACAGATTTTGGATATTTGATTTGTGGCTCCTCTTACGGAGAACAAAAACACTGGACATATTGATTTATACCTGGAGCCCTAAGGGAAATCAGTGCCACTTGCTCTTGGTCGTGGTTCCCGCCAACACCAAGGTGACACTAGATCTTCAGCATCACTAACGTTGCTATGAAGTTCTGGGAAATGAGTTCTTTAAAAACAAACAAGCAAACAGGCAAGCAAACAAAGGTGAAACTCTTGAAAACTGACTGGGTCATATACAGAGATTTCTGTCCCACTTCTCTGAGCTCTACTCTGTCTATCTACCTATTTCTCCATCTTTAGCTGTTAAAAGGACATAAAAAAGGGAACTTTTGTTATTTGTTTAACAAAAAATGAGCTTCACTGAATTATAAGGTAGGCCAGGTTTCGAGGTTTACCTTTTCCTTGAATTTGTATCTGCCTTGCTGTGATCATGAGAGTCCACAATATTTTGACCGTTTCTCATTCACAATGGCATCTTTGGAATTGCAGAAATATTCGCTGGAACAAAGAGCTTTTATAATTTATTTTGTATTGAAAGAGATGCAAGAAAATCATGGATAATGTTTTTATTCATTCTACACATCTAACAGTGGAGTAGGAAATGGCCACAGAAAGCAACACTCTTGCCTGGTAAATCCCATGAGCAGAGAACCCTGGTGTTCTACATTCCATTTCGTTGCAGAGTTGGACAAGACTGAACATACAAACATACATGTAACTTAGTGTCAGATGCAATTGTGTTCCATTTATTGTCTCCTAGGACATTGTGTCACTCACACTGAAGGGCTTAACATT
Organism: Moschus berezovskii; assembly: GCF_049115385.1. Taxonomy (NCBI): domain Eukaryota; kingdom Metazoa; phylum Chordata; class Mammalia; order Artiodactyla; family Moschidae; genus Moschus; species Moschus berezovskii. Next base: position 19,840,694 of record NC_142489.1, on the reverse strand, counting down.
TTTCTAAATTATCTCTGTGACTTTATTAAAGTCCACTGGCTGTTTCTTTACCTTCAAAAAAAGAAAAAAGAAGAAATAAACGAAAATGTATCCTATGTGGAGGGTCTTATGCTTCTTTTTCTCCATCCAAGATTTGAAACTTCTTTCCTAGTATACGAAATAAAGACACTGTTTTGACTTGATAGAAATTGGTCCACTGGGACGTTTCTTTTCCTATTTGGGAATGATAAACTCTAACTTAAATTTTCCCTTGTCTAGACCAGTAAGGAGCACAACAGAAAGATCTGGAACTGAGAGGAAATGATAATCTTGATACCCATATATATCTCTTCCTTTCCAGGAGCAGGCTGCTTTATGCATTGAACAGGTTTGTTGTAGAAAGAAAGAACCCCAAGAACTTTCCCCCACATATGTGTGGCTTTGAGTCCTGTCTTTCCTATGCTGTCTCATCATTTTTTATGTCACATATGAAAGAGCTTATTAGTTCCATCGTATTACATACTTCTTTCCACGGCAAGAGTGAGCATATTCATCATATTCTTTCCCACGAGTTACATGACCTTTACCAATTACTTATCAGGAAGGCTGAGACTCCCTCTTCTGAAGGAGTTCTCAGTATTAGTGAAGATTTCCAGGCCTTTTTAGCACATTTGTCTGTTTCACACTTTAATGAGATTGATAAGAGGTCATGAGTGTTGTTCAATTGTCTTCACGAGCAACAGATAAGAAGTACTTATGGAGACACCTGATGCTCAGGGGAACATGGAGATGATCTTAGAAAGAAGAAAGGATGGGCTTCACAGTGACATATCTGAAGGCCTCAGTCACAGTGGTTTAGACTACTCATTGCTACAGTAAAAGAAATGTGGATGGCAATGAAGTCATAAATATATATATTTATGGGGCCATAAATATATATATATATATTTTTTTTTTCTTTTACTGCAATACAAGTGAACTACTTTTGTGACTACTGAATTCTCATCAAAGCTTCCTCCACACTACTATATCAGTCAGCCATCTCATGGACTCATCCTCCTGGGTTGTCCCACAGCACCAGTTTTGCATGCCTTGCTTCATGTAATGAGCTTCAACTGGTTATCTGTTCTCCATATGATAATATACATGTTTCAGTGTCTCATGTTTCAATGCTATTCTTTCCTAGCATCCCACCCTCACTTTCTCCCACCTAATCTCAAATTATTTTCTTTATATGTGTGTCACTTTCATTGTCTCGCTTATAACATCATTGTTACCTCTTTCTAAATTTCATGTATAAGGTTTCATATATTGTGTTGGTGTTTCTCTTTCTGGCTTGCTTCCCTCTGTATAATAGGCTCCAGTTACATCCGCCTCATCGCACTGACTCAAACGTGTCCCTTTTTTAATAGCTGAATATTCCACTGTGTATATGGATAGCATCATCCTTTACCATTCATCTTCGAACCAGACATCAAGGTTGTTTCATGCAATGAACATTGGAGTACATATATTTCATTGAATTGTAGTTGTTTTGGTGTGTATACCCAGAAGTGGGGTCGTTGGGTCATATGGTAATTCTATTTTCTTTCTTTCTTTTTTTTTTTTAAGGAATCTCCACACTGTTCTCCATAGTGCCCATACTAGTGTGCCTTCCCACCAACAATGTCAGAAGGTTCCCTTTCTCCGCCCCCTTTCCAGCATTGTTGGCTTGTAGAGGTTTTTGATGGCAGTTTTTGATGGTAGCTTTTTGGCCAGTGTGAAATGGTACCTCACTGTACTATTGATTTGAGTTTCTCTGATAATGAGTGATGTTGAGCAGATTTTCGAGTGTTTGTTAGACATCTTTATGTCTCCTTCTGAGAAATCTCTTTAGTTCCTTGTCCCACGTTTTGATTGAATTGCTTATTTTTCTGGTATTGAAATGCATGAGCTGCTTGTATATTTCGGAGATTAGTTTGTTGTCAGTTTCTTTGTTTACTATTATTTTCTCCCATTTGGAAGGCTGCCTTTTCACCTTGAGTATTGTTTCCTTCATTGTGTAAAACTTTTAAGTTTAATGAGGTCCCATATTTGTTTTAGTTTTTGTTTCCATCACTCAGGTGTGTCACAGAGAATCATGCTGTGATTCGTGTTAGAGTCTGTTCTGCCTATGTTTTCCTCTGAGAGTTACATAGTTTCTAGACTTATGTTTACTTCTTTAATCCATTTTAAGTGTATTGTTGTATAGGGTGGTAGAATGTGTTTTAGCGCCATTGTTTTACAGTTGTTGACCATTTTCCCCAGCAGCGCTTTTTAAAGTCGTTGTCTCTTCTCCATTATACATTTTTGCCTCCTTTGTCAAAGATAAAGTGTCCATATGTGTGTGGAAACGTCTCTGGGCTTTCTATATTGTTCCATTGATCTATATTTTTGTCTTGTGACGGTACCTTTCTTTCTTGATGACTGTAGCAAGCCTGAAGTCAGGCAGGTTGATCCCACTATTTCCATTCTTCTTTTTCAAGATTGCTTTGGCTATCAGAGGTTGAAATTGTTTGTTCTTGTTCTGTGGGAAAAAAAAAAATAACAACAGCAACAACACTGGGAGATAGCGGTGAACCTATGGTGTTTTGGCTGGTGTACTCATTTTCATATATTGATTCTTCTGATCTAAGAACCTGACATATTTCTCTGTCTGTTTCTATTATCTTTATTTCTGTAGTGTTTTAGGTTTCGATATATAGATTCAGGTCTTTGTTTCTTTAGGTAAATTTATTCCTAAAAACTTTATACTTCTCTTTGAAATGGAGAACGGAATTTTTTCCTTTAAAATTCTGAAGCATTATCAGTTAATGGGTCAGAGAGTTCTTTAACAGTTTCCTTTCCCTGAGAACCTGGGTATGAACTGTAGTCTTCTTTTGATCTTGAAAGTTTATTTTCAAGGGGTAGTGGTGTAAGTCTTTTCAAGATTTGCTGTAAAGGCATTCCATAAAGCAGGTAGCTTCAATAAATGTTTTCTCATACTTCCAGGGACCTAGCCAGTAATCAAGGGTTACCAGATTTGTATTCTTCTGAGGCCTCTTTTGGATGGTGGCACATCATCACACGGCTTTGTCTTCATATATAAATGTCTCTGTTTTTTTGTGTCTGCTCTCCTTTCCTTATAAAAACCCAGTTCTGTGTATCAAAATATCTACCTATAAACCCTATGGGCAAAAAGGTTCAGAAAGAAATTATACATTGCTCAAAATTTTGACTCTGTACAAAGTAAAGTAAGTTCAGTTCAGTAGTTCAGTCATGTCCAACTCTCAGTGACCCCATGAATCACAGCATGCCAGGCCTCCCTGTCCATCACCAACTCCCGGAGTTCACTCAAACTCGTGTCCATCGAGTCGCTGATGCCATTGGCTTCAAAATATACATTTTGAGTGGACAAAATTATTCTACAATATTGATTTTCCGCTTTTGACTTGTGACTGTTGTATACTAATCTGTCTCTGAGTGTTCACCCCACTAATCAGATCTAACCAATTCAGAATGAAGATTGTTAAGAAAAATGGGTTGTTTGGGACTCATACATCTGTAAACAATATTCAGAGTTTCTTGCCAACCTCAATATCCTATACATAAAGACATTAGGGAAAGAAGAATATTTATTTTGTATAAGTATTAAACCAAACTGTGATGCACATATACAAACGACAAAATGTTTGTAAAGTAAAAATACATATATATTATATATGTATACTAGCAAAGTATTGCAGTTTCAGCTTTAGCATCAGTCCCTCCAATGAACATCCAGGATTGATCTCCTTTAGAATGGACTGGTTGGATCTCCTTGCAGTATAAGGGACTCTCAAGAGTCTTCTCCAACACCACAGTTCAAAAGCATCGATTCTTCGGCGATCAGCTTTCTTCACAGTCCAACTCTCACATCCATACATGACCACGGGAAAAACCATTGCCTTGACTAGACGGACCTTGGTTGGCAAAGTAATGTCTCTGCTTTCTAATATACTATCAAAGTTGGAAAGGTTGGGGGCGGGAGGAGAAGGGGACGACGGAGAATGAGATGGCTGGATGGCATCACCGACTCTGTGGACATGAGTTCGAGTGTACTCCGGGAGTTGGTGATGGACAGGGAGGCCTGGCATGCAGTGATTCATGGGGTCGTGGAGAGTCGGACACAACTGAGCGACTGAACTGAACTGAACTGATACTAGCAAATCAGTTCATTACTATATTTTCAAACTTATAAGTATTCTTCAAATAGACCTGATGACATCTGTCACAGTAATTTGGTCCTTAATTAACTTGATAATCGGGATAGCCATAAGTGTTTGCTAATTTGATTTTATTATTATTATTGTAAATGTATTTATTTTAATTGGAGGCTGATTACTTTACAATATTGTATTTGTTTTGCCATACATTGACATGAATCCGCCCCGGTCCCCATCTTGACCGCCCTCCCACCTCCCTCCCCATCCCATCCCTCTGGTTCATCCCAGTGCACCAGCTAATTTGTTTTATACTGGAAAAGTGTAATCTTCTCATGTACACCTGAGAGAATGTGGTTTTGAAATGAGGCACTCTCTGATCCATATAACTGAGATATAGGATGCTACTGCTAAAAATACCCAATATTATTAGGCTAAGTTATTTCCAAAGATTGGCATTTAAATACTAGAGGTTTTCATCGCAGAACAATGCAAGACGTTTGGCTTATGACTTTACTTACACCAAACTCCTCAAAGTTTTCAACACAGCACTCTTAGAGGAAACGTAAGTGAGAGTTGTGATTAGGTGTTGAAACTATCTTGTCAGATCCTCTGTTATTGAGGTAAAGTCACCGTCAGGTAATACTGTTTCTGTAAACCTGTACTGAAGCAAATATCAATCCGTATCCTGAAAAGAAATATGCTAAAATGACTTTCATCATCCAACATCCTGGTTAAGAGGAGGGTTTCTTTCTGAAGGCTGGTGATCCTGTCTGGGTTCAGGCTAGATCTCAATGTCTGGTCTTGGGTCTCCCATCAGTGCCCAGTCCCAGCTGAAGGGGAAACTGTCTCTTCTCTGTGTCCTTCTCTTTCCAAGGTTCTCATACATTGGCCAGTCATTTTAATGAGGGAGTCAGGTGCCCGAAGGACAGTTGGGCCTCTGTCTTCTCATACTATCCAGAAGAGGGCTGGGTGTCGTAGACTGTTACCCCTACAGTTTGCCACAACCATTAGATCATGGAGGTGAGCATCGGACATTTTGGCTACTTTTCCGAACCGTGGTAAAGGCCTCAGTGAATGGCTCCATCAAGGGAACTGTGCCTCTGCAATATACAGACTTTTGCCTATCACGAAGTTCTGCCTTTCACTACCTGGCCCTAGGGTAGAAGGCCTAGAAAGCCCAAATCAATGGGAGCAACATATATTCTAGTACACGCCATTGAACGTGTGACTGTGATAGAAGTTGTATTTCCAACTTCACTAATAATCTTGAGCTAAGATCTGCAGATCTATGTCCGTCATGTCTCTATTAGAACATCTTCCTTGAATAAATATTTGACATACGATACAAGTTGGTAACTTGAACAATCATGGTCCATTTTGAATAGGCTCAGATAACGACTTTCAACTCACATTTTCTTTTTTTTTTTATTTTTTAATTTTTATTGGAAGCTAATTATTTTACTCACACTCTACTAAAGTCAAGCTCAAAATTCTCCAAGCCAGGCTTCAGCAATATGTGAACCGTGGACTCACAGATGTTCAGGCATTTTTTAGAAAAGGCAGAGGAACGAGATATTAAATTGCAAACATCGGCTGGATCATGGAGAAAGCAAGAGAGTTCCATAAAAAAATCTATTTCTGCTTCATTGACTATGCCAAAGCCATTGACTGTGTGGATCACAATAGACTGTGGAACATTACGAAAGAGATGGGAATACCAGACCACCTGACCTGCCTCTTGAGAAACCTGTATGCAGGTCAGGAAGCAATAGTTAGAATTGGTCATGGAACAACAGACTGGTTCCAAATAGGAAAAGGAGTACATCAAGTTTGTATATTGTCACCCTGCTTAAATTCTATGCAGAGTACATCATGAAGAACGCTGGACTGGAAGAAGCACGAGCTGAAATCAAGATTGCCGAGAGAAATATCAATAATCTCAGATATGCATATGACACCACCCTTATGGCAGAAAGTGAAGAGGAACTCAAAAGCCTCTTGATGAAAGTGAAAGAAGAGAGTGAAAAGTTTGGCTTGAAGCTCAACATTCAGAAAATGAAGATCATGGCATCTGGCCCCATCACTTCATGGGAAATAAATGGGGAAAGAGTGGAAACAGTGTCAGACTTTATTTTTTAGGGCTCAAAAATCACTGCAAATGCTGATTGCAGGCAGGAAATTAGAAGACGCTTACTCCTTGGAAGGAAAGTTATGACCAACGTAGATAGCATATTAAAAAACAGAGACATTACTTTGCCAACCAAGGTCCATCTAGTCAAGGCTATGGTTTTTCCCATTGTCATGTATGGACGTGAAAGTTGGACTGTGAAGGAAGCTGATCACCAAAGAATTAATGCTTTTGAACTGTGGAGCTGGAGAAGACTCTTGAGAGTCCCTTGGACTGCAAGGAGATTCAACCAGTCCTTTCTAAAGGAGATCAGTCCTGGCTGTTCACTGAAAGGACTGATGCTAAAGCTGAAACTGCAATACTTTGGCCACCTCATGCGACGAGTTGATTCACTGGAGAAGAGTCTGACACTGGGAGGGATTGGGGGTGTGAGGAGATGGGGATGACAGAGAATGAGATTGCTGGATGGCATCACCGACTGGATGGCCATGAGTCTGAGTGAACTCCGGGAGTTGGTGATGGACAGGGAGGCCTGGCATGCTGTGATTCATGAGGTCGGAAAGAGTCGGACATGACTGAGCTACTGAACCATTCTGACCTGAACTGGATTATTTTACAATATTATATTGGTTGGTTTTGCCATTCATCGACATGAGTCCACTCCGGGTGTACATGAGTTCCCCTTCTTGAACACACCTCCCACCTCCCTCCGCCCCTTATGATCCCTCTGGTTCATCCCGGCACAGAAGACTCGAGCATTCTGTAGCATGCATTGACCCTGAACTGGCGATTCGTTTCACATATGATAATATACATGTTTCAATGCCATTCTTCCAAATCATCCCACCCTCACCCTCTCCCACAGAGTCCCCAAGACTGTTTTATCCATCTGTGTCTCTTTTGCGGTCTCATGTATAGCTTTATCATTTCCATCTTTCTAAATTTCATATATATGCGTTACTATACTGCATTGGTGTTTTTCTTTCTGGCTTATTTTACTCTGTATAATAGGCTCTAGTTTCATCCACCTCATTAGAACTGATTCCAATGCAGTCTTTTTAATGGCTCAGTAATACTCCATTGTGTATATGTACCAAAGCTTTCTTATCTTTTCATCTGCAGATAGACATCTAGGTTGCTTCCGTGTCCTGGCTATTATAAACAGTGCTGGGATGAACATTGGAGTACATGTGTCTCTTTCAATTCTGGTTTCCTCGGTGTGTATGCCCAGGAGTGCGATTGCTGGATCATATGGCGGTTCTATTTCCAGTTTTTTAAGGAACCTTACAATGTTGGTGGGAATGCAAACTAGTTCAAGTCACTTTTTCTAAATTCAAATATTATTATTTACATCATCACCTGATTAAAGTTTCTGTCACCTTGTAACTGAAATATTTTACTTCTCATCACGTTCTCAAGGACCCAAATATTGCAAGTGGTGGAACCATTTATTTGTTCACTGCTTGAGGTACAGCTGACTTCTAATATTGCTTTAAGCAATTTTATTTTATAAAAATTATACAACCTTCTCTTACTTTTTTGTAATATATCAAAATGAATGACACTTATGTGTACATAAATCCCTGCATTTTTAGACTTCCTTCAGATTTAGGTCAACAGAGAGCACCAAGTAGAATTATTTTATCTTTTCACTCCTTTTTCATAAATTAGTTTTAAAAAAATTAAGTGGACGATAAGCATAATCCAATATTGGGATGGGTTTTGTAATATACACATATTAGTGACCCATAATTATGCAAGGAGAAGTTCAGTTTTAGTTCAACCTTAAAGAAAGCCAGTGCCAAAGAATGTTCACACTACCACACAATTGCAATCATCTTACTACTACTACTACTAAGTCACTTCAGTCGTGTCCGACTCTGTGCAGCCCCATAGACGGCAGCCCACCAGGCTCCCGTGTCCCCGGGATTCTCCAGGCAAGAACACTGGAGTAGGTTGCCATTTCCTTTTCCAATGCATAAAAGTGAAAAGTGAAAGTAAATTTGCTCAGCCGTGTCCAAGTCTTAGCGACCCCATGGACTGCAGCCTACCAGGCTCCTTTGTCAATGGGATTTTCCAGGCAAGAGAACTGGAGTGGTTGCCATTGCCTTCTTACACACTAGCAAAATAATGATCGAAATTCTCCAAAATAGGCTTCAACAGTACATAAACCATGAACTTCCAGGTGTTCAAGTTTGATTTTTAAAAGGCAGAGGAACCAGAGATCAAATTGTCAATAACTTTTGGATCAACAACACAGGAAGAGAGTCAGTTCAGTTCAGTTCAGTTCAGTCGCTCAGTCGTGTCCGACTCTCCGCGACCCCATGAATCACAGCACGCCAGGCCTCCCTGTCCATCACCAACTCCCGGAGTACACTCAAACTCATGTCCACAGAGTCGGTGATGCCATCCAGCCATCTCATTCTCCGTCGTCCCCTTCTCCTCCCGCCCCCAACCTTTCCCAGCATCAGAGTCTTTTCCAGTGAGTCAACTCGTCTCATGAGGTGGCCAAAGTATTGGAGTTTCAGCTTTAGCATCAGTCCCTCCAATGAACATCCAGGATTGATCTCCTTTAGAATGGACTGGTTGGATCTCCTTGCAGTATAAGGGACTCTCAAGAGTCTTCTCCAACACCACAGTTCAAAAGCATCGATTCTTCGGCGATCAGCTTTCTTCACAGTCCAACTCTCACATCCATACATGACCACGGGAAAAACCATTGCCTTGACTAGACGGACCTTGGTCGGCAAAGTAATGTCTCTGCTTTTTAATATACTATCAAGGTTGGTCATAACTTTCCTTCCAAGGAGCAAGCGTCTTTTAATTTCATGGCTGCAATCAGCATCTGCAGTGATTTTGGAGCCCAAAAAAACAAAGTCTGACACTGTTTCCACTGTTTTTCCATCTATTTCCCATGAAGTGATGGGACCAGATGCCATAATCTTTGTTTTCTGAATGTTGAGCTTCAAGCCAACCTTTTCACTCTCCTCTTTCACTTTCATCAAGAGGCTTTTGAGTTCCTCTTCACTTTCTGCCATAAGGGTAGTGTCATCTGCATATCTGAGGTTATTGATATTTCTCCCAGCAATCTTGATTCCAACTTGTGCTTCTTCCAGCCCAGCGTTCCTCATGATGTACTCTGCATATAAGTTAAATAAGCAAGGTGACAATATACAACCTTGACGCACTCCTTTTCCTATTTGGAACCAGTCTGTTGTTCCATGACCGGTTCTAACTGTTGCTTCCTGACCTGCATACAGGTTTCTCAAGAGGCAGGTCAGGTGGTCTGGGATTCCCATCTCTTTCAGAATGTTCCACAGTTTATTGTGATCCACACAGTCAAAGGCTTTGGCATAGTCAATGAAGAGAGTACCAGAAGAAAAAAGTCTACTTCTGCATCAATGACTACACCAAAGCCACTGACTCTGAATCACAACAAACTATGGAAAATTCCTCAAGAGATGATAATACCAGACCACCTGACCTGCCTCCTGAAAAATTCTGTATGCAGGTCAAGACGCCACAGTTAGAACTGGAAATGGAAAAACAGTCTGAATCCAATGGGAAAGGAGTACGTCAAGGCTTTATACTGACATGCTGATGATGTAAATTATATGCCGATTATATCATGCGAAATGCCTGGTCGCATAAACACATGCTGGAGTCAAGAAAGCCAGGTGAAATATCAATAATCTCTTATCTGGAGATGGCACCATGTATATGACAGAAAGGCAAGAGGAACTACATAGCCCCTTGTTGAATCTGAAAGGGGAGAGTGAAATACATGACATAAAACTCAAAACTCAGAAAACAATGATGATGTCAACCTGTCTCATCACTTCATGGCAAATAGAAGGGGAAACAATGGAAAGAATGAGAGACCTTTTTTTTTTTTTTTTTTTTTGGCCAGGAGTGGGTTTTGTGTGTGGAGATGTATTCAAAATCACAGCAGATTGAAAATGCAGCCATAAAATTAAAATATGCTTTCTCTTTGGTAGAAAAATATGACCAAACTAGATAGCATATCAAATATCAGAGAGATTACTTTCCAAAATATTTCTGTCTAGTCAAAGTTATAATTTTACCGGTAGTCAGGTATGGACGGGAGATTTGGACTATAAAGAAAGCTGAGCTATTTGGACTATAAAGAAAGCCAAAGAATTGATGCTTTTGAAGGAATGATGCTGAAGCTGAAACTCCAATACTTTGGACGTGTGGTATGAAGAACTGACTCATTGGAAAAGACCCTGACACTGGGAAAGGTTCAGAGTGGGAGGATAACAGTGGACAGAAGATGAGATGATTGGAGAGCATCACCGACTTAATGAACATGAGTTTGAGTAAACTCGATGAGTTGGTGATGGACGGGGAGGACTGGCATGCTGCAGTGCATAGGGCCACAAAGATTTGTCAATGACTGAACCACTGAACTGCACTGAACTGAGCATGGCTCTACCCATCAGAGCAAGAATCAGTTTCCCTTAGTCAGTCGTTCCCATCAGGAAGCTTCCACAACCTCGAATGAAAACCATAACCTCAGAAAACTAATCAAACTGATCACATGGGACAGAGCCTTGTCTAACTCACTCAATGAAACTATGTGCCATGTTTGTAGGGCCACCCAAGATGGATGGATCATGGTAATGGGTTCTGACAAATCGTCATCCTTGGAGAAGGGAATGTAAAACCTCGTCAGTATTCCTGCCTGAAGAAATCCATGGGCAGCATGTAAAGGCAAAATATAGCATTCTGAAAGACAAACTCCAGGGTTGGTAGCTGCCCGATATCATATGGGAGATCAGTGCAGAAGAAACTCCAAAAAGAATGAAGTGATGGAGCCAAAGCCAAAACAGTACCCAGTTGCAGATGTGACTAGTGATGGAAGAACACCCTAATGCTCTAAAGAGCAAGATTGCATAGGAACTTTAAAGGTTAGGTCCATGAATCAAGGTATTTAAATAGGAAGGGGTCAAAACGGCGATTTCAAGAGTGAACATTGACATTTTAGGCATCAGTGAACTAAAATGGATGGGACTGGATGAATTTATCTCATATGACCATCATGTCTACTACAGTGGGAAAGAATTCCTCAGAAGAATTGGAGTAGCCTTCATAGTCAACAAAAGAGTCTAGAATGTAGTATTTGGTGGCAATCTGAAAAACGAGAGAATGATCTCTGTTTCTTTCCAGGGGAACCCATTTAATAACACAGTAATCCAAGTCTGTGCCCTGACGAGTCATGCTGAAGTAGCTGAATTAGAACAATTCTGTGAAGACCTACAAGACTTTCTAGAACTAACAGACAAGAAAGATGAACTTTCCATCATAGGGGAACGGAATGCAAAAGTAGGAAGTCAAGACATACCCAGGGTAACAGGCAAATTTGGCCTTAGAGTACAAAATGAAGTCTTCCAAAGGCTAACATAGGTTTGTCAAGAGAACACACTGCTCATAGCAAGCACCCTCTTCTGGGAACATGAGAGAATACTACAAATGTACGTCATCATATGGTTAATACTGAAATAAGATTGATTTCAAAAAATCTATTTGGAAGTCAGTAGAAGTTTGCAAACCATTCTCAAATTGAGATTTACTAATAGGTACTACAATTTAAGGATTGTGCGCAGGAGGAGAAGGGGACGACAGAGAATGAGATGGCTGGATGGCATCACTGCCTTGATGGACATGAGTTTGAGTGAACTCCGGGAGTTGGTGATGGACAGGGAGGCCTGGAAGCTGTGATTCATGGGGTCGCCGAGAGTCGGACACGACTGAGCAACTGAACTGAACTGACTGAAATCTCACATATAAAATCAAGGCACATACTTTCCTACATGAAATATGCTATTCTTTCCATTTCATATTTCACCATTTAGGTGCAACTCTACCTAGCTGATGTATGGAATTCTCTGTATCTGACTATTTAGATCTGCAAGCAGATTTACCTGCGTGCAATATGGAATTCTCTATATTTCAAATATAAAAACCTGTTGAGCAAGTTTTGACAAAGAAATATGGATTTTTGTTCATTTCACATAAAAAATCAGGGTGCAGATTTTCTGACAAGACACATAGGCTGTGTATCATACAGATATGAAAACTTGAGTGCAGCTTTTGTACATGATATGGAATTTTCTATTATCAAATATGGAAATATCTCAGATACAATGAGATGAAATATAAAATCTTTATAATTTCATTTATGAAATCTGGACACTGATTTTTCTCCACAATTTGCTACATGTTACATATGAAACGTTGGGTGTAGACTTCCCTGTATGAAATAAGGAATTCTCTGTATGACCCTTATCAAAATATGAGCACAGGTTTACTTTCTGAAATATGTGGTTCTTTACAGTTCACACTCTAATATATGGTTGATATTACTTTAAGGAAAATAGATAATGAGATGGAATTTTCTAAATATTCTTGAAAATCCAGGCACAGATTTTCCTGCATAAAATACGGAGTTATGGTATGGTATATAGTGGATATATTATATAGAGGAATTAAACACTGAATTCTTTAAAATACATTTATGAATATCTGTGTGCATATTTCCCTACAAGATATGTGTAATTCTTTGTGTTACCATTGGAAATATGGGTATTCATATTTCTTGCATTGAATATTGAATTCTCTATATTTCACACAATTAAATATTAGCAAGCGTTTTCGAGGCATTCAATTTCAAATGTGAAATATGGAATTCGATATGTTTCACATGTGAAAATCAAAGTGTAGATTTTCCTAAAAGAAACATGGGATGAGGTCTATTTTAAAAATGACAGAATATATATATACATGTATATATTTCCTTGCCATATGAAATTCTGATATTTCATAATAAAAAATCTGTATTATTATTTTCTGACATAAATATGTAATTTTCTGTAATTCTCATATAGAAATCTGGAGATAGCCCTTCATAATGAAATATGAAAAGTCTCCATGTATCCCATAGAAATGTGTGAACTGATTATCAGGCAAGAAATATGAATTTTTTCATGTATGACATATGGAAATCATGGCCCAGGTATTACCGCAAAAACCGTGGAAAACATTCTCTATATTTCCTATACAAAAATGCCCTAAAATGTGGAATTCTCTATATTTCACATTTGAAATCTGACCACATAGTATTTACATGAGATATAAATACTCTCTACATCACATACAAAAACATCTGCTAAAATTTTCATAGATGAAGACTGAAATTTATGTACATCACATATGAAAAATCATTTCCACACGAAATCTAAGATTCTGTACATTTCAGACACCAAAATCAGTGCAGTCATAGTCCTACATAAAATATGGAATTCTGTATATTTCACATCTGAAAAAATCATGGTAACAATTTTACTCAATTAAATATAAAATTCTGTATATGTTACATGTCAAAATCTTGATGAGATTTTAGTCCATAATACATTGAATTTTCTGGCATTTCACGTTATAAGCATCTGGATGCTATTTTTCGTACCCAAAATGTGTATTTCTCTGTATATCATATAAGAAAATCTGGGTGGTGATATTCTTAAATGAAATATGGTATCCTTTATATTTCACATATGAAAACCTTGGCATTGGTTTTCTTCCTTTTTTAATCTTGTTTTATCATATTCTTTTTTAATTTTCTTAAATTTTAATTGGAGACTAATTACTTTACATTATTTTATTGGTTTTGCCATACATTGACATGAATCTACCCCGGGTCTAAATGTGTTCCCTATTTTGAATCCCCCTCCTATCTCCCTCCCCATGTCATCCCATGTGTCACCCCAGTGCACCAGCCCCAAGCATCCTGTATCATGATATTTTCTTACCACAAATGTGGAGTTCTCCATATATCATATACGAAAATCTGGGTGGTGATTTTCTTAAATGAAATATGGAATTATCTATATTTAACATATGAAAACTTTGGTATTGGTTTTCTTAAGATACAGAGAATCGTTATGGAATTGAAATCATCTCTATTTTGCAAATAAAAATCTGCCCACCACTCTTTCTTCAAGAGATATGAAATTCTTGGTATTGCTCAAACATATATCAAGAGAATCAATTTTCACCCTGAAATACAGAATTCTCTGTATTTCCTGTATAAAAATCTCAGTTAATCCTCCTTCATGGAAGTAGGGCTTCTCTATATTTCATAGTTGAAGATCAGAAATGAGATTTTCCTGTAAGAAATAAGGAAAGCTCTATATTTCATAAGAACCACTGGGTCTTCAGCTACTGAAACACATGTTTCCCCTATTTGCACTTGGAAACTGTTGCTCAAGAAAATAGCTTCCATTTAGGGCATGCTTGTGTTGATCAGGTCTTGTAGGTCTTCATAGAACCGTTCAACTTCGGCTTCTTCAGAGTTACTGGTTGGGGCATAGGCATGGATTACTGTAATATTGAATGGTTTGCCTTGGAAACGAACATAAATCATTCTGTCGTTTTTAAGATTGCATCCAAGTACTGCATTTCGGACTCTTTTGTTGACTATGATGGCTACTCCATTTCTTCTAAGGGATTCCTGCCCACAGTAGTAGATATAATGGTCATCTGAGTTAAATTCACCCATTGCAGTCCAATTTCATTCACTGATTCCTAGAATGTTTATGTTCACTCTTGCCATCTTCTGTTTGACCACTTTCAATTTGCCTTGATTCATGGACCTAACATTCCAGGTTCCTATGCAATATTGCTCTTTACAGCACCGGACCTTGCTTCTATCACCAGACACATCCACAACTGGGTATTGGTTTAGCTTTTGCTCCATCCCTTCATTCCATCTAGAGTTATTTTTCCACGGATATACAGTAGCAAAATGGGCACCTACCGACCTGGGGAATTCCTCATTCAGTATCCTATCATTTTGCCCATTGATGCTGTTCCTGGGGTCCTCAAGGCAAGTACACTGAAGTGGTTTGCAATTCCCTTCTCCAGTGGACCACATTCGGCTGTGGTCCATGTGATCAGATCTACTAGTTTCCTGTCATCATGATTTCAGTGTGTCTACCCTCTGATGTCCCCTCAAAATACCTACCGTCTTATTTGGGTTTCTCTTACCTTGTCCATGGGATATCTCTTCACAGTTGCTCCGATGATGCTGTGAAAGTGCTGCACTCAATATGCCAGCAAATTTGGAAAACTCAGCAGTGGCCACAGGACTGGAAAAGGTCAGTCTTCATTCCAATCCCAAAGAAAGGCAGTAACAAAGAATGCTCAAACTACCGCACAATTTCACTCATCTCACACGCTAGTAAAGTCATGCTCAAAATCCTCGAAACCAGGCTTCAGAAATATGTGAACCGTGGAATCCCAGATGTTCAATCAGGTTTTACAAAAGGCACAGGTACCAGAGATCAAATTGCCAACATATGCTTGATCATGGAGAAAGCAAGAGAGTTCCAGAAAAACATCTATTTCTGCTTCATTGACTATACCAAAGCCTTTGACTCTGTGGATCACAATAAATTGTGGAAAATTCTGAAAGAGATGGGAATACCAGGCCACCTGACCTGCCTCTTGAGAAACCTGTATGCAGGTCAGGAACCCTGAGGGATTGGCTCCCACTGCCCCCACTTCGTGCAGTGGAGGCATTGGCTTTCCCGCAGGTATAGCTGAGTTGTGGGAGTGAAAATTACCACAGGGCCTACTTTCTGCTCAGGTGGAAGAACCATCAGAGGAAAAGTGTCTCTTGTGGAATCATCCAGGACATTCCTGGCTCCTGGGGCAAAGTCATATCCTTACTACCGCTTCTTAGGGTTGGTTGTTCAGGAGGATAGAAGGAGCAGGAGCAGGAGGAGGCATATGGGTGAAGGCACAGGCAAACCCATGGGGCGGAGGGACGTGTGGGCTGGGAGGAGTGGCGTGCTCCAAAGTCACAGTGCCAGAAAAGCCAGGGCATGTATCCACTTGTGTGTGTCTGAGCCATGACTCTGGGTGACTCCTCTTGGCCTGCAACTGAATGGAAGTGGTACCCTGGGGCTGGAACTCTGTGTGACCCGAGACAGTATGCCAGAACAGCATTCTCTAAGACTTATTACTGTAATTGTAGGTTATCTGGGAAAGCAGTAGAGACATTCAGAAATGGTAGGGACCTAACAGAAGCAGAAGAGATTAAGAAGAGATGGCAAGAATACACAGAAGGACTGTACCAACAACAACAACAACAACAACAAAAAAAAAACACTTCATGACCCAGATAATCACGAAATTACTCACCTAGAGCCAGACATCCTGGAAAGTGAAGTCTAGTGGGCCTTAGGAAGCATCATTATGAACAAAGATACTGGAGATGATGGAATTCCATTTGAACTATTTCAAATCCTGAAAAACGATGCTGTGAAAGTGATGCATGCAATATGCTGGCAAACTTTCAAAACTCAGCAGTGGACACAGGGATGGAAAATATCAGATTTCACTCCAATCTCAAAGAAAAGCAATGGTAAAAAATGCTGAACTACAATACAATTGCACTCATCTCACACTCTACTAAAGTGTTCCTTAAAATTTTCCAAGCCATGAATCAGTAACACGGGAACCATGAATTTCCAGATGTTCAAGGTGTATTTAGAAAAGGCAGAGGAACTAGAGATAAAATGGCAAACATCCACTCGATTTTCGGAAAAACAAGAGAAATCCAGGAAATTATATGTTTCTGCTTTATTGACTATGCCAAAGCCTTTGAATTGTGGATCACAATGAACTGTGTAAAATTTTTTTTAAAATATGGGAATACGAGACCACCTGACTTGCATATGGAGAAACTTGTATGAAGGTCAGGAAGCAATATATAGAACTGTACATGGAACAACAGATTGGTTCCAAATAGGAAAGGGAGTACATCAAATCTGTATATTTCACCCTGCTTATTTAACTTATATGCAAATTACATCATGAGAAACACTGGTCTGTAGGAAACACAAGCTTGAATCAAGATTTCAGGGAGAAATAACAATAACCTCAGATATGCAGATGACACCACCCTTATGGCAGAAAGTGAAGAAGAATTAATAACCTCTTAATGAACGTGAAAGAAGAGAATAAAAAGTTGGCTTAAAGAACAACATTCAGATACTGGTCCCATCACTTCATGGCAAATAGATGGGGAAACAGTGGAAACAGAGGCTGACTTTAGTTTTCTGGGCTCCAAAATCACTGCAGAAGGTGATTGCAGCCATGAAATTAAAAGGCGCTTACTCTTTGGAAGGAAAGTTATGACCAACCTAGACACGATATTAAAAAGCAGAGAATGACTTTGCCAACAAAAGTCTGTCTAGTCAAGGCTATGGTATTTGCAGTAGTCGTGCATGGATCTGAGAGTTGGACTATAAAGAAAGCCAAGAGCAGAATGATTCTTTTGAACTGAGTTGTTGGAGAAGATTATTGAGAGTCCCTTGGACTTCCAGTAAATCCAACCAGTCCATTCTAAAGGAGATCTGTCCTGGTTGTGCATTTTAAGGACTGATGTTAAAGCTGAAACCGCAGTACTTTGGCCTTCAGATGCGAAGAGCTGACTCATTTGAAAAGACCCTGATGCTGGGGAATATTGAGAGCAGGAAGAGAAGGGGACGACAGAGGATTAGACGGTTGGAGGGGATCATCGACTGGGTGGACTGCAGGTGTTGGTGATTGACAGGGAGGCCAGGCATGCTGCCATTCATGGGGTCTCAAAGAGTCAGACACCACTAAGCAACTGAACTGAACTCAAGTGATAGTTGATTGGAGAAAGATACCTTTAAACTGGATGTCTTAATAAATTTCAGATTTTCTTGTACCTACAGCCATCATGGGAATGTAATTCAACATATCAATATAATCATTTAAAGATTTTGTAAAGCTTAAATTCCTGTGAATGAAGAACTATTATTTTTAAAATAAATAAGTAAAGGAGATTTAAAAGAGCACGTATATTGTCATTCATCCATAACACATGGTAACATGTAAAAGACGTTGTGTGACAAATATAATGAATATTTTAAAGAACAATACAATAGAATTAAATACAATAAAAATTAAAACGCTATAATATACAAAATGCACAAGTACATATCATGGGTCAACTAGACAGAGTTGATTGTTCATGGTTCTGTCCCAACTCATTTAAGGTAATTTTTCTTTTGGGGAAATTTTTTCAATCTTTAGACATGCACATGTGCAGCAAAATATAATGTACAGTCACTTAATTTTTATTGCTGTCTTCTTAATAAGTGTGTTATGAATTTGGATGTAGTATTCCGATATTGGCATTGCATTTGTCATTAAGGTGTACACATTTAGAGTTCTACTTTTCACTTCCAAGATAATGTGAGATACATTAAGAATAATGATGTTTATAAAAAAGCTAATATGCTTTTAAAACTTAATTTTTTTGGAGTATGCTTGTTTTCCATTATTTTGTTAGTTTCTCCCCTAAAGCAAATTTAGGGAATGCTGCAGTGCTTAGCGTCATAAAGTCTAGCAAACGAGATAGTGACTAAACAGCAACCATACATCTATCTCCATGTTTTTGACTTCTTTCTAAATCTGGTCACCACAGTGCCTTAAGACTTCCCTGTTCTGTGCATACAGATCAGAAGTATATGTGTGTCTGTTGTAATCTCCTAATTCCTACTACCACCAGGCATTACATCCTTGATAACCGTATTTCTTCTCCATTGCTGTGTCCCTATCTATGCTTCTCATAGAGAATCATTTATTCCAGTTTTACCTAGATCCCATATATTTGTGTTAATATGTGATATTTCTTTTCCTCTTTTGTCTTAGCTTCATTGTATCTGACACTGTCTCTGTCCTTCTGCATCTATGAAATTTACCTGATTTCATTCCATCTTAAGACTATGGTATGTATGTCCCAACTCATTTTATCCATTCCTCTCTAGATGAATGGATATTTCTGTTGCTTCCATGTCCTGCTATTGCAAATAATGCTGCCATCAATATTGAGGTTGTGCATCTTTTGGAATTATGATTTTCCTCATGAAAATTATTGACAGTTATTGGATTTCTTGAACATATGGTAGCTTCATTCTTATTTTTAAACGATCCCCGATATTCTTCTCCATTTTAATCTATCAATGTGCATTCCTAACAACAGTACAGGATTATTCTGTTTACTTAGAACCGTCTCTTAGCATTTTTTGTGTGGATTATTTTTTATAATGGTTACTCAGACACATGTGAGTTGATACCACCATTGGAGATTTTATTTCCCTCTCACAGTTAGTGATGCTGAGCATTTTAACAAATATTATTGGACATCTGTATATCTTCTTATGAGAAGTGTCTATTTCATCACCTATTCATTTGTTTCAGTTGGGTTGTTCATTTGGCTGTTATTGAGCCACATGAGCTGCTTCCATATTTTGCAGATTCTTCTGTTGTCATTATCTTCAGTTGCAAATGTTTTTCCCATAATGAGACTTCATTTCTGTCTTGCTTATTGGTTTCCTGTGCAACATATTTAGGTATAGTTAAGTCTCTTTATATATTTTTGGTTTTATTTTCATTTCCCAAGGAGGTAGTTAAAAAAAAAAAAGTTGATGCTGCATTCCATATCACAATATATTCTACTTATTCTTTCCTCAAATATTATTGATTTACAATTTCTGGCCTTATAAGTAGGTCTTTAATCCATCTTGAATTTGTCTTATTCTATGGTGCTAAGGAGTGACTAAATGTGATCCACTGGAGCAAGGAATGGAACACCACCACATTATACTTGGTATGGCAACTCTAAAAACTGTATAAAAAGGCAACAAGGTGTGATACCAAAAAATGAGTCTCCCAGGATGGTAGATGCCTAATATGCTACTTGAGAGAAGCAGAGGTCAATAACTAACGTTTCCAGAAAGCAGTAAGTGGTTGCCCCAAAATGGAAATAAGCCTCATTGTATATATGTCTGGAGATGAAAGTAAAATGGAATGCTGTAAAGAACAGTATTGCAGGGCAACCTAGAATATTAGATCCATGAACAATCTAAATTGATTGAGGTATAACAGGAGATGGCAACAGCCAACTCTTTGAAAAAGACCCTGGTTCTGGGAAAGACTGAAGGCAGCAGGAGAAGGGGGAAACAAAGATGAGATGATTGGATGGCATCACCTATGCAATAGATATGAACTCTGGCAAACTCCAAGAGGTGGTGAGGGACAGGAAAAACTGGCATGCTGCAGTTCATGGCATCCTAAAAAGTCAGACACGATTCGGCCACAGAAGAATAATCAGGTCGTGTTCTAACTGTATTCTAATACTTTTAGCTGTCCGGATTTTCCAGCTTAAGTTGTCAAATATATTAACTTCTTGCCATTGAATATTGTTGCCTCCTTTGTCAAAGATTAGGTGATCATTGGAAGATATTATTTTAGTGTTTTCTATCTGTTCCATTGGCTTTAATCCCAATATTGTGCTAATTGCATGGCATTTTCAAAACTATATGTTTTTTGTATAGACTGAAATGAGGAAACCTGAGTCCTGTAGCTCAGTTTCTCTTTCCCAAGTTTGCATGTTTATTCAAATCTTTGTGTTTCCATCAAGTTGTAAAGTTTTTTCTTTTTGGTTCTATTCTGTGAAAAATGTCATTTGTAATTTAATAGAGATGACACTGAATTTGCAAACTCCTTTTCGTAGTGTAGCCATTTTTACATATTGATTTTTAAAGCCCCCAAAATAGTATAGCTCTTATTTCATTTCTGTCACCTTTCTTAAAATAAAAAAAAAAGTCTCTATTTTAATTGAAGGCTGATTACTTGACAATATTGTAGTGGTTTTTGCCATACATTGACATGAATCAACCATGGGTGTACATGTGTTCTCCATCCTGAACTCCCTCCCACTTCCCTCTCCATCCCATCCCTCAGGATCATTCCAGTACATTAGCCCTGAGCACCCTGTCTCATGCATCAAACCTGGACTTGTGATCAATTTCAGGTATGATAATATACATATTTCAATGCTATTCTTTCAAATCATCCCACCCTTGCCTGCTCCCACAGAGTCCAAAAGTCTGTTTTTTACATCTGTGTCTATTTTGCAGTCTCAAATACGGGCTCTTTGTTACCATTTTTCTAAATTCTATTTGTGTTAATATTCTCTATCGCTGTTTTTCTCTCCGACTTAATTCACTCTGTATAATAGGCTCTAGTTTCATTCACCTCATTAGAACTGATTCAAATGCATTGTTTTTAATAGCTGAGTAATATTTCATTTTTTTTTCCAGTGAGTCAACTTGTCGCATGAGGTTGCCAAAGTATTGCAGGTTCAGCTTCAGCATCAGTCCTTCCAATGAACACCCAGGATTGATCTCCTTTAGAATGGACTGGTTGGATCTCCTTACAGTCCAAGGGACTCTCAAGAATCTTCTCCGGCACCACAGTTCAAAAGCATCAATTCTTCAGCGATCAGCTTTCTTCACATTCCAAATCTCACATCCATACATGACCATGGGAAAAACCATAGCCTTGACTAGACGGACCTTTGTTGGCAAAGTAATGTCTGTGCTTTGTAATATACTAATTTGGTCATAACTTTCCTTCCAAAGAGTAAGCGTCTTTTAATTTCATGGCTGCAATCAGCATCTGCAGTTTCCATCTATTTCCCTTGAAGTGATGGAATTGAAAGTAAAAAGAGAAGAGGGTAGCAGATGATGAGAGAGTTAGATAACATCACAAACCCTATGGACATGAGTCTGAATAAATTCTGGGAGATGGGGAAGGTCAGACTGATGGGACACAGTCCATGGGGTGGCAAAGGGATGGACATGAATGACTGAACAACAATAGCAAAACATTCTTTCCTGTTATTGACAGTAGTAGATATCTGTGACTACTTCATTTTCTATCTCGCCATACCCTATCTATATCTCAGTTGCACTACTTTCACCACGTACCATGCAAAGATTCAGCCATGTGTGTTGCTATTGCTGTCACCCAAATGGACCAAAGTATATATGATTTCTCAACTACACATGATCCAATGGTCTCCTAAACATTCTCCAGCATCCATTTATTTTCCTCAGAAATCTCTACCTTGCTATAGACAGAGAAAATTGTCTCTCACTAGCGAAGCCATGGGATAGAAAGCAAGTTCTTGAGAATAAATACCCTTTCAGGATTCTGTATTCTAACTTTGTCTCAGTTTTCACATTGTTCTTTTAAGTCTCATTTCTTCAGTCACACTGAAGTTTCAGTCTGTGTTCTCTTCTTCTCAGTCTCACTGTCTGTGCAGACACTGTTCTTCTGTTTTCCTTGATTTTCCTTTTTTATTAATGTCTATGAGATGCTATTTTAAGTTCCTCTGGAAACTTTTTTTCACTTTACAGAACATTTTGAGATTTTAATTTTAGATTAACCTAATTGATGTGCTTTGATAGACTGTCCTCACCCAAAGGAATAAATTATGACAACCCACATCTGTTTCAGCTTGTGATTTACTCACCTGTATTCAGGAGTAAAGGACTGTATTTGAATAATACAACCTGAATGGATGTGCAACTTAGTCACTGAGTGATGCCCACCTCTGCAACCTCATGGACTGCAGCCCAACAGGATCATCAATCCATGGGCTTTTCCAACAAAGATACTGGAGTGGGTTGCATTTCCTTCTCCAGCACAACATGAACAATGGAAATAAGAGATGAAAATTTTAACGTATAAAATTTAATAAATTCTGAACTTGAAGAGTTAATTCCCTAAAAAGAGTAAAAGTAACTTGATTGCAAGTTAAAATCACCAATTTTTGTTGTCTATCCCACAATCAGGTATAGAAAAAATCAACAGCTTCTCTGAAAAGCATAATTTTCAATTATTAATATGGCTAAGGAATATTAAAAAAAAAGCAAAAAGAAATCTCAGAGATCTATATCAGAGATAGTAAATAGAGGCAAATAATGGCATTTTTCTTCAGGAGAAATTGAGGCTAGATTATTAATCTTTCTCTCTTTCTTTTTCTTGATGAATGATATTTGGCATTCCTAGTGATACATTTTCATCAAGATCCCTTAAATCAGGGTCCATACTTGCTTTTCAAGTGAATTATTGGTGAGGATTTTTGGAAGAAATGGAATGAGGGAAGCAAGACACAGCAGAGTGAAAATAAATCTAATCTCAAGTGGAGGCAAAATTGCACTGTGTGCAGAATTTCTACATCAAATGTTTCAGTTTAGTTCAGGTCAGTTCAGTTGCTCAGTCATGTCCGACGCTTTGTGACCCCATGAATCACAACTCGACAGGCCTCCCAGTCCATCACCAACTCATGTGTAATTATGTATATTTTACGTATGAGCACACTAGTGAAGATTTTCATCTTCATTATGAAATTCTTGATACATCAAATATGAAAATCTGAATGAATGTTTTCTGACAACACATGAAACTTTGCATATTTGAAATAAGAAAGGCTGGTGATTTTTTCATTTGACGTATGAACTGTGAATTTCACATGTAGCATTATCGGTTCATTGTTGAGACCTGAAGTACAGTTTTGTGTTTTTTTTTTTAAATAGGACAAAATGTGGATACATTTTCAAACATGTAATTAGAAAGTCTGAATGCTTATAAGCAGGACTGCACAAAGATATTCGTATGTATATTATGGACCTTTGATATTTTGTATATGAAAATATCACTTCATATTTTCAAGCTTGAAGTGTGACATTCATATATTTTTAATTTGGTAATCTGAGTGTTGAGGGCATGTTATTCTAATAAATTATGCAATAAACACTATTTCACATTTGAAAAACTGCACACAACATTTAATTATAGAAATCTGGAATTTTCTGTGCTTGATATATGAACTGAGCTGCAATTTTAACACAGAACATTGAATTCTATATATTTTAAATATGAATAACTTGGTATCAGACATACTACCTGAGACATAGAATACTATATATTTCACATATGAAATTTTGAACACATTTTATCTTACATGAAATATGCAGACTCTTCAACATGACACATGAAAAGCTGCACTCTGATTTTCCTACATGAAATATGGAAATCTCTGTGTTCAGTATGAGAAAACCTGGACACAAATTACCTTATAAAAAATAAAGACTTCTCTATGTTTTGCATGAGAAAATCTGGGGACAGATTCTCTACTGAAACATGACATTTTGTAAATTCAATATATTAAATTCTTAGCATAGTATCTTTGTTGAACAAGAAATATAACATCCTTGTGTGTAACTAACATGTGAAAATCTGGACATACCTTATCCTTCATGAAAAATGGAGTACTCTTTCACATTTAAAAAGTGGGTTAGATTTTCTTTTCCTCCATGACCTATAACATTCTTGGTATTTCACACATGAACATTTAGGCAAAAATTAAAAATTTAGATGAAATTTGGAAATGTTTATATTTCATAGGCAAAACTCTAAAATCAGTCATCCCAAATGCAACTCTGTATTTTACATATAGCATGACAATTTTCCTATATGTTTACATACAAAATTTTATGTTTTCTTATGTTTTTACATAAGAAAAACAACTAACTGGTTCTCCCGTATGATGAATGTTGTGTAAAAATGTTTCATCATGAAATGTACAATTTTTTACAGTCCACATAAGAAAATCTTGGTGCTGATTTTCCAACATGAAAGGTAGAATCCTTATATTTCACACTTGGAAACCTGGGAGTGACTAGTGGTCCCTGGATCATGGAATTTTCTATGTTCATGTATGTTAATCTAAGTTCAATAATTCCTGTATGAAATACGATATTCTCTCTGCTACACAGATGAAAATCCTAGCGCAGAATGTTATGAAAAATGGCTTTCTCTGAATATTACATATGGCAATGCAATCTCAGATTTTCTTAAGTGAAATTGGGAAGCATCTGCACTTCATATTGAAAATGGAGTCTCATAATTTCCATAATGAATTAAAAAATAGTCTGTATTTCACATATGATCATCTGCTCGCAGATAGACCAACATGTTATGTGGAATTTTGTATATTTCATATGCCAACATCTTGGCACTAAGTTTCTAATGAGAAATATGGATTTTTCATTATTGCACATGTGAAAATCTGACTATCTGGAATACACTACATTTCTTTTTTTTTATTTTATTATTATTATTTTACTTTATATTATTGTATTGGTTTTGCCATATATTGCCTTGAATCTGCCCCTGGTGTGCCTGTGTTCCCCATCTTGAACCCTCCTCCCTCATCCCTTTCCGTCCCATCCCTCTGGTTCATCCCAGTGCACCAGCCCTGAGCATTCTGTATCATGCATCAAACCTGGATTTGCGATTCGTTTTATATATGATAATATAAATTTTTCAATGTCATTCCCCCAAATCATCCCACCATTACCCTCTCACACAGAGTCCAAAAGACTGTTCTATACATCTGTGTTTCTTTTGCTGTCTCGTGTACAGGGTTATCATTATCATTTTTCTTAATTCCATGTATATGCATTAGTATACTGTAATGATGTTTTTCATTCTGGCTTACTTCGCTCTGTATAATAGGCTCCAGTTTCATCCACCTCATTAGAACTCATTCAAATGCATTCTTTTTCATGGCTGAGTAATATTTCATAGTGTATATGTACCATAGCTTTCTTATCCATTCATCTACAGATGGACATCCAGGTTGCCTCCACATCCTGGCTTTAATAAACAGTGCTGCGATCAACACTGGAGTGCATATGTCTCTTTCAATTCTGGTTTCCTCGGCGTATATGCCCAGCAGTGGGATTGCTGGGTCGTATGGCAGTTCTATTTCCAGTTTTTAAGGAATCTCCACACTGTTCTCCATAGTGGTTGTACTAGTTTGCATTCCCACCAACAGTGTAAGAGGGTTCCCTTTTCTCCACACCCTCTGCAGCATTTTTTACTTGTAGACTTTTGGAAAGCAGCCATTCTGACTGGCATGAAATGGTACCTCATTGTGGTTCTGTACTGCATTTCTCTCAGTGATGTTGAGCATCTTTTCATGTGTTTGTTAGCCATCTGTATGTCTTCTTTGTAGAAATCTCTGTTTAGTTCTCTGGCCCATGTTTTGATTGGGCCATTTATTTTTCTGAAATTGAGTTCAGGAGCTGCTTGTATATGTTTCAGAATAATTCTTTGTCAGTTGCTTCATTTGCTATTATTTTCTTCCATTCTGAAGGCTGTCTTTTCACCCTGCTTATAGTTTTCTTTCCTGTGCAGAAGCTTTTCATTTTAATTAGGTCCCATTTGTTTATTTTTACTTTTATTTCCAATATTCTGGGAGGTGGATCATGGAGGATCCTGCTGTGATTTATGTCGGAGAGGGTTTTGCCTATGTTCTCCTCTAGGAGTGTTACAGTTTCTGGTCTTACATTTATATCTTTAATCCATTTTGAGGTTATTTTTGTATATGGTGTTAGGGAGTGTTCTAGTTTCATTCTTTTACAAATGGTTGACCGGTATTCCAAGCATCACTTGTTAAGGAGATTGTCTTTTCTCCTTTGAATATTCTTGCCTCCTTTATCAAAGATAGGTGTCACAGGTGCATAGATTTATCTCTGGGCTTATTATTTTGTTCCATTGTTCTATATTTCTGTCTTTATACCAGTACCAAACTGTCTTGATGACTGTGGCTTTGTAGTAGGGCCTTAAGTCCAGCTTGTTGATTCACTCAGTTCTAGTCATCTTTCTCAAGATTGCTTTGGCTATTCGAGGTTTTTTGTTTTTCCATACTAATTGTGAAATTATTTTTTCTAGCTCTGTGAAAAATACTGTTGGTAGCTTGATAAGGATTGCATTGAACCTATAAATTACTTTGGGTAATATATTCATTTTCACAATATTCATTCTTCCAATCCATGAACAGGAAATATTTCTCCATCTATTAGTGTCCTGTCTGATTTCTTTCACCAGTGTTTTATAGTTTTCTATATATAGGTTATTTTTTGTTTCTTTCTTTAGGTAGATACATTCCTAAGTGTTTTATTCTTTCCATTACAATGGTGAATGGAATTATCTCCTTAATTTCTCTATTTTCTCATTATTAGTGTATAGGAATGCAAGAGATTTCTGTGTGTTGATTTTATATCCTCAACTTTACTGTATTCATTACTTCTAGTGATTTTCTGGTAAAGTCTTTAGGGTTTTCTGTGTAGAGGATCATGTCATCATCTGCAGACAGTGAGAGTTTTTTTTCTTTTCCAATTTGGATTCCTTTTATGTCTTTTTCTGCGCTGATTGCTGAGACCAAAACTTCCAAGATTATGTTGAGTAGTAGCGGTGAGAGTGGGCAACTTTGTCTTGTTCCTGACTTTAGGGGAAACACTTTCAATTTTTCACCATTGAGGATAATGTTTGCTGTGGGTTTGTCATATGTAGCTTTTATTATGTTGAGGAATGTTCCTTCTATTCCCACCTTCTGGAGGGCTTTTATCATAAATGGATGTTGAATTTTGTCAAAGGCTTTCTCTGCATCTATTGAGATAATCATATGGTTTTTATTTTTCATTTTTTTAATGTGGGTATTACATTGATTGATTTGCAAATGTTGAACAATCCTTGCATTCCAAATACGCAAATTTTCATGTGTTGTCAGAAGATTTTCACTCAGATTTTCATACCTGATATATTGAGAATTCCATATATGAAGATAAAAATCTGCACTAGGACGTTCATATGTAAAATATACACAATTACGCATTTGATGTAGAAAATTCTGCACCCAGTGAGATTTTGCCTCCACTTGAGACTGGATTTAGTTTCACTCTGCTGTATCTTGCTTCCCTCATTTCATTTTTCTTGAAAGCCCTCACCAATAATTTACTAGAAAAACAAGTATGGACCCTGATTGAAGGGATCCTGATGAAAAACTATGACCGGGAATGCCAAATAACATTTACCAAGAAAAATAAAGTGAGAAAGATTCATATTCTAGCCTCAATTTCTCTTGAAGAGAAATGCCATTATATGCCTCTATTTGCTAACCATGATATAGATCTCTGAGATTTCTTTTTGGTTTTATTTTTATATTCCTTAGTCATATTAATAATCGAAAAATATGCTTTTCAGATATACTAATGCTTTTTTTTAACCTGATTGTGGGATAGACAGCAAAAGTTGGTGATTTTAACTTGCAATCAAGATACTCTTTTTCTTTGGTGTGAATTCTCTCTGTGAATTCAGAATTTATTAACATTTCTAAGCTGAAAAAATATATTTATTAATAGTTCCGGTATTCCTGTTGCCCTGGAAAAGGAAATGGCAATCCACTCCAATATATTTTCCTGGAATGTCCATGGGCAATCGAGTTTGTTGGGCTGCAGTCCTTGAGTTTGCAGAGTTGGGCATAACTCAGTGACTATGATGCACACCCATTCAGGTTGTATTACTCAAATACAATCCTTTAATCCTCAATAGAGGCGAGTAGAATCACAAGCTAAAATAGATGTGGGTTGTCATAATTTATTCCTTTTGGAGAGGACAGTCTATCAAAGCTCATCAAAAAGGTCAATCTAAAATTAAAATCTCAAAATGATCTGTAAAGTGAAAAATAGTTTCCTGAGGAATTTAAAATAAGACCTCATTGACATTAATTAAAAAGAAAAATCAAGGAAAACGGAACAGTGTCTGCACTGTGAGACTGAGAAGAACAGAACACAATGAAACTTCAGTGTGATTTAAGAAATGAGACTTAAGCGAACAATGTGAAGACGGAGACAAAGTTAGAATACAGAAGCCTGAAAAGGTATTTATTCTCAAGAACTTGCTTTCTATCCCATGGCTTTGCTAATAAGTG
The DNA here is from genome assembly GCF_049115385.1 of Moschus berezovskii. Taxonomy (NCBI): domain Eukaryota; kingdom Metazoa; phylum Chordata; class Mammalia; order Artiodactyla; family Moschidae; genus Moschus; species Moschus berezovskii. The sequence continues at coordinate 19,811,638 of NC_142489.1, read as the reverse complement.
AAAATTTTCTCTGTCTATAGCAAGTTAGAGAGTTTTTGAGGAACATAAATGGATGCTGGAGAATGGTTAGGAGACCATTGGATCATGTGTAGTTGAGAAATCACATATACTTTGGTCCATTTGGGGGACAGCAATAGCAACAAACATGGCTGAATCTTTGCATGGTACGTGGTGAAAATAGTGCAACTGAGATATAGATAGGGTATGGAAGGATAGAAAATGAAGTAGTCATGGATAACTACTACTGTCAATAACAGGAAAGAATGTTTTGCTATTGTTGTTCAGTTATTCATGCTTATCCCTTTGCCACCCCATGGACTGTGTCCCGTCAGTCTGACCTTCTCTACTTCTCAGAATTTGTTCAGACTCATGTCTATAGGGTTTGTGATGCTATCTAACACTCTCATCATCTGTTACTCACTTCTCTTTTTACCTTCAATTATTCCCACTATCAGAGCATTCTCTAATGAGACAGCATTTCCATTAGGTGGCCAGAGAAGAAAAGAACAATGAAAGATAATAAACGTTTCCAAGTAGAGGTCTTGAACACATCTAAGATACAATGCAGAAAACACCTTTGACAAAATTAAAGACTCATTTATGATAAAAGCTGTTCAAGAAGTGGGAACAGAGAGGATCATCTTCAACTTAATAAAGACCATGTATGAATAAACCCAGCACTACTATGTTTTTCAGAGGTGGAATCTGAAAGCATGTTGCCTAAGGTTGTGAAAAAGACAAAGTTTGCCATTCTCACCACTGTTATTCAACATAATCTTGGGACTCCTAGCTACAGCAATCAGTGAATGGGGAAAAATACCAGCAAACTGATAAACAAGACGTTAAAATGTCACTGTTTGCTGAAAAAAGTTACATTTCAGAGATTCCTAAGATTGCACCAGAAAATTAATACGGAAGTGGTTGGGTAAAGAAATAAACAGGAAAAAATCACCTGCATTCCTATAAATAACAAGAGAAAACAAAAAACAAAAATTAAGGAAACAATCTGATTCACCATTGTAACAAGAAAAATAAAATCCTTGAAAATGAACCTGCCAAACCAGAGAAAAGACTTGTGGCCAGAAAAGAGTAAGGTATGGATGAGACAAATCATAGACGACACAAATGGAATGAGAGATACACTATTATTTGGACTATAAAATTCAATATGTGAAATTAGCTACACGATAAAAACGAGTTTAGAGATTCAATGCCATCCATATTAAATTACCAATGACAGTTTTCACAGAAACAGAACAACAACAACAAAAAGTCTTTACAACTTGATGGAAACACAAAGACTTTGAATAACCATGCAAACTGAAGAAAGAAAAACTGATCTGCAGGACTTAGGTTTCCTCACTTCAGTCTATACAAAAACCTATAGTTTTCAACCTGGCTTGTAATGGGCACAATATTGGGATTAAAGCCAATGGAACAGATAGTAAACCCTAAAACAATCTCTTTCCTAAATGATCACCTAATCTATGACAAAGAAGGCAGCAATATGCAATGGCAAGAAGATAATATATTTGACAAGTTAAGCTGGAAAATCTTGACAACTAAAAGATTACAGTTAGAACAATACCTGGTTATTTTTCTGTGACCGAGTTGTGTCTGACTTTTTGGGATGCCATGAACAGCAACGTGCCAGTCCTTGCTGTCCCTCACCACCTCTTGGAGTTTTCCCGAGTTCATATGCATTGCATAGGTGATGCCATCCAATCATTTCATCCTTCTTTTCCCGTTCTCCTATTGCCTTCAATCTTCCCCGGAATCAGGTTTTTTGTAATGAGTTGGCTATTGCCGTCTCCTATTATACCACATTCAATTTAAATTGTTCATGGATCTAACATTCCAGGTTGCCCTGAAATACTGTTCTTTATAGCTTTCCATTTTACTTTCATCTCCAGACACATGAACAATGAGGTTTATTTCCACTTTGGGGCAACCATTTATTGCTTGCTGGAAACATTAGTTATTACCCTCTACTCTTCCCAAGCAGCATATTTGGCACCTACCATCCTGGGTGATCATGTTTTGGAGTCAGACCATGCTGCCTTTTTATATAGTTCGTGGAAGTCCTGTAGCAAGTATAAGGGGGTGGTTAGCCACTCACTCCTCCAGTGGATCAACTTTAGTCACTCCTTTCAGTGCAGTTCATTTCAGTCACTCCTTCAGTTCAGTTCAGTTCAGTCTCTCAGTCATGTCCGACCCTCTGCGATCCCATGAATCATAGCACGCCAGGCCTTCCTGTCCATCACCAACTCCCGGAGTTCACTCAAACTCATGTCCATTGAGTTAGTGATGCCATCCAGCCATCTCATTCTCTGTCGTCCCCTTCTCCTCCTGCCCCCAAACTTTCCCAGCATCAGAGTCTTTTCCAGTGAGTCCTTAGCACCATAGAAAAAGACAAATTCAAGATGGATTAAAGACCTACATATAAGGCCAGAAACTGTAAATCAATAATATTTGAGGAAAAAATAGGTAGAATACATTGTGACATGAAATGCATCAGCAACTTTTTTTTAACCTACCTACTTTGAAATGAAAATAAAACCAAAATTAAATAAAGAGACCTAATTATACTTAAACATTTTGCACAACCAACCCATAATCAAGACAAAAATGAAGTCTCATTATGGGAAAAACATTTGCAACTGAAGATATGACAACAGAAGAATCTCCAAAATATGGAAGCATCTAATGTGGCTCAATAATAGCAAAAGAAACAACCGAATTGGAACAAATGAATAGATGATAAAATAGACATTTCTCCTAAGAAGACATACAGATGTCCAACAATAATGGAAAAGATGCTCAGCATAACTAATTGTAAGAGTTAGTGAAATAAAGTCTTCAGTGAGGGTATCAACTTACATTTGTCTGAATACTCATAAAAAAAAATATCCACACAAAGCTAATTCTGGAGAGGGTGTGGAGTAAACTAAACAACGCTGTTCTGTTGCTAGGAAGGCACAATGATCGATTAAAATGGAGAATGTAACAGGGTTCATTTGGAAATAAGAATGAAGCTACCATATGTTGAAAAAATCCCAATAATTGCCAATAATTTTCATGAGGAAAATCATAATTCCAAAAGATGCACAACCTCAATATTGATGGCAGCAATATTTGCAATAGCAGGACATGGAAGCAACAGAAATATCCATTCATCTAGAGAGGAATGGATAAAATGAGTTGGGACATACATACCATAGTCTTAAGATGGAATGAAATCAGGTAAATTGAATAGATGTAGAAGGACAGAGACAGTGTCAGATACAATGAAGCTAAGACAAAAGAGGAAAATAAATATCACATATTAACACAAATATATGGGATCTAGGTAAAACTGGAATAGATGATTCTCTATGAGAAGAATAGATAGGGACACAGTAATGGAGAAGAAATATACGGTTATCAAGGATGTAATGCCTGGTGGTGGTAGCAACTGGGAGATTACAACAGAAGCATATATACTTTTGATCTATATGTACAGCACAGGGAAGTCTACTTAAGGCACTGTGGTGACCAGATTTAGAAAGAAGTCAAAAACATGGAGATAGATGTGTGGTTGCTGTTTAGTCACTATCTTGTTTACTAGTGTTCATGACCTGAGGGACTGCAGCATTCCCTAATTTTGCTTTAGGGGAGAAACTAACCAAACAATATAACGCAAGTATACTCCAAATAATAATAATAATAAGTTTTAAAATATAATAACCTTTTTTAAACATCATTATTCTTAATGAATCTCACATTATCTTGGAAGTCAAAAGTAGAACTGAAAATGCGTGCACCTTAATGAGAAATGCAATGCAAATCTAAGAAAACTATATCTAAATTCATAACACACTTATTAAGAAAACAGCAATAAAAATTAAAGTGACTGTACATTATATTTTGCTGTATATGTGCATGTCTGAAGATTGAAAATTTTTCCCCAAAAGAAAAATTACCATAAAATAGGTGGGACAGAACCATCAACAATCAACTCTGTCTAGTACTTGTGCATTTTATATATTCTAGTGTTTTTAATTTGTTGTATTTAATTCTATTGCATTACGTCTTTGAGATGTTCATTGTATTTGTCACACAACGTCTTTTACCTATCTGTTATGGATGAATGGCAATCTGTGTGCACTTTTAAATCCCCTTTATTATTTATTTCAAAAACAGTAGTTCTTCATTCACAGGAATTTAGGCTTTACAAAAATCTTTAACCGGTTATATTGATATGTTGAATTACATTCCCATGATGGCTGTAGGTACAAGAAAATCTGATATTTATTAAGGCATCCAGTTCTCAAATCAACTATCAGTTCAGTCGCTCAGTCGTGTCCCACTCTTTGTGACCCTGTGAAACACATCACCCCAGGCCTTCCTGTGAATCACAAACTCCCGGAGTTTACCCAAACTCATGTCGATTAAGTCAGTGATACCGTCCAGCCATCTCATCCTCTGTCATCCCCTTCTCTTCCTTCCCTCAATCCCTCCCAGCATCAGGGTTTTTTCCAATGAGTCAGCTCTTCGCATGAAGTGGCAAAATATTGGCGTTTCAGCTTCAACATTAGTCCTTCCAATGAACACCCAGGACTGATCTCTTTAGGATAGACTGGTTGCATTTCCTTGCAGTCGAAGGGACTCTCAAGACCCTTCTCCAAAACCGCAGTTCAAAAGCATCAATTCTTCAGCACTCAGCCATTTTCACAGTTCAGATCTCACATCCATTCATGACCACTGGAAAAACCATAACCTTAACTAGACTGACCTCTGTTGGCAATGTAATGTCTCTGCTTTTTAATATGCTACCTAGGTTGGTCATAACTTTCCCTCTAAGGAGTAAGCATATTTTAATTTCATGTCCGCAATCACCATCTTCAGTGATTTTGGAGCCCCCCAAAGTAAAGCCTGATGCTGTTTCCACTATTTCTCCATTTATTTCCATGAAGTGATGGGACCAGATGCCACGATCTCAGTTTTCTGAAAGTTGAGCTGTAAGCCAACTTTTTCACTCTCCTCTTTCATTTTCAACAAGAGGCTTTTCAGTTCCTCTTCACGCTCTGCGATAAGGGTGGTGTCGTCAACATATCTCCGGTTATTGATATTTCTCCCAGCAGTTTGAATCTAGCTTGTGCTGCTTCCTGCCCAGAGTTTCTCACGATGTACTCTGCATATAAGTTAAATAAGCAGGGTGACAATATACAACCTTCACGTATTCCTTTTTCTATTTGGAATCACTCTGTTGTTCCAAGTCCAGTTCTAACTGTTGCTTTCTGAACTACATATAGGTTTCTGAAAAACAGGTCAGGTGGTCTAGTATTCCCATTTCTTTCAGAATTTTCCACAGTTTATTGTAATCCACACGCTCAAAGACTTTGGCATAGTCAATAAAGCAGAAATAGATGTCTTTCTGGAACTCTCTTGCTCTTCCAATGATTCAGGAGATGTTAGCAATTTGATCTCTCATTCCTTTGTCTTTTCAAGCTGGTTTTAGAAAAGGCAGAGGAACCCAGATCAAATTACCAACATCTGAACTATATACGGATCATAGGTATTGTCAGAAAATCTGCACCCTGGTTTTTTATGTGAAATGAACAAAAATCCTTTTTTCATGTTTAAACGTCATCATTTTAATATGTGAAATATAGAGAATTCCATATTGCTTGCAGGTACATCTGCTAGCAGATCTAAATAGTGATATACAGAGAATTCCAAATATCAGCTTGAAATAGTTACACCTAAATGGTGAAATAAAAAATATAAAGACTATCATATTTCATGTCAGAAAGTAAGTGCCTTGGTTTTATATGTGAAATTTAGAGGATTCCAAAATGCATATGAGACTATCTACACCCATATTTTCATGAATTAATTGCTGAGGTTCCATATTTCGTGTGTGAAAGTTTTTGCCCAGGTTTTTGCAACAAGAAATAGGGATCATTCCGTATTTCATGCAGGAAAATGGCATCAAAATTTTTACATGTGAAATATACGGATTTCCACTGGCCATGTGGGGAATCCAAAATCTAAAATTTCACATGTTACTATAGAGATGTACACATTTCCCTGTAGAAATATTTGCACCCAGACTTTCATGTGACACATAGAGTTTATTTCGTATTTCATTTTGGGAAAATTTCACATGGACTTTCATCAATGCAATACAGAGAATTATAAATGTAAATAGGGAAATCAGGTATGTCAGACGAGAAATATGTTGATTCTATATTTTTTTGCTCGTCCAAGATCTTAATTTTTGAATCATCAGTTCAGTTCATTTGCTCAGTTGTGTCTGACTCTTAGTGACCCCATGGACAACAGCACGCCAGGCCTCCCTGTCCATCACCAACTCTCAGAGTTTAACCAGACTTATGTCCATTTAAACCATGATGCCATCTAACCATCTCATTCTCTGTCGTCCCCTTCTCCTGCCTCAATCTTTCCCACCATTAAGTTCTTGGCAAATGAGTCAGCTCTTCTGAATCATGGACAATTCCGTATTTTATGTGCAAAAAATCTGATACAGCTTTTTTAATGTGAATAATAGAGGCTTTGTAATTTATATGAGCAAATCTGTCCTCAGATTTTCAAATGTGAATTATACCAGATTCCGTATTTCTTGTCGGAAGATTGTTTCGGTGAAATATAGTGTTATTGCTCAAACATGAAAATCACATTGTCTTGTACGAAATAGAAGATTCCATATTTTTTGTAGCAAAACGATGCCATTTTTCAAATATGAAATGCAGAGCAATCTGTATTTCATGACAAAAGCGGCACACAGATTTTCAAATGAGAAATCTGCAAATTGCATCAAGATTTCCTATTTCATGCAGAAAATTCTGTGTCCATACTTTTATATAATATACAGAAAATTCCCTAGTTTTAATTGAAAAATCTGTCCCCAGATTTTCATTTGTGAATTTTAGGGGGTTTGATAGTTCATGTTCTAAAATCTACACGTAGTGGTTCTTATGTGAAACTGAGATTTTTATCTTTCATGTAAGACTCTCTAGTGTAATTTCAACATATGAAACAGAAAATTTGGTAATGCATCCATAATCACATGTTATTTCACATATGAAAATTTATCCATAGATTTTCATATTTGAAATATCAAATATTCCATGTCATTTTCCATGTCCATATTCCATGTCAAAATATTTTAATTCAGATTTTGGTGCATGATATATTCAAACTGTCATAGTTTAGGAGGTAAGTTCTGTACCAAGACATTCATTAAAGAAGTAGAGAAAGCAGGAATATCTAATTGTTCTATGGACATATAGATAATTCCATGTTTCAAGGTCGAAAAATCTCATCCCGATTAATATATGAGAAATACAGTTGTTGGTGATATTCTCTCACTCAGTCATGTCCAGCTGTTTGCAAGACTGTGGACAGCAGCACTCCAGATATCCCTATTTTTACTATCTCCAATACTTTGCTAAGACTCATGTTCATGGAGTCAAGTGATGCTGTCCAACGATCACACCCTCTGTCGTTCCCTTCTCCTCATGTCCTCCATCTACCCATATCAGAGCTGATAATACTTATTTTTTTCAGTGACAAGGCAGAACCTCAATCTTTTCCCATGTATTATTTCTTCACATCAGGGTAGCCAAAATATTGTAATTTCAGCTTCAACCTCAGTCTTTCCAATGGATATTTAGGGTTAGTTTCCTTTAGGATTGGTGGGGTTGATCTCCTTACTGGATAAGGATCTTTCAAGAACCATCTTTCTCACCCAGTTGCAAAGAGTCAATTCTTCGGCAATCAGCCTTCCTTATAGTGAAACTAGCACATCCATACATGTCTACTGGTAAAAGCATAGCTCTGACTATATGGACCTTTATTGCCAAAGAAATGTCTCTCCTTTTCATTACATTTTATTTATGTCTAGGCTTATCATAGCTTTTCTTCCCAGGAGCAGGGGTCTTTTATTTTCGTGGCTATATATATATATTTTCGTGGAAATATATATATATTTTCGTCACTGTCCCCAGATATTTTGGAACCGAAGAAAACTGTCTGTCACTATTTTCATTTTCATCCTTTCTATTTGCCAAAACATTGCTAGTCTTTGTCCCACCTCATTTCATACACCAAGGCCAAACATGCCCATTGCACCAGGTATCTTCTGATTCTCTGTTTTCACATTCCAGAAACCTATAATGAAATGGACATCCTTTCTCGGGGTTAATTTTAGAAAGAGATTGCAAGTCTTCCTAAAACCATTCAAGTTCCCTAGTGGCATAGATGGTAAAGAATTTAAAAGCAGAGACTTCCATTTTTCATGTAGGAAAATCTTCACCCAGATGTTCTTGTTCAAGAAAAAGAACTCCTCATTCCTTGTAGGAAAAATAACTACCCTGACTTTTAGCTGTGAAGTGTAGAAAATTCTATATGTAATGTAGGAAAAAAAAATCTTCACCAAATATTCATATGTAAATTGTAGACGATATTTCAAATAGAAATATAGGCATTGCTTTGCCTATGTGAAATAAGTAATTCCATATTTCTAGTAGGAAATCTGGCAACTGTATAGGTGTTATGAAACAAAATTATTTCATACTTCATGGAAAAAAACACCATGCCTAGAGTTTCAAATACTGAAAATATAGAAATCCATATTTCATGTAGGAAAATCAGAGCGAATTTTTCATTTGTGAAATACAGACAATTGGAATTTGGGCCCATATTTTGCTAAATGGAATATAGGTAATTCATTTTTTAATGGAGTCCAACTGCGATTGGGTTTTTATGTGTGAAATATAGAGAATTCCATATTTAAAGGAAGAAAATCTGTGCCCAGATTGACATGTGTGAAAGAATCAAAATTCCTTGTTTTGCATACTAAAATCAATGGCTAGCATTTAATAAGTGAAATACAGAAAATTCCAGATGTCATATAGGAAATTTAGCATCCAGTTATGTATAGGCGTGCTGTGGTTCATGGGGTCGCTAAGAGTCGGACACGACTGAGCGACTGAACTGAACTGAACTGAATGTATAGGTGAAATAGATTTAATTCCCATTTTCATGGAGAAAAATATGCATACAGATTTCCATATGAAATAAAGAGATTTTCATTGTTTTCTTTTTCTCTTATTTTTTTATTTTAACTGCAAAGACTTTTATTTTTACTCAAAATGATACAGAAAATCACTGAGGGGTACTAACAGTGGAATAAAATGAATTGACAGGATAGAGTGACAGAACTGAGGCTTTCAAACTCTGCTGGTTGAGTAGATGCTTGAGAGATCCTTGGACTGCAAGGAGATCATACCAGCCAATCCTAAAGGAAATCTGTCCTAAAATTTCATTAGAAAGACTTATAACTTAAGCTCTAATACTTTGACCACCTGAAGCAAAGAGCCAACTCATTGGAAAAGACCCTGATGTTGGGAAAGATTGAAGGCAGGAGGAGAAGGGGATGACAGAGGATGAGATGGGTGGATGGATGGTATCACCGATAGGATGGACATGATTTTGAGCAAGCTTTGGGAGATGGTGATGGACAGGGAAGCCTGGTGTGCTGCAGTCCATGGGGTCACAAAGAGTCAGACATGACTTAATGACGGAACAATAAATAAAGAAGGTTAGCAGTAATGATGACTTGAAACCTTCACTATAAGTGAAGAAGATGAGAAGTGTTCAAATGCTAGATATTCCAAAGACTGAAATGTGACCTGTGAAGAAAGAAAGTCAATGATGACTGTGCATTTTTTTTTTTTTAACAATTGGAACTGAGTTCCCATTTTTTTGAGAAAAATACTAAAGCAGGTTTAGGAGTAAGGCAAGATATGCTAAATTGGAGACAATTATTGGTCAATTACGTAGAAATATCTAGGAGATAAGAAGTTTTTTTTTAGAAGAATGAACTATCTTTTAGAAGTTTCTTTTATATTATTATAAGAGAGTTTCCCAGTTTCTGTCATTTAAATAAGTCCTTGGTGGGATCTAGAATGCTGACCTTCTTCTAGACATGCTCAGTATACTTAAAACCCAGACTGAAAAAGCCTACATTGTCAAGTTGAGGCCCTGATTCCACATCTCTTGGGGTGTTATTTTGTTCCCTCTTATTCAAAAAAGTGAATTGCCTTCTGCATTAAACTGAATTGTATGCAGTACTTGTACCAGTCTGAAATGGACCACATTATGAAAGAAAAGACTGGATATGATGAATGTCCAAACTCTATTCTCAGTAAAAATTCCCTATTCGCCTAGCAGCACTGGGTTTTAGCCTTGTAATTCCTATAGTGCTGTTTTCCCAGTGGTCGTATTTGACACACTTAGCTCTCGGGGTTTCTTGCTGGACTTACTGATTTGTGACGTGAATTAGAAAATTTGATAGAACAGGAGTTCCTCTGGATGTATGCAATGGCCTGTAGGTACTTGATCAGTCCCTACTTAAAATGTTTGACCCGATTTTCGGGTAAAGGGATTAACTAGAGATTGAGTAATGTATTCACAGAAGTTAAAATTTAGCTAGAAGGGCTCTCACTACCACGTTTGTCAACTACTGGGATGAAATAAGAGCTATACTTCACCTTTGACATTTAAATGATTATTTCAAATGAGGGAAATCCTCCCTAAAATCTCCAAGCCAACTTTATTTGTCCTTCCTAAAATGTCTATTAACTGACTAGTTATTGAGACACAATTGAAGATATACAATGTTAGCTATGCACGTTGTTAAGTATTGTGTTCTGATGACATTCAGCACTGTTCAGTAATTAGCTTAATGAAGAGGTGTAAAATTATATTAGTTATCCAGATGCTAATTTGCAGTAACATGTGCTGCCTGATTTGGGAGGGTTCTTGTCTGAACTACAACCAGTAAGATTTGTTACTTAATTAGGAGATCATTATGTGTGTGTGTGTGTGAGAGAGAGAGAGTGATTCCCACCATTAGAACCATTACTCTTGTTTAATGTGCTCTAAATTTTGGGAACATTCTTGGTAATGTCATTCCTATGGTTTTAGGTACTATACAGGTGACAGGATGAAATCTACCTTTCTGTGCGGTGCCTTAGTTAGTGCACAGCTGTAGGCAATGCAGAGAGGGGAAGATTCACAGCTGTAATATGCAGCTTATAAAAGGAGATAGAAATTCACTCTCCCACTGCAAATTGCATCAGCCATTCCTTTCAAGGTTTGGTAAACAAATGTGTTATCCCTTACCAAATGGATTCACAAACAACTGAAAATGAAACTGTGCACCCTTTTGGCTAAGATCAAGTGAGATCTCCATTTTCATCGTGGAAATTGAGGGTTGAGAAATTCACATATGCAATATAGAGAATTCCATATTTCATACGTGGAATTTACATGCATATATTCATATTTGAAACACTAAGTTCTGTGCTTCACGTAGAAACATTTTGCACTTACGCCAATATGCGACCTACAGAGAATTCCCTATTTAGAGATGGAATTCTCTCTATATAAAGAGAATTACAGATGAAGAAGCTCTAATTAAGGGATATCAAAGTCAGCATCCCGCTAAGGGACATGACTCATCAGTGCCAGGGGCATTGAAGTCAGCTCATTTACTGTAGAGGGACCCTTTCAAAGTAGTTCTGTTTTCTTCCTGCCTCCAAGTGAGAACACATGCCAGCTAAACCTATCACCTTAGACCTTTGGGGCTGGGAGCAGCAGGAGGATCATCCTAAGCCATCCACTACAAAGCACTGATGCTTAAAATTTTGCGAAGACTTGAGTGATGTTGGAAACTGGCAAATTCTGCAGGTTCAGTTCAGTTCAGGCGCTCAGTCGTGTCTTACTATTCATGAGCCCATGGCCTTCAGTATGCCATACCTCCCTGTATATCATCAACTATAGTATGACATTGTTATCGTGTGAGATGAGTGCAATTGTGCGGTAGTTTGAGCATTCCTTGGCATTGGCTTTGTTTGGGTTTGGAATGAAAAGTGATCTTTACCAATCCTGTGTCCACTTCTGAGTTTTCCAAATTTGCTGACCTATTGAGGGCAGCACTTTCAAAGCATCATTGTTCAGGATTTGAAATAGCTTAACTGGAATTCCATCACCTCCACTAGCTTTGTTCATAGTGATGCTTTCCAAGTCCCACTTGACTTCACCTTCCAAGAAATCTGGCTCTAAGGTGATTGATCACACCATCGTGATTAACTTGATCTTTTTTGTACAGATCTTCTGCATATTTTTGCCACCTTTTTTTAATGATCACCTCAATAGAAAAAAAAAATGAAACTTTAATAAAATCCAACAAGCATGTGTGATAAAAAATCTTTCAGAAACTGAGCATAGCAAACATTACCTCAACATAGTAAAGGCATACAAATCCAAACAACTGTGAGGTATCATACACTATTCTGCATGGTAATCATCATAAAATCGACAGTAGGATCCTTCCTTGATGGTCCAGTGGCTAAGACACCATGATTCCAAATCAGGGGTTCCATGTTTGATCCCTGGTCATGGAACTAGACTCCATATGCAGCATTTAAGGCCTGGTGTAACCAAAATAATGAAGCAAATGTGTGTGTGTGTGTGTGTGTGTGTGTGTGTGTGTGTGATGTGTATATTTATATATACATATAAAATACAATTTTAAAATATAATACAAATATAATTAAAATATATAAGTAAAATTAAAATAATATACAAATGTATAATATAAATATAAAATGCAATATTTATATTATAAATTAACAATCATTTTATATATATACACTGGATAAGGGAATGGCAAACCACTTCAGTATACTTGCCTTGAGAACCCCAAGAATAAAATGAAATTAAAATAATATACAAATTTATAAATATAATATGTAAATATTTATATTATAAATTAACAAACATTAAATATATATATATATATACACACACACGCACACACATAAACCTTAAAACAATGAATATAGGAGATGATGTGAAGGAAAGGGAACACTCTACAGTGTTTTTCAGATCAGTTCATTTCAGTTCAGTTGCTCAGTTGTGTCCGACTCTTTGTGACCCCATGAATCACAGCACGCCACTCCTCCCTGTCCATCACCAACTCCCACCAAGATAGAGCAGAGTATGAATATTCTTTAGAAAATTATTAATAAAACTACCATATGTTCAAAATCCCACTGTTTGACATATACACAGAAGAAGCCACCATTGGAAAAAGAAAAAACAAAAAACAAACAAACATGTGTATCCCAGTATCCACTGCAATACCATTTACGTTAAACAAGTTATGTAACAATCTAGGTGTCCATCTACTGATGAATGGATAAAGAAGTTATGGCACATCCTTAAGGTGAAACATTTCTCATCCAGATAGAGGAAAATCGTGGATTAGTTCTAGAGATATGGATGTATCTAGAGCCTATCATATAGAGTGAAGTAATTTAGAAACAGAAAGTCCAATATTGTAGACTAACGTATATATGTGGAATCTAGAAATCTGGTTCTGAAGAATCTATCTGAAGAGTGGGAAAAGAAATGCATAGTTAAAGAACAGACTTGGACACAGAAGTATAAGTAGAGAGTGGCACAATTTGAGCAGGATGCCCTGACATATGTACAATACCAAGTATGAAGTAGTTAGCTGGTGAGAAGCTCCTCCTCAGGGCTCTGGGGTGCCCTGGAGAAGTGGACTGTGGGGTACCAGAGCAGGCTCAAGAACAGGTGGGAGGGCTGCTCAAAAGGGAGGCTCATGTATATATACTGATAGCCGATTTAAATTGCGGTACAGCAGAAAGTAATAAACATTGTAAAGCTATTATTCTCCAATTTCAAACTGTTTATTGAATTGAAAAATGAGTCAGTCCTTGGCCAACTTGGGCAAGTGGCAAGAAATGCATCACAGTGCACATGTCAAGTAAAATATGTACCAGGGCATTTGTCAAGTAAAATCTGCACCAAGGACTGCTTTAGTAAGTGCAGACAAACCATAAAGCAAAAACTTAAAATTCCGAGCTAAAATAGAATAAATTCAGACTCTGGACATAAATATTCCTCACTTCATTTGATTCCCATTTTTTTCTTTTATGTTTTTTAATATTTTTAAAATTTATTTAATTGGAGGCTAATTACTTTACATTATTTTATTGGTTTCGCCGTATATTGACATGAATCTGCCCCGGGTGCACATGTGTTCCCCATCTTGAAACCCCCCCACCTTTCTACCCATGACATCCCTCTGGTTAAACCCAGTACACCAGCCCCAAGTATCCTGCATCATGCATCGAACGTGGACTGGCGATTTGTTTCACATATGATAATATACATGTTTCAATGCCATTCTCCGAAATCATCCCACCCTCACCCTCTCCCACAGAGGTTCTGGGTTGGATGTACATCTCTGGCCTGAGCCACTCAGGTTCAGGTACTTGGGTATTGCACAAAGGTGCGCACTTGATTGGGCTTGTGTTTTGTGCCCTTCCCTGATCTGAGGAGTTCAGGTGACCAGGTGTTTGGCTAGCACAGTCGCTGCAACTTATGATCTCTGTGGTCCCTGCTGCTGGGTGTTCTGGGTGTACAACCAGTGCACCTTCTCAGGCGCATGTCAACCAGCCAGAAACCCAAGAAGTCCTGGCCAGCAATGAAACCTGCCTGCATTTTGGAATCAGACGCTTTTCTGGGGACACGATTGCCCTCTTCTGGCTGTGACTGCTCTCCCCTGCATGTCTCAGCGGGGGATGGGTTTTTGCAGCTATCTAGTTCTGCTCAGTCCTTTGTTCTGTGAGCGGGTCTGGTGGAGTGTTAGGTTTGGGCTTTTCGCCTTTTCCTGGGGTAGCTATTCCACAGTCTGTTTTTCTATCTCCAGTTAGCTTTCAGATTGCCCTGAGGCATTCAGGCCGGGTCCTCAATGCAGCCTGCACATCCTTGCCCAGCCCCGACTTGCTGTTGGTGGATGCGGCTTCTGTGTTGCTTCTCTGCTAAGAGTAACCATTGGGCGAGTAATCTGTGGGTTTTGATTATTTCTTTCTTTTTCCTCCCGGTTATGTTGCCCTCTGAGGTTCCAAGGCTCTCCACAGACTTACAAGTGAGAGTGCTTCCTGATGTTCAGAAACTTCTCTCTTTTTTATGCCTCCCTTCCCAGGACGGAGCTCCCATAACTACCTCTTTTGTCTCTCTTTTTATCTTATGTTTTTTCCCAACTCTTTAGAAGACAATGGGCTGCTTTTCTGGGTGCCTGATGTCCTTTGCCAGCATTCAGTTGTTTTGTGGAATTTTCTCAGTGTTCAAATGTTCTTTTGATGAATGTATTGGGGAATGTATTGGGGAATGTATTGGATGTCTCCCAATCCTATTCCTCCACCATCTTCTTCCCTCCCTCCATTTGTTTTTTCTAAAAGTAAAGAAGGATTATCAGTTGATGTCACCAATTTATAGAAACATGAATTCCTTCATATTTTAGTACCTATTAGTAAGCCTCTGATATTCAGGACTATCCTAAGTAGGAAATTAGAAATGTAGTTTGAAAGTTGAGGTGCTGTACAAGGATCACTTATTTTAAAATCCTGGAATTTGTTCTACTGATTGGGAAAAATGCCCAGCCAAAAAGTTGAGAATTGTGTTTTCCTCAGCCAGACTTAATCCTGAGGGGGGCTCAGGATTGGGAACATATTTAATCCCATGGCATATTCATATCAATGAAGGGCAAAATCCACTACAATACTTTAATTATACCCCAACTAAAACAAATTTAAAAAAATGTTGTATAATAATATTGAATGCCATTTGTCTCAAAACATTTTTGCTTAAAAGACTTATTTGTCTACTATTAGTAGGGTTCCTTTATTGTTTATTGCTTGGATGTAATTTTACTTGCACATTAATTCTTTTACTTATTTTTATTTATTATTATTATTTTTTATTGGTCACTAATTACAATATTGTATTGGTTTTGCAGTACATTGACATGAATCCGCCCCCTCTGTACATGAGTTCCCCTACTTGAACCCCCCTCCCACATCTCTCCTCCCATTATACTCCCTCTGGCTCAACACCGTGCACCAGCCAAAATCGTCCTACATTCTGCTTCGAACCTGAACTGGTGATTCACTTCACATATGATAATATACATGATTCAATGCCATTCTCCCAAATCATCCCTCTCCCACAGAGTCCAAAGGACTGTTTTATACCTGTGTCTCTTTTGCTGTCTCGTGAATGGGATGACAGAGAATGAGATGGCTGAATGGATTCACCGACTCGATGGACATGAGTTTGAGTGAATTCCGGGAGTTGGTGATGGACAGGGAAGTATGGCGTGCTGTGATTCATGGGGTCACAAAGAGTTGGACATGACTGAGCGACTGAACTGAACTGAAGTGAACTGATACAGGGTTATCGTTACCATATTTCAAAATTCCATATATATGCATGAATACACTGTATTGGTGTTTTTGTTTCCGGCTTATTTCACTCTGTATAATAGGCTTCATTTTCATCCACCTCATTAGAACTGATTCAACTGTATTCTTTTTAATGGCTGAGTAATACTCCGTTGTGTATATGTACCAAAGCTTTCTTATCCATTGGTCTGCAGATGGACATCTAGGTTACTTCCATGACCTGGCTATTATAAACCGCGCTGCAATGAACATTGGAATACATGTGTCTCTTTTAGTTCTGGTTTCTCAGTGTGTGTGCCCAGGAGTGGGACTGCTGGATCGTATGGCAGTTCTAATTCCAGTTTTTTAAGTAATCTCCACAATGTTCTCTACAGTGGCTATATTAGTGTGCATTCCCACCAACAGTGTAACAGGGTTCCCTTTTCTCCAAACTCTTTCCAGCATTTATTGCTTGTAGACTTTTGGATAGCAGCCATTTTGACTGGTGTGCAAAGGTACTTCACTGTGATTTTAATTTGTATTTCTCTGATTATGAGGGATGTTGAGCATTTTTTCACTTGCTTCATAGCCATCTGTATGTCTTCTTTGGATAAATGTCTGTTTAGTTCCTTGGCCCATTTTTTGATTGTGTGTGTGTGTGTGTTTTTTTTTTTTTTTTCTGGAATTGAGCTACAGGAGCTGCTTGTATATTTTGGAGATTAATTCTTTTTCAGTTGTTTCAGTGGCTATTATTTTCTCCCATTCTGAAGGCTGTCTTTACATCTTGTTAATGGTTTCCTTTGTTGTGAAGAAGCTTTTAATTTTAATTAGGTCCCATTTGTTTATTTCGCTTTTAGTTCGAATATTCTGGGAGGTGAGTCATGGAGGATCCTGCTGTGATTTATGTCGGAGAGTGTTTTGCCTATGTTCTCCTCTAAGGTTTTATAGTTTCTGGTCTTATATTTAGTTCTCTAAATCATTTTGTGTTTATTTTTGTGTATGGTGTTAGGAAGTGTTCCAGATTCATTCTTTTACAACTGACTGACCAGTTTTCCCAGCACCACTTGTTAAAGAGACTGTCTTTTCTCCATTTTATATTCTTGCCTCCTTTATCAAAGATAAGGTGTCCATAGGTGCGTGGATTTATCTCTCGGCTTTCTATTTTGTTCCATTGATCTATATTTCTGTATTTATGCCAGTACCATACTGTCTTGATGACTGTGGCTTTGTAGTAGAGCGTGAAGTCCAGCAGGTTGATTTCCTCAGTTCCATTATATTTCAGGATTGCTTTGGCTTTTGGAGATTTTTTTTTGTATTTTCATACAAATTGTGAAATTATATGTTCTAGCTCTGTGAAAAATACAGTTAGTAGCTTGATAGGGATTGCATTCAATGTATAAATTACTTTAAACAGTATGCACATTTTCACAATATTTAACTTCTAATTCACGAACACAGTATATTTCACCATCTATTAGTGTCCTATTTTGTTTTTTTCACCAGTGTCTTACAGTTTTCTATATATAAGTCTTCTGTTTCTTTAGGCGGATATGCAGGTCAGGAAGCAACAGTTAGGCCTGTACATGGAACAACAGACTGGTTTCAAATAGGAAAAGGAGTAAGTCAATGCTGTATATTGTCACCCTGCTTATTTAACTTATAGGCAGAGTACATCATGAGGAACGCTAGGCTTTAAGAAGCACAAGCTGGAATCAAAATTGCTGGGAGAAATATCAACAACCTCAGATATGCAGATGACACCACCCTTATGGCAGAAAGTGAAGAGGAACTAAAAGGCCTGTTGATGAAAGTGAAAGAGGAGAGTGAAAATGTTGGCTTCAAGCTCAACATTCAGAAAACGAATATCATGGCATGTGGTCCCATCACTTCATGGGAAATAGATGGGGAAACAGTGGAAACAGTGTCAGACTTCATTCTTTGGGGGGCTCCAAAATCACTGCGGATGCTGAATGCAGCCAGGAAATTAAAAGACGCTTACTCCTTGGAAGGAAAGTTATGACCAGCCTAGATAGTATTTTAAAAAGCAGAGACATTACTTTGCCAACAAAGGTCCGTCCAGTCAAGGCTATGGTTTTTCCCATTGTCATGTATGGATGTGAGAGTTGGACTGTGATAAAGCTGATCGCCAAAGAATTAATGCTTTTGAACTGTGGTGCCGGAGAAGATTCTTGAGGGCCACTTGGACTGCAAGGAGACCCAAGAGTCCATTCTAAAGGAGATCAATCCTGGGTGTTCATTGGAAGGACTGATGCTAAAGCTGAAACTCCAATACTTTGGCCACCTCACGCGATTAGTTGACTCACTGGAAAACAGTCTGATGCTGGGAGGGATTGGGGGTAGGAGAAGACGGGGACCACAGAGAATGAGATGGCTGGATGGCATCACCGACTCGATGGACATGAGTTTGAGTGAACTCTGGGAGTTGGTGATGGACAGGGAGGCCTGGAGTGCTGTGGTTCATGGGGTCGCAAAGAGTCAGACACGACTGAGCGACTGAACTGAACTGATCCCAAAGTATTTTATTATGTCGCAACAATGTATGGAATAGTTTCCTTAATTTATCTTTCTATTATCTCATTATTAGTGAATAGGAATGCAAGGGATTTCTGTGTGTTGAATTTAAAATTTGCAACTTTACTTTATTCATTGATTAACCCTAGTATTTTTCTGGTAGAGTCTTTAGAGATTTCTGTGTAGAGGGTCATGTCATTGGCGAACTGTGAGGGATTTACATCTTCTTTTCCAGTTTGGATTCCTTTTTATTCTTTTTCTGCTCTGACTGCTGTGGCCAAAACTTCCAGAACTATGTTGAATAGTAGTGGTGAGAGTGGGCACCCTGGTCTTGTTCTTGACTTTAGGGGTAATGATTTCAGTTTTTCACCATTGAGGATAATGTTTCCTGTGGGTTTGTCATATATAGCTTTAATTATGTTAAGATATGTCCCTTCTATTCCCACCTTCTAGAGGGATTTTATCATAAAGGGGTGTTGAATTTTGCCCAAGGCTTTCTCTGCATCTTTTGAAATAATCATATGGGTTTTTTTTTTTCTTTTAGTTAATGTGCTGTATTAGATTGGTTGATTTGCAAATATTGAAGAATTCTTGCATTCCTGGGATAAAGCCCACTTGGTCATGATGTATGATCTTCTTAATGTGTTATTCGATTCAGATTGCTAGAATTTTGTTAAGGAATTTTGCATCTATGTTCATGTGATATTGGCCTGTAGTTTTCTGTTTTTGTGGGATCTTTGCCAGGTTTTGTGATTATGGTGATGGTGGGCTCTAGAATGATTTTAGAAGTTTACCTTCATCAGCAATTTTCTGGGAGAGTTCGAGTAGAATAGGTGTTAGCTCTTCTCTAAATTTTTGGTAGAATTCAGTTGTGAAGCCGTCTGGCCCTGGGCTTTTGTTTGCTGGAAGATTTCTAATTACAGCTTTTATTTCCATGCTTGTGATGGGTCTATTAAGATTTTCTATGTCTTCCTGGTTCAGTTTTGGAAGGTTGTACTTTTCTAAGAATTTGTCCATTTCTTCCAACTTGTCCATTTTATTGCCATATAATTGGTGATAGTAGTGTCTTATGATCCTTTGTATTTCTGTGTTGTCTGTTGTGATCTCTCCCATTTCTTTTCTAATTTAAATGATTTGGGTTTTTTTCTTGTTGTTTTTTGATGACTCTGGCTATTGGTTTGTCAATTTTATTTACCCTCTCAAAGAGCCAACTTTTGGCTTTGTTGATTTTTGCTATGGTCTCTTTTGTTTCTTTTGCATTTATTTCTGCCCTGTACTAACCCTGGGGTTCTTCATTTCTTCCTTTTCTATTTGCTTTAGGTGTAGAGTTAGGTTATTTAGTTGACTTTTTTCTTATTTCTTGAGGTATTCCTTAGTGCTATGAACCTCTGCCTAGCACCGGTTTTACAGTGTTCCATAAGTTTTGGGTTGCTGTGTTTTCATTTTCATTCGTTTCTATGCACATTTTGATTTCTTTTTTGATTTCTTCTATGATTTGTTGGTTATTAAGCAGTGTGTTTTTCAGCCTCCATATGTTGGCATTTTTAATAGTTTTTTTCCTGTAATTGAGATCAAATCTTACTGCATTGTGGTCAGAAAAGATGCTTGGAATGATTTCAGTTTTGTTTCTTTTTTAATTTTTTTTATTTACCAAGCCTAGATTTATGCAGCAGGATGTGATCTATCCTGGAAAATGTTCCGTGTGTGCTTGAGAAAAAGGTGAAATTCATTGTTTGGGGGTGAAATGTCTTATAGATATCAATTAGGTCTAACTGGTCTATTGTATCATATAAAGTTTCTTGTTAATTTTCTGTTTAGTTGATCTATCCATAGTTGTAAGTGGGCTATTAAAATCTTCTACTATTATTGTATTGTTGTTAATTTCCCCTTTCATACTTGCTAGTAATTGTCTTACATATTGTGGTGCTCCTATGTTGGGTGCATATATTTATAATTGCTATATCTTCTTCTTGGATTGATCCTTTGATCACTATGTAATGTCCTTGTTTGTTTCTTTTCACAGCCTTTGTTTTAAAGTCTATTTTTATCCGATATGAGTATTGCTACTCCTGCTTTCTTTAGGTCTCTATTTGAGTGGAATATCTTTTTCAAGCATTTCCCTTTCAGTCTGTATGTGTCCCTTGATTTGAGGTGGGTCTCTTGAAGACAACATATATAGGGGTCTTGCTTTTGCATCCATTCAGCCAGCCTTTGTCTTTTGGTTGGGACATTCAAACCATTTACATTTAAGATAATTATTGATAAGTGTGACCCCGTTGCCATTTTCTTTACGTTTGGGGTTCGAGTTTATATACTGTTTCTGTGTTTCCTGTCTAGAGAAGATCATTTAGCATTTGTTGGAGAGCTGGCTTGGTGATGATGAATTCTCTCAGTTTTTCCTTGTCTGTAAAGCTTTTGATTTCTCCTTCGTATTTGAATAAAATCCTTGATGGGTATAGTAACCTTGGCTGTAGGATATTTTATATCATCACTTTAAGTATGTCTTGCCATTCCCTCCTGGCCTGAAGAGTTTCTGTGGAAAGATAAGCTGTTATTTTTATGGGAAACCCTTGTGTGTTATTTGTTGGTTTTCCCTTGTGCTTTTAATATTTGCTCTTTGTGTTTGATCTTTGTTAGTTTGATTAATGTTTGTCTTGGAGTATTTCGCCTTGGGTTTATCGTGTTAGGGACTCTCTGTGTTTCTTGGAATTGGGTGATTATTTCCTTCCCCATTTAAGGAAGTTTTCATCTATTATCTCCTTAAGTATTCTCTCATGGCCTTTCTGTCTTTTCTTCTGGGACTTCTATGATTCCAATATTGGGGCATTTAACATTGTCCCAGAGGTCTCAGAGATGGTCCTCATTTCTTTTCAATCATTTTTCTTTTTCCCTCTCTGAATCATTTATTTCTACAATTCTGTCTTCTAGGTCACTTATCAACTGTTTTCTGCCTCAGTTATTCTACTGTTGGTTCCCTCCAGACTCTATCTGATTTCATCTATTGCATTATTCATTGTATATTGACTTTTTTCTATTTCTTCAAGATCCTTATTAAACCTTTCTTGCATCTTCTCGATCCTTGTCTCCAGGTTATTTATCTGTAACTCCAGTTTGTTTTCAAGATTTTAAATCATTTTCACTATCAATATTCGAATTTCTTTATCAAGTAGATTCCCTATATCTTACTCTCTCTCTCTTTTTTTTTTTTTTTTTTTTGGTGCACATTTATCCTGTTCCTTTACTTTGTGGACATTTATTTGCCTCTTTGTCTTGCTTATATTGCTCTGTTAGTGGTGCCATTTCCGTCTTCTGGCAGTGTATGGATTTTTCTTTATTGTGTAGTATCATCGCTGTGTGTGGCCTTGGAAGGGTAGCATGTCAAGGTTGCCTGGTTTGGGAAACTTGTGTCGGTGTTCTGCGGGGTGGAGTTGGAATTCTTCTCTCTGTAGCGCAATGAAGTGTCCAGTAATGAATTATGAGATGTCATTGGGGTTGGAGTGGCTTTGGGCAGACTTTATATAGAAAATCAGGTCTATTCTCCTGTGTTGCTGGAGAATTAGCTTGGTATGTCTTTCTCTGGAACTTGTTGACCCTTGGGTAGTGCCTGGTTTCAGTGAAGGAGTGGAGGCATTTGATGAGCTCTTGTCAATCAATGTTACCTAGAACAGCAGTTCTCTGGTGTTCTCAGGATTTGGACTTAAGCCTCTGCCTCTGGTTTTCAGTCTTATTCTTGCAGTAAGCTCAAGACTTCTCCATCAGTCTCTTCCAATTCAGTTCCTTCTGTTTAAGCTTCTTCTGTCTGATGGTTTCTTCTGTGTCTATTTCCTGTCCTGACACAAGGGCGGTGGTAGACACTTTTTTAAGCTCACCTGTTCGGTAGTACTGTGGGGAGGGAGGTAAGCTGCAGACAAATATCAGTGGCATCAATGGGGAGTGCTTGAAGTGTCTTGGATACACTGGGTTTGCCCCCGCTCACGGAGTGTTTGCTGTCCCAGTCTACACTGCACAGGCTTTAGGTTACTCTGCCAGGAAGCGTCTGAGACCGGCAGTGGGTTGGAGGTACATCCCTGGTCTAAGTCGCTCAGGTTCTGGTTCTCAGATACTCCACAAAGGTGCAGACTTGGTTGGGCCTGCGTTTTGTGCCGTTGCCCGGTCTGAGCAGCTCAGGTGACCAGGTGTTTGGCCAGCACAGTCGCTGTGACTTATTGCCTCCCCCGTCATTGTTGCTTGGTTTTCCGGGCGTACAATCAGTGCACCTTCTCAGGCGGATATCGACCGGCCAGAACCCAAGAAGTCTTGGTTAGCAAAGAAGCCTGCTTACAGCTTGATATTGGATGCCTCTCTGGGGCCGAGATTGCTTTCTTCCAGCTCTGGCTATCCTTCCCTGCCTGTCTCAGCGTGGGATGGTGGATGGGCTGACCTCAGCTGGCTAGCTCTGTTCAGTCCTTTGTTCTATGAGTAGGTCTGGCATTGTCTTAGCTTGGGGCATTTTGCCTTTCACGGGGTAGCTATTCCTCAGTCTGCTTAGCTATCTTAAGTTAGCTTCTACAGATTGCCCTCAGTGCTTTCAGGACCAGTCCTTACTCTAAGGGACGCAGCCCGTGCCTACCTTCCCAGCCCCCACTTGCTAATTGTGGGTGTGGGCGGCTGCCCTGCTTCTCCCCTGGAGTTACTGTTGAGCATGTAGTCTGTAGATTTTAATTACTTATTTATTTTTCCTCCACGTGATGTTGACCTCTGAGGTTCCAAGGATTGCCACAGATTCACTAGTGAGTGTTTCCAGGTGTTTGAAAACTTCTCTGTTTTTTAAGCCTCCCATCCCTTGATGTACCTCCATCCCTCCCTCTTTTGCCTCTCTTTTTAGCTTTTATGTTATTTCTTACCTCTTTTCCAAGATAATGGGCTGCTTTTCTGGGTGCCTGATGTCCTCTACCAGCATTCAGAAGTTGCTTTGTGGGATTTACTCAGCGTTCAAATGTCATTTGGATGAATTTGTGACCGAGAAAGTTGTCTCCCCATCATATTCCTCCTCCATTTTCCTGTTTCCTCCCTCACACTAATATTTAAAATTTATTCAATTCTAGGCTTTGTTTCTGTCAGAGTCTACAGTTCCCATATTTTTAAAAAATTCATTAAACCATCTTCTATTATACCACCTTAGTTGTTATTTGTTACTACTTTCTTTCAGTATATTTAGAGTGATTTGTAGAAGTAACTCTAGAGATATTGAGTGTCATTTTTCAGTCAACACGTTGTCTTCAACTGTTTTTTGACACCATGGACTGTTACACAACAGGCCTCTCTATCTTTCATTATCTTCCAGAGTTTGTTCAAATGCATACCCATTGTATTTCTGATACAGTCCAACCATCTCATCCTCTATTACTCCCTTCTTCTCCTGTCATCAATCTTAAAAAGCATCATAGACTTTTCCAGTGAAGGGACACTTTGCATCAGCTGGCCAAAACTGAAGTTTCAACTTCATCATTAGGCCTTCGAATGAATACTTAGGGTTGATTTCCTTTAGGATGAATTGGTTTAATCTCCTTGCAGTCCAAGGGACCACTAAGAGTCTATTTCTTGGGGATTCAATATCACTGCAGATGGTGATTGCAGCCATGAAATTAAAAGACACTTTCTCCTTGGAAGGAAAGTTACAACCAACCTAGATATCATATTAAAAAGCAGGGGCATTCCTTTGTCAACAAAGGTCCATCTAGGCAAGGCTGTGGTTTACTCAGTGGTCATGTATGAATGTTAGAGTTGCAGTGTAAGAAAAGCTGAGAGACGAAAAATTGATGCTTTCTAACTATGGTGTTGGAGAAGACTCTTGAGCGTGCCTTGGACCGCAAGAAGATCCAACCAATCCATCCTAAAGGAGATGAGCCTTGGGTGTGCATTGGAATGTCTCATGGTGAAGCTGAAACTCCAATAATTTAGACTGCTGATGCTAAGAGCTGACTCATTGGAAAAGACCCTGATGCTGGGTAAGGTTGAGGGCAGGAGGAGAAGGGGATGGCAGAGGATGAGATGTGTGGATGGCATTGCCTATCAATGGATATGATTTGGGGTGGTCTCTGGGAGTTAGTGTTGGACAGGTAGGCCTGGTGTGCTGCGGTTCGTGGGGTCAAAAAGAGTTGGATACGACTAAGTGACTGAACTGAACTGAAGTATCTTCTGCAGCAGCACAGTTGAAAGCCATAGAATGTCCTTCTCTCAGTCTTCTTTATATCCCAGCTCCCACATCTGTACATGACTACTGGATAAACAACAGGGGTTTGTGAAGTGGAGGCCTTTGTTCCCAAGGTGAATATCTCTTCCAAGTACAATGTTTAGGTTTGCATAGAGTTTTCTCCAAAAGAAATTGTCTTTTACTTTGATGATAGCCCTTCACTAAAGTGGAAAAATGTGGTCCACTGGAGAACGGAATGGCAAACCACTTCAGTATTCTTGCCTTGAGAAACCAATGGAAACCATGAAAACAAATAGAAAGGACACTGAAAGATGAACCATCGGTAGCTGCCCACTATGCTTCTAGAGGTCAGTGGATAAATAACTCCAGAAATAAAGAAGCAATCGAGTGAAAACAAAATCTACAACCAGTTGTGAACGGGACTGGTGATGGAAGCAGGGTTTGATGCTGTAAAGAGAAATAATGCAAAAGGAATTTTAGGTTCATGAATCAAGGCAAATTGGAAGTGGTCAAACAGGAGATGGCAAGAGTGAACACTGATATCCTAGGAATCAGTGAACTAAGATGGACTGGAATGGGAGAATTTCACTCACATGACCATTGTATCTATTACTGTGGGCAGGAATTCCTTTGAAGAAATGGAGTAGCCATCATAGTCAACAAAAGAGTCCAAAATGCAGTACTTGGGAGCAATCTCAAAAACGACAGAATGAACTCTGTTCTTTTCCAAGGCAAACGATTCAATATCATGGTAATCAAAATCTATGCTCTGATCAGTAACATTGAAGAAGCTGAAGTTGAAAGTTCTGTGAAGACCTACAAGACCTTCTAAAACTAACAAATAAGAAGATGTCCTTTTCAGTATAGGGGACTGGAAAGCAGAATTAGGAAGTCAAGAAACACCTAGAGTACCAGGAAAATTGGCTGTGGACTACAGAATGAAACAGGGCAAAAGCAAATAGAGTTCTGCCAAGAGAACACACGGGTCAAGGAAACACTCTCTTCCAACAACACAAGAGAAGACTCTACACGTGGACATCACCAGATGGTCGACACTGAAATCAGATTGATTATGTTTTTGCAGCCAAAATAAAGAAGCTCTATACAGTCAGCAAAAACAAGACAGGAAGCAGACTGTGGCTCAGATCCTGAACTCCTTATTGCCAAATTCAGACAGAAGTTGAAGAAACTGGAGGAAACCACTAGACCATTCAAGTATGACCTAAATCAAATCCCTTATGACACTACACTGGAAGTGCAAATTAGATTTAAGGGACTAGATTTGATTGACAGAGTGCCTGATGAACTATGGATGAAGGTACCTGACAGTGTACAGGAGACAGGGAACATGACCATCCCCAGGTAAAGAAATGCAAAAAAAAAAAAAAAAAAGAATGGCTTTCTGAGGAGGCCTTATAAATAGCTGTGAAAACAAGGGAAACAAAATGCAAAAGAGAAAAGGAAAGATATATCCATTTGAATTCAAATTTCTAAAGAAAATCAAGAAGAGAAAAGAAAGCCTTTCTCAGGAATCAGTGCAAAAAAAGAAGGGAAACAATATAATGGTAAAGACTGGAGATCTCTTCAAGAACATTGGAGATCCCAAGAGAACATCTCATGCAAAGAAGGACTCAATAAAGCACAGAAACGGTAGGGAAGTAACTGAAGCAGAAACTATTAAGAAGCGGTGGTAAGAATACACAGAACTTTACAAAAAAGTTCTTCGCGACCCAGATAATCACAATGGAGTGATCACTCATTTAGAGCCACACATCTTGGAATGTGAAGTCAAGTGGGTCTTAGGAAGCATCACTACGAACTAAGCTAGTGTAGATGTTGGAATTTCAGTTGAGCTTCTTCAAATCCTGAAAGATGATGCTTTAGAAGTGCTGCACTCCATATGACAGCTATATGGAAAATTCAGCAGTGGCCACAAGACTGGAAAAGGGCAATATGTTTTCAATCCCAAAGAAAGGTAATGCCATAGAATGTGCAACCTACCACACAATTTCGCTCATCTCACACACTAGTAATAGTAAAATAATGCTCTATATTCTCCAAGCCAAGCTTCAGCAATACGTGAACTGTGAACATCCAGATTTTCAACCTGGTTTTAAAAACAACAGAGGAACCAGAGATCAAATTGCCAACATCTGATGGATCATCGAAAAAGGAAGAGAGCTCCAGAAAAGCATCTATGTCTTCTTTACTGACTATGCCACGCCCCTGACTGCGTGGATCAGTATAAAATGTGGAAAATTGGAAAGAGATGGGAATACCGGACCACCTGACCTGCCTCTTGAGAAACCTATATACAGGTCACGAAGCAACAGAACTGGATACGGAACAACAGACTGGTTCCAAATAGGAAAAGGAGTAGGTCAAGGATGTATAGTATCACTCTCCTTATTTAACTTATATGCAGAGGACATCATGAGAAGTGCTGGGCTGGAGTAAGCACAAGCTGGAATCAAGTTTTCTGGGCGAAATATCAATAACCTCAGATATGCCGATGATACCTCCCTTTCAGCAGAAAATGAAAAATAACTAAAGAACAGCATGATGACACTGAAAGAGGATAGGGAAAAATTCGCTTAAATCTCAACATTCAGAAAACTAAGATCATGGTATCCAGTCCCATTGCTTCATGGCAAATAGGTGGGGAAACAGTGGAAACCGTTACTCACTGTTTCTTAGGCTCCAAGATTGCTGCAGATGGTGATTGTCGCCATAAAACTAAAAGACGTTTACTCCTTGGAAGGAAAGTTATGACCAGCCTAGTCAGCATATCAAAAAGCAGAGGCATTACTTTGCCAGCAAAGGTCCATATGGTTTCTCCAGTGGGCATGTATGGATATGAGAGTTGTACTATAAAGAAATCTGAGTGCTGAAGAATTGATGCTTTTGAACTGTGGTGTAGGTGAAGACTCTTGAGAGTTCCTTGGACTGCAGGGAGATCTACCAGTGCATCCTAATGGAGATCAGTCCTGGGTGTTCATTGGAGTGATTGATGTTGAAGATGAAATTGCAATACTTTGGCCACCTGATGCGATTAAGTGACTCACTGGGTAATTTCCTGAGGCTGTGAAATATTGAGGGCAGGAAGAGAAAGTGATGACAGAGGGTGAAATAATTGGATTACATCACCAACTCAATGAACATGAGATTGCATAAACTCAAGGAGTTGGTAATGGACAAGGAGGCCTGGTGTGCTGTGGTTAATGGGTCACAAAGAGTCAGATATGACAGAGTGATTGAAGTGAGCATTACATATAATTTAAATAAACAGAGTGACAATATGCAGCCTTGTCATAATCCTTTCCCTAATTGGAAGCAGTCTGTTGTTTTCCATCCGGTTCTCACTGGTGCTTCTTGCTCTGCATACAGATTTCCTAGGAGGCAGGTCAGGCGATCTGCTGTTGCTATCACTTTAAGAATTTTCCACCGTTTGTTGTGATCCACACAGTCAAAACCTTTGTTATAAACAATGAAGTAGAATAATATGTTTATTTGTTTGTTTGTTCCTGGAACTGTCGTGTTATTTTCATGATCCCACAGATTTTGGATATTTGATTTGTGGCTCCTCTTATTGATAACATAAACACTAGACATACTGATTTATACCTGGAGCCCTGAGGGAAAATCAGTGCCACTTGCTCATGGTCATAGTTCCCACCAACACTAAGGTGACACAAGAAATTCAGCATCATTAACGTTTCTATGAAGTTCTGGGAAATGAGTTCTTTAAAAACAAACAAGCAAACAGGCAAGAAAACAAAGGTGAAACCCTTGAAAACTGACTGGGTCATATACAGAGATTTCTGTCCCACTTCTCTGAGCTCTACTTTGTCTATCTACCTATTTCTCCATCTTTAGCTGTTAAAAGGAAATAAAGAAGGGAAATTATGTTATTTGTTTAACAAAAAATGAGCTTCACTGAATTATAAGGTAGGTCAGGTTTCGAGGTTTACCTTTTCCTTGAATTTGTATCTGCCTTGCTGTGATCATGAGAGTCCACAATATTTTAACCATTTCTCAATCACAATGGTATCTTTGGAATTTCAGAAAGATTCACTGGAGCAAAGAGCCTGTATAATTTATTTTGTGTTGAAAGAGATGCAAGAAAATCATGGATAATATTTTTATTCATTGTATACATCTAACAGTGGAGTAGGAAATGGCCACAGAAAGCAACTATCTTGTCTGGTAAATCCCATGAGCAGAGGAGCCTGGTGTTCTACATTCCATTTCATTGCAGAGTTGGACAAGACTGAACATACAAACAAACATGTAACTTAGAGTCAGATGCAATTGTGTTCTATATATTATCTCACAGGACTTTGGGTCACTCACACTGAAGTGCTTAACATTTTTCTAAATTATCACTGTGACTTTATTAAAGTCCACTGGCTGTTTCTTTACCTTCAAAAAAAGAGAAAAAGAAGAAGAAATAAATGAAAATGTATCCTTTGTGGAGAGTCTTATGCTTCTTTTTCTCCATCCAAGATTTGAAACTTCTTTCCTTGTATATGAAATAAAGACACTGTTTTGACTTGATAGAAATTGGTCTACTGGGACGTTTCTTTCCTATTTGGGAATGATAAACTCTAATTTAAGTTTTCCCTTGTCTAGACCAGTAAGGAGCACAACGGAAAGATCTGGCACTGAAAGGAAATGATAATCTTGATACCCATATATATCTCTTCCTTTCTAGAAACAGGCTGCTTTAGACATGGAACAGGTCTGTCATAGAACAAAAGAACCCCAAGAACTTTGCACCTCACATATGTGTGGCTTTGTGTGCTGTCTTTCCCATGCTGTCTCATCATTTTTAAAGTCATATGTGAAAGGGCTTATTAGTTCCATCGTATTACCCACTTCTTTCCATAGCAAGAGTGAGCATATTTCTCATATTCTTTCCCACGAGTTACATGACCTTTACCAAGCATTTATCAGGAAGTCTGAGACTCCCTTTTCTGATGGCGTTCTCAGTATTAGTGAAGTTTTCCAGGCCTTTTTAGCATATTTGTCTATTTCACACTTTAATGAGATTGATAAGAGGTCATGAGGGTTGTTCAGTTGCCTTCGTGAGCAACAGATAAGTACTTATGGAGGCACCTGGTGCTCAGGGGAACATGGAGATGACGTTAGCAAGAAGAAAGGATGGGTTTCATAGTGACATATCTGAAGACCTCAGTCGCAGTGGGTTAGACTACTCATTGCTACAGTAAAAAAAGAAAAGTGGATGGCAAGGAAGTTGTAAGCATTCATCTCATGAGCCTAAGGCAGAAGTTTGAATGTCCGATTTAGATTTGAGATCAAGCTGATTCATCCCCACTAGGCTGGGTATCGATGAGTGGATAGAGTCAATGAGAGCTAGCTGAGAGGAAAAAAAAAATATATATATATATATATGTATATATATATATACTGAAAAAAAATATATATATATTACTATATATATATATATATATATATATACTGTAATACAAGTGAACTACTTTCGTGGTTACTGAATTCTCATCAGAGCTTCCTCCACACTACTATATCAGTCAGCCATCTCATGGACTCGTCCATATGATAATATACATGTTTCAGTGTTTCATGCTTCAATGCTATTCTTTCCTAGTATCCCACCCTCGCCATATCCCACATAGTCCCAAACTCTTTTCTTTAAATAAGTGTTACTTTTATTGTCTCGCTTATGGCATCGTTGTTACTTCTTTCTAAATTTCATATATAAGGTTTCATATACTCTGTTGGTGTTTCTCTTTCTGGCTTGCTTCCCTCTGTATAATAGGCTGCAGTTTCATCCACCTCATAGCACTGACTCAAACATGTCCCTTTTTTAATAGCTGAATATTCCATTGTGTATATGACAGCATCATCCTTAACCATTGATCTTCGAACTGGACATCAATGTTGTTTCAATTTCCAAGCTATAGTAAAGAGTGCTGCAATGAACATTGGAGTACATATGTTTCATTTAATTCTAGTTGTCTTGGTCTGTATGCCCAGGAGTGGGATCACTGGGTCATATGGTAATTCTATTTCCGTTTATTATTATTATTCTTTGTAAGGAATCTCCACACTGTCCTCCATAGTGCCCACAGTAGTGTGCCTTCCCACCAACAACGTAAGAAGGTTCCCTTTCTCCGCTCCTTTTTCAGCATTGCTGGATTGTAGAGTTTTTTGATGGTAATTTTTTGACCAGTGTGAAATGGTACCTCACTGTAGTATTGATTTGAGTTTCTCTGATAATGAGTGGTGTGGAGCAGATTTTCAGGTGTTTGTTAGACATCTGTATGTATCCTTTGGAGAAATCTCTTTAGATCTTTGTCCCACTTTTTGATTGGATTGCTTGTGTTTCTGGTATTGAACTGCCTGAGCTGCTTGTATATTTTGGAGACTAATTTGATGTCAGTTAATTTTTTTACTATTATTTTCTCCCATTTGGAAAGCTGCCATTTCACCTTGCTTATTGTTTCCTTCATTGTGTAAAACTTTTAAGCTTAATGATGTCCCATGTTTGTTTTTGTTTTTATTTCTGTCACTCAGGAGGGTCACAGAGAATGATACTGTGATTTGTGTTAGAGTCTGTTCTGCCTATGTTTTCCTCTGAGAGTTGTATAGTTTCTAGACTTATGTTTATATGTTTAATCCATTTTAAGTGCATTGTTGTATAGGGTAGAATGTTTTTTGGCACCATTCTTTTACAGTTGTTGACAATTTTCCCCAGCAGTGCTTTTTAAAGTGGTTGTCTCTCCTCCATTATATATTTTTGCCTCATTTGTCAAAGATAAATTGTCCATATGTATGTGGATATATCTCTGGGCTTTCTATATTGTTCCATTGATCTGTATTTTTGTCTTGTGCAGGTACCTTTCTTTCTCGATGACTGTAGCTCTGTAGTATAACCTGAAGTCAGGCAGGTTGATCCCACTATATCCATTCTTCTTTTTCAAGACTGTTTTGGCTATTAAAGGTTGAAATTGTTTGTTCTTGTTTTGTGGAAACGACAACAACAACAGCAATAACACTGGTAGATAGCGGTGAACCTATTGTGTTTTGGCTAGTGTACTCATTTTCACGTATTGATTCTTCTGATCTAAGAACCTGACATATTTCTCTGTCTGTTTCTATTATCTTTATTTCTGCAGTGTTTTAGCTTTCAATATATAGATTCAGGTCTTTTGTTTCTTTAGGTAAATTTATTCCTAAGTACTTTATACTTCTCTTTGCAATGGAGAATGGGATTTTTCCCATTAAAATTCTGAAGCATTATCAGTTAATGGGTCAGAGAGTTCTTTAACAGTTTCCTTTCCCTGAGAACCTGGGTATGAACAATAGGCTTCTTTTGAACTTGAAAGCTTATTTTCAAGAGGCAATGGTATATGTCTTTTCAAGGTTTGCTGTAACAGCATGCCATAAAGCAGGTAGCTTCAGTAAATGTTTTCTTATACTTGCAGGATCTAGCCAGTAATCAAAGGGTTACCATATTTGCTTTCTTCTGAGGCCTCTTTTGGATGGTGACACATCATCACATGGCTTTGTCTTCACATATAAATGTCTCTGTGTTTTTTGTGTCTGCACTCCTTTCCTGATAAAAACCTTGTCCTGTATATCAAAATATCTCCCTAAAAACCCATTTTCAAAAAGGTTCAGAAAGAAATTACACATTGCTCATAATTTTGACTCTGTACAAAGTACAGTAAGTTCAGTTCAGTCACTCAGTCATGTCCGACTTTCTTTGACCCCGTGAATCACAGCATGCCAGGCCTCTCTGTCCATCACCAGCTCCTGGAGTTCACTCAAACTCATGTCCATTGAGTCAGTGATGCCATCGTCTTCAAAATACACATTTTGAGAGGACAACATTATTCTACAATATTGATTTTCTTCTTTTCACTTGTTACTGCTCTATACTAATCTGTCTCTGAGTGTTCACCCCACTAATCAGATCTACCCAATTGAGAATGCAGATTCTTAAGAAAAATGGGTTCTTTGGGATTAATACAATTATAAACAAGACTCAGTTTCTTGCCAACCTCCATATCCTCTCCATAAAGGCATTAGGTAAAGAAAAAATTGATTTTGTATAAGTATTAAACCAAACTCTGATGCACGTATACAAACTACAAAATTGATGTAAAGTCAAAATACTATATTTTATATATGTATACTAGCAAAATATAATATATGTATACTAGCAAATCAGTTCATTACAGTATTTTCAAAGTTATAAGTATTCTTCAAATAGACCTGATTACATCTGTCACAGTAATTTGGTCCTTAATTAGCTTGATAATAGGGGTAGCCATCAGGTTTTGCTAAATTTTCTTTTATTATTATCATTATTTTAAATGTATTTATTTTAATTGGAGGCTGATTACTTTACAATATTATATTGGTTTTGCCATACACTGACATGAATGCGCCTCGGGTGTACATATGTTCCCCATCTTGACCCCACACCCACCTCGCTCCCGATCCCATCCCTCTGGTTCATCCCAGTGCACCAGCTAATTTGTTTTATACTGGAAAATGATAAACTTCTCATGTACACATAAGAGAAAGTGGTTTTGAAATGAGGCACTCTCTCATCCACCGATCTGAGACATAAGATGCTATTGCTAATAAATACCTATTATTAGACTGTTATTTCCAAAGATTGGGGTTTAAATACTAGAGGTTTTCATTGCAGAGCAATGCAAGATGTGTGGCTTATGCCTTTAATTACAGCAAACTCCTCAACTTTCAACACAGCTGACTTAGAGGAAAGGTAAGTGAGGGTTGTGATTAGGTGTTGCAAATATCTTGCTGTCAGATCCTGTTATTGAGGTAAGGTCACGGTCAGGTAATACTGTTTCTGTAAACCTGTACTGAAGCAAATATCAATCCGTAACCTAAAAGAAAATATCCTAAAATGACTTTCATCATCCAACATCCTGGTTACGAGGAGGGTTTCCCTCTGAAGGCTGGTTATCCTGTCTGGGCGCAGGCTCAATCTCAACGTCTGGTCTTGGTTCTCCAATTAGTGCCCAGTCCCAGCTGAAGGGGAAGCTGTCTGTTCTCCGTTTCCTTCTCTTTCCAAGGTTCTCATACATTGTCCAGTCATTTTAATGAGTGAGTCAAGTGCCCGAAACACAGTTGGCCCTCGGTATTCTCATACTATCCAAAAGGGGGCTGGGTGTCATAGACTGTTACCCCTACGGTTTGCCGTAACCATTAGGTCATGAAGGTGAGCATCAGCCATGTTGGCTACTTCTTCGAACCCTGGTGAAGGCCAGTGAATGGCTCCATCAAGGGATCTGGGCCTCTGAAATACATAGCCTTTTGCCTTTCATGAAGTTCTGCCTTTCACTACCAGGCCCTATAGTAGAAGGCCTAGAAGGTCCTGAGCAATGGGAGCAATATATATTCTACTACACACCACTGAGAGTGTGACTGTGGTTGGAGTTGTATTTCTAACTTCTCTAATAATCTTGAGCTAAGATCTGCAGATCTATGTCCGTCCTGTCTCTATTAGAACATCTTCCTTGAAGAAATATTTGACCTATGATACAAGTTGGTAACTTGAACAATCGTGCTCGATTTTGAATAAGCTCAGATAACAATTTTCAACTCACTTTTCCTAAATTCACATGTTTTAACTAAAACCATCAGGTGATTAAAGTTTCTGTTACCTTGTAACTGAAATATTTCACTTACCATCATGTTGTCAACAACCAAAATATTGCAAATGGTGGAACAATTTATTTGTTCACTGCTAGAGGTACAGTTGACTTGTAATATTGCTTTAAGAAATTTTATTTTATAAAAATTATACAATCTTCTCTTATTTTTTGTAATATATCAAAATGAATGACACTTATGTGTACATAAATCCCTGAATTTTTAGACTTCCTTCACATTTAGGTCATCAGAGAGAACCAAGTAGAATTCTTTTATTTTCTTTACTCCTTTTTCATAATTTAGTTTAAAAAATTAAATGTACGATAATCATAATCGAATATTGGGATGGTTTTTGTAATATACACATACTAATGACCCATAATTATACACGGAGAAGTTCAATTAGCATTAAAGAAAGCCAGTGCCAAAGAATGTTCACACTACCACACGATTGCAATCATTTTACACATTAGCAAAATAATGATCGAAATTCTCCAGACCAGGCTTCAACAGTACATCAACCATGAATTTCCAAGTGTTCAAGTTTGATTTTTGAAAGGCAGAGGAACCAGAAATCAAATTATCAACAGCTTTTGGATCAGCAACACAGGAAGAGAGTTCCAGAAGAAAAAATTCTACTTCTGCATCGTTGACTACACCAAACTTTTTACGACGGGTCACAACAAACTATGGAAAATTCCTCAAGAGATGATAATACCAGACCACCTGACCTGCCTCCTGAAAAATCTGTATGCAGATCAAGACGCAAGTTAGAACTGGAAATGGAAAGACAATCTGAATCCAAAGGGAAAGGAGTACGTCAAGGCTGTATACGGATATGCTGCTTATGTAAATTATATGCAGATTACATCATGAGAAATGCCATTTTGCATAAACACACCCTGGAATCAAGATAGCCAGGTGAAATATCAATAATCTCTTATATGAAGATGGAACCAAGTTTATGGTAGAAAGGGAAGACGAACTAAAGAGCCCCTTGATGAAAGTGAAAGTGGAGAGTGAAATACATGACATAAAACTCAAAATTCAGAAAACAATGATCATGGCCACCGGTCCTATCACTTCATGGCAAATAGAAGGGGAAACAATGGAAAGAATGAGAGTTTTTTTTTTTTTTTTTGGCCAGGGGTGGGGTTTGGGGAGTGGAAGTGTATTCAAAATCACAGCAGATTGAGAATGCAGCCGTAACATTAAAAGATGTTTTCTCTTTGGAAGAAAAATATGGCCAAACTAGACAAAATATCTAACATCAGAGAGATTACTTTCCAAAATATTTCTGTCTAGTCAAAGTTATGGCTTTGCCAGTAGTCATGTATGGATGGGAGATTTGGACTATACAGAAAGCCAAAGAATTGATGCTTTTGAATTGTGATGATGGAGAAGTGGCTTAGGAGTCTTTTGGATGGTAACGAGATCCAAGGAGTCCATCCTAAAGGAAATCAGTCCAGAACAATCATTGGAAGACCTGATGTTGCAGCTAAGACCCAATATTTTGGCCACATGGTGTGAAGAACTGATTCATTTTTAAAAGACCTTGATGCTGGGAAAAGTTTAAGGTGGGAGGATAACAGTAGACAGAAGATGAGAAGATTGGAGAGCATCACCGACTTAATGAACATGAGTTTGAGTAAACTCGATGAGTTGGTGATGATCAGGGAGGACTGACATGCTGCAGTGCATAGGGTCACAAAGATTTGTCAATGACTGAGCAACTGAACTGCACTGAACTGAGCGTGGCTCTACCCATCAGAACAAGAACCAGTTTCCCTTAGTCAGTCGTTCCCATCAGGAAGCTCCCATAAACTCTTGACGTTATCCATCAGAAGTTAGAGCGAATGAAAACCATAATCTCAGAATGCTTGCCAAATTGATCACATGGGATACACCCTTGTCTAACTCACTCAATGAAACTATGTGCCATGCTTGTAGGGGCACCCAAGATGGACGGGTGATGGTAGTGGTTTCTGACAAATAGTGGTCCTTGGAGAAGGGAATGGAAAACCTCGTCAGTATTCCTGCCTGAAGAACTCCATGAACAGCATGTAAAGGCAAAATATAGCATACTGAAAGACAAACTCCAAGGTTGGTAGCTGCCCAATATGATATGGGAGATCAGTGCAGAGGAAACTCTAAAAAGAATGACGCGATGGAGCCAAAGCCAAAACAGTACCCAGTTGCAGTTGTGACTAGTGATGGAAGATCACCCCGATGCTGTAAAGAGCAAGATTGCATAGGAACGTTAAAAGTTAGGTCCATGAATCAAGGAAAATAGGAAGGGGTGAAAACGGCAACGTCAAGAGTGAACATTGACATTTTAGGGATCAGTGAACTGAAATGGACAGGAATGGATGAATTTCACTCAGATTACCATTATATCTACTACAGTGGGAAAGAAACCCTCAGAAGAAACGGAGTAGCCATTATAGTAAACAAAAGAGTCTGGAATGTAGTATTTGGTGGCAATCTGAAAACCGACAGAATGATCTCTGTTTCTTTCCAAGGGAATCCATTCAATAGCACAGTAATCCAAGTCTCCCCTGACCAGTCATGCTGAAGTAGCTGAATTAGAATGATTCTATGAAGACATACAAGACTTTCTAGAAGTAACAGACAAGAAAAATGACTTTTCCATCACAGGGAAAGGAATGCAAAAGTAGGAAGTCAAGAGATAGCAGGGGTAACAGGCAAATTTGGCCTTAGATTACAAAATGAAGTCTTCCAAATGTTAACAAAGATTTGCGAAGAGAACACACTGCTAATGGCAAGCACCCTTCTCTGGGCACATGAGAGAATACTACAAATATACCTCATCGTATGGTTAACACTGAAGTCACATTGACTTTTTCTTCACAGCCAAAGATGCAGAAGATCTGTAGAGTCAACAAAGAAAGACTAGGAGTGGACAGTGGCTCAGGATATGCATTCCTTATTGCCAAAGCAAGAGTTAAATTGAAGAAAGTA
This sequence comes from Moschus berezovskii, assembly GCF_049115385.1. Classification (NCBI taxonomy): domain Eukaryota; kingdom Metazoa; phylum Chordata; class Mammalia; order Artiodactyla; family Moschidae; genus Moschus; species Moschus berezovskii. The sequence continues at coordinate 19,773,931 of NC_142489.1, read as the reverse complement.
GGGAAAACCACTAGATCATTCAGGTATGTCCTACATGAAATCCCTTATGATTACACTGTGAAACTGACAAATAGATTCAAGGGATTAGATCTGATACAAAGAATGCCTGATGAACTATTGAGAGAGGATTGTGACATTGTACAATAGGCAGTGATCAAGACCCTCCTCAAGAAAAATACGTAAAGGCAAAATGGTTTGCTGAAGATGCCTTAAAAATAGATGAGAAAATAAGCTAAATCAAAGGAAAAAATTAAAGATATAACAATCTGAATGCAAAGATCCAAGGAATTGGGAGGAGTTATAAGAAAGCCTTCTTCAGTGATTAATGGTAAGAAATAGAGGACAATAATGGAATGGGAAAGACTAGAGACCTCTTCAAGAAACTTAGAAATACCAAGGAAGCATTTCATGCAGAGATGTTCAACATAAAGGACAGAAATTGCATGGACCTCAATGAAGCTGAAGATAGTAAGAAGAGGTGACAAAGTTACACAGAAGAACTATATTAACAGAATCTTCATGACCCAGATAACCGCGATGATGTGATCACTCACCTATAGCCAGTCCTCTTGGAATGTGAAGTCAAGCCATCCTTATGAAACTTCACTATGAACAAAACTAGTGGAACTGATGAAATTCCAGTGCAGCTATTTCATAGCCTGAAAAATTATCATCTCTAAGTGCTATACTCAGTATGAAAGGAATTTGGAAAACTAAGCCGTGGCCACAGGACAGGAAACATTCAGTTTTTATTCCATTCCAAAGAAAGGCAATTCCACAAACTGTTCCCACTGGGAAATAGATGGGGAAAGAGTGGAAACAGTGTCAGACTTTATTTCTTGCGCTCCAAAATCACTGTGGATGCTGATTGCAGCCATGAAATTAACAGAAACTTACTCCTGGGAAGGAAAGTTATGACCAACCTTGATAGTATATTAAAAAGCAGAGACATTACTTTGCCATCAAAGGTTCGTCTAGTCAAGGCTATTGTTTTTACAGTGGTCATGTATGGATGTGAGTGTTGGACTGTGAAGAAAGCTGATCTTCAAAGAATTGATGTTTTTGAACTGTGGTGTTGGAGAAGACTCTTGTGAGTCCCTTGGACTGCAAGGAGATCCAACCAGTCCATTCTAAAGGAGATCAATCCTGGGTGTTCATTGGAAGGACTGATGCTAAAGCTGAAACTGCAATACTTTGGCCATCTCATGCGACGACTTGACTCACTGGAAAAGACACGGATACTGGGAGGGATTGGGGCAGGAGGAGACGAGGACAACAGAGAATGAGATGGCTGGATGGCTTCACCGACTCGATGGACATGAGTTTGAATGAACTCCGGGAGTTGGTGATGGACAGAGAGTATTGGCGTCCTGTGATTCATGGGGTTGCAAATGTCAGACACGACTGAGAGAATGAACTGAACTGAACTGATACTTTTACATTGGAGAAGAAAATGGCAGCCCACTCCAGTATTCTTGCATGGAGAATTCCAGGGATGGCGGAGCCTGGTGGACTGCCTTCTATGGGGTCACACAGACTCGGACACGACTGAAGCGACTTAGCAGCAGTAGCATACTTTTACATGCAAATACAGTGATACCAGTATTACTCCATTATACTTGTAATTTTTATTTCACTCTGTGAAAATCTGGGTTCTATTTTTCTTATGTGAAATGTGGAATTCTCTATTACTCATGTATGAAAATCTGCATGGTGGTTTTCTGGCATTTAATGTGGAATTCTGTATATTTCCCATATGGAAATCTTGGCACTGGTTCTCTGAAGATATGGAGAACCAGTATGGATTTGGAATGATCTCTCTTGCACAAATGAAATTAGGGCCCCACTGTTTCTTCATCAAGTTGAGAGTTTGTTGTATTTCTCAAATATATATCAAAGCAGAATTTTGTCCATGAAATGTGCAATGCTCCTTATTGACTCAATTCGATCCTAGGTGACAATTCTCCACTTAGGAAGTTGCACACCTCTATATTTCATATTGGAGATGAGAATGCAGACTTCCCGTGGAGAAATATGGAAATCTCTAAATTTGATACGAAGAACTGGTTTTTCAGCTACAGAAACACTTTTGTTCCCTGTTTGCTATGTTTCCCTGTGCCTCTGAACATTTGTGTGTACATGCGTGGGTAGACATGGCTGTGTTTGTATGTGTTTCTGTACGTGGCTGTGTGTCCAACTACAGCTGAAGTAGAAATTAAGGTGAGAGATCACGAGACATGCAGCAGGCAGAAGGAGGCATGAGGTGTCCACAGAGTGGGGAAGACTGGCCCATGCATCTCTGAGGTGCTCCTGTTCAGCACAGGAATGAGGAAAGGACAGCCAGTGACAATTCAGGAAAGTGGGTCCACAAACCTGGGTTTACCTCAAAAGACATAAAGAAACTCAGAGTTTGTGCCCCGTTGATGTGTGTATTTCTACCAAGAAGCAGATGGGACGCTTTGAGAACTCACCCAGTGTAAATTCAATGGTGTGGGTATTTTAAAGCATAGCCTTTGGACCCTTTAGTCTATGGGAAGTGGGGTATCCTGTGGAAATGATGAGCATGGCTATAACAGGTTCCAAGACTTTAAAGAGGTCAAGGTCCTTCCGAAACGAACAGAGACTGGAAGGAGGAGGAACAGAAAGATAGCCTACTGCACTGGAGAATTTTTACACATTAGAGGAAGGCCCTGGCCTACTGTTGTTTCAGACCCATCCATCAGGCAGCATACTCCCTCTCTGATGTGGCCAATGATAGCATCATGTGAGACAAATGACATGATCATGTAGACTACTTCATCGTGAAACCACAGGCATCCTCGGATACAGTGTGTGAGCATACAATCCATCCAGGTGCTTCTTGCATAACTGGAAGTGTAGAAATGTGAAGAAAGTACAGCTATGGGGTATATGATTTTTCCCCTTTGCTAGTGTGTGCCTGTGAGGGAGAAAAGATGGCCAAGTAGAAGGGTGTTCAATTATCTTTTCCTGAGAGAGCTCCAAATTTGCAGCTTGCTACTGAATGTTGATGGACAAGACCCAGAGTCAGACCTGTCTTTCAGTGATTGAGTGTCTCATGCAGAGGCATGGGTCAGCAGTGACCTGACAGGGGAGAGGGTCTCTGGCTGCTACAGACCTGGGTCATGCAGTTTATGGCATATGCACTCTTGGAGGAGTTTGCTATTCAATCCACAATAAAGCCAGCTACCAGACATCCACAAATTGAAAAATAATTATTCCGAAGAAAGTCTCATACTGTTAAGGAAGTTCTAGGAGCACTGCACACTTTCTCACCTGGGGGTCTTGCAAAGGGATTGAGAATCCTAGAGGAAATTTGACTTTGGAGGTCAGTGGGATTTGATTACAGAACTTCCACAGAACTGAAGCAGACTGATGGAGGGGACAAACAAAACTTTGTATGAACCAGGAGACAAGAATAAGGAAAAGTGTCCCCAAAATAGACTGAGCCAGATTTGCCTGTGAGTGTCAAGGAGTCTCCAGCAGCGGCGTGGGCAAAGAGTGGGCTGCAGCAGGATGAGGGGCACTGAATACTACAGTGCTTGCATAAGCCCTTTTAAAGAAGATCACAATTACTTTGATTATTCATACCGGAGTTTATCCTCAGTTCAAACAACAGGGCTGGAACACAACAACCCGCACCCCACCCCCCTGACACTGCAAACAGAAAATCGGATTAAAGATTTACTGAACATGGCCCCACCTATATAAAAACGACTCAGGTTCACTCACAGTCTGTCCCTCCCATAAGAAAGATTCTATAAGCCTTTTATGCTTATATATTAGAGGGCAGGCAGAATGGAAACCACAATCACAGAAAACTAACCAAACTGATGAAGTGGATCACAGTTTTGTCTAATGCAATGAAACTATGAGTCACGCTATGTAGGACCATCCAGGATGGATGGGTCATGATGGAGGGTTCTGACAAAACGTGGGCCAGTGGAGAAGTGAATTGCAAATAGCTTCAGTATTTTGCCTTGAAAAACCATGAACAGTATGGAAAGGCAAACAGATGGGACACTGAAAGATGTATTCCCCAGGGTGGTAGGTGCCAATGTGCTTCTGGAAATCGTGGAGAAGTAACTCCAAAAATAAAGAAGAGATGAAGTCAGAGCAAAAACAATACCCAGCTGTGGTAGTGACTGGTGATGGAAGTAAAGCCTCACTCTGTACAGAACAATAGTGCACAGGAACTTAGAAAGTTAGGTCCATGACTCAAGTAAACTTGGAATTCGTCAAACAGGATATATCAATGGTGAACATCAACCTTTCAGGAATCAGTGAATTAAAATTGACTGGAATGGGCAAATTTAATTGAGATGACCATTTTATCTACTACGGTGGGCAAGAATTCCTAGAGAAGAAATGGTGTAGCACTCATAGTCAACAAAAGTGTGTGACTTTTGCAGTTCTTGGCTGCATTCTTAAGAATGGCAGAAAGATCTCTGCTGATTCTCAAGGTAAGCTTTGCAATAGCACAATAATCCAAATCTATGTCGTGATCAGCAATGTTCAAGTAGAAATTGAGCTGAAGGTCAGTGAGAAGCTGAAGTTGAGTGGTTCTATGTTTACCAACAGGATCTTCTAGAATTAACAGACAAACACACACATAAAGGTATAATTTGCATCATAGGGGACTAGAATGCAAAAGGAGGACATCAAGAGATACCTAGATTCACAGATAATTTTGGCCTTTAGGTACAAATTGAACCAGGACAATTTCTAACACAGTTTTGCCAAGACAAAGCACTGTCATAGGAAACTTTTTTCCAACAACAAATGAGACGACTTTACACATGCACACAGTTCAGTTCAGTTCAGTCGCTCAGTCGTGTCCGATTCTCCGCGACCCCATGAATCACAGCACGCCAGGCCTCCCTGTCCATCACCAACTCCCGGAGTTCACTTAAACTCATGTCCACAGAGTCAGTGATGTCATCCAGCCATCTCATTTTTGGTCGTCCCCTTCTCTTCCCGCCCCCAACCTTTTCCAGCATCAGAGTCTTTTAAGAAGATGGTTAATACCAAAATCAAACTAATTATATGCTTTACAGCTGAAGATGGAGAAGCTCAATGCAGCCATCCAAAACAAAACTGGGAGCTGACTGTGGCTGAGATCATCAGCTCATACTGAAACATTTAGACTTATTTCAACAAAAGTAGGAAAATCTCTAGATCATTCAGGTTAACCTAAGTAAAAGCCCTTTTGATTATCATTGGAAATCTAATAGAGTTCCTGGAGAACTAAGGGCAGAGGTTTGTGATATTATACATGAGCAGCAATGAAGACTATCCCCAAGACAAAGAATTGCACAAAGGCAAAACGGTTTTCTGAAGACACCTTACACTAGCTGAGAAGAAGGAAAAAAGAAAAAGGAGAGAGAGAGAAGTGGAAGTGAAACGAGAATGGCAAAGATATACCTATTTGAATGTAGAATTTTGAAGAATAGCTAGGGCAGATAAGAAAACCTTCCTTATTGATCAATGCCAAGAAATAGAGGTTAAAAATATAATCAGATAGACTAGAGGTCGCTTCAAGAAATTTAAAGATACCATGGGAAGATTTCATGCAAAAAAGTGCACAATAAAGGTCGGAAATATTAGGGACCTAACAGAAGCAGGAACTATAAAAATGTGTCAAGAATACAGAGAACTCTACAAAGAAACTCTTCATGACCAGATAACCAAGATGGTGTCATCACTCAACTAGATCCATGTCACGATCTTCGTAGACCCAGACCTGGTGAATGGAGTTAACAGAAAAGGATGCAGGGGATAGAAGTCTCAAGTGAAACAAGGGTACTTTTTTTTTGCAGAAATACATGCTTATATATCGTCAATAAAATTATTATTCTGCCACCAAAAATAATGAAATTCCACCAGTTACAACAAGATGTTTAATCCTTTGAGACACTGAAGGGAATCCAAGTAGGTGTCCTCTACCATGATCCCAGTCGTGAGAACTGCGTTCAGATCTGCTCATCCCTGTTTTGCAGGAACTAAGAATGAACAGAGAGTCCTTGAGAAATGGTACACAAGGGAAGAAAACATATTGGATCCCTTAAAGTTGAACGTCCCCTGACTATTCTCCCTGTTTTATTTTTTCATAATTGGGGGTGACTGCATATGGTTCTGTGAAAAAGGCACTGACCAATTGAGTTTGCCTGTTTAGTCTGAACATTTTAGTTGAAAGGCATTAGTATACTACAAATATAATCACCATGATAATTACCAGCATTATGGCTCCAGATCCAATACGATGTATAATGCTTTGATGTCATCCTCAAGTGAGTAGCCCAAATAATTGATCAGCTAGCTGTTCAGCTAAGGTTTCTAAATTTTTGGGAAAGGATGAACTCTTAGAGGAGATTTTAAAGATTTTCTTTTGGAACAATTGTACATTTAAGGAAGCATTTTTATGAATATCTTGTAAATGAAATTTGCTTTGTTCGCAGTTGTAAGCACTATTGTTGAACCAAACAGGAGTAACGCAAAACTGTGTAGAAATACAATTACATTTTAATAATCATTGCATTTTAAAATCTATTAATTGTTCTCTGACCAATTGGATGCCTGCTTTTAATTCTTGTATTTTATCCTGAACGTCCTCATCCGGCTGAGGCTGGGTGGCCCACACAGTATCAGCATCTTTAGTACAAATTTGAATAAAGTTTTGGGTGTGAACTGAGTTTTGTAAAGCAATGCCTTCAACTCTGGCAGTGATGCAAATGACTATTAGTCCCAAAATGCCAAGAATTAGCCACTCAATAAATCACTTATGTCATTGGAGTAATTTAGAGAGTAACCAGGAGGCAAGTCCTACCATGGGACCTTCTTCCCAGGGCCGTCGGAGATCTACTTGGCAACCACAGACTGTACCGAGAACGAAGAATCAAAAGGGATTAATTTTTTAAGAGAGAAATAGAGGAATTTAGACAAGTAGACAATTTACAATATATGCAAGTCACAGAACATAAAGTTTTATTAAACTGTGAGGTCCCTACGGCTATAACAAAAGGAAGGGGGATGCAAGCTTGTATAAAATATGAATGATTATAACGGAAGGAAGAGTTACTATGACAACGACTGGTCCCTGTGAGATATCAAGTCCATGTTCCAAGTATTTAAGTACGTACATCAAGTTTCCAGATGTCCCATTGTTCAGGTCCAATTCATTTATTGAGGATGATTCGAGAGCGAGGAGTTGCCATTTTGCTGTCAAGCCAGGCAAAGAGTCCTATGACATGGAAGTTTTCCATTGAAATGTTGGTAATCTTCCATTCTACTTGAGTAACATAATCACACATTATATTATTAAGATCATCTGAGCAGTTAGATAGCCACATTCTATGGGTTCCCCAATCAACAATGGTGTAAATGGCCAGAAAAATTAATTTCCATGATTTAGCTTGATATCTACCCCAGTAAACAGGAATATATGTAGAGTCCTTATACGTAAACCCTTTACATTTCAACTTTTGTCCTTTTCCGAAAGTTTGGGTAGTATTCATATGGTTTTCATAAAAGGACAGGGCAGGAAACAGTCCAAGCAATGAAAGGAAATTCTTTTTTGGAGGCAGGATGTAAGCCCACTTTTGTTGACTAACATTAATACAGAATTCTGCTGGGACCATGCATAAAGGAAGGATTTCATAGCCTAGAGAAATGCTTATTCGTCTTCTATCTTGAGAGAGGGCACCTCAAATCTCCAAGGAGAATGCATATGTACTGTGTCATTAGTGGATATGATTGGTTCTGTATCTGTCCATTCTACAACTTGCAATAAAGGAGCCCTAGGTAAATAAGTCTAATCAGTTCAGTTCAGTTCAGTCGCTCAGTTGTGGCCGACTCTATGCGACCCCATAAACCACAGCACGCTAGGCCTCCCTGTCCATCACCAACTCCCGGAGTTCACTCAAACTCAGTCCACAGATTCGGTGATGCCATCCAGCCAACTCATTCTCTGTTGTCCCCTTCTCCTGGCTCCCCCAACCTTTCCCAGCGACAGAGTCTTTTCCAGTGAGTCAACTCGTCACACGAGGTGGCCAAAGTATTGCAGTTTCAGCTTTAGCATCCGTCCTTCCAGTGAACACTCAGGATTGATCTCCTTTAGAATGGAATGGTTGGATCTCCTTGCAGTCCAAAGGACTCACAAGAGTCTTCTCCAACACCACAGTTCAAAAACATCAATTTCTTGGTGATAGCTTTCTTCACAGTCCAACACTCACATCCATACATTACCACGGGAAAAACCATAGCCTTGAATAGACGGACATTGGTTGGCAAAGTAATGTCTCTGTTTTTTAATATACTATCTATGTTGGTCATAACTTTTCTTCCAAGAAGTAAGTGTGGTTTAATTTCATGGCTGAAGTCAGCATCTGCAATGATTTTGGAGCCCAATAAAATAAAGTCTGACACTGTTTCCACTGTTTTTCCATCTATTTCCCATGAAGTGATGGGACCAGATGCCATGATCTTTGTTTCCTGAATGTTGAGCTTCAAGCCAACATTTTCACTCTCCTTTTTAACTTTCATCAAGAGGCTTTTGAGTTCCTCTTCATTTTCTGTCATAAGGGTGGTGTCATCTGCATATTAGAGGTTATTGATATTTCTCCCGGCAATCTTGATTCCAGCTTGTGCGTCTTCAGGCCAGAGTTCCTCATAATGTACTCTGCATATAAGTTTAATAAGCAAGCTGACAATATACAGCCTTGACGTACTCCTTTTCCTATTTGGAAGCAGTCTGTTGTTCCATGTACAGTTCTGACTGTTGCTTCCTGACCTGAATACAGGTTTCTCAAGAGGCAGGTCAGGTGGTCTGGGATTCCCATCTCTTTGAGAATGTTCCACAGTTTATTGTGATCCACACAGTCAAAGGCTGTGGCATTGTCAATGAAGCAGAAATAGATGTTTTTCTGGAACTCTCTTGCTTTCTCCATGATCCAGCGGATGTTGGTAATTTGATTTCTTGTGCCTCTGCCTTTTCTAAAACCTGCCTGAACATCTGTGAGTTTACGGTTCACATATTGCTGAAGCCTGGCTTGGAGAATTTTGAGCATGACTTTACTAGCGTGTGAGATGAGTGCAATTGTGCGGTATTTTGAGCATTCTTTGGCATTCCCTTTCTTTGGGATTGGAATGGAGACTAACCTTTTCCAGCTCTGTGGCCACTGCTGAGTTTTCCAAAATTGCTAGCATATTTAGTGCAGCTCTTTCACAGAATCGTCTTTCAAGATTTGAAGGAGCTCAAGTGGAATTCCATCACCTCCACTAGCTTTGTTCGTAGTGATGTTTCCTAAGGCCCACTTGACTTCACATTCCAAGTTGTCTGGCTCTAGGTCAGTGATCATGTTTTCATTACTATCTTGGTCATGAAGATCTTTTTTGTACAGTTGTTCTGTGTATTCTTGCCACCTCTTCTTAATATCTTCTGCTTCTGTTCGGTCCGTACCATTTCTGTCCTTTATCGCGCCCATCTTTGCATGAAATATTCCCTTGGAATCTAATTTTCTTGAAGAGCTCTCTTGTTTTTCCTATTCTGTTGTTTTTCTCTATTTCTTTGCATTGATCACTGAGGAAGGCTTTCTTATCTCTCCTTGCTATTCTTTGGACGTCTGCATTCAGATGCTTATATCTTTCCTTTTCTCCTTTGCTTTTCACTTCTCTTCTGTTCACAGCTTTTGTAAGGCTTCCTCACACAGCCATTTCGCTTTTTTCCATTTCTTTTCCATGAGGATGGTTTCGGTCCCTGTCTCCTGTACAACGTCACGAACCTCCGTCCAGAGTTCATCAGGCACTCTATCTATCAGATCTAGTCCCTTAAATCCATTTCTCACTTCCACTGTATAATCATAAGGGATTTGATTTAGGTTATATCTGAATGGTCTAGTGGTTTTCCCTATTTTCTTCATTTTAAGTCTGAATTTGGCAATAAGGAGTTCATGATCTGAGCCATAGTCAGCTCCTGGTCTTGTTTTTGCTAACTGTATAGACATTCTCCATATTTCGCTGCAGAGAATATAATCAATCTGATTTCGGTGTTGACCATCTGGTGATGGCCGTGTGTAGAGTCTTGTGCTGTGTTGTTGGAAGAGGGTGTTTACTATGACCAGTGCATTCTTTTGACAAAACTCTATTATCCTTTGCCCTGCTTCATTCCGTGCTCCAAGGCCAAATTTGCCTGTTATTCCAGGTGTTTCTTCACTTCCTCCTTTTCCATTCCAGTCCCCTATGATGAAAAGCACATCTTTTTCGGGTGTTAGTTCTAAAAGGTCTTGTAGGTCTTCACAGAACTGTTGAACTTCGGCTTCTTCAGCGTTACTGGTTGGGGCATAGGCATGGATTACTGTAATATTGAATGGTTTGCCTTGGAAACGAAAAGAAATCATTCTGTCATTTTTAAGATTGCATCCAAGAACTGCATTTCAGACTCTTTTGTTGACTATGATTGTTACTCCATTTCTTCTAAGGGATTGCTGCCCACAGTGGTAAATATAATGGTCATCTGAGTTAAATTCACCCATTCCAGTCCTTTTTAGTTCACTGATTCCTAGATTGTCTATGTTCACTCTTGCCATCTCCTGTTTGACCACTTCCAATTTGCCTTGATTCATGGGCCTAACATTCCATATTCCTATGCAATACTGCTCTTTTACAGCACCGGACCTTGCTTCTATCACCAGTCACATTCACAACTGGGTATTGGTTTTGCTTTTGCTCCACCCCTTCTTTCCTTCTAGAGTTATTTCTGCACTGATCTCAAGTAACATACTGGGCACCTACCGGCCTGGGGAATTCCTCATTCAGTATCGTATCATTTTGCCATTTGATACTGTTCATGGGGCCTAATAAGTGTGATTAATCAAGTCAGCGTCAGCGGGCAAAGCCAAAGCAAGCAAAGCAAGCGTAGCGACAAAAATATTCTCAGAATTCCAGGGCATTTCCTGTTCAAAAGCTAGATTTTCAGCGTGATTATTAAGAGTTTTTATCTGTCTCCGAGTATGGAGATCATTAGGTCAATGACGTGAAGTGTGGCATTTCTTGGAAATTTTTAAAGCCGCCATGGCTTATACTGGAATGACCTCCTCCTGGGGATTTCACCTTTTCCTCTCTATCTTAGCTCCTTTGGAGTGGATCTTCTGAAGCGGGAGCCAAATAACTTCGTTGGTCCATCTGGGAAATACAATCATGTCCCTTTCTCGCTAATATTAATTTTCCACATCCGTTGTTTAGTCATCCGTCTTGATACAAAACAGGCAGAGGAAGAAAAGTGTCCTTCAGTTCCTAGAAATGGTTTCCTGCTTTTGTCATAATATCTCCTTGTGGTAAGTTTAAAACATTTAAAACAAACAGCTGTATTAGTGATAGTTATACGATTAGAGAATACATTGCATTGGATTCTAGATAGCATATTAAAAAGCATAGACATTACTTTGTCAACAAAGGTCCGTCAAATCAAAGCTGTGTTTTTTTCAGTGGTCATGTATGGGTGTGAGAGTTGGACTGTGAAGAAAGCTGATAGCTGAAGAATTGATGCTTTTGAACTGTGATGTTGGAGAAAAGGCTTGAGAGTCTTTTGGATGGCAAGGAGATCCAAGCAGTCCATCCTAAAGGAGATCAGTCCTGGGTGTTCATTGGAAGGACTGATGCTGAAGCTGAAACTACAATATTTGGCCACCTCATGCGAAGAGTTGATTCACTGGAAAAGACTCTGGTGCTGGGAGGGATTGTAGGCAGGAGGATAAGGGGATGACAGATAATGAGATGGCTGGATGGCATCACCAACTCAATGGACATGGGTTTGAGTGAACCAGTGTACCCCTTTACAACATCGAAGGCAGACTCTTGGAAGCTTTTTAGTAGTTGTATTTTTTTCTGTGTGTTTTTTAGGACAATCAGTTTTTTTTTTTTTTTTTTTCAATAGCGCTTATCCCCACAAACAAAACACCCTTCATTCCCCTTTTTAAAGGAAGTAAACATTGCGTCAGCTAACGTTTTCATTTTCTGAGTTTCTGACCCTAAGTTACAACAAGAGAATTCCTAATCTCACAAATGAGAGTGATGGTTCTCTGACATTCCTGATTTTCATTCTCCATATACAAACAGATTTTCAAATTGCATTTTGGCCTCCTTTTCTACAGCACCACAGGAGAGAACAACTCCCAGTCTATCTAAAGAATAAAATAAAATTTCCAATATAAGATGCCATAATGTTTAGAAGTTCTTTAGCAAACGGAGAGGGAGGGCTGGACATAGTTACAGCCTTTTTCATTTGTTGTATGTGAGAAAAATCAACGCCTTTGTATTGAGGCATTAGTTACCCTTGAGCATTACCATTTCTTAACATAGAATAGAGAAAAAGATCATCAGCCTCAGAGACTCGAGTTTGCAAATCCAGTAAATCAGAAAGCCTTTGTCGTAAAAGCGAATGAGTGGAGAGTCTGTTTTCATAAATATGAGTGCATTTTAGGAGCTTATCATTGTCATATATCTATCTATCTATCTATCTATATCTATATATATATAGTTGGCTTTAGTGTCAAAGAGAGCATCAGAAGTATCAACATCAGATTCATCTTGTCCTCGAATCGGGGGACCTTCTGTTTCGTGTCCATTACAAGAGGAGGAGCGCTTGGGACAGCCAGAACAGGGATGTTGGGAACGTTTTGAAAGATTGTATGTTGCTCTAATTGGGCTTTATGTAAAGTCTCATCATCTAGTTTATATTCGTATAATGAGCACCAGCTTGTTGACGAATATTGAGGTTGCAGTTAAAATTGCCTTGAAATGAAACTGTCACGGCTTTAATGAGGGTCCAAAAGGGTCAGAAATTTGTTGGACTATTTACTCCCCATCTTGTGGCTCGTTCAACATTTCCTTTAACCCGGTTTCAAATTTCTAAATCCAAACTGCCTTCACCAGGGAACCAGGGATTCTATTCAGCCACTGTTTGGAGATGAGCCTTTATCTGCTGATGTGAAACCAAATGTCGTTGAACCTTAAATAAATGATGAAGTAAAGTAGAAAGGTGGTGGGGATTTCCAGCCGTTTCTCTCATAACCCCGCACTTACTGACCTCCCCAGGACCTAACAGTCACTCCGTCTGCTTGCCAAGTGTCTTCACCATGTCCCTGTTCGGGCACCAGTTGTCACAGTCAGCGTAGACTGGGATGTGGGGACTGGAGTTGATGAGAAGGAAGCAGGGGACCCAAGTGTTGAGTGAAACAGGGTACTTTATTTGAAGAAACACATGCACATATATCTTCAGTAAAATGATTACTCAGCCATTAAAAACAATGAAATTTCACCAGTTGCAACAAAATGGATAGGCCTTTCCGTACAAAGTCACTGAAGAAAGTCACCGAAGGGAGTCATTGAAGTGAATCCAAGTAGGTGACTTTTCCCATGATCTCAGTCCTGAGAATTGTGTGCAGCTCTGATCGTTACTGTTTTGCAGGAACTGATTAAGAACAGAGAGTCCTTAAACAGCACACAAAGAAGACAACATATTGGATACCTTAAAAATGAATGCATCCTGACAGACCCAGACATCCTGGAATGCAAAATCAAGTAGGCCTTAGGAAACATCAGCAAGAAAAAGCTGTTGGAAGTAGTGAATATCCAGTTGAGTTATGTGTAATTCTAACAGATGATGCTGTGAAAATGCTGCAATTTGCAGGCAAACTTGGAAAACTCAGCAGTGGCCAAAGAACTGGAAAAGATCAGTTCATTGCAATCCCAAAAAAGCCAATGCCAAAGACTGTCTGAACTAATGCACAATAGCACTCATCTCACACAGTCAAAAAATAATGCCTGAATTCTCCAAGGAAGGTTTCAACAAATGAAGAATTTCCAGAGGTTCAAGCTGGATTAGGTAAGGCAGAGCAACCAGACACTAAAATGCCAACACCCATTGTTTGGTTGAAAAGCAAGATAGTTCAGAAAAACGTCTATTTTTGCTTTAATGACTATGCCAAAGTCTTTGACTTGTGGAACATGAAAAACTGGAACATTCTTCAAGAGATGTGAATCCTAGGCCACCTTACCTGCTTCCTGAGAAATCTGTATGCAGGTCAAGGAGCAACAGTACCATGGACTTGGAAAAATAAACTGGTTCCAGAGTTGGGGAAAGTGGTACCTCAAAGCTCTATATTGTCACCAGTTTATTCAAACGCAGACTACATCATGTGAAATGCCAGGCAGGATGAAGCACAAGCTGGAATCAATTTTGCTGGGAGAATTGTCAATAATCCCAGATATGCAGATGATATCACTCTCATGGCAGAAAGTGAAGAGAAAGTAAAAAGCCTCTTGATGAAAGTGAAAGAGAAGATTTGAATAGGTGGCTTAAAACTGACCATTCAATAAATGAAGATCATGGCATCTGGTCCCACCACTTTATGGCAAATAGATGGGGAAACAGTGGAAACAGTGAGAGGCTTTGTTTCCTTGGGCTCCAAAATCACTGTAGATGATGACTGCAGCGCTGAAATTAAAAGACACTTGCTCCTTGGAAGAAAATCTGTGACAAATATAGACTTTATTGAAAGTCCACAGAAAATATTTTGCTATCAAATGGCCATCTAGTCAAATCTATGGTGTTTCCAGGAGTCATGTATGGCTGTGAATTTTGGACCATAAAGCTGAACACTGGAAAAACTGATATTATTTTTGAACTATAGTATTTAAGAAGACTCATTAGAGTCCTGCACTGCATGGAGATTAAACCAGTCAATCCTAAAGGAAATTGGTCATGATTATTCAATGCAAGGACGGATGCTGAAACTGAAAACTCAATATTTTGTACTGTTTTGTGAACAACTGACACTGTAAAAGACTCTGATCCTGGGAAAGATTGAAGACAGGAGAATTGGATGACAGAGAATCAGATGGTTGGACGGCATCATAATTTTCCAAAGAATAGCAAGAGAGATATAGAATCACCACTTGATGGACATGTGCTTGAGCAAGCTCTGGGAGTTTTAGATGACCAGTGAAGACTGGCATGCTGTAGTTCATGGGGTCACAAAGTGTCAGATAAATGAGGGACGGAAGTGAAGTGAACTGATTTGTGGTGGACTGTTTGTATGAAGTAACCCTGGGACAGCGGGAGTATTGATGCCCATGGCAGCAGTTCAGGCTTAGGGACTAGGGAATAGCCGTCCTGATGAAGACGTCCCATTGCTGATGCCCAAAATCCTGACATGAATTCTTTCCTTACTTTTTGTATTATCCTTGGTTGTGGATAGCAAAGGAAAAATGTGGGTCTGTCTTTACATGAATGATGGTTCTCATAATCTCCTTGGAGTAGAATATCTGATATCGTCATGGTAATCTTTAAGGAGATATGCACCATGAGACCTTCATAGGTACCCTTGATTTGAAGTGGGCAACCATGGATGTTCCCAAATCCAACCTTTAGCCGCATTTGTGGTATGCCAACTTCTCAGGTTAGCAGGGATCTTGAACTATAGGCAGATCTACCACATTCTGATGAGGGAAGCTGAAAGAGGCTGTTGACATTTAACAAGTTAGTGAGGCCTGGCCTGGAATCAAGCCCTCTTGGAGCATTTGGGAGAGGAATTCTGCTTTTTGCACAATGGAGGCATGAGCTGTGGGTCCAGGGAAGGCAGACTCCTCAGGGTGTAATCCGTGCGGTAGCTATGGGTATGAGTTGGCAGAAATAAAGTGTAGTGGTGACAAAAAGGGAGGCCACTGGACCTTTTTGACCTCACATTCAATGCCTTGTTTCAGCAGAGGTCCTTTGGATCTGCATGCACCTTCTTCATGATATTGTTTCAGACACAGGCATGACACATTTTCTTTGCCCTTTTGGATGCCCAGTCATCAGATTGGTTTTTCCAAGCTACAGGGAGACAACCTTTAGGGGAAAAATGGAAACAGTTGCAAACAGCCTATTACACAGTTGGGAGGAGCAGGATCACCTTGATTAGAAGGTCTTGGGTCTTCCTCAAGAGCCCAGCATTGACTAGGAAAGGTTTTGAGAGGTGTAGGCTGAGATTGGTAGTTTCAAGTCAGTGCAGTCCCAATCCACTTGCTATTTCTTGTGTCATTCCTTGAAGGAAAACACGTGAAATGGAATCATGCAAAATGATTGGCACTGTGAAAAAGTCAATGTGATGAGAGAATATATGACATGAGCACCCATCAATCAGCTGTTCACCACGGGCACTTCAAGCCCACCGAACGTCTTTCCAAATCAGTCCTTCTCACGAGTAAACCCCCAAATTTATAATCTTCCAGAATAAAGTGTAGAGATAGAACAGGACACTAACTCAAATGACAAGCTAGTGAAAGAAAACAACCAGAATATATAGAGGTACTTACCAAAGTCCATTACCCTGGAAAACAAAGCTATGACAGTTTGCATATTATCATATGCAAATGTGAAAATTTCCTTTTAGAGTTGTATGTATGTATGTGTGTGTGCCCACCAGCAGAAATGTGCATATGAGCTGTCAGGACTGGCCTGACTGAGAGAAGGAAAATGAATACCGAAAAAATGAATAAACTTATGTAAACTACATTAACTGTGGGGCAGCCAAAACACTGACGCCAGGGAATCAAGCCCAGGGATGTCATCGAGAAAGGATGACATGCTGCTGGACCCTGGATCACTAAGCAGAAAGTAACAGCAGGAAGAAAACATTCAGGGCCATACAGGGAGATGAAAAGGAGCAAGAAACAGAATGGGCAAGATTACCAGGCTCAGAGATGGGGTATGCACAGCCCCTACAAAGAGTTTTCTGTCCTTCTTCAGTACAGCAGTATTCTTTCTCCCACAGGACGAGGCACATGAGCACATCTTGCCGTTTTCGTAATGTTTTAGAGACTGACGGCACTATAGCATAAGCAGCTGCTACCTGCAGAGTATGCCGGTTTGAAACATCCTTCTTTAAGGTCTTGGCAGAACGCCTGAGTTATCAGGACTCTGCAAAGCATGGCTTAGAATGTTCCTCTAGCTACTCGCAGCCCTGCAGCCCTGGGGTGACGGGGTAGGGTGGCATGTCTTCTCACCAGGAAGCAGGATGATAACAGAACCACTTTGAAATGGCCTCTGTATAGGAAATAAACAGACTTCAATTCCTCTGACAATGATGAGTCAGGTCCCTTAGGCGGATGCTGACCATAGCATCTCTTATTTAGAGATGCTTTATCTGTAAATCTCTTTATATCGAGAGAATTTCGTCTCTAAAAATGGAATTCTCTGTATGTCACATTACCTATCCATTTTCCAAATTGACTACTAGAAATCTGGAATTCCTATTTTTCACATAGGCAAATCAGTGTCAATATTCATATCTGAAATATTAATTCTCTACACTTCACGTATGAATATTGCTGAAGATTTTCCCTCATGACATATAGAATTATCTGTATTTCACAGCTGATATTCAGGATTTTTTTTTCCTACAAGGAATGTGGAGTTCTCTCTCTTGAACATGGCTATCTGGTTGCGGATTTTCCTACATGAACAATGGCAGTCTCTGCGTTTCACTTTTTTACCATGAGCTACCAGGGAACTTGACCAGTTGTAGGAAGACCTTCAGGGCTTTCTAGATTTAATAATGAAAAAAAAAAAAAAAAAGATGTCCATTTCATCATATGGTTCTGGAACGTAAAAGCAGGAAGTCAAAGATACATGGAGTAACAGGCATATTTGGCTGTGGTGTTCAAAAAGAGGTGGGGCAAACAATAGCAATGCTTTGGCAAATAGAAAGGGTAAAAATGGAAAGAGTGACAGTTTTCTAGGGCTCTAATATGACTGGGAACAGTGATTACAGCCATGAATATAAAAGACATCTTCTTCTGGGAAGAAATGTTCGGAGAAACCTAGGCACAGGTACTGAAAAGAAGAGATATCTCTTTGCCAACAAAGATCCACATAGTCAGGACGATGGTTTTACCAGTACACATGTACGGATGTGCTCGTATCACTAGAAAGAAGGCTGAGTGCCAAAGAATTGAGGCATTGCAACTGTGGTGATGAAAATGGCTCTTGAGAGAACCTTGGGCAGGAAGGAGACCAACCCCCACAATTCTAAAAGAAACTAACCCTAAATACTCATTGGAAGGGCTGATGCTGATGCTGAAGTTCTAATACTTTGGCTACCTGGTATGAAGAAGTGATTCAGGGGAAAAAAACATGATGTTCTGCCTTGTCTTTAAAAAAAGAAAATCATTGGCTCGATGGGGGTAGATGGAGGGCAGGAGAAGTTTGGGGCGACAGAGGGTGAGATGGTTGGACAGCATCACTTGACTCAATGAACATGAGTCTCAGCAAAGTGTTGGAGGCAGTAAAGGATAGGGAGGCCTGGAGTGATACAGTCCACAGTGTTGCAAAGAGTTGGACATGACTGAGTGACTGAATGTCAACAACTTTATTTCACATATATCAATCAAGATGATATTTTTCAACGTGGAACTTGGAATTTTCTATATGTCCACAGAAAAATATTCCTACATGAAATAAGGAATTTTCTCTGTTTCATTAATGAAATCTGCATGCAGAACTTCCCTCTAAAACTATAAGAGTTTCAATATTTCATGCATCAAAATCAGAATAAAAATACACTGACAAGAAATATGGATAGGAAAAATGACTTGAAATATTTTACATTTCAAATATGAAAATCTAGGGGTACATTTTGTAATATCAGAACACCTCACCTGCCTCTTGAGAAACCTGTATGCAGGTCAGGAAGCAACTGTTAGAACTGGACATGGAACCACAGACTGGTTCTAAATAGGAAAAGGAGTATGTCAAAGTTCTATATTATCACCCTGCTTATTTAACTTATATGCAGAGTGCATCATGAGGAACGCTGGGCTGGAAGAAGCACAAGCTGCAATCAAGATTTCCGGGAGAAATATCAATAAACTCAGATATGCAGATGACACCATCCTTATGGCAGAAAGTGAAGAGGAACTCAAAAGCCTCTTGATGAAAGTGAAAGAGGAGAGTGAAAAGGTTGGCTTGAAGCTCAATATTCAGAAAACAAAGATCATGGCAACTGGTCCCATCACTTCATGTGAAGTAGATGGGAAAACAGTGGAATCAGTGTCAGACTTTATTTTTTGGGGCTCCAAAATCGCTGTAGATGCTGATTGCAGCCATGAAATTAAGAGACACTTACTCCTTGGAAGGAAATTTATGACCAACCTCGATAGCATATTAAAAAGCAGAGACAATACTTTGCCAACCAAAGTCCATCTAGTCAAGGCTATGTTTTTTCCAGTGTTCATGTATGGATGTGAGAGTTGGACTATGAAGAAAGCTGATCGCCGAAGAATTGATGCTTTTGAACTGTGGTGTTGGAGAAGACTCTTGTGAGTCCCTTGGACTGCAAGGAGATCCAACCAGTCCATTCTAAAGGAGATCAATCCTGAGTGTTCATTGTAGGGACTGATGCTAAAGCTGAAATTCCAATACTTTGGCCACCTCATGCGAAGTGTTGACTCACTGGAAAAGACTCTGATGCTGGGAAATATTAGGGGCAGGAGAAGAAAGGGACGACAGAGTGTGAGATGGCTGAATGGTATCATCGACTTGATGAACATGAGTTTGAGTGAACTCCGGGAGTTGGTGATGGACAGGGAGGCCTGGTGTGCTGTGATTCATGGGGTCACAAAGAGTCGGACACGACTGAGCAATTGAACTGAACTGATGGATGCACTATCGATTTTATGTTTCATATATTGAAATCTAGGATTACATGAAAGACGAAATTCTCAGTTACACATATGAAACTCTACATGCAGATTTTATTACATGAAACATGAAATTCCATATTTCACATATGAAAATCTTGGGATATCTGTATATCATATGAAAGTATGCACACAGAACATTTGGCATGAAATATGAAAATATTGACATGCAATTATCTTAATGTATTTCAGTTCAGTTAGATTCAGTTCAGTCTCTCAGTCATGTCCGACTCTTTGCGACACATGAATCACAGCAGGCCAGGCTTCCCTGTCCATCACCACCTCCCAGAGTTCAATTACAAAATGTAATTTTAATATTTCTCATTTGAAAATCTATGTGTGGCTTTCATTCATGAATACAGAATGCTGCGGATTTCGTATTTGAAAAACGACATTCATTTTGCTATAAGAAATACAGAAACTTCTATCTGATTTGAGAAAATGTGATTTTCACGCTGAGCTATAAAATTGCCTATATTTCACCGTAAAGTTCTTCCAACATGAAATATGGAATTCAGTATATTTCTCTTTGAAAATATGAGGATAGATATGCTCATATGAATACAGAGCCTCTGTTATTAATATTTGAAAACGTGTGTCAGAATTTTCACACATAAAACTGGAATTGTCTGTGATACAGAAATTAAGATCTGGGACAAGCAATCAAATTAGGATCAATTTATTTCTTGTTTCGCTGTCTGGTCACTGATTTCCCTATTGAAATTTACATTTCTCTGGATTGCTCTTATAAAAGTCCATGTGAAGATTTCACAACATGAAATACGTAATATTTATTTATTTTTATTTCACTTAATTTAATTAGAGCCTGATTACTTTATATTAAGAAAAATACATAAAGCAGTAAAAAAAAAAAAAGAAATATGTAATCAACTATGTTTCACACCTGAAAATCTGGGTGCCATATTTCTACATGAAAATATGTACATTGCTATAATAACAATTGTATTTCTAGATTTTGGATTTCCCACATGCACTATGGAAATCTGTATATTTCACATATGAAAAAGTGGATGTCATTTTCCCTGCATGAAATATGGAATCACCCCTATTTCTCATTTGAAAATTTGAGCCAAAGTTTTCTCACATGGAATAAGGAATCTCTGTAATTCATTCAGGAATATATGGGTGCAGATAGTCTCATGTGCATTTTGGAATCCTCTAAATCTCACATATAAAATCAAGGCACATACTTTCCTACATGAAATATGGTATTATTTATATTTCATATTTCACCATTTATGAAATATCTCTAGCTGATATATGAAATTCTCTATATCCCACAATTTAGATCTGCAAGCGGATTTACCTGCGTGCAATATGGAATACTCTATATTTCACATTTGAAATCTGTCCACACATTATCTACATGATATATAACATACTCTCTATATCACATACAAAAATATCTGCTGAAATTTTCCTAGATGAAGACTGAAATTTATGTACATCACATATGAAAAACCATTTCTACATGAAATGTAGGATTCTGTACATTTCAGACACCAAAATCAGTTCAGGCATAGTCCTACATAAAATATGGAATTCTGTATATTTCACATCTGAAAAAAATAATGGTGACAATTTTACTCAATTAAATATCAAACTGTATATGTTACATATGAAAATCTTGATGCTGATTTTAGTATACAATACAGTGAATTTTCTGGCATTTCTCATTATAAGCATCCGGATGCTACTTTTCTTACCCGAAACGTGGATTTCTCTATATATCATATATGAAAATCTGGGTGGTAATTTTCTTAGATGAAACATGGCATTAATTATATTTCACATATGAAAAACTTGGCTTTGTTTCTCTCTCTTTTTTATACATGTTTTATCATATTCTTTATTTTTTATTTTCATTTTTAATTTTAGTCAGTTCAGTTCAGTCGTTCAGTCATGTCCCACCCTGCAACCCGATGAATCACAGCACACCAGGCCTCACTGTCCATCACCAATTCCCGGAATTCACACAAACTCACGTCCATCGAGTCGATGATGCTATCAAGCCATCTCATTCTCTGTCGTCCCTGTCTCCTTCTGCCCCCAGTGCCTCCCAGCATCAGTCTTTTTTCCAGTGAGTCAACTCATCGCATGAGGTGGCCAAAGTATTGCAATTTCAGCTTTAGCCTCAGTCCTTCCAATGAACACCCAGGATTGATCTTCTTTAGAATGGACTGGTTGGATCTCCTTGCAGTATAAGGGACTCTCAAGAGTCTTCTCCAGCACCATAGTTCAAAAGCATCAATTCTTCGACGATCAGCTTTCTTCACAGTCCAACTCTCACATCCATACATGACCACTAGTTCCTTTTATATTACTGTATTGATTTTGCCATACAATGACATGAATCTGCCCTGGGTCTACATGTGTTCCCCATCTTGAACCCTCTCCTACATCCCTCCCCAAGTCATCCCTCTCTGTCATCCCAGTGCACCACCCCCGAGCATCCTGTATCATGCTATTTTTCTTACCCAAAGTGTAGAGTTCCCTATATATCATATACGAAAATCTGGGTGGTGATTTTCTTAAATGAAATACGGAATTATCTATATTTCACAATTGAAAACCTTGGCATTGGTTTTCTTAAGATACAGAGAATCATTAGGAAATTGAAATCATCTCTATTTTACAGAGAAAATCTGGCCATCACTCTTTCTTAAAGATATATGGAATTCTTGGTATTTCTCAAACATATATCTAGAGAACCAATTTTCACCCTGAAATAAGGAATTCTCTGTATTTCCTGTGTCAAAATCTTGGTTAATCTTCCTTCATGGAAGTAGGGCTTCTCTATATTTCACAGTTGAAGATCAGAAATGATATTTTCCTGAAAGAAATATGGAAATCTCTATATTTCATAAGAACCGCTGTGTCTTCAGCTACTGAAATACCTGCCTGCCCTATTTGCACTTTGACACTGTTTCTCATGAAAACAGCTTCCATGTAGGGTATGCTTGTGTTTATCAGAGATGAGCATCTGGCTCACTGTGGCCAGAGTGCACCTGAGGAAATGCCTTTAGACTCCATTTGAAGTGTCTGGAAGGTCAGCGTGTAGAAGCCAGGCCCTTCCCACCAACATACTACACATGGGTGATGACATAAGGATCTGCCTGTGTGCCTCACCTTCCCTTCTGGTAGTGTTGGCAAGTAATCAATTGGTGGGGAGTGACTGAAGCCAGTGGGCCCCTCTGTGCCAGCCAGTTGCTTTGATTCTAGGCCCACCTCTTTCACAAACCTGAAACATGGCCAGGGCCACAAAGAGAGGAAGACCAGAAGAAGGCTGGAGTGCCCCTGAGAGCTTTAGTCTTCTTACTTGTGAGACTGGTTTTCAGGCCGCATGGGCCATGCGAACTGCTGGCTCGGTGGGACCATCAGGGACGTTACAGGGAGCAGGGGCAGGGGACACCAGGCAAGGAGGGCACCCTCTTCAGGTTGGAGGTGATGGAGGAATGCAAAACTTTGCAGGAAGGAGAGATGGCGGGGTTCCGGCAAGACCTCCAACCGCTGGTGGAAGACATCATGGAGGAGGTGAAGCTGGTGTCGGTTGTGGAGGAACAGGAGCTGCTGTCCTTTCAAGAGTGTGAGAAGAACCCAGAGGAGCAGGACCAGGAACACCCATGACATGGACCTCCAAGGAATTAGCCCACTCTGCCCCCACTTCGGGTGCTGGAGGCATTGGCTTTCCCATAGGTAGAGCTGAGCTGTGGGGGTGAAACTTACCGCAGGGCCTACTTTCCGCTCAGGTCTAAGAACCTTCAGAGGAAAAGGGTCGCTTGTCTCGGAGAAGTGGCATCATCCAGGGCATTCCTGGCTCCTTTGGCAAAGTCATATCCTTACTACCGCTTCTTAGGGTTGGTTGTTCAGGAGGAGAGAAGGAGCAGGAGCAAGAGGAGGAATGTGTGTGAGGGCACAGGGAAACACATGGGGTGGAGGGAATTGGGGGCTGGGAGGAGTGGTGTGCTCCAAAGTCAAGTGCCAGCAAAGCCAGGCCAGATCTCCACTTGTGTGTGTCTGATCCATGACTCTGGGTGACTCCTTTCGGCCTGCATCTGAATGGAAGTAGTCCCCTGGAGCTGGAACTCTGTGTGACTAGAGACAGTGTGCCAGAACATCATTCTCAAAGACTTATTATTGTAATTATAGGTTATCTGGGAAAGCAACAGAGACAT
Organism: Moschus berezovskii; assembly: GCF_049115385.1. Lineage (NCBI taxonomy): Eukaryota > Metazoa > Chordata > Mammalia > Artiodactyla > Moschidae > Moschus > Moschus berezovskii. The sequence continues at coordinate 19,749,980 of NC_142489.1, read as the reverse complement.
TCGGAGTCCAATAACCAATCCTGGTCATTTAGAGCCCCTGTATTTGTTCCAGCTAGTGCAGTGTAAAAGTAGGACATTGTCCACTCACCAATGGTGGAGCAGAAAGGAGCCACTCTTTTCATCCCTAGTTAGGGCCACACCACTCCAGACATATCCGAATGCCGTATGGTGAAGACAGGGAGAAGGTGAGAGTCCTAGGGATCTCTTGCCAAACACACTAACTCACACAAACACACACACACACACACACGTGTGCACAAACAGAGGATATACGGGCCTGCAGACAAGGCATGCTACAGGGACTGCAGACACTGATGTTTTAAGCAGTGACATGCCACTACCCAGCACACACAGACCAGGCAGATCAGAAACCATAAGACACAGACCGTCCCTCAGTGGAAGTAGAGAAGGGACCTGGAGGACCATGGGGAACATAGAACTATGAGCATATTTGATGGTATGCCAGGGAATGGAGATGTCAGTGGCGTGGTCTAGCAAGCAGGAATGCCCACATCCTTTGATGATGCCTGTTCCATCGACTTACTTTTGTACTTGTACTGGCTCCTTGACCTAAAGCAGTTTATGAACCACCCCCCGATGTATTTCATGATCAGTGACCAAGATAAAGACTTCCTTATGGACATGTTTAATTTGAAGGTGAATGAGGAAGGCTGAAGACAGGTGGATGAGGGTGCTGGGCAGGGAAGGTGGGAGAAGGGGCGTATCATATTATCTGTGCATGTGCAGCGTGAGTGTTTGGAGAAGAGAAGCAGAACGCTTTGGTGCCTTCCTGGCATGCAGGCCGAGGACCCTAGAAGCTTGCACCTTTTCCCTCCTCCAGGTCCTGGCATATGCAGGAACTAGTCCATCCCCAGTCCAACTGCAACCTGATATTTTCCTTTTGTGACTGACCTTACATCTGGAATGCAGTCATAATGAAGGAGTACTACCATGACATCACTGGTATGATGTGGCTCCCAGTCATTGTGGGTGGGTGGTGTAAGGAGTGGATGCTCCTCCTGTGTGATCCTTCCCTGTCCCACGTGTCCACTCCCAGGGTATAGGGTATATCCCTTCACTCCAGTCCACTTTTTCTGGGATTACCTCAGTCTGGACACCAGCAGCCTTTACTTCCTCAACTGGTTGTCAAACCACAACTGACCAGGATTGATCAGGATTGCAGAGGTGGTATCCCTCTGGGCCTTCTGCAGAATTGGAGATGGATATTGGAGTTCTTGTCTACACATGAGAGGGTTTGGGGCCTCTTCAGACGTGTTCTGACCTTTTTTATGTTGCCAGCAGTATATCTCCGATGACTGTTGGTCGATCCCCTGCAGTACTACCCCTGGGAGGAAAGCCCTACCATAATGGTACCTGATAGGAAAAGAGGTTTAGAGGGAAACAGGAGGTGGTCCCTGAAGTCCCAGACTTGTAGAGTCTGGGACACTCTCCTTTCCCAAATGGGGAAGCTAGGCTCATGCAGGATTGCTGCCAAGCCTGGATTCGGATCATGAAGGTAGATAGTGACAGTCCGAGTTGGGGGAGTTGGGGACTTCCTGTGTCCAAATCTCACTCAAAGCATCTGTAGGTATAACATGTGAATCCTAGGTGATCCTGAAGCAGGCAGGGAGAATTAAGCACCTTTGTCAGAATCAGTATTCCCCAGGTCCTACCAACCTATGGCCTCCTGCCGCTCATTGAGTTTGAGATTACCTTGGCTCTTCTCTGCTGCCCCTCCTCCTGAGAAAGCCTAGCTATCAGAAGCGGTTCCTCTCTGGTGTACCATTAAATTTTGTTTTGTTCTGTTTTAATTAATTTATTTAAGTGGAGGCTAATTATTTTACAATATTGTAGTACTTATTTCCATACATTCACGTAAATCTGCCACGGGTGCACATGTGTCCCACATCCTGAACCCCACTTCCACCTTCCTACCCATTCCACCCACAAGCGTTGTCCCAGTGCACCGGTGCAGGGAACCCTGTCTCATTAATCAAACAGAGACTGGAAAGCTGTTTCACATATGGTAATATACATGTTTCAAAGTTATTCTCTCCCTCAGAATCCAAAAGTCTGTCCTTTACCTATGAGTCCCTTTTGCTGTCTCACACAGAGGGTCATTGTTATCACCTTTCTAAATTCCATTTATAGACATTACTATACTGTAGTGAAAAGCAGAGACATTACTTTGCCAACCATGGTCTGTCTAGTCAAGGCTATGGTTTTTCCCCTGGTCATGTATGGATGTGAGAGTTGGACTGTGAAGAAAGCTGATCACCGAAGAATTGATGCTTTTGAACTGTGCTGCTGGAGAAGACTCTTGAGACTCCCCTGGGCTGCAAGGAAATCCAACCAGTCCATTCTAAAAGAGATCAATCCTGGGTATTCATTGGAAGGACTTATGCTAAAGCTGAAACTCCAATACTTTGGCCACCTCATGTGACGAGTTGACGCACTGGAAAAGAGTCTGATGCTGGGAGGGATTGGGGATAGGAGGAGACGGGGACGACAGAGAATGAGATGGCTGGATGACATCACCGACTCGATGGACATGGGTTTGAGTGAACTCCGGGAGTTGGTGATGGATAGGGAGGCCTGGCGTGCTGTGGTTCATGGGGTCGCAAAGAGTTGGACACGACTAAGCGAGTGAACTGAACTGAACTAATACTGTAGTGGTGTTTTTCATTCTGACTTACTTCACTGTATAATAGATTCTGGTTTCATCCACCTCATTAGACCTGATTCAAAGGTTTTTAACAGCTGAATAATATTCCATTGTGTATGTGTACCATGTTTCCTTACCCATTCATATACCGATGGACATCTAGGTTGGTTCCATGTCCTAGCTATTGTAAACAGTGCTGCATTGAACATTGGGGTAAACATGTCTCTTTCAATTCTGATTTCCTCGGTGTGTATTATGCCCAGCGGTGGGATTGCTGAGTCGTATGGCAGGTTTATTTTCAGGGTTTTAAGGAATCACCACACCATTCTCCATACTGGTTGTACTAGTTTGCATTCCCTCCAACAGTGTAAGAGGGTTCCCTTTTCCCTGTACCCTCTCCAGCATTTATCGTTTGTAGACTTTTTGATAGCAGGCATTGTGACTGGTGTGAGATGGTACCTCATTGTGGTTTAGATTTGCATTTCTCTGGTAATGAGGTATACTGAGTATCTTTTCATGTGTTTTTTAGCTGTCTGTAATGTCTTCTTTGGAGAACAATCTGTTTAGCTCTTTGGCCCACTTTTTGAATGTGTCGTTTATTTTTCTAGAATTGAGCCGAATGTGTTGCATGTATATTTTAAAAGTTAATTCTTTGTCAGTTGTTCAGTTTCCTATATTTTCTCCCATTCGATTTCTTCATTGTGCAAAAGCTTTTAAATTTACTTCATTCCTATTTATTTTTCTTTTATTTACATTACTTTGGGAGATTGTTGATAGACTATCCTGCCGTGATTTATATCAGAAAATGTTTTGCCCTTGTGTTCCTCTAGCAGTTTTGGAGTTTCTCGTCTTACATGTAGAGCCTTAATACATTCTGTGTTTATTTATTTATTTTTTAATTTATTTTATTGGAGGCAAATTACCTTACATTAATATATTGGTTGATTTTGCCATACCTTGACACGAATACACCTCTGATGTACATGTTTTCCCTTTCTGGAACCCCCCTCCCACCTCCCTCTTCCCCATATCCTCCTTCCAAGTCATCCCCGTGCACCAGCCCCAAGCATACTGTATCTTGCGTCGAACCTGGACTGGTGATTCATTTCACATATGATAATATGCATGCTACAATGCCGTTCTACACAATCATCCCATCTTCACCCTCTCCCACAGAGTCCCAAAGACAGTTCTATACATCTGTGTCTCTTTTGCTGTCTCGTATACAGGGTTAAGGTTACCATCTTTCTAAATTCCATATATATGCATTAGTATACTGTATTGATGTTTTTCTTTCTGGCTTACTTCACTCTGCATAATAGGCTCCAGTTTCATCCACCTCATTAAAACTAATTCCAATGCATTTTTTTTGATGGCTGAAAAATATTCCATTGTGTATATGTACCAAAGCTTTCTTATCCATTCATCTGCAGATGGACATCTAGGTTGCTTCCATGTCCTGGCTATTATAAACAGTGCTGCAATGAACATTGGAGTACATGTGTCTCTTTCAATTCTGGTTTCCACAGTGTGTATGCCCAGGAGTGCGATTGCTATATCATAGGGCAGTTCTACTTCCAGATTTTTTAAGGAATCTCCACACCTTTCTCCATAGTGGCTGTACTAGTTCGCATTCCCACCAACAGTGAAAGAGGGTTCCCTTTTCTCCACACCCTCTCCAGCATATATTGCTTGTAGACTTTTGGATAGCAGCCATTCTGACTGGTGTGAAATTGTATCTCATTGTGGTTTTGATGTGCATTTCTCTGATTATAAGGGATGATGAACATTTTTTCATGTGTTTGTTAGCGATCTTTATGTCTTCTTTGGAGAAATGTCTGTTTAGTTCTCTGGCCCATTTCTTGATTGGGTCATTTATTTTTCTGGAACTGAGCTGCAGAATTTGCTTGTATATTTTGGAGATTAATCCTTTATCAGTTGCTTCATTTTATTTTCTCCCATTCTGAAGGCTGTCTTTTCACCTTGCTTATAGTTTCCTTTGCTGTGCAGAAGCTTTTGAATTTAATTAGGTCCTATTTGCTTATTTTTGCTTTTATTTCCAATATTCTGGGAGGTGGGTCTTGGAGGATCCTGCTGTGATGTATGTAGGAGAGTGTTTTGCCTACGTTCTCCTCTAGGAGTTTTATACAATCTGGTCTTACAATTAGCTCTCTAATCCATTTTGAGTTTATTTTAGTTTATGATGTTAGGGAGTGTTCTAGTTTCATTCTTTTACAAGTGGCTGACCAGTTTTCCCAGCACCACTTGTTAAAGAGACTGTCTTTTCTCCATTTTATATTCTTGCCTCCTTTGTCGAAGATAAGGTGTCCATAGGTGTGTGGATTTATCTATGGGCTTTCTATTTTGTTCCATTGATCTATATTTCTGTCTTTCTGCCAGTACCATACTGTCTTGATGACTGTGGCTTTGTAGTAGAGCCTGAAATCCAGCAGGTTAATTCCTCCAGTTCCATTTTTCTTCTTCAAGATTGCTTTGGCTATTCGAGGTTTTATGTATTTCCATACAAATTGTGAGATTATTTGTTCTAGTTCTGTGAAAAATATCGTTGGTAGCTTGATAAGGATTGCATTGAATGTATAAATTACTTTGGTTAGTATACTCATTTTCAAAATATTTATTCTTCCAATCCATAAACACGGGTATATTTCTCTATTAGTGTCCTCTTTGATTACTTTCAGTAGTGTTTTATAGCTTTCTATGTACAAGTCTTTTGTTTCCTTAGGTAGATATATTCCTAAGTATTTAATTGTTTTCATTGCAACAGTGAATGGAATAGTTTTCTTAATTTCTCTTTCTATTTTCTCATTATTAGTGTATAGGAATTCAAGGGATTTCTGTGTGTTGATTTTATACCATGCAACTTTACTGTATTCATTGATTAACTCGAGCAGTTTTCTGGTAGAGTCTTTAGGGATTTTCTGTGTAGCGGATCATGTCATCAGCGAACAGTGAAAGTTTTAATTCTTCTTTTCCAATTTGTATTCTTTTATGTCTTTTTCTGCTCTGAATGCTGCAGCGAAAACTTCCAGAACTATGTTGAACAGTAGTGGTGAGAGGGGGCACTCTGTCTTGTTCCTGACTTTAGGGGAAATGCTTTCAGTTTTTCACAATTGAGGATAATGTTTGCTCTGGGTTTGTCATACATAGCTTTTATTATGTTGAGATATGTCCCTTCTATTCCCACAAAAAACATTGTTTTTTGTATTTTCTCAAAGCCTTTCTCTGCATCTATTGAGATAAATGAAAGGTCACGCTGACAGCAGGCGAGAAACACAGGCCAGGAGAGCGTCCGTATACACAGGCCAGGAGAGCGTCCGTATACCGGGCCGGAAGAGCGTCACTATACCGGGCCGGAAGAGCGTCAGTATTTCCGGAAAACATCCACCAATCGGTGGCCTGTTGCCTGGTCAACGGACAGGCATAAAGGCATCTCGGCGTTGGTCAATTAAAAACCCACACAGGGTCAAAAAGAACCAACCCCCCATCACCGAGTTCAATCTATACCATAAATAATAAAGATCTGCCACATTCCCAGTCGCAGGGGTATAAAAGTGCCAGGCTCCTTTGTTCCCATCGCAGACTCCCGCCCTTGCCTGCTCGCGCTTGGGAGTGCTGCCCGAGAGCGATTGCCCAATAAAGCCTTTGTGATCACTCATTCCGGCGTTTCTTACTATCTTGCCGCGGCGTTTTTCTTACAATAATTATATGTTTTTTATTTTTCAGTTTGTTAATGTGGTGTATTACTTTGAATATTGAATAATATTTGCATTCCTGGGATAAAGCCCACTTGGTCATGATGTATGATCTTCTTAATATTTTGTTGTATTCTGATTGCTAGAATTTTGTTAAGGATGTTTGCATCTATGTTCATCAGTGATATTGGCCTGTAGTTTTCTTTTTTGTGGGATCTTTACCAGGTTTTGGAATTAGGGTGATGGTGGCCTCATAGAATGAGTTTGGAAGTTTCCCTTCCTCAGCAATTTTCTGAAAGAGTTTGAATAGAATAGGTGTTAGCTCTTCTCTAATATTTTGGTAGAATTCAGCTGTGAAGCCGTCTGGACCTGGGCTTTTATTTGCTGGAAGATTTCTGATTACTTCCTCTAGTTCGGTGCTTGTGATGAGTCTATTCAGATTTTCTATTTCTTCCCGGTTCAGTTTTGACAAGGTGTACATTTCTAGGAATGTGTCCATTTCTTCCAAGTTATTCATTTTATTGCTATATAATTGCTGATAGTATTCTCTAATAATTCTTTGTATTTCTGTGTTGTCTGTTGTGATCTCTCCATTTTCATTTTTAATTTTATTGATTTGGTTCTTCTTCCTTTGTTTCTTGATGAGTCTGGCTAGTGGTTTGTCAATTTTATTTACCTTCTCAAAGAACCAGCTTTTGGCTTTTTTGATTTTGGCTATGGTCTCTTTTGTTTCTTTTGCATTTATCTCTGCCCTAATTTTTACGATTTCTTTCCTTCTATTAACGCTGGGGTTCTTAAATTCTTCCTTTTCTAGTTTCTTTAGATGTAGAGTTAGGTTATTTAATTGACTTTCTTCTTGTTTCTTGAGGTGTGCCTGTATTTCTATGAACTTCCCCCTGAGCACTGCTTTTAAAGTGTCCCAGAGGTTTTGGGTTGTTGTGTTTTCATTTTCATTCATTTCTATGCATATTTTGATTTCTCTTTTGATTTCTTCTATGATTTGTTCATTATTCAGCAGCGTGTTGTTCAGCATCCATATGTTGGAATTTTTAATAGTTTTTCTACTGTAATTGAGATCTAATCTTACTGCATTGTGGTCAGAAAAGATGCTTGGAATGATTTCAATTTTTTTGAATTTACCCAGGCTAGAGTTATGGCCCAGGATGTGATCTATCCTGGAAAAAGTTCCATGTGCGCTTGAGAAAAAGGTGAAATTCATTGTTTTGGGGTAAAATGTCCTATAGAGATCTATTAGGACTAACTGGCCTATTGTATCATTTAAAGTTTGTGTTTCCTTGTTAATTTTCTGTTTAGTTGATCTATTCATAGGTGTAAGTGGGGTATTAAAGTGTCCCACTATTATTGTGTTATTGTTAATTTCCCCTTTCATACTTGTTGTTAATTGTCTTACATATTGCAGTGCTCCTATGTTGGGTGCATAAATATTTTAATTGTTATATCTTCTTCTTGGATTGATCCTTTGATCCATATGTAGTTTCCTTCTTTGTCTCTTTTCACAGCCTTTGTTTTAAAATCTATTTTATCTGATATGAGTATTGCTACTCCTGCTTTCTTTTGGTCTCTATTTGCGTGGAATACCTTTTCCCAGCCCTTCACTTTCAGTCTGTATGTGTCCCTCTATTTGAGGTGGGTCTCTTGTAGACAACATATATGGGGGTCTTGTCTTTGTATCCATTCAGCCAGCCTTTGTCTTTTGGTTGGGGCATTCAACCGATTTACGTTTAAGGTGATTATTGATAAGTATGATCCCGTTGCCATTTTCTTTATTGTTTTGGGTTCAAGTTTATATACCCTTTCTGTGTTTCCTGCCTAGAGAAGATCCTTTAGTATTTGTTGGAGAGCTGGTTTGGTGATGCTGAATTATCTCAGCTTTTGATTGTCTGTAAAGCTTTTGATCTCTCCTTCATATTTGATTGAGATCCTTCCTGGGTATAGTAATCTGGGCTGTAGGTTACTTTTTTTCATCACTTTAAGTATGTCTTGCCATTCCTTCCTGGCCTGAAGAGTTTCTGCTGAAAAATCATCTGTTATCTTTATGGGAATTCCCTTGAGTGTTATTTGTTGTTTTTCCCTTGCTGCTTTTAATATTCGTTCTTTGCATTGATCTTTGTTAATTAGATTAATATATGCCTTGGCATTTTTCGCCTTGGGTTTATCCTCTCTGGGTTTCTTGAACTTGGGTGATTGTTTCCTTCCCCATTTTAGGGAAGTTTTCAACTATTATCTCCTCAAGTATCTCCTTATGGTCTTTCTTTTTGTCTTCTTCTTCTGAGAGTCATATGATTCGAATGTTCGGGCATTTAACATTGTCCCAGAGGTCTCTGAGATTGTCCTCATTTCTTTTAATTACTTTTCTTTATTCCTCTGTTTAATTTATTTCTACCACTCTATCTTCTATCTCACTTTTCCTCTCTTCTGCCTTTGTTATTCTATTGTGGTTCCCTCCAGAGGTTTTTTTCTTTTTTTTTGTCTCATATATCGCATTATTCATTGTATATTGACTCTTTTTATTTCTTCTAGATCCTTGTTAAACCTTTCTTCCATCTTCTCGATTCTTGTCTCTAGGTTTTTTACCTGTAAGTCCAATTTGTTTTCAAGATTTTGGATCATTTTCACTATCATTATTGGTAATTCTTTATCCGGTAGATTCCCTGTCTCTTCCTCTTTTATTTGAGTTGGTGAGCATTTATCCTGTTCCTTTACTTGCTGGGCATTTCTCTGCCTCTTCATGGTGCTTATATTGCTGTGTTTGGGGTAGCTTTTCCGTCTTCTGGTAGTTTGTGGATTTCTCTTTATTGTGGAGTTTCCTCGCTGTGGGTGGCATTGGACAGGTGGCTTTTCAAGGTTCCCTGCTTAGCAACGCTTACGTTGGTGTTCTGGTGGGTGAAACTGTATTTCTTCTCTCTGGAGTGCAATGAAGTGTCCAGTAATGATTTATTAGATGTCGATGGGTTTGAAGTCACTTTCAGCAACCTGTACATTGAACTCAGGGCTATTTTCCTGTGTTGCTGGAGAATTTTTGTGGTATTTCTTGCTCTGGAACTTGTTGACCCTTGGGTAGTGCTTGGTTTCAATGTAGGTATGGAGGCGTTCGATGAGCTCCTATGGATTAATTTTCCCTAAAGTCAGGAGTTCTCTGCTGTTCTCAGGATTTTGACTTAAGCCTCCTGCCTCTAGTTTTCATTCTTATTCTTGCAGTAGCCTCAAGACTTCTCCATCTGTCACTTCCAAGACAGTTCCATTTGTTTTAGCTTCTTCAGTTTGCTGGTCTCTTCAATGTCTGATTTTTGATATGACACAAGGGGGCGGTGGTGGACACATTTTTGGCTCACTTGTTCAGTCATGCTGTGGGGAGGGGGGAACGCTGCAAACAAATATCACTGACGTCTGTGGGGAGTGCTTGCAGTGTCTCAGCCACACTGTGTTTGTCCCCACTCACAGTGTGTGTGCTTTCCCTGTTTATACTGCTTAGGCTCTAGGTTGCTCGGCCAGGAAGAGTCTGAAAACTTTCCTGAGTTGTATGCATTTCCCAGGTCTAAGCCCCTCAGGTTCAGGTACTCGGGCACTCCTCAAAGGCTCAGACTTGGTTGGGCCTGCGTTTTTTGCCCTTCTCTGAGCAGCTCAGTTGACCAGATATTTGGCGAGCGTGGTCACTGTGACTTATCTCCTCCCCAGTCCTGCCCCTGTGTTTTCTGAGTGTAAAACCAGCGTACCTTCTCATGTGGATGTCGACTGGCCTGAATCCCAGGAAGTCTTGGTTAGCAATGAAGCCTGCCTGCCGTTTGGTATCAGATGCCTCTCTGAGGGCGCGATTGCCCCCTTCTGGCTCTGGCTGCCCTACCCTGCCTGTCTTGGCAGGGATAGACCATCCACAGCTGGCTAGCTCTGCTCAGTCCTTTGTTCAGTGAGCATCTCTAGCAGTGTCTTAAGTTACGGCTTTTCACCTTTTCACGGGGTAGCTATCCCACAGTCTGCTTTGGTATTTAAAGTTAGTTCCCTGAGATTGCCTTCGGGGCATTCAGGCCCAATCTTTACCCTAAGCAATGCAGCCTGTGCCACCCTGCCCAGTCCCTCTTTTCTAGTGGGGATGCCGGTGTCTGCGCTGCTTCTCCACTGGGAGTTACCATTGGAAACATAATCTGTGGGTTTAAATTATTTATTTATTTTTCCTTCCGGTTATGTTGCCCTCTGAGCTTCCAAGGCTTGCCACAGACTTGTCAGTGAGTGTTTCCTGGTGTATGGAAACTTCTCTCTCTCTCCTTTTTTTTTTTTTTTTTAAGCCTACCTTCCCCGGACTGATCTCCATCCCTACCTCTTTTGTCTCTCTTTTTATATTTTATTTTACTTCCTACCTCCTTTTGGAGACAATGAACTGCTTTTCTGTGTTCCTGATGTCTCTGCCAGCATTTAAAAGTTGTCTTCTGGAATTTACTCAGCGTCCAAATATTCTTTTGATGAATTGCGGGGCATTGGGGGAGTGGTCTCTCCATCCTATTCCTCTGCCATCTTCCTCCCTCTGCTGTTTTAACACCTTTTAAATGAGTGGTTCTGGAACGTCAATCTCTCATCTTTAAAAGAGAAAAAAGCAGCCTCCACAGTCATGGCTCCTTTCACCAGGAGGTGTCCCTCCATACTCTAGAAGTGGGTGGAGACAGATTTTCCACCAAAGCTTTCCTTTCCTGTTCGGACTTAGTCTGTTCCTTACCAACAAAGGCGTGTTACTGGTCCCTCCCAGTTATACCACTGAGGCAGGGTGGAGATACACCAGGGGTAGACCTGATGGCATCCCAGACTATTTTCTAGTTACTTATCACCAAGACCTTTGTTTAATTTTCACTTTAGCCAGATACCACCCAGAGTGTAACAGAGTAGCTTTCAGAATGTTTCTCAAACTAGGACTACTAGGGGAGGCATCCATCTAATGTGTACCTGTGCACATTCCTGAGTAGTTGTGACCACAATAGAAGCAGTGAGTCGTAAAGGAATGATCAAGAACCAAGATGTCCCATCTGAGTTTCACCACGCTAGTATGTTTGAAATCAAAAGAGGTGGTAGAGGGTTGGCCAGCAAGAAAAAGTGAATTTTCTCCTCCAGTTACTAGGCCAACACTTCCAGTACATTTCCACAGATTCTACAAAACAACTATCTATATAATAGCAACTGAAGCCACTGAGGAGCTTTGTCTGGTTTGTTAAGAGCTAGCACTACCAAAGGAAGAAGTCCATTCCTCTTCCAATGCACATAGATCTATCAATCAGAGGCACAGCATGACAAATCGTCATTTCCAGGTCGCTAGCCCTGAGCCAGGCAGCGAAGTGGGTTGGTGCTGAAGCTAGATTTCCAAATCATTTCCAAATATGTTTCTGTAACTTTTGGGCCCTAACAAGGCTAGGTGTTTACATACATGGGGGCTAAATAAAAGTACACAACAACAGCATGGCTCTCAAGTCCCTTAAAAGTGGATAATCTGACAAATTAGGTTAGTAGTTATACATCCTGATGCGATTATGAAATGGTCAAAGAGATCATGAAAAGCTGACCTAGAAAGGAATGTTCAGTCCACACACTTCACCAATTTCTGGCCACTCCCTTCACAGGGATGTTGTGTGTCTCTTGGTATTGGCAGTTTTGTACAAACCCCTGAGAAGGCACCCCTTTTCGGGACTACTTTCAGTCATTATGAGGCACTGAGAAACCACAGAGCAGGGCTCACTGTTCATTTCTGCAAGTTGTCATTCATTCACTCAATCACACTGAAGAGTTAGAAAAGTAAAGCAGAAAACATGTATATTGTGAAAGCAGAAAGGCTAGAGCTCTGGAATGTTACTGAAGATCCTGAAGATCCTGTTTGAGATGATCGATTATGGTGAAAGATCAGCCACCTAAAAATAACTAGAATTAAGAGTTGAGTTTAAGGAAGAGTTAATTTTGGATACAAAATTAACCTAAAGAAATCTCTTGTCTTCTTATTCACTAACAGCAAAAGGACAAAAATTTAAATTTAGGAAGCAGTCCCACTCACCACAGCAACAAGTGGAATGAAATTCCTGGGAATATGTCTACTTCAGTTCAGTTCAGTTCAGTTCAGTTCAGTTCAGTCGCTCAGTCGTGTCCGACTCTCCGCGACCCCATGAATCACAACACGCCAGGCCTCCCTGTCCATCAACAACTCCCGGAGTACACTCAAACCCACGTCCACAGAGTCGGTGATGCCATCCAGCCATCTCATTCTCGGTGGTCCCCTTCTCCTCCCACCCCCAACCTTCCCCAGCATCAGAGCCTTTTGCAATGAGTCAACTCGTCGCATGAGGTGGCCAAAGTATTACTTAGGTAGGGATAATATTGGTGTGCAGCAAAGAATAAGGAAGAAATGAAATGAATCAAAATAACACAAAGAAATGGAGAGATATACTGTTCTCTTGCAGTGGAATAATCAATATTGGGGAATGCCTACACTACAAAAAGGAGTTTACAGGTTCAATGTAATTCCTATGCAATTACTAATAGCACCTTTCACAAAAGTAGAAAAAAAAAAAAAAAAACAGTTTACACTCCTCAGCAGACAAATCCATAAATGAGCTTGATTTCAGCTTTTGTCAAACCACGTCATGCTTTCTACAGCCATTAGTAATTTTCCTCTGCTCTTCCTTAGTAGCATACTGAGCACATTCTGAACTGAAGGACTCAACTTTCAGTGTCATTGGTGTTTTTTTTTTTTTTTTTTTTTGCCTTTTTACACATTCATGAGGGAATTAGGGCAAGTGCACTGGAGTGGTTTGCCATGTCATTCATCAGCGGATAGCTGGAGTCACTCCTTCAGTTCAGTTCAGTTCAGTTCAGTCGCTCAGTCGTATCCGACTCTCCGCGACCCCATGAATCACAGCACGCCAGGCCTCCCTGTCCATCACCAACTCCCGGAGTTCACTCAAACTCATGTCCACGGAGTCGGTGATGCCATCCAGCCATCTCATTCTCCGTCGTCCCCTTCTCCTCCCGCCCCCAACCTTTCCCAGCATCAGAGTCTTTTGCAGTGAGTCAACTCGTCGCATGAGGTGGCCAAAGAATTGCAGTAAAAGATAACCTCAAGATGGATGAAAGACCCAAATATAATCCCAGCCAGTTTAAATCTATAACATTAGAAGAAAGTATAAGTACCCTCTTTGACATAAATTATATCAACATATCTTTATTTTTTATCTTTGACCTACCTCCTATTTTTATGAAAATAAAACAAAAATCAACCAAACAAATCCAACCTAATTAAACTTAAATGGCTTGCACAGCAAAACGACAAATAAGACAGAAAATGATTCACACTATGGGAGAAAATATTTTGCAAGGAAGGAAATTACAAGAGGTTAAATTCCAAAATATGAAGCAGCTCATGTTGCCCAATAACAGAAAAACAAACAACGAAATTGAAAAGAAATGGACAGAAAACGAAATACACATTTCTCTCAAGAAAATATAGAGATGGCCAATATGTATGAGGAGATGCTCAAAATCACTAACTGTTAGAGACAAGAAAATAAAAACTTCAATGAGATATCAACTCTCATTGGCCCTAATGGCAAGTATCTAAAAATCTACCAAAAAAATAAATCCTAGACAAGGTGTGAAGAAAAGAGAATCCTTCTGTCCTCCTACTTGGTATATACGTTGAAGGAGTCACTATGGAGAACAGTATGGTGGGTCCTTTAAAAAATAATAATGCAACTACCTTATGATCCACAATCCCACTACTGGTCATATACCTGAAGAAAATCTAAACTCCAAAAGATACATATCCCCAAACTGATGACGGCAATAATTACAATAGCTAGCACCTGGAAAAAAAAAAGTGTCCACCTACGGAGAAATATATAAAGACAATTTGGCACACGATCACTGAAGAATTGATGTGTTTGAACCGTGGTGCTGGAGAAGACTCTTGAGAGTCCCTGGGACTGCAAGGAGATCCAACCAGTCCATTCTAAAGGAGATCAATCCTGGGTGTTCATTGAAAGGGCTGATGCTAAAGCTGAAACTTGATACTTTGGCCACCTCATGCGACGAGTTGACTCACTGGAAAAGAGTCTGAAGCTAGGAGGGATTGGGGGGTGGGAGGAGACGGGAACGACAGAGAATGAGATGGATGAATGGCATCACCAACTCGATGGACATGAGTTTGAGTGAACTCTGGGAGTTGGTGATGGACAGGGAGGCCTGTTGTTCTGTGATTCATGGAGTCGGAAAGAGTCAGACACGACTGAGCGACTGAACTGAACTGATATATTAGACTATCACTCAGTCTTTTATTTTTTATTTTATTCATTTATTTATTTTTATTGGAGGCTAATTACTTAACAATGTTGGTTTTGCCATACATTGACATAAATCCGTCCCTGGTGTACATGTGTTCCCTTTTTTGAACCCCCGCTCCCTCCTCTCCTTATCCTCCCTCCGGATCATCCCCATGCACCAGTCCTGAGCATCCTGTATCATGTGTCGAACCTGGTCTGGTGATTAGTTTCACGTATGATAATATACATGTTTCAATGCTATTCTCCCAAAACATCCCACCCTCACCCTCTACCAAAGAGTCCAGTCTTAAAGAGGAAAGAATTCAGGTCAATGTAGAAATGTGTCTGGATTCAGAAAAGGTCATATCAGTTCAGTTCAGTTCAGTCTCTCAGTCGTGTCTGACTCTTTGTGACCCCAAGAACCACAGCACACCAGGCGTCCCTGTCCATCATCAACTCCTGGAATTTATGAAAACTCATCTCCATCGAGTCGGTGATGCCATCCAGCCATCTCATCATCTGTCATCCCCTTCTCCTCCTGTCTCCAACCTTCCTAGAATCAGGGTCTTTTCCAGTGATTCAACTCTTCGCATGAGGTAGCCAAAGTATTGGAGTTTCAGCTTCAACATCAGTCCTTCCAATGAATACCCAGACTGATCTCATTTACGATAGACAGGCTGGATCTCCTGGCAGTCCAAGGGACTCACAAGAGTCTTCTCAAACACCACAGTTCAAAAGTATCACTTCTTCTGTGCTCAGTTTTGTTCACAGTCCAACTCTCACAGGCATACATGACTACTGGAAAAACTATTGTCTTGACTAGATGGGCATTTGTTGGCAAAGTAATGTCTTTGTTTTTTTAATGTGTTATCTAGGTTGGTGATGGATTTCCTTCCAAGGAGGAAGTGTCTTTTAATTTCATGGCTACAATCACTATCTGCAGTGATTTTGGAGCCTCTCCCCAAAATAAAGTCTGACTGTGTTTCTACATTTCCTCCATCTATTTGCTACGAAGTGATGGAACCAGGTGTCATGATCTTTGTTTTCTGAATGTTGAGCTTTAAGCCAACATTTTCACCCTCCTCTTTCACTTTCACCAAGAGGCTTTTGAGTTCCTCTTCAATTTCTGCCATAAGGCTGGTGTCATCTGCATACCTGAGGTTATTGATATTTCTCCCAGCAATTTTGATACCAGGTTGGGCTTCTTCTGGCCAGCGTTTCTCATGATGCATTCTGCATATAAGTTAAATAATCAGGGTGAGAATATACAGCCTTGATGTACTCCTTTTCTTATTGGGTACTAGTCTGTTGTTCCATGCCCGGTTCTAACTGTTGCTTCCTGACCTGCATATAGGTTTCTCAAAAGGCAGGTCAGGTGGCCTGGTATTCCCATTTCTTTCAGAATTTTCCACAGTTTATAGTGATCCACATAGCCAAAGGCTTATGCAGAGTCAATAAGGCAGAAATAGACGTTTTTCTGGAACTCTCTTGCTTTTTCAATGATCCATCAGACGTTGGTAATTTGATCTCTTCTTCCTCTGCCTTTTCTAAAACTAACTTGGATATCTGGATGGTCACGGTTCGCATATGGCTGAAGCCTGGCTTTGAGAATTTCATTACTAGCATGTGAGATGAGTGCAATTGTGTGGTAGTTTGAGCATTCTTTGGCATTGGAATGAAAACTGACATTTTCCAGTCCTGTATCCATTGCAAAGTTGTCCATATTTTGTGACAGGTTGAGTGCAGCACTTTCACAGCATCATCTTTCAGGATTAGAAATAGCTCAATTGGAATTCCATCATTTCCACTAGCTTTGTTCGTTGTGATGCTTTCTAAGGCCCAGTTGACTTCACATTCCAGGATGTCTGACTCCAGGTCAGTGATCACACCATCGTGATTGTCTTGATTGTGAAGATTTTTTTGTGTGTGCAGTTTTTCTGTGTATTCTGCCACCTCTTCTTAATATCTTCTGCTTCTCTTAGGTCCATACGATTTCTGTCCTTTATTGCGCCCATCTTGCATGGAATGTTCCCTTGGTATCTCTAATTTTCTTGAAGAGATCGCTTATCTTTCTCATTCTGTTGTTTTCCACCATTTCTTTACATTGATGGCTGAGGAAAGCTTTCTCATCTCTCCTTGCTATTCTTTGAAACTCTGCATTCAAATGGGAATAACTTTCCTTTTCTCCTTTGCTTTTCACTTCTTTTCACAGCTATTTGGAAAGCTTCCTCAGACAGCCATTTTGCTTTTTTTCATTTCTTTTCCATGGGGCTGGTCTTGATCCCTGTCTCCTATACAACGTCACGAACCTCCGTCCATATTTCATCCCGCAGTCTATCTATTAGATCTAGCCCCTTAAATCTATTTCTCATTTCTACTGTATAATCATAAAGAACTAAAATGCAAAAAGGAAAACAAATATTACAGATTAACACATATATGGACTCTAAGAAACTGATAGAGATGATCTTATTTGAGAAGCAATGATAGGGACACAGATATAGAGAAGTATGCGTGGAGGAAACGGTTTGTAGTGGAAGCTATTGGGAGATCGTAACTGACACACATGTGCTTATGATACCTATATGCAACACAGGGAACTCTACCTAATGCACTGTGTTGACCTAAATTAGGAGGAAGTCTAAAATTGAAGGTTTAGATATATGGTTATGGTTCCATCACTAAGGCATTTTTGAGTCTTTTCTATCCCACAGAATGCAATATGCAAGCATTGTGGTTTAGACTAGAAATTAGCAAAGTATTCTTAATCAGTTATACTCCAATAAAATTAACTGTTCAATGTATATTAATGATTTTACCAAAATAGTATAAGTCTTGGTGGATCGAACGTCAATTTGGAAGTCAAAATAAGAAATCTAAATATCAGTATCTTACTGAAAACTTCAATTGTCATCCAACTATATAATACACTTATTAAGAAAATAGTAAAATCAAGCTGAATGTGTTGTACATATATTAGTGTATATGTGCATGTTAAAAGACTAAAAGTTTTTTTTTTTTTTTTTCCCCCAAAGAAAACCTACTTTAAAAGTGGTGGCAACAGAACTACTATCAGTAACCTGGATATAATCGATACAGGTTACCTTTGGGTCTATTTGTTATGTTTTAATTTTTTATGTACTTAATTCTATTCAAAATCTTTCATACGTATATTCTATGTCTCACAAAATATTTTACTGTATACTTGAGAAAATCTGGACACAAACTTTTGTGCAATAATATAGTATTCTAATTTACATTTGAGAACTTGGCACAGATATTCCCAAATGAAATATGGAATGCTCAATATTAGGCATTTGAAACTCTACGCATAGATTTTCCTACGAGAAATAGGGACTTTTATATATTTCACAAAGAATAAAGGATTGCATAATTTTCTGTTGAAACCTTTGTTTCTCTATATACTCACATTGAAAATCAGAATGAATATTTTCTGAAATATAATATGAAATTTTATACTTTTTATATATGGTAACCTGAAAAAAGAAATTCAAACATGAAATATCAAGTTTCTATATTTCATATATGCATACTAGAATGTTGGTTTAAATACATGATATATAGAATTCTCTAATGCCATATATTGAATTCTGGTCCTACCTATTCTGAAATGTGTATTTCATCTTTAATTCCATATATCATGTTGAAAACCTGTGCTCAAAATTTATGCCTGTAATGTAGAAAAATAAATGTATATTCATTTATCAAATGAAAATAAGCAAATTTCATGGAGGGAAATCTGTTCCGAGATTTTCATATGTGAAATTCAGAGATTTCCCAATTTCATAAAGGAAAATCCAAATCCAGATTTTGATATGTAAAGTAAAGAATTCAGTATTATGGGTAGGAAAATCTTTGACAAACTTACACATGTGAAATTAAGAGAAATTAATATTGTGTGTAAAAATTCTGCACACAGAATTTTACAGGAGAAATACAGATTTCCATATATTATGTGTGTGTATATATTCATTTCCATATATTATGTGTAAAATAATAAGCTCTTGGTGTTTCATATGCTAAATACAGAGAATGGCATTTTGTTTTTAGAAATCTGTGCACATATTTTCCCTATGGAAAATATAGTATTTCATATTTTATTAAAAGTATTCACTGTGACATTGCCATTTAAAATATAGAATTCAACATTTCATCTGAGAGAATCTATGCCCAGATGTTCACATGTGAAATAAAGGAAAGTCAATATTTCATATTGTGAAATATATAAAATTCCAAGTTTATGTGGGAAAATCTGTACCTACATTCTTATGTGAAATATAGAGATTTCAGACATAAAATTCTCCTCTGTACAAATTTTCATTGAGATATAGAGAATCCCATATTTCATCCAGGAAAATCAGGATTTATTTTCATATGTCATATATAGAGAATTCCATATTTCATTTAGGATCATCTGCACTCTAATCTGCTAATGTTAAACATAGATTGTTCCATATTTTAGACAGAAAAATAGACAGCAATATTTTTCCTGTGTGAAATATAGCGGATTCCACATTTCATGTAGAAAATCTGCACTCAAATGTTCAGATATGAAATACAGCAATTTCTACATTTCATTTTGGAACATCCGCATCCATTTCCAAATACAACATACAGAGGCTTTCATGTACTTCACATAGAAACACCATTGTCCAGATTTTCTTATCAATATATAAAGGATTTCATATTTCATGTTTGGAAATTCAAAACATTATCACATATAAAATTCTAGAATTTTCATATTTCACATACGAAAACTTTCTGTAGATTTTCATATACATTTAGGAAAATTACAAATATTGTATATGTAAATAGCCAGCCAGATTTGAATACACAAAACAGAAATATCCATATTTAGTCTATTAAGAACTGAACACAAATTCTCAAAAAGACAAATAGAAATTTTCATAATACATCTCAGTAAAGTGCTCATGGATTTTCACATGTATGATCACTTGAAATGTATTATAAGTAGGAATATTTGCACCCATACATCCCTCTATGAAATATAGAGAAACCCAAGTTTCTCTGAGAAAATCTGCATTCAACTTTTCAAATATGAAATGCAGAGAATTTTGTATTCTCACACTTATATGTGTGTAATATTGAGAAATCCATATTTCACATGGAAAATATCACCTGGACGTTCATGCACGAACTATAGATAATTCCACATTTTCTGTTGGAAAATATGCAGCTAGATATTCATATGTGAAATACAGAGAATTCCATACTTCAGTATGGAAATTCTGGGGCTACATTTTCAATGTTAAATACATTGGAATCCCACTTTCATTTGAGAAAATGTGTGAATAGGTTTCTATATGTGATATGTACAGAAATAGGGACCCATACGATCATGTATGCATGTATCATATCATAATTCCACGCCCTATGTCAGAAAAATGAGCCCAAAATTTCCTATGTGATGTGAAGGGAATTTTATGTTTCTGAACCAGATTTTTGACAGGTGAAACACAGTCAAAAATTCCATTTTTCATGTAAACACTAGTAGATCTTAATATTCATAAGTGTTATCTAGAGAAATACATAAGGGTAATTGCCACTCAGATTACATACATAAATGATATCTAGATAATTCCATATGGAAAAATTACCACCCACAATTTGATATGCAAACCATAGAGAATTCCATATTTCATGTAGGAAAATCTGTGATAAGATGTTCATATGAAAAGTATACCAAATCTATATTTTATGTAGGGATATCTACTCCAAGTGTTGATATGTGAAATAAAGAGTACCATAAGTAGCCTATAGAAAAATCAACCCTCTGATGCTCATACGTGAAATAGAAAGACAGGCGTATTTCACTTCGGAATATCTTCATCCTAAATTGATCCATGAAGCCTAGAGAATACTGCATGAAAATAATCTGTGTCAAGAATTTCATATGTGAAAAACTATGATTCCATATTGGATATAAGAATATTTTCAAATATGAGTTTGTATTTCAAGTTAATCTTAAAAATCCATGTTTGGATTTTATTTGCGTACTATAGAGAAACCCATATTCACTTAAGAAAAAATATCTATCCCAGATTTTCCTATGTGAAATAATGAAATTTCCCAATTTCATGTAGGAGAATCAACATACAGATTTTCATAGGTAAACTAAAGAATTCAGTAAGTCATGGAGGAAAATCTTTGATAAGATTTTCATATGTGAAATATAGAGAATTCAATTTTGAATGTACAAAATTCTGCACAGAGAATTTTAAAGGAGACATACAGATTCCATATGCCATGTTCGATAATAAGCTCTTGGATAATCATACGTTAAACACAAATAATTCTGTACTGCATGCTGGGAGCCAGCGAGGGAAATCCTACCCATGGCAAAGGTCAATTGGGAAAGAGGCCTGATCGGCAAAGGCTAATCAAGACTCGAGGGACCCCCTGGACTTACCTGAGCATCTACCCCAAAGAAAACCGGAGTCTGACTGCTTTACTATCTTATGCCTCTTACCAAGTCCTCTAATACTTACGGGGGCTTCCCCCCAACCACCTTTCTCTGAAAACATTAATTCAGAGCTGTAGTTTAAAAGTTCTCCTCGGCTTAATAGGAGTGTTCTAATCCAAGCCCCTCTGATAGCTTTTTAACTTGCATGACAAGTTTGTCCGGGCTCTTACAACTATGAGTGTGACTGTTTTTAGCCTCCCAGCCATGCAAGGACAGAAAGCCTAATATTCTAAAATACAGAAATCTGTTGAAGAAGTTAAAATCATTAGAATAGTACTAAAAACGATTTCATTGTTGAATCAATGCTTGCTGCAAAGTTTCCTCTATCTATTGTATCCTTGGAAATACATTAATCACATATAGAGGTTATAAGTTATAGCCTTTGATTTAACCACATCAGATCTTAAGTTAATAAATTCCTTTCTTGTAGCTCACTACACCTGTACCTTATAAGAATGTAACCTTGTCATGTGTATAGCACCTGACTTTAGGAAAATCAACTTAAAAGAATATAAGCCTTTTTCTAGCTAACTAACCTTTGTTAGGAGAGAGGGCCATAAACTGTTAGCAGGCCCCCTGACCAGAAGATGATGTAAACCACCTAAAACTTTTGTATATCACGAGACATAAAAAAATGAGCCCTGATCTGATAAGGGTCAAGACTGCTGACCCCGCGTGATTTTGGCGTGACTCTATACCTCTCTTTCTATTTTTTATGTGCACAACTTAGGGTATAAAAGCAGCACTGGAAAATAAAGTTTTGGGCCTTGCTCACTGAAGCTTGGTCTCCCCATGTCGTTCTTTCTCTTTTTCTGTTCTTTTCTCTCTTCTCCTTTTTCTGGTTGAGATCCTTGGAGCGCTGGGCCCTCTGAGTTTACTTATCTGCCTGGGCTTCTAAGACCCACTCGAGGGGGTGCCCTGGTGGGGTACCTCCAGTGATTCGAGAGGGCACCTGCGGCCTACGTAAACAGAGCAAACCCCATGCTGGGTTTTATTGGTTTCCAGCATAAGCCAAGGAATCATCAGCCCCTCTCTCTCTTTCTCTCTCTCTCTCTGACGCCGACGCCGTTCATCCTGAGGATACCCTTGGCCATATCAAGGCTGGTCCCCAATAACTGCATGTGGAAACTCTGCACAAACTTCCATGTGGAAAATATACTGTATTTCATATTGCAGCTAAATATCCTATTCAACATTTCTTCTGAAAAAATTCTGTCGAGATGTGCACAAGTGAAATGTAGGGAATTAAACATTTCATATATAGATTAACTGGCTCCCATACAATCATCTATGTAATAAGGAAAACTCCAAATTTCATATACGAAAAAAGGTGGGAAAATGTTCAGATGTGAAAGTATAGAGAAATCACTTTTTTATATAGGATCATCTCTACCATTTCATAATTGAAAATAGAAAATTCCATGTTTTATGGGAATCTTATGGACGGAGAATCCTGAAAACTACAATCCAAGGTCACAAAGAGTCTAACACGAATGCAGCAACTGAGCATGAATAATTCATGTAGGCAAAGAAACTAGATTAGTATATTAAATTCAGAGAATTCCATATTTAATTAAGAAAATCTGTGTCCAGATATTCATGCATGAAATATATCTAATTCAGTTCATGATATAGGAAAACCTTATAGCTTATAAGTGACCGATAGAGGGTTGCAAGTGTCATGCAGGGAAATTGCACACCTGGATTTAGCCACTTGCACATTTCTTGGAGAATTTACATCCATATTTGCTCATGTGAAATAGAATATGAAATTTTCTCTAAATGTATATTCCAGAGTCCAGATTTTTGTATGATAAATTGCAGAATTCCATAATTCATGGGAGACAATTGACATGCAGATTTTCATATGTAAAATGGCGACTTCGGTACTATATTTAGAATCTTTTAGAAGATTCACATATGCAGGCAATACACTCATTCAGCTGAAATTGACCCTGAAGTATGCAAAATTTCACGGGTTATGGAAGAATATCTGGGCCCAGATTTTCCTATGGGCAATACAGAGAATTCTCTATTTCATGTAGGATAATCAGTGATCATAGCTTACATTTGAAATATAGAGTATTCTGTTTATATGTGGGAAAACAGACACCCATATGGGAAAGAAAGAAAATTCCATACTTCATGTGGAGTAATCAGTACTTCGATTTTTCTATGTAAGAAGAGAAAATTCCAAAATTCCTCATGAAAAATCAGTGCCCAAGGTTTAATATATGAAGCATACAAAATTCCATATTTCATGAAGGATATTGGTGATGAGGTTTTCATGTTTCCTAAAGTTATTTATTGTGATATATTGCATAAAATATATACTTAATAGTGGAAATATGTCCTTAGATGTTTAGATATGAAATATTGAGAATCCCATATTTTTTGGATGATTACCTGGGCACAGATTTTCACATGTGGAAGAGAAAATTTCTTTGCAATCATAGAACTTTTGCCTAGAGTTTTGTCTAGAGTTTTATACACTAAATACAGGAAATTCCATATTTTATGCATTAAATTCTATCCATACATTCACACATGAAATATTTTAAATGAATTAATTTAAAAAACCTCCACACACGTTTTCATATACAAAATCTGGAAAGTGACCTTTTTTCATGTAAGAAAATCTCTGGTTTTCATACTTATATCATGTTGAGAATTCCATATTTCATGTACAAAAATCTACCATCTGATAAACCTATGTAAAATAAGGAGGATCACATAACTCATGGAGAAATTTTGGTGTGTAGAATTGATATATGAAGCAAAGTTAATTGCATAGTAAATTCAAGAGGAAAACCTGGACCCATATTTTCATGCATGAAATATAGATAGGAAATATTTAACATGAAAATAAGTCAAGATTTCATATGTAAAACAGATCATTCCATATGTTATACAGAAAATCTGAGTATGTTTTGAATTTATGAAATATAAAAAATTCCTAATTACATGGAGGAAAGTCTGTACCTGCATTCTTATATGAATTATAGAGAATTCATATGTAAAATTGTCCTGTGAAAATATTTTCATACAAATAAAAATACCACATTTCATCTAAGAAAAACAGTGCTTAGGTTTTTCCTATGTGAAATATAGGGAATATTCAAATGTCATTTAGGATGATCTGCGCCCTAATCTGCTAATAGCAAATAGACAGTGTTTCATATTTTAGATAGACACTGATATTTTCACATGTGAAATTTAAAGGATTCCACATTTCATGTAGAAAACAGCACCCAGATGTTCAGAAATGAAATATACAAATCTCAAATTTCATTTTGGGACATCTGCATGTCAAACTCCAAATGTAACATAAAGAGGCTTTCATGTCTTCACATAAGAAAAACGTTGCCAGATTTTCGTATACAAAATGTACAAACTCCATGGTTCATGTTTGGAAATCTGAAGCTATTTTAACATATATAATGTTAGAATTTTTTATATTTCATATACTAAAAACCGTAAGTAGATTTCATATAAATTCAGTAAAATGACAAATATTTTATATGGGATCCCAGTTTGCATATAAAAAACAGGGAAATTTACATATTTTACTCTATATATCATGCTAAAAAACCTGTGCCCAGGTTTACATATATTGAATGTAGGGAATTACATGTTTCATAAAGGAGAAGATGTGTACAGATTTTCGTAGGCAAAACATAGAGAACCCTACTGTTAAGATAATTTGTTTACAGGATTCCTGTGTTAAACACAGAGAATACCATATTTCTTACAGGGAAATCAGAGTCCAGGCTTTCATATGAAGAGTAGAAAACTTTTCATGTTTCATGTAAGATAAGATATGCCCAAATTTCTTATGTGAAATACACAGCATCCTATATTTCAGGTAGATGGTTGCCATCTGTATTTTCATAAAAGAAAAGGAGAGAATTCCATTTTCCCTGTAAAAACTGGAGCACATATATTCATATATGATATACAGCAAATCTGAAATTTCATTTAAGAAATTTGTGTCCAGAGGTTCAAATGTGAAATAGAGTTTATTCTGTTTCATATGAGAAAATATGTACTCAGGTTTCCATATTAACAATATAGGAAATTCCATATTTCATGCTTGAAAGACTAAGTGATTTCTTTATATTTAAAATATCAAATACTCCTATCTTGCACATGAAAATTTGGGTTTAGGACTGCATATAAATTTTTTACTTTCCAAATATATTTATGAAAATGTACCCACATTTTCCTATGAATGATAACGCAATCCAGATTTCATCTATCAAAACTGTATCCTAATTTTCATATGTGAAATATACACCTCATATTTCATGTAAGAAAATCTTATGTGTAATATACAACTTTCAAAAGTCATGTCAAAAATCTTTATTCAGATGTCCATATATGAAACACAGATAATTCCATATATTAAATTGAAAAATTATACTCATATGCTCATATGCAAAATATACACAATTATATATTTTATGTAGTAAATTCTATCTGCAGAATTTCATATATATAATATAGATTGATCCATATGTCAACACACCTAGGATGAATATATTAATTATATGTAATGTCATTTTTCATGTCAGAAAATCAAGTCAGTTCTCATATGTTAATTACAGAGAACACAAGGTTCCCTGTTGGAACATCTATGTACAAATTTTCATATGTGAAAAGTGGAGATTCGTATACTGCTGTAGAATAATCAGTGCAAGTATTAAATATGTGTTCATAGAGAACTCCGTATTTCATAGAAGAGAAACAGCACATTTATTACCGTACAAAAATTTGGAGAAATAAATGACTCATGTATAAACATGCACATACAGAATCATACATGAACTAATAGAGAGACGTCTAATTATCACTTAGGAAAAGGTGTGTTCAGCTTTTCATGTGCAAAATAGATGACAAAACCTATTTCATGGGGGAAAATCTAAAGTTTTCATACACGATTTTTCCATCTTCATGTAGGAAAATCAGTGCAGAGTTCATTAAACATTTACAAAATTTCTGATTATCCTGTGAAATATACGCACCCAGATTTTAAAATATAAAATTGGAAAATTCCATGTTTCACTTCAAATTTTAATGTTTCAAATCACCATCAATGTTTTCACACAGGAACTATAAGGAATTCTTTATTTTCATTTAGGAAAACATGTGTGCAGGTCTTCATGTCAGCAAGAAAGAGAAATCTATGTTTCATATAGAAATATCCTGGGGTTGATTTCCATTTTATGTGAAACATAAAAACTTCCAAAACGTATTCACAAAAATCAAGACCAATATAGTTTCATATGGGAAATTCAGAGATTTTATATTTCATGTAGAAAATTCCATATTTTAAGAAAAATATTAGGACTTGATTTTATATTGGTAACATATAAAATTCTATATCTCCTGTGTGAAAAGCTGGAAAAAGAGTGGAAACAGTGTCAGACTTTATATTTTTGGGGCTCCAAAATCACTGCAGATGCTGATTGCAGCCATGAAATTAAAAGACGCTTGCTCTTGGAAGGAAAGTTATGACCAACCTTGATAGTATATTAAAAAGCAGAGACATTACTTTGCCAACCAAGGTCCGTCTAGTAAAGGCTATGGTTTTTCCCGTGGTCATGTATGGATGTAAGAGTTGGACTGTGAAGAAAGCTGATCGCCGAAGAATCGATGCTTTTGAACTGTGTTGTTGGAGAAGACTCTTGAGAGTCCCTTATACTGCAAGGAGATCCAACCAGTCCATTCTAAAGGAGACCAATCCTGGGTGTTCATTGGAGGGACTAATGCTAAAGCTGAAACTGCAATACTTTGGCCACCTCATGCCACGAGTTGACTCACTGCAAAAGACTCTGATGCTGGGAAAGTTTGGGGTCGGGAGGAGACGGGGACGACAGAGAATGAGATGGCTGGATGGCATCACCGACTCTGTGGACATGAGTTTGAGTGTACTCCGGGAGTTGGTGATGGACAGGGAGGCCTGGCGTGCTGTGATTCATGGGGTCGCGGAGAGTCGGACACGACTGAGCGACTGAATTGACTGACTGATTGACTGACATTTTCACATGTGAAATACAGAGATTTCACGTTAATTGTAAGAATATCTTCCCCCAGTTTTCAAATGTGAAGCATACAAAATTCAATATTTCATTCAAGCAACATCCCCCCTTTTTATTTTGTCCCAGTTCTTTTTTATTTCTTTTTTTCACTCCCTCTTCAATCAAGTCAAGCACCTCTTCCACCTCTGCTAATTATCCTGGAAGGTTCCTAACCAGGTGGGCAGGTTTGGAAGTGCTCACCATGGATAGCTGAGAAATGAACAACAGTGTTCTGTATTCTCACATCACCTTGGACAGTTTCACAGTGCTATTTACTTTGGCACGACTCTATCCTCTGTGCTTTCTTTCCAGAAACCACAGACAAATAGCATAGGGCTTTGTGCTCAGCTGACTTGGAAAAACCCCAACTCTGCCTGCACCTCTCAATATCATTATTTGTCAACGCCATGCTCTTATCACATATACGTCATATGCAATTGAGATATCACACAAATTTGGGGCCAGGCGGGTGACAATAAAGTCAAACAAACGCAACTGATTCTAAACATGATAACGAGTAAAATTAAGATACCTGAGATATGGAGAGGGTGAGGTGGATAGAAAATGAAGCAGTTGAGAATAAGTAATGGTCTCAATCACAGGGGAGAGAATTTGTTGCTCTTCCAGGAAATCATGTCCAACTTTGTGACCCCATGGACTAGAGCCTGTCACGCTTCCTTTCACTATCTCCCAGAATTTGTTCAGATTCATGTCTATAGAGTTGGTGAAGTTATCTAACTGTCCCAACGTCTGCTGCCCACCTCTCCTTTGACCTTCAATATTTTCCACCATCTGAGCCTTTTCTAATGAGTCAGTTCTTTGTATTAGGTGGACAAAGGAAGAAAGAACACTAAAAAACAACTAACTTTTAAGAGGAAAGATCCTGAAACAGTTTAGGATAGAGATGTAGTAAAAGTTTTTGACGAAATGGAAGACCCATTCATAATAAACCCTGTATATAACTTGTGGGAACAGCCAGAACCATCTGCAAATTAATAAAGGCCACATATGGATAAACTCACTGCAAGCATGATTCTCAATGGTGAAAACCTGTAAATGTGACCCCTAATTCATGAATAAGACAAAAATACCCACTCTCAACACTGGTATTCAGCATAGACTTTGGATTCCTCATTATATCAATCAGATTAGAAGAAATACAATTTGAAACAAACGGGAAAAGGAGTAAAACTGCCACTGTTTACACGTGCTATGCTACTATGCCTGGAGATCCAAAGATGCCACCAGAAAATTACTAGAGCTGATCAATAAGTTTAGGGGAGTTGCTAGATATAAAATTAATACTCAGAAATCCCTTGTATTCCTACACACTCACAACAAAATATCAAAAATAGAATTGAAGGAAACAATCCCATTCACCATGGAAACAAGAAGAGTAAAATTCCTGGTAATAAACCTACCGAGGCAGGGGAAAGACTGGTGTGCAGAAAATAATAAAGCATGGAAGAAACAAAGCAAAGCTGACACAAAGAGATGGACAGATATACCATTCACATGCACTGGAAGAAACAATATTGTGAAAATGGCTACACTATAAAAAGCAGTTTAAAGTTTCAATGCAGTTGCTATCAAGACACCAATGGCATTTTTAACAGAACTAGAGCAAAATCTTTTTGCAACTAGTATGGAAATGCGGAAGATCTTGAATAGCCATGCGAGCTTGAGAAAGAAAACAGAGCTGAAGGAATCAAGCTTCCTAACATAAGTCAATACTACAAAGCTACAGTAATCAGTACAGCATGGAATGGGCCCAAAGCAGAAATATAAGCCATTGGGATGGATAGAAACCCTGATCATCGCTTGCCCAAGTGGTCATCTAATCTCTGACAAATGAGACAACAATATACAATGGAGACTACATAATCTCTTTTATAAGTGATGTTGGAAAATCTGGACAGCTAAAAGTGAAAGAATGAAATTAGGACACTGGCTTGTTGTGATGCCATGGTGTGTGGTATGCCAGGCTTCCCTGTCCCACACCATCTCCTGAAGGTTACACAAGTTCATGTCCATTGCATCACTGATGCAACCCAATCATCTCATCCTTCGTGCCCTCTTCTCCTTTTGCCTTCAGTCTTTCCCAGCATCAGGGTCTTTTCCAATGAGTTGTCTCTTCACATAAGGTGGGCAAATTATTAGAGCATAAACTTCAGTAGCAATCCTTCCAATGGGTATTTCAGGGTAATTTTTTAAGATTGACTGATTTCTTCTCTCTGCTGTCCAAGAGACTCTCAAGAGTCTTCTCCAGCACCCTGGTTGAAAAGTATCAGTTCTTCAGTTGTTCTGCCTCCTTTATGGTCCCTCACACAACAGTATATGACTACGGGAAAGACCATAGCTTTGACTGTAATGGACCTTTGCCAGCAAGGTGATTTCTTTCATTGTAACACTTTATCAAATTCTGTCATACATTTTCTGTAAAGAAGCATTTATTTTCTAATTTCATGGCTGCAGACACTTGATGTCAGAGCCCAAGAAGGGGAAACCTGACATTGTTTTTTCCTTTTACCCCTTCTCTTTGCGATGAAGTGATGGGACTGGAGGTTGTGATCTGAGTTTTTATACCATTGAGTTTTATGCCTGCTCTGGCGGGACAAATGGTAAAGCGTGTGCTTGCAAGGCGGGGGAGCAGAGTTAGACCGTGGGTTAGGAAAATTCCCTGGAGAAGAAAATGACAACCCACTCCAATACTCTTGCCTTGCAAATTCCATGGACAGAAGAGCCTGTTAGGCTATAACCCATGGGCCTGTTATTCTATAATCTCAAAGAGTGGGACACGAATAAATTACTTCACTTTCACTCTGCACTCTTCAAAAGCTTTTGCTTACTTCACTCTGTACAATGGGGGGTTTTAAGATGGGGAACACATGTACACCTGGGGCAGATTCATGTCAATTTGCAAAAGAAATACAATAATATAAATAATTAGTATCCAATTAAAATAAATAAATTTTAAAAAAGAAAATAAAGAAATGAGTAATAAAGTAAACCACCCTGTCACCACTGCCCAAAAAAAGAAAAAAAAAAAAGCCTTTGTACTCCTTCACCTTCATTAAGAGGTTCTTTAGTTCATCTTCTTTTTCTATCATTAGGAGACGGCAATGGCAAGCCACTCAATTCTCTTGCTTGGAGACTCCCATGGATGGAGGAGCCTGGCGGGCTGCAGTCCGTGGGGTCGCTAAGGGTCGGACACGACTGAGCGACTTCACTTTCACTTTTCACTTTCACACATTGGAGAAGGAAATGGCAACCCACTCCAATGTTCTTGCCTGGAGAATCCCAGGGATGGGGGAGCCTGGTGGGCTTCCATCTATGGGGTCACACAAAGTCGGACACGACTGAAGTGACTTAGCAGTAGTAGCAGTAGCAGCAGAGTGATAGTCACACACATATTTGAGGTTGGTGACATTGTCCCCAGCAATCTTGATTCAGCTTCTAAGTTATCCAGCCTGGCATTTCTCATGCTTTTCTATACATATAAGTTAAATGAATGAGGTGACAATCAACAGCTTTATCATACTCCTTTCTCAACCCCGAGCTAGTCAGTCATTGCATACTTGACCCTATTGCTTCGGGACCTGCCTACAGGTCAAGGATGAAGGAGACAGGTAAAATGTTCTGCTCTTCCCATCTCTTTAAGAGTTTTCCGCAATTTATATGTTGCACAGACTATAATTTTACAGTGGTCAATGAAAAACAGGCAGAGATTTTCTGGAATTCATTTGGTATTTCTATGATCCAGTAATCGGTGATCATTTGATCTGTGGTTCCTCTGATGTTTCTAATCCCAGCTCAAACTTCTGGAAGTTCTCAGTTCATGTAATGTTGAAGACTAGCTTGAAGGAATTTGAGCATAACTTTACTAGCATGGGAGATGTGTGAAATTGAGTGGTGGTTTGAACTTCGTTTAGTACTGTCCTTCTTGGAAATTTGGATAAGGATTAACCTTTTCCAGTCCCCTGATCACTGCTATGTTTTCCACATTTGCACCATTTTGATTGCAGCACATTGAGAGCATTTAAGATTTCAACAGTTCTGCTGGAAATCCATCACCTCCACTAGTTCTACGGTCAGAAATGCTTTGTAAGACTTGACTTTACATTTCAGAATGAGTGTCTATGGGTGAAAGCTCACACCTTGTGGTTATCTGGGTTATTATGGTCTTTTTTTTTCCCTACAGTTTTTCTTTGTATTCTTTCTATCCTGCCTTGATCTCTTCTGCTTCTTTAGTCCTTTATGTTTCTGTCCTTTATTGTGTCCATCTTTGGAGTAAGTGATCTTTTGATATTTTCAATTTTCTTGAATAGATCACTGGTATTTCCCTATCTGCTTGCTTTCTTCTATTTATCTCCGTTGTTTATTGAAGATACCCTCTTGTCTCTTCAATTTCTCTGGAATTCTGCATTTAGTTGGGCTATCTTTATATTTTTCAGTTATTTTTTGCTTCTTATCTTTCCACAGCTATATATAAACCCTCCTCAGAAAATCACTTTGTCTTTGAGATTTTCTTTTTTTTTAGGATGGTTTTGTTCACTGCTCCCTGTGCAACATTTTGAAGCTCCTTCTGTAGTTCTTGGGGAACTGTTTACTAGATTTAAGCCCTTAATACTGGTTGTGATTTCCGCTGCATTTTCCAGAGGCAATTTGATTTTTGTTGTACTTGGCTAGCCTAGCGGTTCCAACCCAATCAACTCTTTCTTTATTTTAAACCTGAACTTTGTCATGAGAATCTGATGATCTGAGCCACAATCAAGTCCAGGTCTTGTTTTCGCTGACTCTATACAGCTTCTCCATCTTGATTGCTACCGAGAATAACCAAGCTGATAATCCTTACAGACCTTTTGGTGAGATTCATGTGTAAAGTCGGTTCCTGTGACGTAGTTAAAGAATGCTTGCTCTGATCAGTACATTCTCTGGGTGTAATTCTATTTGTCTTTGCCCTACTTCATTTTGTACTCCAAGGTCAAAGTTGCTCCAGTTTGGTCCAGGTATTTATTGACTTCATTCGTTTGAATTGTACTCCCCTATGGTGATGGGGATAGTCACGATAATGTGATCACTGACCTAGAGCCAGACATCTTGGAATGTGAAGTCAAGTGGGCCTTAGAAAGCATCACTACGAACAAAGCTAGTGGAGGTGATGGAATTCCAATTGAGCTATTTCAAGTCTTGGAAGATGATGCTGTGAAAGTGCTGCACTCAATATGCCAGCATATTTGGAAAACTCAGCAGTGGCCACAGGACTGGAAGAGGTCATTCTTCATTCCAATCCCAAAGAAAAGCAATGCCAAAGAATGCTCCAACTACCGCACAATTGCATTCATCTCACAAGCTAGTAAAGTCATGCTCAAAATTCTCCAAGCCAGGCTTCAGCAGTATGTAAACCGTGAACTCCCAGATGTTTAAGCAGGTTTTAGAAAAGGCAGGGGCACCAGAGATCAGATTGCCAACATCCGCTGGATCATGGAGAAAGCAAGAGTTCCAGAAAAACATCTATTTCTGCTTCATTGACTATGCCAAAGCCTTTGACTGTGTGGATCACAATAAACTGTAAAACATTCTGAAAGAGATGGGAATCCCAGACCACCTGACCTGCCTCTTGAGAAACCTGTATGCAGGTCAGGAAACAACAGTTAGAACTGGACATGGAACAACAGACTGGTTCCAAATAGGAAAAGGTGTACGTCAAGGTTGTATATTGTCACCCTGCTTATTTAACTTATATGCAGAGTACATCATGAGGAACGCTGGGCTGGAAGAAGCACAAGCTGGAATCAAGATTGCTGGGAGAAATATCAATAACCTCAGATATGCAGATGACACTACCCTTATGGCAGAAAGTGAAGAGGAACTCAAAATCCTCTTGATGAAAGTGAAAGAGGAGAGTGAAAAGGTTGGCTTGAAGCTCCACATTCAGAAAACAAAGATCATGGCAACCGGTCCTAACATTTCATGGGAAATAGATGGAAAAACAGTGGAAACACTGTCAGACTTTATTTTTGGGGGCTCCAAAATCACTGCATATGCTGATTGCAGCCATGAAATTAAAAGACGCTTGCTCCTTGGAAGGAAAGTTATGACCAACCTTGATAGTATCTTAAAAAGCAGAGACATTACTTTGCCAACCAAGGTCTGTCTAGTCAAGGCAATGGTTTTTCCCGTGGTCATGTATGGATGTGAGTGTTGGACCGTGAAGAAAGCTGATCGCAGAAGAATCGATGCCTTTGAACTGTGGTGTTGGAGAAGACTCTTGAGAGTCCCTTATAGTGCAAGGAGATCCAACCAGTCCATTCTAGAGGAGATCAATCCTGGATGTTCATTGGAGGGACTGATGCTAAAGCTGAAGCTGTAATACTTTGGCCACCTCATGTGACGAGTTGACTCACTGGAAAGGACTCTGATGCTGGGAAAGGTTGGGGGCGGGAGGAGAAGGGGACGACGGAGAATGAGATGGCTGGATGGCATCACCGACTCTGTGGACATGAGTTTGAGTGTACTCCGGGAGTTGGTGATGGACAGGGAGGCCTGGCGTGCTTTGATTCATGGGGTCGCGGAGAGTCGGACACGACTGAGCGACTGAACTTAACTGAACTGAACTATCGTGATGGAGACATCTTTCATTCGGTCTTAATTCTAAGAGTTCTTGCAGTCTTCATAGAAGTGATCAATTTCAATTTCTTTGGATCATCTTTTGGGACCTACACTTGGATTACAGTGATGTTGAATCTTTTGCCTTGGAAACGAACTGAGATCATTCTGTCGCTTTTGAGGCTGCTCCCAAACACTGCATTTAAGACTCTTTGGTTGATTATGATTACTACTCCTTTACTCCTATGAGACTCTTGCTCACTGTAATAGACAAAATAGTCATCTGAATTAAATTCACCCATTCCTCTCCATTTTAGTTCCATGAATCCTAGTTGATGTTTACTCTTGCTTTCTCCCATTTGACCCCATCCAATTTACCTTGATTTATGGGACTAACTTTCCGTGTTCTTATACATTATTGTTCTTTGCACATCAGATTTTATTTTCATCATCAGACATATCCATAACTGAGCTTCATTTCCTCTTTCATCTCACCACTTTATGATTCCTACAGCCATTAGAAATCGCCCTCTCCTCTTCCCCAGTAGCATTTTGGACAGCTTCTGCACCGGGAGAGACACCTTTCAGGGTAATATATTTTTGCCTTTTTATAGAGTTAATTCATGGCTGTATTGGAGTGTTTTGCCATTCATTTCTTCAGTGGATCACCTTTAGTCACTCGTTAACATCATGTAAGAAGATAAACTCAGACTGGATAAATACCTAAATATAAGGTCACTCACTCTAAATCTATATTATTAGAGGAAATCATAGGTAGAACACATTTTGACATAAAATGGAGAATGATTTTTTTTTTCTTTTTAAATCTAGCTCCTAAATCAATGAAGATAAAGTTAAGAATAACCAAGTAGGACTTAATTAAACTTAATAACTTTTACACAGCAACACCATAAGCAAGACAGAAAACAATTTTCATTGTGGGAGAAAACATTTGCAAATGAAGGAAATGGAAACAGATTAAACTCCAAAATAAGCAAATAGCACACGTGGCTGAATAGCAGAGAAACTAACAACCCCATTGGAAAAAAATGGACCGAGAGGAAATAGACGTTACTCCCAAGAAGACTAACAGGTTTTCAATATCATAAGAGAAGATGCTCAACATCACTATTAGAAAAAGGGAAACAAAACCTTCAATGAGGTAGCACCTAACACTGGCCTGAGTGACCCTTATCAGCAACAACAACAGCAACAAAAATCTACAAATAAATAAATTTTTCAGAGGGTGTGGAGAAAAGGTAACCCTCCCAAGTGGCTTGAATGGAAAGAATCCAGCAGTAATGCAGGAGACTTGGATTCAATCCCGTGGTTATGAAAATTCCCGTGGAGAAGGGAATTGCCCTGAATATTTTAATTCAGATTCTGAATTCAGGAACTCAGATTCCTCAGAAGAAGCATTCTGGACTAGAGAATCCCAGTCTGTCACAAAGATATGGACATGGCATTGTGACGTTCACTTTCGTTTTCTTTCCAGTCCTGCTAGAAGGAATATACATTGATACAGCCAGTATGTATGCAGATCAGTATGAAAAGTCTTTAAAAATCTAGGAATGAAGAAACTATATGATCTAGCAATTCCACTGCTGGGATGGTTGGGATTTACCTAAAGAACATCATAATTACAAAAGATGCATAACAACAGTATTGATGGCTCCAGGATTTACAACAGCAGAATTCTAAAGCAACAAAAATGTCCATTTAAAAAGAAATGAATAAAGATAATTTGGTATATATATAAAATAGAACATTACCCAATCAAAAAAGGAATGAAATCGGGTCATTTGTAGAGAGGTGGACGGATTGAAAAAGAGTCCAATATAATGAAATAAAATAGAAAAAGGAAAACAAATATCACTTATTAACATATATATAAACTGTTAATAGATTGTATATAACATATTTTATCACATATATTATAAATAACATAACTTTAGATAACATAGACTGTTTATCTAACATAAAATTTTAATATATTGTATAATATATATATTTATATTTCGTAGCGTTTATATTATATATAATATAAATTTATATAAATATATATATATATATGTGTATAAACTGTATCAGTTCAGTTCAGGCGCTCAGTCATGTCCGACTCTTTGCGACACCATGAACCACAGCACACCAGGCCTCCTTGTCCATCACCAGCTCCCGGAGTTCACCCAAACCCATGTGCATTGAGTTAATGATATGATCCAACCATCTTATACTCTGTCATCCCCTTCTCCTCCTGCCCTCAATCTTTCCCAGCATCAGAGTCTTTTCAAATCAGCTAGCTCTTCATATCATGTGGCCAAAGTATTGGAGTTTCAGCTTCAACATCAGTCCTTCCAATGAACACCCAGGACTGATCTCCTTTAGGAAGGACTGGTTGGATCTCCTTGCAGTCCAAGGGACTCTCAAGTGTTTTCTCCAACACCTCAGTTCAAAAGCATCAGTTCTTTTGCACTCAACTTTCTTTATAATCCAACTCTCACATCCATACATGATCACTGGAAAAACCATAGCCTTGACTAACGGACTTTTTTTTTAGCAAAGTAATGTCTCTGCTTTTTAATATGCTGTGTAGTTTAGTCATAACATCCTTCCAAGTAGTAAGTATCTTTTAATTTCACAGCTGCAATCACCATCCGCAGTGATTTTGGAGCCTAGAAAATTAAAGTCAGCCACTATTTCCACTGTTTTCCCATCTATTTGCCTTGAAGTGATGGAACTGGATTCCTTGATCTTAGTTTTCTGAATGTTGAGCTTTAAACTTTAAGTTGGCATAAAAAGTGAATGACCACTATATCTACTACTGTGGGCAGGAATCCCTTAGATGAAATGGAGTAGCCATCATGGTCAACAAAAGAGTCCGAAATGCAGTACTTGAATGCAATCTTAAAAACGACAGAATGATTTCTGTATGTTTCCAAGGCAAAACATTCAGTATTACAGTAATCCAGGCCTATGCCCCAACCAGTAATGCTGAAGAAGCCGAAGTTAATTGGTTCTATGAAGACCTACAACACCTTTTAGAACTAACACCCAAAAAAGATGTCCTTTTCATTATAGGGGATTGGAATGCAAAAGTAGGAAGTCAAGAAACACCTGGAGTAACAGGCAAATTTGGCCTTGGAGAACGGAATGAAGCAGGGCAAAGGCTAATAAAGTTTTGTCAAGAGAGTGCACTGGTCACAGCAAACACCCTCTTCCAACAACACAACACAAGACTCTACACATGGATATCACCAGATGGTCAACACCGAAATCAGATTGATTATATTCTTTCCAATCAAAGATGGAGAAGTTGTATACAGTTAGCGAAAACAAGACCAGTAGCTGACTGTGGCTCAGATCATGAACTCCGTATTGCCAAATTCAGACTTAAAATGAAGAAAGTAGGGAAAACCACTAGACCATTCAGATATGACCTCAATCAAATCCCTTATGATTATACAGTGGAAGTGAGAAATAGATTTAAGGGACTAGATCAGATTGATAGAGTGCCTGATGAACTCTGGACGGAGGTTCGTGACATTGTACAGGAGAAAGTGACCAAGACCATCCCCATGGAAAAGAAATACAAAAGAGCGAATTGGCTGTCTGAGGAGGACTTACAAATAGCTGTGAAAAGAAGAGAGGTGAAAAGCAAAGGAGAAAAGAAAGGATATAAGCATCTGAATGCAGAGTTCCAAAGAATAGCAAGGAGAGATAAGAAAGACTTCCTCAGTGATCAATGCAAAGAAATAGAGAAAAACAACAGAATAGGAAAAACAAGAGACCTCTTCAAGAAAATTACAGATTCCAAGGGAACATTTCATGCAAAAATGGGCTCGATAAAGGACAGAAATGGTATGGACCTAACGGAAGCAGAAGTTATTAAGAAGAGGTGGCAGGAATACACAGAAGAACTGTACAAAAAAGATCTTCATGACCAAGATAGTCACGATAACGTGATCACTGACCTAGAGCCAGACATCTTGGAATGTGAAGTCAAGTGGGCCTTAGAAAGCATCACTACGAACAAAGCTAGTGGAGGTGATGGAATTCTAGTTGAGCTATTTTAAGTCTTGAAAGATGATGCTGTTAAAGTGCTACACTCAATATGCCAGCAGATATGGAAAACTCAGCAGTGGCCACAGGACTGGAAGAGGTCAGTCTTCATTCCAACCCCCAAGAAAGGGAATGCCAAAGAATGGTCAAACTACCGCACAATTGCACTCATCTCACACGCTAGTAAAGTCATGCTCAAAATTCTCCAACCCAGGCTTCAGTAATATGTGAACCGTGAACTCCCAGATGTTTAAGCAGGTTTTAGAAAAGGCAGAGGCACCAGAGATCAAATTGCCAACATCCGCTGGATCATGGAGAAAGCAAGAGAGTTCCAGAAAAACATCTATTTCTGCTTCATTGACTATGCCAAAGCCTTTGACTGTGTGGATCACAATAAACTGTGGAACATTCTCAAAGAGATGGGAATACCAGACCACCTGACCTGCCTCTTGAGAAATCTGTATGCAGGTCAGGAAGCAACAGTTAGAACTGGACATGGAAAAACAGACTGGTTCCAAATAGGAAAAGGTGTACGTCAAGGTTGTATATTGTGACCTTGCTTACTTTAATTATGTGCAGAATACATCATGAGAAACGCAGGGCTGGAAGAAGCACAAGCTGGAATCAAGATTGCCGGGAGAAATATCAATAACCTCAGATATGCAGATGACACTACCCTTATGGCAGAAAGTGAAGAGGAACTCAAAATCCTCTTGATGAAAGTGAAACAGGAGAGTGAAAATGTTGGCTTGAGGCTCAACATTCAGAAAACAAAGATCATGGTATCTGGTCAAATCACTTCATGGGAAATAGATGGGAAAACAGTGGAAACAGTGTCAGACTTTATTGTCTTGGGCTCCAAAATCACTGCAGATGCTGATTTCAGCCATGAAATTAAAAGATGCTTGCTCCTTGGAAGGAAGTTATGACCAACCTTGATAGTATCTTAAAAAGCAGAGACATTACTTTGCCAACCAAGGTCCGTCTAGTCAAGGCGATGGTTTTTCCCGTGGTCATGTATGGATGTGAGAGTTGGACTGTGTAGAAAGCTGATCGCCGAAGAATCGATGCCTTTGAACTGTGGTGTTGGAGAAGACTTTTGAGAGTCCCTTATACTGCAAGGAGATCCAACCAGTCCATTCTGAAGGAGATCAATTCTGGATGTCCATTGGAGGGACTGCTGCTAAAGCTGAAACTGCAATACTTTGGCCACCTCATGCGACGAGTTGACTCACTGGAAAAGACTCTGATGCTGGGCAAGTTTGGAGGCGGGAGGAGAAGGGGACGACGGAGAATGAGATGGCTGGATACATCACCGACTCAGTGGACATGAGTTTGCGTGTATTCCGGGAGTTGGTGATGGACAGGGAGGCCTGGCGTGCTGTGATTCATGGGGTTGCGGAGAGTCGGACACGACTGAGCGACTGAACTGAACTGAACTGATACTGATTTTTTGCTGAGCATATCATTCGTTGTAAATGAAAGAAGCAGGTGTACAATACATGAACACACACACATATATATTATATTATACTATTATATCATGTATAATATATATTAATGATATATAATATATACTATTATACATTGTTAGCATAATTGTTTACATATATTATAGTGCATATTGTATTATAATATGTGTACATATATATACATATATATATTTAAGTAACCCTTATTTAGTGATATTTCATGTGTTAAGTCACTACACTCCTGTCTGACACTCTGCATCACAGAGACTGTTTCCCATCATGTATTCTCAATCCACTGAATTCTCAAGGTGAGGAAATAGGACTTGGTTTTCACGCTTAGTTCCAGGATATCTTCCCAACACTTTGATCGAACCTGCATCTCTTATGACTTCTGCGTTAGAAGGCAGGATACTTACTACTAGTGCAACCTAGACAGCCATATATATATAGCTAAACATATACATGCATATGTATATGTGGAAAGTTTACGTATATTATCTTCCTGTATATAGGTAGCAGTATATATTCTAAAGGAGATCAATCCTGGGTGTTCATTGGAAGGACTGATGTGAAACTCCAAAACTTTGGCCACCACATGTAATGAGCTGACTCACTGGAAAAGAGTCTGATGTTAGGAGGGATTGGGGGTGGGAGGAGACGGAGACGACAGAGAATGAGATGGCAGGATGGCATCACTGACTCGATGGACATGAGTTTGAGGGAACTCCGGCAGTTGGTGATGGACAAGGAGACCTGGCATGCTGTGATTCATGGGGTCGAAAAGAGTCGGACACGACTGAGCGAATGAACAGAACTAAACTGATGGATTTTGCAGGAGGTATACAATTTCCGGTATGTCCTTGAGGACTTGTATCAAGAGAGTTGGATTGTGAAGAATGCTGATCGCCGAAGAATTGATGCTTTTGAACTGTGGTGTTGGAGAAGACACTTGAGAGCCCCTTGGACTGCTAGGAGATCCAATCAGTCCATTCTAAAGGAGACCAATCCTGGGTATTCAAAGGAAGGACTGATGCTAAAGCTGAAACTCTAATATTTTGGTCACCTCATGCAACGAGTTGACTCACTGAAAAAGACTCTGATGCTGGGAGAGATTGGGGGCAGGAGGAAACGAGGGCGACAGAGAATGAGATGGCTGGATGGCCTCATCAACTCGATGGATATGAGTTTGAGTGAACTCCGGGAGTTGGTGATGAACACGGAGGCTTGGCATGCTGTGATTCATGTTGTCGCAAAGAGTTGGACACGAGTGAGCAACTGAATTGAACTGAACTGTACTGAAATGATCAAGTCCTTAGTTACTGCAGCTGCCACCAGTGTTGCCTGAAGGACTGATTCCAGACTGAAAGAATAGATACTAGCCCTAGTTAAGGTGTTTATCAAAGGAATTATTTCAAGGAGCCCAGATTTTTGCATATTCGCATAAGTAAAAAATATCTCAATCCATTCACTTGTGGTGTCCAGTGTTTCTTCATTAACCATAATATTTGGACATTCTCCATACCTGATCATTGTACCAAAACTTTTGTAAAACCTGGCTCCATCTATTCTTGTTCATAGCAGTCTTTTTGCAATACTTGAGAAGTTACTCCTCATGATGAAATACTTCTTAGGATGAAAGTCCTGCTGAAGAAAACATAATTCTCCACTTTTAGGCTATGCATTTTTCCCAGTCAGTAGCACACAATCTCGGAGCACACACAAGCCACTCCAGCATTCTTGCCTAGAAGATCCCATGGATGGAGAAGCCTGGTAGGCCGCAGCCCATGGGGTCGCTAAGGGTCAGATATGACTGAACGACTTCCCTTTCACTTTTCACTTTCACACATTGGAGAAGGAAATGACAACCCACTCCAGTGTTCTTGCCTGGAGAATCCCAGGGACAGGGGAGCCTGGTCGGCTTCTGTCTATGGGGTCACACAGAGTCGGACATGACTGAAGTGACTTAGCAGCAGCAGAAGCACACATTCTAGTATTGCGATATAAGGGATTCTTGTGCAGCACCTCAGTTTTAACCTATGCTTACTAATTCCTACTTACCATAGTTCTGAAAGTCAAAGGTCTGCTATTACTTTTTAAAACTTGAGGGGATTCATGGATTCATAAAATGGTGACATCATTTTATGAAAACATATCACATTTGTTTGCTTTATTTTAGGAACCCCTTCTTTACGTTTATGACAAATTAGTGAAGTGAAGGGACACTTAAGTGTAGAGTCTGAACTTATTCTGGCTAACTTCAGTTCAGTTCAGTTCAGTTCAGTCGCTCAGTTGTGTCCGACTTTCTGCGACCCCATGAATCACAGCACGCCAGGCCTCCCTGTCCATCACCAACTCCCGGAGTACACTCAAACTCATGTCCACAGAGTTGGTGATGCCATCCAGCCATCTCATTCTCTGTCGTCCCCGTCTCCTCCCGCCCCCAACCTTTCCCAGCATCAGAGTCTTTTCCAGTGAGTCAACTCGTCGCATGAGGTGGCCAAATATTGCAGTTTCAGCTTTAGCAGCAGTCCCTCCAATGAACATCCAGGATTGATCTCCTTTAGAATGGACTGGTTGTATCTCCTTGCAGTATAAGGGACTCTCAAGAGTCTTCTCCAACACCACAGTTCAAAAGCATCGATTCTTCGGCAATCAGCCTTCTTCACAGTCCAACTCTCACATCCATACATGACCACGGGAAAAACCATTGCCTTGACTAGACGGACCTTGGTTAACTTAGTTCTGCATTTTAAGTTTGTTTGTTTGTTTTTGCTAAGTCTATACATACTAAAGCAGTC
Organism: Moschus berezovskii; assembly: GCF_049115385.1. NCBI lineage: Eukaryota > Metazoa > Chordata > Mammalia > Artiodactyla > Moschidae > Moschus > Moschus berezovskii. The sequence goes on along the minus strand of NC_142489.1, from coordinate 19,707,776 downwards.
TTGGGTACATATCGGGGTCCAGCCTCGATAAGGCCCAGGGTATCCTCGGGATGAACGGCGTCGGTGTTAGAGAGAGAGAGAGAGAGAGAGAGACATGGGCTGATGATTCCTTGGTTTACGCTGGAAACCAATAAAACCCCAGCACGGGGCTTGCTCTGTTTACGTAGGCCGCAGGCGCCCTCTCGAATCACTGGAGGCACCCGACCAGGGCACCCCCTCGAGTGGGTCTTAGAAGCCCAGGCAGATAAGTAAACTCAGAGGGCCCAGCGCTCCAAGGATCTCAACCAGAAAAAGGAGAATAGAGAAAAGGATGGAAAAAGAGAAAGAACAACACGGGGAGACCAAGCTTCAGTGAGCAAGGCCCAAAACTTTATTTTCCAGTGCTGCTTTTATACCCTAAGTTGTGCACATATAAAACAGAGAAAGGGAGGTATAGAGTCACGCCAAAATCACTTGGAGTCAGCAGTCTTGACCCTTATCAGGATCAGGGCTTATTTTTGTATGATAAAAGTTTTAGGTGATTTACATCATCTTCTGGCCAGGGGGCCTGCTAACAGTTTTATGGCCCTCTCTCCTAACAATAGGTTAGTTAGCAAGTAAAAGGCTTATATTCTTTTAAGGTGACTTTCCTAAAGTTAGGTGTTAGACACATAACAAAGTTACATTCCTATAAGGCACCGGTGTAGTGAGCTGCAAGAAAGGAATTTATTAACTTAAGATCTGATGTGGTTAAATCAAAGGTTACTACTTATATTCTCTGTATGTAATTAATATATTTCCAAGGATACAATGGATAGAGGAAACTTTGCAGCAAGCATTGATTCAACAATGAAATCTTTTTTAGTACTACTCTAATGATTTTAACTTCTTCAACAGATTCTTGTATTTTAGAATATTAGGCTTTCGGTCCTTGCATGGCTGGGAGGCTATAAACAGTCACACTCATAGTTGTAAGAGCCCGGACAAACTTGTCATGCAAGTTAGAAAGCTATCAGAGGGGCTTGGATTGGAACACTCCTATTAAGCCGAGGAGAACTTTTAAACTACAGCTCTGAATTAATGTTTTCAGAGAAAGGTGGTTGGGGGGAAGCCCCTGTAAGTATTAGAGGACTTGGTAAGAGGCGTAAGATAGTAAAGCAGTCAGACTCCGGTTTTCTTTGGGGTAGATGCTCAGGTAAGTCCAGGGGGTTCCTCGAGCCCTGATTAGCCTTTGCCTGTCAGGCCTCTTCCCCAACTGACCTTTGCCATGGGTAGGATTTCCATCGCTGCCTCCCGGCAGGTACATATTTTACTTGACATGCCCTGGATACTTTATTTGTCACTTTCACAAGTTGGCCAAGGACTGATTTTCTTTCTTCAATTGAAACAAACTGATTAAAATTTGGAGCATAATTAACTTACAATGTTGTGTTAATTTCTGCGGCCCAGAGAAATAAATCAGTTATTAGTAAATATAGCTGAGCCTCCCTTTTGAGTGGTCCTCCCAACTCCCTCTTGTACCTCCTCTCCTACCCCACAACCCACTCCACTAGAACTCTCCATAGCACTAGTTATCTACTACGTACTTGGTATTTTACATATGTCTGTGCAATTTGTCAATGCATTCCATTCTCTCCTTCCCACACTGTGTCCACAAGTCTGTTTTCTATGACTGCATCTCTTCCTACCCTTCAAATGGGTTCTTCAGTACCTGTTTTCTAAATTCCACTTATATATATATTAATATGCAATATTGATCTTTCTGTTTTTTAATTCCTTCACTGTGTAATAGGCTCTAGATTCATCTGCAACCCTGCAAATAATCCAACTTTCTCCCTTTTTATGGGTGAGTAATTTTCCATCCTATATATGGACTATAGCTTTTTTATCCATTCTTCGTTTGATGGACACTGAGGTTGCTTCCCTTTATTGGCTACTCTAAATGGTTTTACAATGGTTACTGGCATACACATGTATTTTTAGTTTAAGGTTTCCTTTTAGTGTATGGAAAACAGTGTGATTATTGGGTATAGGCAGGGGGTTTCTCCTTTCTCCACATTTTCTCGTTCATATATTCGTATACAATCATATAAATATATATATACACGTATATATTTACTTCTTTATTTGGTTGCAACAAATTTCAATCGCTGCATGTGGAGTCTAATTCCAGGACCAGGGTTCAAACCTGGGACCTCTGCATTGGGATCATGGTGTCTTAGCCCCTGGACTAGCAGGGCTGTTACAGATTTTTTTTTTTTTTTAATGGTGGCCATTTGGAATGGTGCAAGGTGATACATCGTTGTAGTTTTGATTTGTGTGGTTTTGTTAATTGCGGTAGTTTTTACTATGTTCAATTGTTGGAGAGTTTCTACCACAAATGATTGTTGGAATATATGAAAGATTTTTCAGCATCTATTGAGGTGATCATATGGTTTCAATCCTTCAATAGGGGATTGGAATGCAAAAGTAGGAAGTCAAGATACATTTGGAGTAACAGATATATTTGGCCTTGGAGTAAAGAATGAAACAGGGCAATGGCCAATAGAGTTTGGCCAAGAGAATGCATTGGTCATAGCAAACAGGCAAACAGCTTCTTCCAACATCACAAGAGAAGACTCTACACATGGACATCACCAGACAGTCAGCACTGAAATCAGATTGATTATATTCTTTGCAACCAATGATGGAGAAGGTCTATACAGTCAGCATAAACAAGACCAGGAGCTGACTGTGGCTCAGATCTTGAAATACTTATTGACAAATTCAGACTTAAATTGAAGAAAGTAGGGAAAACCTCTCGGCCATTCAGGTATGACCTAAATCAGCTCCGTTATGTTTATACAGTGGAATTGAGAAATAGATTTAAGGGACTAGATCTGATAGAATGTCGGATGAACTATCCCCATGGAAAAGAAATGCAAAGAAAGCAAAATGGTTGTATGATGAGGCCTTACAAATAGCTGTGAAAAGAAGAGAAGCGAAAAGCAAAACAGAAAATGAAAGATATAAGCATCTGAATACACAGTTCCAGACAATAGCAAGGAGACATAAGAAAGCCTTCCTCAGCGACCAATGTAAAGAAAGAGAGGAAAGCAATAGAATGGGAAAGACTAGAAATCTCTTCAAGCAAATTAGAGAACCCATGGGAAGATTTCATGCAAAGATAGGGTCAGTAAAGGACAGAAATTGTATGGTCCTAACAGAAGCAGAAGATGTTATGAAGAGGTGGCAAGAATACACAAAACTATACGAAAAAAGTCTTTATGACCCCGATAATTACGATGGTGTGATCACTCACCTAGAGCTAGATATCCTGGAATGTGAAGTCAAATGGGTCTTAGAAAGGATCACTATAAACAAAGCTAGCTGAGGTGATGAATTCCAGTTGAGCTATTGCAAATAATGCAATTTGATGTTTTAAAAGTGCTGCACTCCATATGCCAGGAAACTTGGAAAACTCAGCAGTGGCCACAGGACTGGAAAAAGTCAGTTTTCATCCCAATCCCAAAGCAAGGCAATGCCAAAGAATGTTCAAACAACCTCACAATTGCACGAAACTCCCACGCTAGTAAAGTAATCCTCAAAATTCTCCAAGCCAGGCTTCAGCAAAATATAAACTGTGAACTTCCAGATGCGCAAGCTGCTTATAAAAAGGCAGAGGAACCAGAGATCAAATTTCCAACATCAGCTGGATCATCAAAGGATCAAGGGAGTTCCAGAAAAATATCTGTTTCTGATTTATTGACTATGCCAAAGCCTTTGACTGTGTGGATCACAATATACTGAGGAACATTCTGAAAGATATTGGAATACCAGACCTGTCTCTTGAAAAATCTATATGCAAGTCAAGAAGAAACAGTCAGAACTGGACATGGAAGAATAGACTGGTTCCAAATAGGAAAAGGAGTATGTCAAGGCTGTATATTGTCACCCTGCTTATTTAACTTATATGATGAACACGTATGAGAAATGCAGGGCTGTAAGAAGCACAAGCTGGAATTAAGATTGCCAGGAGAAATATCAATAATCTCAGATATGAAGATGACAGCACCCTTATGGAAGAATGTGAGGAAGAACTAGAAAGCCTCTTGATGCAAGTGAAAGAGGAGAATGAAAATGTTGGCTTAAAGCTCAACATTCAGAAAGAAAATATCACAGTATCTGGTCCCATCACTCCGTGGGAAATAGATGGGGAAATAGTGGAAACTGTGTCAGGCTTTATTTTTTGGGGCTCCATAATCACTGAAGATTGTGATTGCAGTCATGAAATTAAAAGACGCTTACTTCTTGGAAAATTTTAAAAAACGTAGATATCATATTAAAAAGCAGAGACCTTACTTTGCCAACCAAGGTCCGTCTAGTCAAGGCTATGCTTTTTCCCGTGGTCATGTATGGATGTGAGAGTTGGACTGTGAAGAAAACTGATCGACGGAGAATTGATGATTTTGAACTGTGGTGTTGGAGACAACTCCTGAGAGTCCCTTGGAGTGCAAGGAGATCCATCCAGTCCATTCTAAAGATCAGTCCTGGATGTTCATTGGAAGGACTGATGCTGAAGCTGAAACTCCAATACTTTGTCCACCTGCTGGGAAGAGTTGACTCTTAGAAAAATACCCTGATACTGTGAGGGATTGGGTTCCAGGGCATAAGGGGAGACAGAGAATGAGATGGCTGGATGGCATCATCAACTCCATGGACATGAGTTGGGTGAACTCCGAGCATTGTGACGAACAGGGTAGCCTAGTGGGCTCTCATTCATAGCGTCGCAACGAGTCGGATATGACTGAGAGATTGAAGTGAACTGAACTGACCCATTGATATGAAGCTTCTGAAGGTGTTTCTGTATCTGTCATATACCCTCACTTAGTAATTCTGTTCAGTCTTTTTAAGGTATTGGTGGATTTTTTTGCTTGTATTTTGCTAAGGATATTTGCCTCTGTTCATCTATGTGATATAGGTCTAACTTTCCTTTTCTCTGTTATGTTGGTGTTGGTATTGGAGTGATGGTGACCTTGTGGGAGAGTTTGTGGGGGTTTCTTCCACTCTAGAATTTTAGAAGTGTTTCAGAAGTCCATGTGTTGGCAGTTTTCTGACTGGTTTGTAAAATTTCCATGTGAAGCCATCTGCCTTAATTTTATCAATTGGAAAATTTTTATCACAGTTTCAATATTAGTGCTTACCATTGTTTGGTTAATATTCTGTTTCTTCTTCGTTGAATTTCTGAGCATTTATCCATGGATTCAAGACCCTGAATTTTATTGACTTACAGGTGTTTGCTGTAGTCTCTTACGATTCTTCGTTATTTCTGTGGTATCCGTTATAATATCATCCTTTGTCATGTCAAATTTGATTGATTTAAGTGTTTGTCTCTTTTTTTCTTGATAAGTCTGGACCATGATTTATCTATTTTGTCTATCCTCTCCAAGAGACCCCTTTTAAAGATATTGATTTTGGCTTTTTTTTTTTCATCATGTATTTTCTTTAATTTCTGCTCTGATTTTCTTTTATCATTTTTGTCCCTTGTATTCACTTTGGGAAATTTTGTCTGCTTTTTCTTCTTTCTCTAAATGCTTTAGATTTAATATTATGTTAATTACTTGAGATGTGTAGTATTTATCAACTTCACTCTCTTACTGCTTAAGCATGCTCCACAACTGTTAGATAATCATGCTTTTAATATTATTTTCTTCTAAATTTTTTTTTAAATTTTCTCTCTGATTTCATCAGTGATCTCTTGGCCATGTAGAGGTGTATTTGTTAGCCTACATGGATTCTTGATTTTTACAGTATCTGTCCCCATATCTGGTATGTAAAAGATAGCATTGTGGGTTTTTAAAAAAATGATACAATTACCATTACCTTCAAATTACTGAGGCTTGATTTGAGAGTCAGTTTGTGATATATCCTGGAGATATTTCATTTTCACTTTAGAAAAATGCATATTTTTCTCTGTTTGGTTGAAATGTCCAATACGTATCATTTAACTTTGTCAGGTCTCTTGCCATTGAACGGTTGTGTTTCTTTTTAAATTTCATTTTTTTAATTGGAGGATAATTACTTCCTAAAGTTGTGTTGGCTTCAACAGTACAACAGTGTGTATTAGCCTATAGGAGACCAATGTCCATTTTTTTTAATGTCCGTTGTTAATTATTTTTTGTTACTTATTCGTTTTTCTAGGCCCTTCAAAAATGTTTCTCATCTTTTCTCCATTCTATCTCAGGAATGCTTTTCTCACCTTTACTATCGTTACTTCCAAGTATTTTGTAGGGAGCCTGCCCATTTTTTCTTTCATTGTGTTTTGAATTTTTACCACATTCCTTCGCCCACAACATATTTATCTGTCTTCATATTTCCCTACTTTCTGTGTTAATGGTCATTTCTTCTCAGACTGCTGGGTTATAGTTATTGCTCCTCGTCTTCACCCCAAGTCGATAAAGTTGGTTGAGTGCCTATTTTGGACTTTGCAGTGGGAGAGACTGGAAACTATGTTCTTGAGTCTGCAGCTAAGATTTCTTTCACTAATGGTGTGACCATGTCTGTTCATGTCATTTGCAGGTGTCTATGGGATTAGTGTTCATTGGAAGGACTGATGCTAAAGCTGAAACTCCAATACTTTGGCCACCTCATGCAATGAGTTGACACACTGGAAAAGATTCTGATGCTGGGAAAGGTTGGGGGTGGGAGGAGAAGGGGACGACCGAGAATGAGATGGCTGGATGGCATCACCGAGTCTGTGGACATGAATTTGATTGAACTCCGGGAGTTGGTGATGGACAGGGAGGCCTGGCGTGCTGTGATTCATGGGGTCGCGGAGAGTAGGACATGACTGAGCGACTGAACGGAACTGTACTGATGGGATTAGTCTGACATTAGCCAGTGTATCTGCTAATGATTTGGTTTGTATTTCTGTCTTGCTTGTTGTGTGGTGTGAGGCATCAGCCCTGGGTTGCACAGGTCGTTGGTTGGAGTGCATCTTAGATCAAGAAAGAGGCCTTCATGAAGACTGTCACCAGTTAATATTCACTGTAGACAGGAATTCCCTGGTGTACCATGATCCTGTTTTCCATGATGACACCTGAGGAGATCAGACCCATCTTATGCTCAGAGAAACACGATACCATAGGAAGAGATTGAGGAGATTTAAAAAAGTAACACAGGTAAATGGCAAAAAGAAAAAAATAAATAAAAGGAGCACAAGCAATAAACACAATAGAAAAAACAACAGATTCATAAAGGGAACCAATCGAAAAAATCTCAAGCCAAAGAAACAACACCAGAGCAGAATGTCAACTGAAGAATAAAGAAAGCAAATCTGACAAGATCAGATACAGCCCCCACAGAATAACAGAAAATCACAATTAATGTAGAAATGCATACCTTTTAAAAAGGAAGAGATGCAACAGCAACTAAAGGCCTAGAAAATAGGTAGCCAAAGTAAAAGTTGAAACATCTATACAAGAAATAAAAAATATGGTTGAAATAATCTTAAAAGGCCAAAGCAATGTGTAATAACAAAGAAGGCTACAAGTGGGCAAAATAGTGCACCAACAACACAACAATGCAATGCATCAAAAGAATAATGCATATTTCCTAGTGTCTCATCTGTCAGTGTCCTAGTCCCCAAGATGAGTCAGAGGACAACTATACCTCTTTAGGAAGCTGTCCAACGATGGAGGAAACTGGACTCTGGATCTCTCCAAGGAGTGCTCATACTTAAAACTGCTATAATTCCTGTGAATTCTTACAGCTGCCTTAGCCTGGTCATTTTCTTTTGCTTGAGCTCTTATCATCTTTTGATCTATTCTGTAGATACAGGGTCTATGTGATTAATAGTGTGTATTTAATCAGTGGCATGCTCAACCGGTTGGAAGATTTTCAGTCCTCTTCCTTAATGTCTCTGTCCCTGGGTCTCAGATGTAATTTTCATCTTTCCTTCACCTATGGTCACCAAAGAAGTCTTCCCCGAGACACTTGTGGAGCACTGGGGTCTGCCTTGGTGAGCACAGGAGTGGTACAGCTGTTTGGAATGCTGGAACCCTGGTGGTGCCAATTATGAATAGGAGTCAGCAGCCATGGGCATAAGAGATTTGGAATGAGTGATACTTCTGGCTGGTCTTTCTCTATTGCCTTGCAGTCGGTGTTAACGGGTAGGAAGAGGAGGGGCTACAAAAGTGTCTCTACCTCCGGAGTGTGATCAGCAGTAAGGTCCTGCCTCTTTGGCAGTTTGCGAATACTCAAAATGCATTCCCTGCTACATATCTACTCGTACCTGCTCCATTAGGCCATCTCCACATAGTCAACAGCAGTCCTCTCCCAGGATGGCTCTCTAAATCCAGTGTTCCAGCTGCCAGACCCCATGCACACTGGTTGAGCTGCATTGTAGTTTGGGCCTATAGGCCATGACACACATTGTCTGTGTGACTCTTGCTCTATACAATTTATATTTCATTAGCTGTTCCTCCTTGCTTCCTTTCAGCCCAAGTAATGTACACTTTAGTGAAGCATCTTGCCTCGTTCCGGAAATCTCTTCCCTGCTTCTCCATCTCCCACCCCAAGGGGCAGGTTTTGTCTTGCTTCCTCTTACCTTCCTTCTTCCATCTTATTTCCTTTCCACCCCGGTATGTCTGAAACCCACAAGGGACACTCTGGTGACCCGGGTCTTCTGCTAGTATTTATCGGATGCACTTGGAGAACTGTTGTCAGTGTAGAAGTAGTATTTGTGATCCATTCTTTGAGAGAGTTGCATTTCACGTCCACCTAAATTTTTATCTTCTTCGAACTTCTGTTTTTCCTGGCAAGCTCTATTTTTTTTTTTTTTAATCCTTGAAAGCAAAACATGAAACATTAGTTAACATGAATTACTCTGTTTGGTGGGAGTTTGCATGCATACACACATAAAAGTACTACTTTGACTTCCAAATGCAATCAAGTGCATTTTATTGTTGTTACTGCTTTTCTTTCCCCCTTAGAAATTTCTCTTAATGAAGAATTTTCATCAGCATGAAGAAATTCAGAACTTTCCACTTAAAATATAATAGCATAATTGAGCTCAAAAAGTCAGCACTTGAATATATCTAGCTTTTTTTTTTTTTTTTAACATTCCTGACATTTTCCCACAGCACAGATGTCTAATTTTGGATCTCAAAGCTTAACTCCATTCAGTGGGTGTCAAAGGTCAGAGACTGCCATGACCATAACTTAAATCTTGTAAAATAAGAATGCAAACACAAGAAATTACCAGTTCCTACTTGAATACTTGCAAAAGAGAGAAAACCACAATAGCAACAATGACCCAAATATAAAATTAAAATACAAAACAAAAGAAACAAAATGTGTAGTTAGTGATTTAATCATAAGAGGTACACATTAATTGATGTTTGGATCATAGAAAAAGAAAGGGGATACCATACAATCATTTATATCTGCTTAATTGTCTCTGTTCATAACTAGGACACTGTGAATCACACTCAAACTAAAACAAAGGGAAAATAATTGTGGAAAATTCCTAGCGATAAGAATACCAGAACTTCTAACCTGTCTCCTGGGAAATGTGCGTGCTAGTAAAGGTGCAACAGTTAGAACTGGACAGGGGACAATAAACTGGCTCAAAATCGGGAAAGGACTATGTCAAAGCTATGGATTGTTAGCCTACTTATTTAACTTCTGTTTCTGAGAACATCATGAAAAATAAAATCCTAGATGAAGCTCAAGCTGGAAACAAAATTTATGCGGGAGATACGAATAACCTTAGTTATCCCAGTGACAACACACAAATGACAGAAGAACAATAGGAACCAAGGAGCCTCTTGATGAAGGTATTTTCTGTTTCAAGCATAGACATCTGAAACGAGATAGTCCTACATAAAAGGTGAAATTCTAAGTTTCACATATGAAAATCTAGATGCAGGTTTCAGTAGGTGAAATACAGAATTCTCTATTATTCACATATACAAATCTGGGGACAGTTTTTCCAATTTGAATCATGGAATTCTCTATACATCACACATGAAAGTATGGACACAGAATTTTCTGCATAAAATCTGGAATTTTTCACGTTAGAGCTATGAAAATCTGGATGCAGATTCTTTTAAAGGAGATATGAAAATGTCCATTTCACATATCAAAGCATGGTCACAGGTTTTCTAACATGAAATATGAGATTATTTTCATATTTCTCATTTGAAAATCTTTGTATTGACTTTCCTTCATGAGATACTGAATACTGTCTATTTAATATGTGAAAAACTTGCACTAATTTTCCTACTAGACATATAGAATTTGTGCACAGATTTTCATGCTTGAGCTATGAAATTGTCTGTATTTCCATCAAGAAATTTTGAATGAAGGTCTTCTGATAGGAGATTTGGAATTCTGTATATTTCATATTTGAAAATCTGGGGAGAAAGGTTCTCATATGAAATCTCAATTATTCACGTATGAAAACATTTCCCAGATTTGTAAACTTAAAATAGAGGATTTTCAATGATTCAGAAATTAAGACCTGTGCTAAACAGTCAAACATTGAACAGCTATATTTCATGTATTTCTCTAATACCATAAAGAGTTCTCTGTATTTCTTAGATGAAAGCCTGGGTGAATATTTCCCTACATGAAACAGGGAATTAATATATTTTACACATGTAAAATCAAAGCCCTTATGATTATACAGTGGAAGTTGTAAACAGAATCCGCGGATTATATCTGATCGAGTGCCTGAAGACCTATGGGTGGAGATTTGTGGCATTGTACAGGAAGCAGTGATCAAGACCATCCCCATGAAAAAGAAATGCAAAAAGCAAAGTGACGTGGCCTTACAAAGAGCTGAGAAGAAGGGGCAAGCTAAACGAAAAGAAGAAAAGGAAAACTGTATACATTTGAATGCCGAGTCCCAAAGAATAGCAAAGAGAGATAAAATTTCCTTGGTTATCAATGCCAATAAATAGAGGAAATAAAGAGAATGGGAAAGACTTCAGATCCCTCCTATAAATCAGAGATACCAAGGGAAAATTGCATTCAAAGAGGAGCACATTAAAGGACAGAAATGGTACAGATGTAACAGAAGCAGAAGCTATTTAGAAGAGGTGGCAAGAATACACAGATGAATGATACACAGAAGTTCTTCATGACCCAGTTAAGCACAATGCTGTGATCACTCACCTAGAGTCAGACATAATGGAATGTGAAGTCACGTGGGATTTAGGAAGCATAACTACAAGCAAAGCTCGTGGAAGTGATGGAATTCAGTTTAGATATTTCAAATTCTAAAAGATGATACTAGGAATGTGCTGCCATCCATATGCTAGTAAATTTGGAAGACTCAATTGTGGCCAGAGTACTGGAAAAGGTCAGTTGTCATTCCAACTGCAAAAACGGCAATCCAAAGAATGTTCATGCTATGGCTTAGTTGTACATATTTCACACGCTCGCAAAGAACTGCTCAAAATTCCCCAACCAGGCTTCAACAGAATGTGAACCATGAGCTTCCACATGTTCAACCTGGATTTAAAAAGGACAGACGAACCCGAGATCAAACTGCAAACACCTGTTGGGGAATGGAAAAAGCAAGAAAACACCAGGAAAGCACCTACTCCTATTTGACGATGCCAAAGATTTTGATTGGGTAGATCATAGCAAAATGGGAAATTCGACAAAAGATGGCACTGCTAGACCATGTTATATACCTCCTGAGTAAACTGTATGTAGGTCTAGAAGCAACAGTTAGAACAGGAAATGGAAGAACAGAATGGTTAGGAGTTGGGAAAGGAGCACATCAAAGCTGTATATTGTCACCCTCTTTATTGAATTTACATGTAGAATTAATCATACAAAAGGCCACGTTGGATAAAACAGTGTTTGCAATCAAGGTTTCTGGAGAAATATCAGTAACCTCAGATATGCAGCTGAAACTATTGACATGGCAGAACTTCAAAAGAACTAAAGAGTCTCTTGAGGAAAGTGAAAGAGAATGAAAAAGATGACTTAAAACACCACATCCAAAATGAGAATCATGGCATCTGGTCTCATTACTTCATGTCATAAAGATGGGGAAAGAATGGAAACAGTGAGAAACTTTATTGGGGGAGGGGGCTCCAAAATCACTGCAGATGGTGACTCTGGTCATGAAATCAAAATACACTTTCTCCTTAGAAGAAAAGTTATGACCAGGCTAGACAGCATATTATAAAGCAGACAAAGGTCGATCTAGTCAAATCTACGTACAGAGTCAAGTAGAAGTGAGAATTGGACTAGAAAGAAATTTGACCTCGAAAGAATCAATGCTATTGAAATGTGGTGTTGGAGAAAACTCTTGAGAGTCCCTTTGACTGCAAGGAGATCAAAGAAGTCAATTCTAAGGGAAATCAGTCCTGAATATCGATTGGAAGGACTGATTCTGAAACTGGAACTTGAATATGTTGGCCACCTGATGTGAAGGACTGACTCACTGGAAAAGATCCTGATGCTGAGAAAGATTGAAAGCTGGAGGAGAGAGCGAAGACAGAAGATGAAATGCTCGTATGGAATCACTGACTCGATGGGCATGGGTTTGAGGAGGCTCTATGTGGTGCTGATGAACGGGGAAGCTTGGCAGGCTACAATCCATGGGGTCAAAAAAGTCGGACAGGACTGAGTGACTTAACAGAATTCACCGTACTTACTTAGGTTCTCAGGGAAAGGAAAGTGATAAAGAACACTCTTACCCATCAACTGATAATCCTCAAAGATTCCTAATGCTCCCTAAGTGTTTTCACTGTTTCCTCAGAGATTCAGCTGGGATGAACATTCTATTAAATGGGTAAGATCTCCTAGGAAACAATGGAAGGGGCATAATTTAGGGAAAGGGATAGAAGAAAGAAAGCACATCAGGAAGGCAGCATGACCTGGTCAACAACATACAGAACTCTCCTTTAATCCTTCCCACTGATTTCCTTCTAAATCCCGAGGATAAGACCTGACCAATCCTGAGGACTGGTCAAAATGTTGCAAAGGGCAATGACCAAGGCATTGCTGCCTATTGATTTAGTGATGACACAAAGCAAGCACATCATGGTAATCACACCTCCGTTAACCAAGACAATAGGCGGCAGTAGCCTTTGGGAAGACTAGAGGATCACAAGGTCTCCCACGATGTGTTGGAGCCACCTGGGCCTTTCCCACAGAGAGTTTTCCAGGTGTGTTGAAGTCCCTTTTTAAAAGTTCTCATCTATGGCCCCCAGTATTACTGCCAGTCCTCTGGATTTGTGAGAACCCCAAAAGACCACGATTCTAGTTTGCAAAGTGCACAACTGGTGAAAATAAATAAATAAATAATACCAGTCCAAACTGAAGGGCCTATGAATAATCACATGTTCCTCGGCTCTAAGAAGGGCCATTAGAGCAGCAAAACCACAGCTCCAGGCAAGTTCTTTGTTAACACCTGCAGCCCTTCAAGGCACATACCCCAGTTATTGATAAAGAGTGTAGATTGTAAGTCCTCTACCAACTTGAGAAATTGGGTCAACAAGACCTCTGAACCCCCCGTCTTAGCCAAGCCTAAAGGAGAGATTGTGTGTACATCAGGCCAAGGTATGTTCAACTGGGAATATTTGGAGGGAACAGTTCCAGGTATAGGAGACTATAGAGAAGGCTTGCACCCAAATAAAGTCATACAGAAATCCTTTTGTACAGTTTCACAGAGAAAATGTTCATCTCCCAGATGACCCAGTTGATAGGATTCAAGTCACTAATAACATTCAACGTAGCCACATGTCAGTGCAGATTCCCACTATGTAACTTCAGAATCTTCTGTACTGGCCTGTCTGCAGCCTCTGGTTTCCATTCCTAAATTATGTTCATTCAATCAGCAGAGAGTTTGAAATACAGACAATGGGTAGTCACCCCTGGACGATGAAGAAGACTGTAAGAACAAAGAATCTTTCCAGGGCAAGGGACAACAGACACCACTGTTGGTGATAAGATTGGGGAAGTTGGAGAGGAGAATTAAGGGCAGATTTCAGAGTTAGCATCTGGCCTTTTGGGTGGTGGCAGCTGCACCAGACTTGGCTTCAGGCCTTTGGGAGATATTTACAAAGGTAATAAATTAATGTTGTCTCTGTCCTCCACGAGCTTTTATAATCTTAAAGCCTCAGCCTATGATACTATACCAAGTACAATGCCATAGCTTAGAAATGAAGGAGATAGTAATTTAGGGGAGGTTCTGGGAGACTTGCAGGGGATGTGTTCTATCAGACATTTTCTAACACTTAGTATAATTAATAAGGCTCGAGCCAGGACTCAATTTTATGCATATAGACTGTTCTCTTAGGCATATTTCTATTTTGAGATCATATACCCTCATATCAGGGATTTCACTTTCTTGGTGAGTACTTCTCGACTCATAAAAATGGAAGATAGCAATAGCTTGGAAGCCACATCTTTGTATTAGGACTTTTCTATCAATTTTCCAACTCTACCAATTGTGCTGGGTAACTTCCTGCAAATTCTAAATATGGCCAACTTTAGAGTACCTCCTCCTCCTGTACCTGAGGCACTGCAATTAGTGTAAAAACAGACAACCTACAAAAGAACATTTACAGCTCATGAGTATTTGCTAATTTTCTCTTCAGTTGAAGTGTCCATAGGTGTGAGTGGGATATAAAAGCCCCCATTATAATTGTGTTACTGTTAATTTCCCCTTTTCTACTTGATTGCATTTACCTTACAAATTGAGGGTTTGCTAAATAGCACAATGGTCTAGTTACACCTAATTGCTATATATAGGCATTACACTCATTAGTAATGGATACACCTTTCCTCAAGTGCACATGGAACAGCCTCCTGGAAAGGTCAAATCCCCGTCCATAAAGCTAGCATTGCTAAATTCAAACAAACAAAAAAAAAAAAAAAAAAAGAAAGAAATGAAAAGTGAAAGAATTTCGAGCATCTATTCCAATCACAATGAAGTAAGAATAGGTGTCAAACACAGAAGAAAAATTAAATAAATCTCCAAGCATATGGAGGCTAAATAACAGACATCTGAATAAGCAACAGATCACAGAAAAAATCAAAAAGGAAATCAAATTTAAATTCAATCAAAGGAAAATAAAAACACATGTACACCTGGGGCAGATTCATGTTAAGGTATGGCAAAATCAATACAATAATATAAACTAATTAACTTCCATAAAATAAATAAAACTACAAAAAGAAAATTAAAGCACGACAACCCAAAACTTTGGGTTTCAGTAACAAGCAATGTTAAGAAAGAGTTTCATAGCATATAAATCTGCCTCAAGGAAGAAGGTGAACATCAAAGAAAGAGGCTACCTTTACATCTAAAGCAAACACAAAAAGAAGAACACCAGTAGAATGAATAGAACCATAAAAATCAGAGCAGAAATAAGTGAAAAAGGAACAATAGTGACTATGGCAAAACTCAATAAAATGAAAATCTGGTTCTTTTAGAATATAAATCAAAGACAAAGCATTAGCCAGAGTGATCAAGGAAAAAGAAAAAACAAGAGGGGGTGCTGGGGTGGTGGAGAAGAATCCAAATAATAAAATTGCTGATGAAAATAGAGTAATGACAACAGAAAACACAGACATATCAAAGGTCATAAGAGATTATTGTGAGAAATTATATGTCACATAAATGGACAACGTTGAAGAAATGGAAAAAAAAAAAAATCTTAGAAAGAATAACTGTCCATAAATGGACGAGCAAGTAGAAAATCTTATAGATGAAACAGAATCACGGAAATAAAACTTGTAATCAAGAATCTTTCAACGATCAAAAGACCAGGACCAGACGGTTTCACAGGTGAATCCTACTTTTTTTTTTTTAATTTACCAAAAAATGGTTTATGGAAGAACAAAGCCTTAACCAACTCAAACTCTTCCAGAAAATTGCAGAGGCTGATAAGCTCCCCCAACTCATTCTCCGAGGCCACCATCACCCTAATACCGAAACCAGACAAAGATGGAAAAAAGAAAGAAAACTACAGGCTAATGTCACTAAACATATTTGTAAACATAGGTGCAGAAATTTTCCTGCAACTTCTAGCAAACAGAATCCAAAAACATATCAAAAAAACACATCATTACCTTAGAAGCATGTGGGCATCATCCCAGGGATGCAAGGATTCCTTAATATTTGCAAATTAATCTGATACATCATATTAAACTGAAAGATTAAAAACAATATAATTATCTCAATAGATGCAGAGAAAGTCTTTCACAAAAGTCAACACCTCCTTATGATCAGTTCAGTTCAGTCTCTCAGTCGTGTCCGACTCTTCGCGACCCCATGAATTACAGCACGCCAGGCCTCCCTGTCCATCACCAACTCCCGGAGTACACGAAAACTCATGTCCAAGAGTCAGTGATGCCATCCAGCCATCCCAATCTCCGTCGTCCCCTTCTCCTCCCACCCCCAACGTTTCCCAGCATCAGAGTCTTTTCCAGTGAGTCAACTCGTCGCATGAGGTGGCCAAAGTATTGCAGTTTCAGCTTTAGCATCAGTCCCTCCAATGAACATCCAGGATTGATCTCCTATAGAATGGACTGGTTGGATAACTCTCCACAAAGCAAGTGCAAGAGGAACATATCTCAACACAATAAAAGCTATATATGAGAAATCCACGACAAACAGTATCTTCAATGGTGAAAAATTAAAAGGATTTCCTATAAAATTAGGAGGAAGCCAAGGGTGCTCACTCTCACCAAAACAATTCAACATTGATTTGGAAGTCCTCTCACCACAACAATTCAACATTGATTTGGAAGTCCTAGACACAACAGTCAGAGAAGAAAATGAAATAAAAAGTAATCCAGGTTGGTTAAAAAAAAAAAAAAGTAACTCTCACTATTTGCAGACGACATGATCCTCTACATAGAAAGTCCTAAAGACACCACAAGAATATTACTAGAGCTAATTGATGAATATCAAAATGTTGCAGGTTATAAATTATTACCCAGAAGCCCCTTGCACTGCTATACATGAACAATGAGAAAATAGAAAGAGAATAAATCCTCTTCAGCGTTGCAATGAAAAGAATAGCATACTTAGCGGTAAATTTACATAAAGAAACAAAAAGACTTATACTCATATAAAGAAAACTATAAAACAATGATGAAAGAAAGATGAGACAGATAGAGAATTATATCAGGTTGATGGACTTGAAGAAATAATATAGTGAAAATGAGTACACAAACCGAAGCAATCTATAGGTTCAATGCAACTCTTATCAAGTAAGCAATAGTATTCTTCACAAAACTAGAACAAATATTTTCACAGTATTTACACTTTCACAGTAAATATAGAAACACAGGGAAACCTCTAAAAGCAGAAGCAATCCTGAGAAAGAAGAATGAAATGGAGTAATCAACTTCCCTGACTTCAGACTATACTAAAAAATTACAGTTATAAAGACAGTAGCACAAAGACAGAGATCTAGATCAGTGGAACAAAATAGAAAGCCTAGATATAAGTCCACACATCCACGGGCATCTTAATTTTGACAAAGGAGGAAATAATATACAATGGAGAAATGATAATCTCTTTAACAAGTGGTGCTGAGGGAAAAGGCATCAACCAGTTGTAAAAGAATGAAACCATAACCCTTCCTAACAACATATGCAAAACTAAACTCAAAATGGATTAAAGATCTAAATATAAGACTAGAAATTATTAAACTCTTAGAGGAAAACGTAGGTAGGACACACTTTGACGTAAATCACAGCAAGATGCTCTCTGACCCACCTCCCAGAGAAACGGAAATAAAACTCAAACAAACATATGTGACCTAATTGAAGTTAAAAGCTTTTGTACAATGAAGGAACCTAAAAAAAATGTGAAAAGGAACTCTTTGAAAGGGAGAAAATAGCAGTAAATGAAGGCAAGCTCCTGAGAAGTGTTGAAGATAAAGAAAGACCATGGAAAAGTAGACCATTAGACGACTGATTGACATAATAGTGTGGAAGAAGCTCTGATGAGAAATTGGCAATCCTTGTACATATCTTATTTGTTGTAGATATCAAGAAATCCATTTTTCTCCCACTGAGGTCTCATCAAGTCTCTCCCCTCATCACATACACTGCTTACAGGTGATGAACCAGCTTCCTCTGATATTTAAACCGCAAATTTCAACTTCTTCCTTACTTGACTGACAGGATTACTTATGACTTCGTTTGATATCCGCTTTTACTATAGTGATCAGTAGGAGACTATAAGCAATGTGAAAAAGCACCCTATGAAACAGAGAAAATAACAGGAAACGAAGTCACTGACAAATAATTAATCCTTACACTACAAAAGCAGCTCATGAAGCTCAATGCCTAAATAACAAATGACTGAAAAAAGAAATGGGTCAATAAAGCATAAATACATGTTTTTTTGAAGCTATCTTGTTTTTTCCATGAAACAGGGGACACTGGCAATTTGATCTCTGGTCCCTCTGCCTTTTCTAAAACCAGCTTAAACATCTGGGACTTCACGGTTCACTTATTGCTGAAGAGTGGCTTGGAGTATTTTGAGCATGATTTTAGAGTGTGAGATGAGTGCAGTTGCGCGGTTGTTTGAGCATTCTTTGCCATTACCTTTCTTTGGGACTGGAATGAAAACGGACCTTTGCCAGTCCTGTGGCCACTGCTGAGTTTTCCAAATTTGCTGGCATATTGAGGGCAGCACTGTCACAGCATCATTTTTCAGGATTTGAAACAGCTCTACTGGAATTCCATCACCTCCACTAGCTTTGTTCTTTTTGGTGCTTTCTAAGGCCCATTTGACTTCACAGTCCAAGATGTCTGGCTCTAGATGAGTGATCACACCATCATGATTATCTTGGTCGGGAAGATCTTTTTTTTGGACAGTTCTGTGTTCTTGACACTTCTCCATTTCTCCTGCTTCTATTAAGAACCCATACCATACCATTTCTGTTCTTTATCGAGTCCATCTTTGCATGAAATATTCCCTTGGTATCTCTAATTTTCTTGAAGATATCTCTAGTCTTTCCTATTCTGTTGTTTTTCTCTATTTCTTTGCACTGGTTGCTGAGCAAGGCTTTCTTATCTCTCCTTGCTATTCTTTGGAACTCTGCATTCAGATGCTTATATGTTTCCTTTTCTCCTTTGCTCTTCACTTCTCCTCGTTTCACAGCTATTTGTAAGGCCTCACCAGACAGTGATTTAGCTTTTCTGCATTTCTTTTCAGCGGGGATGATCTTAATCCCTCTCTTCTGTACAATGTCACGAACTTCCGTCTATACTTCGTCAGGCTCTCTATCAATCAGATCTAGTCCCTTAAACCTATTTTTCACTTCGTCTGTATAATCATAAGGGATTTGACTTAGGTCATATCTGAATGGTCTAGTGGTTTTCCCTATTTTGTTCAATTTAAGTCTGAATTTGTCAATAAGGCATTCATGATCTGAGCCACAGTCAGCTCCTGGTCTTGTTTTTGCTAACTGTATAAAGCTTCTCCATCTTTTGCTACAAAGAATATAATCAATCTGATTTCAGTGTTCACCATCTGGTGATGTCCACGTGTAGAGTCTTCTCTTACGTTGGTGAAAGAGGGTTTTTGCTATGACCAGTGCGTTCTCTTGTCAAAACTGCATGACAAACCATGCAGAAGTGATGCTGGCTGTGCGATGGACCACGCAGAAGCATGACCAAGAGGAACTACCCCTCGCCCGAGCTCTGGGTTGTGGCTGAGAGGAGCAACCCCATGTCCAAGTGGTGGCGACTGCACAGGCGCAGGAGGGCCGAGACGAGCTAGTCTATGTTCAAGGTCAGGAGGTGCGGTAGTTAAGAGATACCCCTTGTCCAAGGTAAGGAGCAATGGCTGTGCTTTGCTGGAGCGACTGTAAAGAGATACCCCACATCCAAGGTAAGAGAAACCGAAGTACGATGGTAGGTAATGCGAGAGGGCATCAGCAGGCAGACACACTGAAAATATAATCACAGAAAACCTGTCGATATGATCACACAGACTACAGCCTTGTCTATCTCAGTGTGGTTCACTGCAGAAGGGAATGGCAAACCACTTCAGTATACTTGCCTTGAGAACCCCATGAACAGTATGAAAAGGCACAATGATAGGATACTGAATGAGGAATTCCCCAGGTTGGTAGGTGCCCAATATACTCCTGGAGATCAGTGGAGAAATAAATCCAGAAAGACTGAAAGGATGAAACCAAAGCAAATACAAAGCCGTCTTGTGGATGTGACTAGTGATAGAAGCAAGATCCAGTGCTGTAAAGAGCAATGTTGCTTAGGTACCTGGAATGTTAGGTCCATGAATCATGGCAAATTGGAAGTGTTCAAATAGGAGATGGCAAGTGTGAACATCGACATTCTGGGAATCAGTGAACTCAAATGGACTAAAATGGGTGAATTTAACTCAGATGACCATTATATCTACTACTGTGGGTTAGGAATCCCTTAAAAGAAATGAAGTAGCTATCATGGTCAACAAAAGAGTCTGAAATGCAATACTTGGATGCAATCTCATAAACGACAGAATGATCTCTGCTTCCAAGGCAAAGCATTCAATATTAGAGTAATTCAAGCCTATGCCCCAACCAGTAACACTGAAAAAGCCAAAGTTGAACAGTTCTATGAAGACCTACAAGACGTTTTAGAACACCCCCCAAAAAAAAAGATGTCCTTTTCATTAGAGGTGACTGGAATGCAAAAGTAGGAAGTCAAGAAACACTTGGAGTAACAGGCAAATCTGTCATTCAGGTACACTTAAACTCCTTGCTTTATTATTTTCCTATTCAGGGTCTTGTCAATGTTCCTTTTGCCAGAGCTGTCCTTCCTTTCTTTCCGAATGTCTCCTACTGACGAATGTCTCCTACTGAAACCTCGTCATTACTTGAAGGCCTAGATCAGACTCATTTTAATCTTCAAAAGCTCCCAGTGACACCAAGAAGCTTCCACAAATATATCAGTATCTGTAGTCTGTCCAAAGTCTATGCATTAATATGAATTCTTCATATTCAATACCACCATTTTTGACTCTATCTTCTCTTTAGACTAAGGTTTAAATAGTATAAATTGTGCTTTAGCACATCTATATATATAGTTTATAAATTCCTAACATATTTAAACACAGAAACTTTCGGATGAATAGCCATAGATAGGGCCTTGCCATTGCCTTCTCCACAAGCATGACAGAAAACTTTAATATTGTTCATCGTTAACACATTCATCGAAGAGATTCACAGCTAGAATTTTATATCTCTAGAATAATATATAAAAGAAATTTATCTGTCAAAACTGATCATGATCAGAAACAGTTGCACTAGAGCTACTGCTGCTAAGTCACTTTAGTCGTGTCCGACTCTGTGTGACCCCATAGATGGCAAACTACCAAGCAACTCCACCCCAGGGATTTTCCAGGCAAGAACACTGGAACATTTCCTTTTCCAATGTATAAAAGTGAAGAGCGAAATGGAACTCGCTCAGTCATGTCGACTCTTCACGACCGCATGGGTTACAGACTACCAGGCACCTCTGTCGATGGGATTTTCCAGGCAAGAGTACTGCAGTGGGTTGTCATTGCCTTCTCCGACTGCTGATGAGAACAATACAATGGAAATATGGAAAATGATGATACTGATAATAGTGCCTTGCACAGAGTATCAGGTTGCTTGGTGTAGTCCTTTGTCCAACCTTAGGGAAATGTGAGAATAACAGTAGCTTGAGAATGTACTACAATTTCATCAAGTGGAGAGTTCCTGAGGAAACCTCGTACTAATAACTTTCTGGACTTGAACAAACAACTTCCCTTATATGTCTATGTCTTCTAAATACTTAAGATATTTTCAGATTAGCAGCCGCCAAACTCTAAATTGTAACAATTTCTTCCTCAGATTATGTTGCATAGAGTAGATAAAATGTAAACTGTTTGAGGTGGAACTATGGAATGAATGTGGGCCTGCAAAGCTCTGTCTTCTAATTTTTATTTTTCTCATCATCTTCATAATCAAACCATTTCCTTGGAACTGTTAAGCTCTTTCATATTTAGGTATTTTCAACACCAACCACTTGGTTATTTTGCTCCTTAGTAGGCTTTCTTCCCATATGTAGTTGTCCAAAGATCAGAAGTAACCTCTATTTCAGGGGTACGGTAAGTAAAAAGACCAATTTTTAAAGAGAGATGAAGCGTGACAAGCTGGGGAGACTGTGTCTAGACTATCTTCTTTTACAGTGCCCCACCCAGGTCTCTTTCTTTAGGCACCCTTCAAGATCTACAAGCCCTGGCCGCTAATCTCTTTAAAAAGTTCCCTAGTCTGAAAATAATTTCCTTTGGTCACATGAAAGCCTCCTCGTGTGAGAGGAGAAGATCCCATTTCCATGGGTAAAACTTAAACAGTGAGTGACTTGGAAAAAAATGGCTTAATTCAAAGTGAGAAAAAATTTTGAAAAATTTATATACAAAGTGGTGCAATTTGTTCTACACTTAATATTAGATTCTGTATTCCTTCTGATATATCTTTGTTCCCTCTTTCCATTTCTCCTTGAAATCCTCAGCAATAAGTCACTTGAAGAGCAATTATGGACTCTGATTTAAGGGATACTGATGAAAACATTCCCACTACAGAAGAGCAAATACCATTCACCAAGAAAAGGAAAGTGAAAGATATTTTTACTCTAACCACAATTTCTCTAAAGTAGAAATGCCCCTGTCTGTTGTTATTTAGTACTCCTGATGTAGAATTCTGAATTTTGTTTTGTTTGTTTGCATTTATATGTTCTAATCCTTTTTTATTTGCAGTTTTATTTTCTCTTTTTTTTTTTACTTTAAAGTAGTGTATTGGTTTTGCTAGGTATTGACATGAATCTCCCATGTGTGTACATGTGTTCCCCATCCTTAAACTCCCTCCTACCTCCCTTCCCATCCCATCCCTCTGGGTCACCTCAGTGCACCAGCCCTGAGCACCCAGTATCATGCATCGAACATGGACTGGAAATTTCTTTCACATGTGATAATTTGCATGTTTCAATGTCATTCTCCCATATCATCTCTCCCTCGTCCTCTCCCACAGTGTCCTAAGACTGTTCTTTACATCTGTGTCTCTTTTCCTGTCTCGCATACAGGGTTACCATTACCATTTTTCTAAAGTCCACAAATATACATTAGTATACGCTATTGGTGTTTTTCTTTATGGCTTCACTCTCTAAGTAAGGCTCTGGTTTCACCCACTCTTTAGAACTGATTTTAATGGCTGAGTAATATTCTACTACTGGAACAATAGACTGGTCCCAAATACGAAAAAGAGTACATCAAGGCTATATATTGTCAGCCTGCTTATTTAAGTTCTTCAGAGTACATCATGAGAAACCCTGGTCGGAAAGCACAATCTTGGATCACGATTCCCGGTAGAAATATCAATAACCTCAGATATGCAGATGACATCACGCTTATGGCAGAAAGTGAAGAGGAACTAAAGAGCCTCTTGATGCAAGTGAAAGAGGAGAGTGAAAAAGTTGGCTTAAAGCTCAACATTCAAATAACTAAGATCATGGCATCTGGTCCCATCACTTCATGGGAAATAGATGGGGAAAAAGTGGAAACAGTGTCAGACTTTATTTTTTGGTTTCCAAAATCACTGTAGATGGTGATTGTAGCATGAAATTAAGACTCTTACTCCTTGAAAGGAAAGTGATGATCATCCTAGACAGCATATATAAAAACAGAGACATTAATTTGACAACAAAGGTCCGTCCAGTCAAAGCTCTGGTTTTATCAGTGGTCAGGTATGGATGTGAGAGTTGAACTTGAAGAAAGCTGAACACCAAAGAATCGAGGCTTTTGAACTGTGTAGTTGGAGAAGATTCTTGAGAGCCCCTTGGATTGCAAGAAGATGCAACCAGTCCATCCTAAAGGAGATCAGTTCTGAGTGTTTATTGAAAGGACTGATGCTGAATCTGGGTCAATATTTTGGGTACGTCCTGTGAAGAGTTGGATTATTGCAAAACACCCTGATGCTAGGAGAGATTGGGGGTAGGAGGAGAAGGGGATGACAGAGGATGAGATGGATGGATGGCATCACCGACTCGATGGACATGAGTTTGTGTAAACTCTGGGAGTTGGTGATGGACAGGGATGCCTGGCGTGCTGAGACTCATGGGGTGCTAGAGTCGGACACTACTGAGCGACTGAACTGAACTGAAGTGAATATTCCAGAGTGTGTATTCATCACAGCTTTCTTATCCATTCGTCTTCAACGAATGAACATCTAGGTTGCTTGCATACCCTGTCTATGATAAACAGTGATGCAATGGAGATTGGGGCACCTGTCTCTTTCAATTCTGGTTTCCTCGGTGTGTATGCCAGGCAGTGCAATCTGGGTCACATGGCAGTCCTATTGCAGTTTTATTTTTTAAGGAATCTCCACACTGTTCTCCATAGTTGCTGTTCTAGCTTGCATTCCACCAACAGTGTAAGAGGCTTCCCTTTTCTCTGCCACCTCTCCAGAATTTATTGCTTGTAGACTTTTGGATAGAAGTCAATTTGACTGGTATGGAATGGTACCTTATTGTGGTTTTGATTTGCATCTCTGATAATGAGCATCATCATATTTTTGTTAGCCATCTGTTTGTCTTCTTTGGAGAAAAGTCATCTCAGTTCTTTGGCCCAATTTCTAATTGGGTCATTTATTTTTCTGGAATTGAGCTGCAGGAGTTGCTTGTATATGTTTCAGATTAATTTGTTGTTCATTGTTTCGTCTGCCATTTGCCTTAATCATCATTTCAAAATATGCTTTTCAAAGAAGCTGATGATATTTTTTGGCTGATCTAGGGATGAATAGACAGATTTGGCAGTTTTAACTTGCAAACAATATATTCTTTTCTTGGAGATAATTTTCTTTTCAAATCTAGAATTTATTAAGATTTATATGTTTAAGTTTTGTTTCTTATTTGTTTCATTATTTAGGCTGTATTTTTCAAACAGAGGCCTCTAATCCTGAACAGCGGTGAGTAAATCATAAACAGAAATAGTCATATGATTTGATTGGTTATTTCAACTGGAGAATATATCATATCAAAGAACATCAAACAGGTCAATATGGAATAGTCATCACATAAGAATGTATAAAACAAAGAAAAAAAAAATCTTCATTAGTAATTTAAAAGAATGTCTTATATACATTAACAGCAAAGAAAAATCAAGGGAAATAGAAAATTGGCATATGCACACAATGTGAGACCGAGATGAACAGAATAGAATGAAACATCAGTGTGTCAGGAAAATATCAGTATGCTGGTGGTTAGGAAACCACTGAAACATGTGGAGTTTAAAATCACACAAATGTTGGGCCATGTGGGTAGCAATAAAAACAGCAAAATGTGGCTGAATCTCAACATGATAAGGAGCCGATATAACATAGGTAGAATCTAGATAGGGTGAGGTAGGATAGAAAATGAAGTAGTAAAAACAAAACAAAAAAAAGCTACTCCTGTCAAGAACAGAAGGAGAACATTTGTTGTTATTCAGTCGTTAAGTCAGCTCTGGCTCTTTGTCACCCCATGGACTTTAGCCTGCCAGATTTCCCTTCACTATCTACCACAATTTGTTCAGATTTCCGTCCATAGAATCAGTGATGCTATCTAACCATCCCATCACTGTCTACCCACTTCTCCTTTACCTTCAATCATTCCCAGCGTCAGGACACTATCTAATGGATCAGCTCTTTATATCATGTGGCCAAAGGAAGAAAAACAAACAAACACACAAACCGAAAGATACCTAAGTATTCCAAGAAGAGGTGTTGAATCTGTTTAGGATATAGATTCAGAAAAAGCTTTCGACAAAATTTAACACCTAGGTATGATTAAACCTGTAGAGGAGGAGGGAATAAAGGGAATCTTCTTTAACATAATAGAGGCCATTTATGGATAAACTCACCACAAACAGTGTTCTCTATAGTAAAATTCTGAAACCATGACCCCTAATTCATGAATAAAAGAAAGATGCTTCTTATTCACCATGGTTACTCAACACAGTCTTGGGACACCTAGCTACTGCAATCAGAGAATAGGAAGAAGAAGGAAAAAAAGTTTCAAATGAAAAGGAAAAAAAGAGGTAAAACTGTCCCTGTTTGCAGATGATATGATACTATGCACAGAGAATCCTACCATAAAACCAGATAATTACTAGCAGTACTCCATGAATTCAGGGAAGTGTCTGGCTATAAAATTAACACACAGCAATCTCTAGCATTCCTATAAACTGAAATCAAAAACAAATTAAGAAAGGAATCCCAGTCACCACTGCAAGAAGAATAAAATTCCCGAAAGTAAACCTGAGAAAAGATTTGTGTGCTGAATTGAATAAGACATGGAGGAAATATATCAAGGGTGACAAAATAAATGGATAAATATAACATTCTCTTTGACTTGGAGAATCAATACTGTGAAAATGGCTGTGCGACAAAAAGCAATTTACATATTCAAAGCAATTGCTTTGAAATTGCCAATGACATTTTTCACAGAACTAGATAAATTTTTTTTTTTTACAACTTGTTGGGAAATGTAAAAGACCTTGAATAGCCATGCTATCATGAGAAAAATAAACAGAACTGGAGGAATCAGGTTTCCTGCTTTCAGTCTGTAATTCAAATTTGTAGTCATCCACACAGCATGAAACTTGTAAAAAAAAAAAAAAAAAGGAATACAGCCCAATGGAACATGGAACAGATAGAAGACCCTGAAATAATCTCTTGTCCAAATGCTTACCTAATCTATGACAAAGGAGGCAACAATATACAATGGAGAGAATATATTATCCTTTATAGGTGCTGCTGGAAAATCTTGAGAGATAAAGATGAAAGTGCAATTAGGACGCTCCCTTTTGTTGTTTAGTGGGAAGTCATATCTGACTCCTTGTGATGTCATGGACTGCATCAGGCAAGCCTCAATAGGCACTACCATCTCCCGGAGCTGACCCAAGTTCATATCTATTGCATTGGCAGTTATGCCATCCAACACACTCACTCTTGTCACACCCTTCTCCTTCTACCTTCAGTACTTCTCATTATCAGGGTCTTTTCCAATGAGTTGGCTCTTTGCATTAGATAGACAAAGTATTAGAGCTTCAGCTTCACTAGCAGTTCATCCAACGGTTATTTTGGGCTGATTTCCTTGACGATTGACTAATTTGATCCCCTTGCTGTCCAAGGAACTCTCAAGAATCTTCTCCAATACCACAATTCAAAAGCATCAATTCTTCAGGATTCTGCCACTTTTGTGGTCCTGCTCAATCAACTCTATGTGAATACCGCAAAGACCACAGACTTGACTATACCAAAGTTTGTGAGCGAACTGGTATCTTTTCTTTTTCACACATGTCTCGATTTCTCACAGCTTTTCTGACAAGAAATATTTGTTTTCTAATTTGATGGCCAAAGTCACCATCTGGAGTGATTTTAGAGTCCAAAAAGATAAAATACATCAATGACTTCCATTTTTCCCCTTCTATTTGCCATGGAGTTACAGGACCGGGTGCCATGATCTTAGTTTTCAGAATGTTTAGCTTTAAGCCAACTTTTTCACTCTCCTCTTTCACTTTCATCAAGAGGCTCTTTTACTTCTTCTTCACTTTCTGTCAAAAGGGTGGTGTCATGTACATATCTGAGGTTAGTGAAATATGTCCCAGCAATCTTGCTTCCATCTTGTGCTTCCTCTAGCCCAGTATTTCACATGATGTACTCTGCCTATAAGTTAAATAAGTAGGGTGACAACATACAGCCTTGATGTACCCCGTTTCCTATTTGGAAGCAGACTGTTGTTCATGTCCGTTCTAACATGTTGCTTCCTGACCCTCATACAGATTTCTCAAGGGGCAGATCAGGTGGCCTCGTATTCCCATTCCCTTTGGAATTTTCCATAGTTTATTGTGATCCACGCAGTCAGAAGCTTTGGTATAGTCAATAAAGAAGAAATAGATGTTTCTATGGAAGTCTCTTTCTTTTCTGATGAACAAGCAGATATTAGCAATTTGATCTCTGGTTCCTCTACCTCTTCTAAAACCAGCTTGAACATCTAGAAGTTCATGGTTTACATATTGCTGAAGCTTGGCTAAGAGAATTTTAAACATTGCTTTACTAGCGTGTGAGATGGGTGTATTTGCGTGGTAGTTTCTGCATTCTTTGGCACTGCCTTTCTTTGGAATTGAAATGAATGTTGACCATTTCCATTCCTGTCGCCACTGCTGAGTTTCCAAATTTGCTGAGAGTGATCAACGAAATTTAGTACTTCTATGACTTCTAAAATCCAGCAAATGGTGACCATTTCAACTCTTATTCCTCTGATGTGTCTGACCCAGCTTAAACATCTGGAGTTCCTCAGTTCATGGAATGATGAAGAGAAGCTTAGTGGATTTTGAGCATAACTTTACCTGCTTGGAAGACAAGTGAAGTTGTGCAGTGTTTTCTTATCATTCGTTAGTACTGTCTTTCTTGCGGACTGGGGTAAGAATTTCCTTTTTCTAGTTCTGTGACCACTGCTAAGTTTTCCACATTTGCTGACATATTGAATGTGACACTTTCATAGCATCAATATTTAGAATTTTATGCAGCACTGACAGAATTCCATCACCTTCGTTAGCTTTGTTGACAGCAGTGCTTTGTAAGGCCCACTTGACTTCACATTCAAGAATGGCTGGCTCTGTGGGATTCATCACAGTGTCCTGGTTATCTGGGGCAGTAAGATCTTTTTGTCCTAAAATTCTTTGCATTCTTTCCATCTTGTCTTGATCTCTTTTCTTTCTTTTAGGCCTTTCAACTTTCTGTCCTTTACTGAGCCCACCTGTGGATGAAATGTTGCATTTATATAGTCAGATTTTTTAAGAGATTTTTTTAGTCTTTCCCCTTCTATTGATTTCTTATATATCTTTGCATTGTGTACTGCAGGAGTGCTTTACATCTCCTTTCTCTTCTCTGGAAATCTGAACTTTGTTTGGGTACCTTTGCCTTTTCCACTTGCTTTCTGCTGCTCTTCTTTCCTTAGCTATTTGTACATCCTCCTCCATGCTTTTCTTTTTCTTTGGCATTGTTTCACTCACTGTTTGCTGTACAATATTTTGCACCTCCTTCCCTAGTTTTTGAGGTGCTCTGTTTACTAGATATAAACCCTGGAATCTCTTTGCCACCTGCACTGCATATTCATAGAGGATTTGATTTTCTAGTCCCTGGCAGGCCTAGTAGTTGTGCACCTGACCTTCTGAATTTGGCAGATTGTTACTGATGATCTGATCCATAGTGGGCTCCAGATTTTTTTTTTTCCCCTGACCTTATACACTTCTCCCTCTGATTATATAGTAAGGCTGATACCATTAGGAACCATTTGGTGATGTCCATGTGTAAAGCCATCTCTTGTGTGGTTGTCAAAGGATCTTTGCTTTGATCACTACATTTTCTTGACAGAGTTTGATTAGTCTTTGTTCTGCTTCATCTTTTATTCCAAGGCCAAACTTGCCTGCTATTCCAGGTATCTCTTGACTTTGTCCTTTTGCATTCCAATCCCTTATGATGATAAGGACATCTTTCACTTGCTGTTAATTCAAGGAGGTGTTCTTGGTCTTCACAGAACTGATGACTCAGAACTTCTTCAGGATCAGAATTCAGGGCAGAGACTAGCAATACTGTGATTTTGAATGGTTTGCCTTGGAAATGAACTAAGGTCATTCTGTCATTTTTGAGGTTGCACCCAAGTAGTGCGGAGTGAAGTGATTCTAAAATTAAAGCAGACTGGGGAAGTAGAATCATAGGACAAATTAGAACATTGTCTTAGAGTATAAAAACTTGATTATTGCCTAAAAAATACCCAACGTGGAATCTGGGGAGAATAGAAGAATTTCTATGTGCGGAAGAAGACTCAGGGTGTGAGAGTTTAGCAAGATGAGGACAAAGAACTTCTTTTTTATCCATTTTTGGAATCAATTTTAGGAGTATCTCTTTAAGAAGCTTGCTATGGCATTCAATAAGCAAAGTCCTTTGCATTGAAAATATGAAAGAATTTTTTGTTGAAGTGTCCGCTGTTGAGTTTTCTGAGAGTTGGAGTGGTTTCACTGACCAGAGTCAGTGATATCTATTGATTCCAAGGAACCAAGAATAAATTAATTAAGGGAAGCAATTACCTGTCTTGAGTAGGAATCTTGTGTGAGTATTAGTGATTGTGGCAGCAGCATGTGTGAGCCCCCAGGAGAAAGGAGCAGTGAGCAGGTGAAATCAATTTACCGCGGGGGGGTGGGGTGGGGGGTGGGGGAGTGGGGAAGGGGGCGGGCATTAGCCACAGCATAGGAATCTGTGAATATGCATACATTTTTGAGAACCCATTTTGTTGTGGCATCCCTAAGGACTAGGTGAACAGATGCAATTTCAGACAATTGGGTGAGACTGGAGTACTATTCTTAACGAGAGAAGCCTGAGGGCAGGAAGAATGGAGCAAACCTCCAGCGACATTGCATTGTTTATAATGAGGGTGTTGCTACTCATAAATGACACTAATACTTTTCATTCTAAAGCTGCTGGCCACAGATGGCTCCACAAAATGCAAGAAGAGTGGGTAGTGTGGATACTGGCATCACTGCCTGAAAGGTCTCATTTAAGGGTCTGTGCATGGATGAAAACACATCCTGTGGAAATTTGGAAAGGCTTTTAAAATGAGATGAGTTTTTTGGTTCAGCCACCAAATAATGTCCTTGGGGTGATTCTTTGATACCCCTCCCCCCCATAGATAGCAGCATTATTTGGCATTGACTCTCTTTGGGATTGGAATGAAAACTGACTTTTTACAGTCCTGTGGCCATGGCTGGGTTTTCCATATCTGCTGGCATACTGAATGTAGAACTTTCACAGCATCATCTTTCAGGATTTGAAATAGCTCAACTGGAATTCCATCGCATCCACTAGCTTTGATCATAGTGATGCTTACTGAGACCCACTTGACTTCAATTTCCAATATCTTTTTTGCACAGTTCTTCTGTGTATTCTAGCCACCTCTTCTTATTATCTTCTGCTTCTGATGGGTCTCTACCATTTCTGTCTTTTATTTAGCCCATCTTTGCATGAAATATTTCCTTGGATTCTCTAATTTGCTTGAAGAGATCTCTAGTCTTTCCCATTCTAATATTTACCTCTCCTTCTTTGCATTGATCCCTGAGGAAGACTTTCTTATCTCTCCCAGCAATTCTTTGCAACTCTGCATTCAAATGGGTATACATTTCCTTTTCACCTTTGCTTTTTACTTCCCGTCTTTTCAGAACTATTTGTACACGTTCCCCACATGCATTTAAATTTTTGAAATTTCTTTATCTTGGGGATGGTGTTGATCTCTGTCCTGTACAATGTCACGAACCTACATTCATAGTTCATCAGGCTCTCTGCCTTCCAGAACTAGTCTATTAAATCTTGACTTGGGTATCAGGATTCTACAAAGGATGGTTTTGGTTTATTCTCCCGCTGCACCTGGCCCCACAAGATTAGGGTGACAAAATAAACAGGGATGTTTCCTCACCTGGAGAAGGAAATGAAAAATGCCATGGCTAGTAGAAGGAAAGAAATTATAAAAATTAGGAGAGAAGCAAATTCAAAAGAAACAAACGAGAACATAGCAGAAATCAACAAATATAAAAGCTGGTTCAATGAGACGAAAAATAAAATTGAAAAAAAAAAAAAAAACATTATCCACAGTCATCAAGAAACAAAGGAAGAAAAATCAATCAACAAAATTAGAAATGAAACTGGAGAAACTACAGCAAACAATACAGAAATATAAAGGATCATAAGAGACTACTATCAGTAACTATATGCCCATAAAATGTACAACTGTGAAGAAATGAACAAACTCATAGTGCAGTATAACTTTCCAAAACTGAAGCAGGAGGAAATAGAAACACTTAACAGACATGTCACAAGCACAGAAATATAAACTATAGTCATAATTCTTCCAGCAAACAAAAGCCCAGAATCAGGTGGCTAAAGAGCTGAATTCTTAAAAAAAAAAAAAAAAAAAATTGACAAGAGCTAACACTTATTTTTCATTGACTATGCCAAAGCCTTTGACTCTGTGGATCACAACAAACTGTGAAAAATTCTGAAAGAGATGGGAATACCAGACCACGTGACCTGCCTCTTGAGAAATCGGTATGCAGGTCAGGAAGCAATAGTTAGAATTGGACATGGAAAAATAGACTGGTTCCAAATAGGAAAAGGAGTACGACAAGATTGTATATTGTCACCTTGCTTATCGACGTAATATGCAGAGTACATTCTGAGGAACACTAAGCTGGAAGAAGCACAAACTGAAATCAAGATTGCCGGGAGAAATATCAACAACCTCAGATGTGCAGATGACACCACACTTATGGCAGAAAGTGAAGAGGAACCCCAAAGTCTCTTGATGAAAGTGAAAGAGGAGAGTGAAAAAGTCGACTTGAACCTCAACATTCAGAAAACGAAGATCATGGCATCTGGTTCCATCACTTCATGGGAAACAGATGGGGAAACAGTGGAAACAGTGTCGGACTTCATTTTTTGGGCTTCAAAATCACTGCGGATGCTGATTGCGGTCATAAAATTAAAAAATGTTTACTCCTTGGGAGCAAAGTTAAGATGTACCTAGATAGCATATTAAAAAGCAGGGAGAGTACTTTGCCATCCAAGGTCTGTCTAGTCAAGGCTATGCTTTCTCCAGTGGTCATGTATGGATGTGAGAATTAGACTGTGAAGAAAGCTGATCGCTGAAGAATTGATGCTTTTGAACTGTGGGGTTGGAGAAGACTCTTGAGAGTCCCTTGGACTGTAAGGAGATCCAACTAGTCCATTCTAAAGGAGATCAGTCCTGGGTGTGCTTTGGAAGGACTGATCCTAAAGCTGAAACTCCAGTACTTTGGCTACCTCATGCGAAGAGTTGACTCACTGGAAAATACTCTGATGCTGGGAGGGATTGGGGGCCAAGGAAAAGGGGATGACAAAGAATGAGATTGCTGAATGGCATCACCCACTTAATGGAGGTGAGTTTGTGTGAACTCCGAGAGTTGGTGATGGACAGGGAGGCCTGGCGTGCTGTGATTCATTGGGTCCCAAAGAGTCGAACACGACTAGCGAATGAACTGAACTGAACTGAACACTTATTCTACTCAAATTCTTCAGGAAATTTGCAGAGTTAGTGAAATTTCCAAACTGATTCTATGAGGCCACTGTCACCCTGACCCCAAAACCAGACAAATACGCCACAAGAAAAGAAAACTACACTCCAATAACACTGATGGACATAGATGCAAAAATCCTTAACAAAATCCTAACAAACAGAATCCAACAGCATTTTAAAAAGATCATACATCATGAGCAAGTGGGCTTTATCTCACGGATCCAAGGATTCTTTAATATCTGCAAGTCAATCAATGTAATACACCACGTTAACAAATTGAATGATAAAACGCGTATGATTATCTCAATAGATATAGAGGTCTTCGACAAAATTCAACATTCATTTATGACAAAAAAAAAAAAAATCCAGAAAGAAGGAATAGAAGGAACATACCTCAACATAATAAAAGTTATATATGACAAACAAACAGCAAAGATGATCCTCAATGGTGAAAAATTGAAAGTAATCCTCCTAAAGTTAGGAAGAAGACAAGATTGCCCACTCTCACCGCTACTATTAAACACAGATTTAGAAGTTTTAACCAGGCAACCAGAGAGGAAAAGGAAATAAATGGAATCTCTATTGGAAAAGAAGAAATAAAACTGTGAGTCTTGGCCGATATCATGATCCTCTACATAGAAAACACTAAAGACTCCACCAGAAAATGACTAGTGCTGATAGTCCCTTGGACAGTAAGGAGATCCAACCATCCATTCTAAAGGAGATCAATCCTGGGTGTTCATTGGAAGGACTGATGCTAAAGCTGAGATTCCAATACTTTGGCCAACACATGCGACCAGTTGACTCAAGGGAAAAGACTCTGATGCTGGGAAGAATTGGGAGAGGGAGGAGAAGGGAAGGACAGAGAATGAGATGGATGGATGGCATCACCGACTCGATGGACATGAGTTTGAGTGAACTCCGGGAGTTGGTGTTGGACAGGGAGGCCTGGAGTGTTGTGATTCACGGGGACCCAAGGAGTCAGACACGAGTGAGCGACTGAACTGAACTGAACTAAACTGAAGCAATAAATATAGTAAAGTTTCAGGATATAAAATTAACACCTAGAAATTCCCTGCATACCTATTTACTAACATTAGAAAACAGAAAGACAAATTTAGGAAACATTCTCATTCACCATTGAAATAAAAAGAATAAAATACTCAGAAATAAATCTACCGAAAGAAACAGAAGACATATATATATATATATATATATATATATATATATATAACTAAAAAAAAAAAAAAAACCCACTGATGAAAGAAATCAAAGAGGACATAAATAGATGGAGAAATATAACATGTTTATGGATTGGAAGTATCAAAATAGTGAAAATGAGTATACCACCTAAAGCAATCTATAGATTCAATGCAATACCTATCAAGCTACCAAAGGTATTTTTCATAGAACTATAAACAAATAATGTCACAATTTGTATGGAAATACCAAAAACCTCAAATAACCAAGGCAATCTTGAGAAGGAAGAATGGACCTGGAGGAATGAACCTGATTGACTTCAGGCTATACTACAAAGATGTAATCATGAAGACATTATGGTACTGGCACAAAGATAAAATATAGATCATTGGAACAAATAGAAAGCCCAGGAATGAAGCCACACACCTATGGACAACTTCTCTTTGAAAAGGGAGGCAAGTATCTACAATGGAAAAAAAAAAAAAAAAGGTCTCTTAAACAAGTGGCGCTAGGAAATCTGGTCATCCAAGTGTAAAAGAATGACACCAGCAAAGAGGTAACACCTCATCCTGGTCAGAATGGATGCTACCTTAAAGTCTACACAAAAGATATTCTGGAGTGGTGTGGAGAAAGGAGAACCCTCTTACACTGTTGGTGGATCAGCAAACTAGTATAGGCATTATGGAGAACATTGTTGAGATTAGGTAAAAAATTGGGAACAGTACTGCCATATGACCTAACGATCCCACTGCCTGACATACACACCAAGGAAACCAGAACTGAAAGAGATACATGTACCCCAATGGTCATCACAGCACTGTTTATAATTGCCAGGAAATGGAAGCAACCTAGATGTCCACTGGCAGAAGAATGGATAAGAAATCTTTGGTACATATACACAAAGGAATATTATTCAGTCATTAAAAAGATTTAATTTGAATCAGTTCTAATGAGGTAGATGAAACTGAAGCCTATTACAGAAATAGAAGTAAATCAGAACAAAAAACACCACTACGCTACACTAATGCATATAACGAAATTTCAAAATATGATATCAATGACACTATAGATGAGACGGCAATAGAGACACAAATGTATAGAACAGTCTTTAGGACTCTGTGGGAGAAGGTGAGAGTGGGTTTATTTGAGAGAATATCATTGAAATATTTATATGATCATATGTGAAAATGATCACCATTTCGTGTTCGATACATGAGACAAGGTGCTCAGGGCTGGTGCACTGGGATGACCTGGAGGTTTGGGATGGGAGTGGGGTGGAAGGAATGTCCACATGAAGAACAGTTGTAAACAAATGGCTGATTCATGTCAATGTATGGAAAACCCACTCAATATTACAATTAGCCCCCAATTAAATAAATAAGTTTTTTAAAATGTACCTAAAAAAAAGAAAAAGTCTTCACCAGTGATCCAGTGGCTTAAGAATTTGCCTGTCAATGCAGGGGACATGGGTTTGATCCTTGGTCTGAGGAGACCACACATACTAGCAAAGTAGATAAAACTGTGTGCCCCCAAGTGCTGAACCTGAGAGCCCTAGAGCTTGTGCGCCGGAACAGAAGACACTGCCATGAGAAGCAAGCTCATTGCAATGAAGAGTAGTCCCCAATTGCTGCAAGTAGAGAAACTTTCTGAACAGCAATGAAGACTCAGTGCAGCCGTAAATAAATAAATAAATACTAAAAATTATGAATAAATGAAATATAGATACATAAATTTCTTCCATGTAATACGAAATTTTTGTATTTATTGATTGTCCAGGTGTTGATTTACCACTTGAAATATGGAATCCCTGTATTTCAAATATGAAAATCAAGGGCAATATTTTCAAACAAAATATAAATTGTCTATATTTCATATATAAGTATCTTGGTGTATATTTTTGTATATGATTCTCTAAATTTCACATATGAAAATCTAGGTGTCAGTTCTATTTGAAAGTTGGAATTCTCTATAATTCACATTTGAAATGCAGGATGATTATATTTCCTACTGCTAATGTGGTATTCCCTAATTTTGTATGAAAAACTTGGTGTAGATTTTTGTAAATGAAGAATGCAAGTTTCTTTATTTCAATTTTTATCATCAAAGCTACCAGGGAACTTTAATAGATTTAGAAAAACCTCC
This sequence comes from Moschus berezovskii, assembly GCF_049115385.1. NCBI lineage: Eukaryota > Metazoa > Chordata > Mammalia > Artiodactyla > Moschidae > Moschus > Moschus berezovskii. Next base: position 19,671,314 of record NC_142489.1, on the reverse strand, counting down.
AAGATTTTATAAAATTAACACCAAAAAGGGATGTCCATTTCATCATAGCTAACTGTGACGTTAAAACAGGAAGTCAAGCGATACGTGGAGTAACAGACAAGTTTGGACTTGGGGTACAAAGTGATGCCGAACAAAGGCTAAAGGCAGAATTTTGCAAATAGAAAGGTTAAAAATGAAAGCAGTAACAGACAGTGAATAGGCTCCAAAATGACTGGGGACAGATTACAGCCATGAAAATATAAGACTCTTGCTCCCAGAAAGAAAAGCTATGACAAACCTAAACACAATGTACTGAGAAGCAGAGACATTGCTTTGTCAACAAAGGTCCATATAGGCAAAGCTAGGTTGTTTCCCAGTGGATATGTATGTTTGCCTCTCATGTGTGGCCCTACACAGCATGTCTTAGTTTCACTGAGTTAGACAAAGTGGTGGTCCATGTGATGGATTTGTTGGCTTCCTATGATGGTGGTTTCAGTCTTTCTGCCCTCAAATGCCCTCTCTCTGCACCTACCATCTTACTGGGGTTTCTTTTCCTTTGGACGGGGAGTATCTCTTCCCTGCTCCTACAGCAAAACACAACCTCTGCTCCTTACATTGGGTGTGGGATATCTCCTCTTGACTGCTGGCTGCTCCGGTGCCACACAGCCACAACTCGCTGCTCCAACAAATTTGGAAAACTCCGCAATGGCCAAGGAATGGAAAAGGTCAGTTTTCATTCCAATCGCAAAGAAAAGCATTGCCAAAGAATACTCAAATTACTAAACAAAGAGCTTCATCTCACGTGCTGGTAAAACAATGCTCAAAATTCTCCAAGGCAGGCTTCAACAATATGTGAACCATGAACTTCCAGATATTCAAGCTGGTTTTGGAAAAGGGCAAAAGAATCAGAGATCAAAGTGTAAACATCCGCTGGATCTCTGAAAATACAAGAGAGTTCCAGAAAACATCTATTTATGCTTTATTGACTATGTCAAAGCCTTTGACTCTCTGGATCACAGTAAATTGTGAAAAATTTTTCAGGAGACGGTAATATCTCGATTCAACAAACAATAGTCTGTGCAAAGTGTTGGAGACACGGAAGGTCAGGGAACCCTGGAGTACTGCTGTCCACGGTGTTGCAGAGTTGGATATGACAGATCAACTGAAAAATAGCAACAACTCGGTTTCATATTTGTCAATAAGGAGGAGATTTTCGAACCTGAAATATGGAATTCTGTATATGCCTTTAGAAAAATTACATGCTTCTTTATGAATGATGGACGTCTCTCTATATCTTTTATGAAAGTCTGGTTGGATATTTTACTTCTTAAACTATGAGGGATTCAATTACTCAGGCACCCAAATTTTACTGAAAATATGTTTACATATAATATGGAGTATTTCCATTTCTAATGTGAAAGTCAGAGTATGCTTGTCCTTATGTGATGTATTTCACATATGATTATGGGCACACTGTCGAATTTTTTGTTTCTTGTGTTGAAGTTTGACAGCAGACAGTCCTTCAGCAAAGAGGAAATTCTCAGTTTCACATATGAAAATCTAGGTGCAGAGTTTAAGACATGAATTATGAAAATCTCTGTAATTCATATTTGAAAATCTGGGGACCAACATGAGAATTATTGGTGTATCACATATAAAGATTTTGTTGAATGAAATATCCAATTTTTAATATTACAGTTATGAAATTCTGAATGCAGAGTTCTATTCAGGGAATATGAAAGTCTCTATTTCACGTCTTAAATTACCGTCACCGATTTTCAACTTGAGTAGTGGAATTTTTTATATTTATCATTTGAAAATCTGTGTGCTAACATTCCTTCAAGAAATAAGGAATACTGTGTGTTAACATCAGGCATCTATTTCCCTACAATAAATATGGAATTTTATGTATCATATAGAAAAATCGCTTGAGCTATGAATTTCTTTTTATTTCAGCAAAGAGAATTTGAAGAAAGACCTTCTTCCGTGAAATATGGAATACAGTATATTTTGCATTTGAAAAACTTGGGACAAGAATCAAATATGGAATATGAATTCTCAGTTATTCACATAAGAAAATTTGTGTAAGATTTTCATACATAATTTTTGCAATATTCCATGATTCGTTTAGATCTGGGCCAAACAGGCAATGTACATGTATCTATGTTTCCTGTAAGAAAATGTGGCCACATAATTCCCTACTTAAATTTAGTATTCTCTTTTATAGTATTTTAAAAAGCAGAGACAATACTTTGACAACCAAGGTCCGTCTAGTCAAGGCAATGGTTTTTCCCGTGGTCCTGTATGGATGTGAGTGTTGGACTGTGAAGAAAGCTGATCGCCGAAGAATCGATGCTTTTTTTTTTTTTCTCTTCTTTTTTTTTTTATTAATTTATTTTTTATTGGAGGCAAATTATTTTACAATATTATATTGGTTGGTTTTGCCATACATTGATATGAATTTGCCCCGGGTTTACATAAGTTCCCCCTCCTGAACCTCCCTCCCACTTCCCTCCTCCCTTTATCCTCCCTCTGGGTCATCCCCACATGCCAGCCCCGAGCATCCTATAACATGCATTGACCCTGAACTAGTGATTCGTTTCACATATGACAACATACGTGTTTCAATGCCATTCTCCCAAATCATCCCACCCTCACCCTCTCCCATAGAGTCCCAAAGACTGTTCTATACATCTGTGTCTCTTTTGCTGTCTCGTATACAGGGTTATTATTTGCATCTTTCTTAATTCCATATATATGTGTTAGTATACTGTATTGGTATTTTTCTTTCTGGCTTACTTCACTCTGTATGATAGGCTCCAGTTTCATCCACCTCATTAGAACTGATTCAAATGTATTCTTTTTAATGGCTGAATAATACTCCATTGTGTATATGTCCCAAAGCTTTCTTATCCATTCGTCTGCAGATGGACATTTAGGTTGCTTCCATGTCCTGGCTATTATAAACAGTGCTGCAATGAACATTGGAGTACACGTGTCTCTTTCAATTCTGGTTTCCTCGGTGTGTATGCCCAGGAGTGCGATTGCTGGATCATATGGCAGTTCTATTTCCAAGTTTTTGAGGAATCTCCATACTGTTCTCCATAGTGGCTGTACTAGTTTGCATTCCTACCAACAGTGTAAGAGGGTTCCTTTCTCTCCACATCCTCTCCAGCATTTATTGCATGTAGACTTTTGGATAGCAGCCATTCTGACTGGTGTGAAATGGTATCTCATGGTGGTTTTGATTTGCATCTCTCTGATCATTGACTATGCCAAAGCCTTTGACTGTGTGGATCACAATAAACTGTGGAACATTCTGAAAGAGATGGGAATCCCAGACCACCTGACCTGCCTCTTGAGAAACCTGTATGCAGGTCAGGAAGCAACAGTTAGAACTGGACATGGAACAACAGACTGGTTCCAAATAGGAAAAGGTGTACGTCAAGGTTGTATATTGTCACCTTGCTTATTTAACTTATATGCAGAGTACATCATGAGGAACGCTGGGCTGGAAGAAGCACAAGCTGGAATCAAGATTGCTGGGAGAAATATCAATAACCTCAGATATGCAGATGACACTACCCTTATGGCAGAAAGTGAAGAGGAACTCAAAAGCCTCTTGATGAAAGTGAAAGAGGAGAGTGAAAAGGTTGGTTTGAAGCTCAACATTCAGAAAACAAAGATCATGGCATCTGGTCCCATCACTTCATGGGAAATAGATGGAAAAACAGTGGAAACAGTGTCAGACTTTGTATTTTTGGGCTCCAAAATCACTGCAGATGCTGATTGCAGCCATGAAATTAAAAGACGCTTGCTCCTTGGAAGGAAAGTTATGACCAACCTTGATAGTATATTAAAAAGCAGAGACATTACTTTGCCAACCAAGGTCCGTCTAGTCAAGGCAATGGTTTTTCCCGTGGTCATGTATGGATGTGATAGTTGGACTGTGAAGAAGGCTGATCGCCGAAGAATCGATGCTTTTGAACTGTGGTGTTGGAGAAGACTCTTGAGAGTCCCTTATACTGCAAGGAGATCCAACCAGTCCATTCTAGAGGAGATCAATCCTGGATGTTCATTGGAGGGACTGATGCTAAAGCTGAAACTGCAATACTTTGGCCACCTCATGCGACGAGTTGACTCACTTGAAAAGACTCTGATGCTGGGAAAGGTTGGGGGCGGGAGGAGAAGGGGACGACGGAGAATGAGATGGCTGGATGGCATCACCGACTCTGTGGACATGAGTTTGAGTGAACTCCGGGAGTTGGTGATGGACAGGGAGGCCTGGCGTGCTGTGATTCATGGGGTCGCGGAGAGTCGGACACGACTGAGCGACTGAACTGAACTGAACTGAACTGATTATGAGGGATGTTGAGCATTTTTTCATGTGTTTGTTAGCCATCTTTATGTCTTCTTTGGAGAAATGTCTGTTTATTTCTTTGGCCCATTTTTTGATTGGGTCATTTATTTTCCTGGAATTGAGCTGCAGGAGCTGCTTGTATAATTTGGAGATTAATCCTTTATCAGTTGCTTCATTTGCTATTATTTTCTCCCATTCTGAAGGCTGTCTTTTCACCTTACTTATAGTTTCCTTTGCTGTGCAGAAGCTTTTGATTTTAATTAGGTCCCATTTGTTTATTTTTGCTTTTATTTCCAATATTCTGGGAGGTGAGTCATGGAGGATCCTGCTGTGATTTATGTCGTAGAGTGTTTTGCCTACGTTCTCCTTTAGGAGTTTTATAGTTTCTGGTCTTACATTTAGCTCTCTAATCCTTTTTGAGTTTATTTTTGTGTAAGGTGTTAGGAAGTGTTCTAGTTTCATTCTTTTACAAATGGCTGACCAGTTTTCCCAGCACCACTTGTTAAAGAGACTGAACTGTGGTGTTGGAGAAGACTCTTGAGAGTCCCTTATACTGCAAGGAGATCCAACCAGTCCATTCTAGAAGAGATCAGCCCTGGATGTTCATTGGAGGGACTGATGTTAAAGCTGAAGCTGCAATATTTTGGCCACCTCATGCGACGAGTTGACTCACTGGAAATGACTCTGATGCTGGGAAAGGTTGGGGGCGGGAGGAGAAGGGGACGACGGAGAATGAGATGGCTGGATGGCATCACCGACTCTGTGGACATGAGTTTGAGTGTACTCCGGGAGTTGGTGATGGACAGGGAGGCCTGGCGTGCTGTGATTCATGGGGTCGCGGAGAGTCGGACAAGACTGGCCGACTGAACTGAACTGATATTAAATATTGAAAGGCTGGGTGAAGATATCCCTACATGATATATGAAAAAAATCTATATTTACTTTTGAAAATCTGGGTGCCAATATTTCTACAGGAAACAGGTAAATCACTAGAGTAAAATTTGGATTTCTAGGTTGTGATGTTCCCACATGAAATATAAGATCTGCATATTTCACATATGGAAATCTGGATGCCATTTTTACCTCCGTGAAACATGGAGTTCACTTATGAATTTCTGAATGCAGATTTTACTACATGATGCTCTGAAATTCTGTAAATATGTCATTAGAAAATCTGTGTGTCCGTTTCCTACATTAAATATGAAATTCTCAGTATTTCCAAGACCTAAACCTGAGCAAAGTTTTTGTTACATGAAATATGTAATTGTTTTTATTTCCCTTTTAAAAATCTGGTTTTAGACTTTCCAGCATGATAGACAGAATATGTGGAACTCATGCATAAAATGTGGGTACTAGAAAATCTTACATAAATTAAGGAATGCACGTTATTTCATGTATAAAAATCAAGGCACATATTTTCTTGCATGAAGTACGGTATTCTCAAGTGAAAGCTAAGGTTTAATAGAAAACAAAATTCTGTAAAATTATTATCCCTAAGTTAAAATTAAATAAACTAAGAAAACTGCCCAAAGCATGGTATTCTGTATTTTATATTTCATCATCTAGATGTAGATGTTTCTAACTGAAGTAGGGAATACTGTATAGCTCACATATTTAAATTTGTAAGCAGAGTCTCTGATATGAGGTAATGAATTCTCTATATTTGACGTATGAAAAACTGCTGAGGAATTTTGGACATGGAAAGGTGGGATTTTTGTTCTTTCACACGTGAAAACCAGGATACATACTGTCTCAGAAGCGAAGAACTGTACTTATTTCAGATATGAAAATTTAGTGTAGTAATTTTACATGAAATTTGCATCTAGTTAAAGATGTTGTTTATCCAGAAATTATGTATGGATGTGAGAGTTGGACTATAAAGAAAGCTGAGCAGGAAAATTAATGATTTTGAACTGTGATGTTGGAGAAGTCTCTTGAGAGTCTCTTGGATGGCTAGGAGAAATCCAACCAGACTATCCTAAAGGATATCAGTCCTGAATATTCCTTGCAAGGACTGGGGCTAAAGGTGAACTCCAATACTTTGTCCAGCTGATGTGAAGAACTGACTCATTGGAAAAGACCCTGATGCTGTGAAAGGTACAATGTGGGAGGAGGAGGGGCAACAGATTATAACTGGAGAGCATACCAAATCATTGGACATGAGTTTGAGTAAACTCAGTGAGTTAGTGAAGGATAAGGAATACTGACATGCTGTAGTTTATGGGGATGCAAAGATTTGAGCATGACTGAGACACAAAACTGAACTCAACTGAACATGGACCTGTCCATCTGAATAAGAACCAGTTTTCCCCTCAGTTAGTCTCTCCCATCAAGAAGCTTCCATAAGCCTCTTATCTTTATTTATCAGAGGGAAGACAGAATGAAAATCATAACCACAGAAAACTGACCAAACTGATCACCTGGTCCATAGCCTTGTCTAACTCAATGAAATTATGAGCCAGGCATATAGGGCCACCCAAGATGGATGGGTCATAATGAAGGGTTCTGACAAAATATGGTCCTTGGAGAAGGGAATGGAAAACCGCTTCAGTATTTCGGCCTTGAGAAACCCATGAGCAGCATGTAATCCAAAATATAGCATACAGAAAGAGGAACTCCCAAGGTTGATCTTTGACAAATATGCTATGACAGATCAGTAGAGAGGAAACGAAAGAAAGAATGAAGGCAGGGAGCCAGAGTAAAAACAGAACCCAGTTGCAGATGTGACTGGTGATGAAATGAATTCTGATGCTGTAAAGAGTAATATTGCATAGGAACCTGGAAGGTTAGGTCCACAGCTTTGTGAAGACCTACAAGAACTTCTAGAGCTGACACCCATGAAAGATATCCTTTTCATCATAGGGGAATGGAATGCAAAAGTAGGAAATCTAGAGATACCTGGTGTAACAGGCAAATTTGACTTTGGAGGACAAAGCATAGCCAGTCCAAAGAAACAGAACTTTGCCAAGGGAACACATTGCTCACAGAAAGCACTCATTTTCAGCAACACAAGGCAAGACTCTATACATGGACATAACCGGATGGTCATAACTGAAACCAGATTGATTCTTTTCTTTGCAGCCAAAGATGGAGAAACTATATACAGTCAGCAAAAATAAGACTGGGATCTATTGTGGCTCAGATCATGAACTCCTTATTGCCAAATTCAGATTTAAATTTAAAATAGTAGGGAAACGACTAGACTATTCAGGTAGGACCTAAATCATATCCCTTATGATTAGACAGGGAAAGTGACAAATAGATCCAAGGGATTAGATCTGATAGAGTTCCTGAATACCTACAGACAGAGGTTTGTGAAATTGTACAAAAGGCAGTGATTAAGACCATCCTCAAGAAAAAGAAATGCAAGAAGGCAAAATGGGTGTCTGGATATAACTTACAAATTACTGAGAAACGAACAGAAGCTAAAACAAAGGAGAAAAGAAGGAGAAAAGGACAGATATATTCGTGTGTGCAGAGTTCCAAAGAAGAGGAAGGAGAGATAAGAAAGTCTACCTCAGTGAAAGATGCAAAGAAATAGAGGGGAAAATTGGAATGGAAAAGACGAGATCTCTTCAAGATAATTAAAGATACAAAAGGAACATTTCATGCCAAGATGGTCAAAATAAAGAACAGACATGGTATGGACCTAATAGAAGCAGAATATATCAAAAAGAGGTGTCAAGAATACACAGAAAAACTATACAAACAGGATCTTCAATACAAAGATAACCTCGATGGTGAGATCATTCACCTAGACTCAGACACCTTGGAATATGTAGTCAAGTAAGATTGCAGCCATGAAATTAAAAGACACTTACTCCTTGGAAGGAAAGTTATGACCAACCTTGATAGTATATTAAAAAGCAGAGACATTACTTTGTCAACAAAGGTCTGTCTAGTCAAAGCTATGGTTTTTCCCGTGGTTATGAATGGATGTGGGAGTTGGACTGTGAAGAAAGCTGATCGCGAAGAATTGATGCTTTTGAACTGTGGTACTGGAGAAGACTCTTGAGAGTCCCTTGTACTGCAAGGAGATCCAACCAGTCCATTCTAAGGGAGATCAATCCTGGGTGTTCATTGGAAGGACTGATGATACAGCTGAAACTGCAATATTTTGGCCATCTCATGGGACGAGTTGACTCACTCGAAAAGACTCTGATGCTAGGAAAGGTTGGGGGCTGGAGGAGAAGAGGACGACAGAGAATGAGATGGTTGGATGGCATTGCCGACTCTCTGGACATGAGTTTGAGTGAACTCCGGGAGTTGGTGATGGACAGGGAGGCCTGGAGTGCTGTGATTCATGGGGTCGCAGAGAGTCAGACACGACTGAGCAACTGAAGTGAACTGAACTGAACTGAATCCTTATGAAGCATCAAATGGAGAAAACTAGTGGAGCTAATGGAATTCCAGTTAAGTTATTTCACAGGCTAAAAGATGTTTCTGTGAAAGTGGCTACTCTCAATATGCCGGCAAATTTGAAAAACTCAGCAATTGCCCCAAGACTGGAAAAGTACAGTTTTCAATCCAATCCCAAAGAATGTTCACATTACCACACATTTGCCCCCATGTCAAATGGTAGAAAAGTAATGCTCAAAATTCTCCCTTCCAGATTCAACAGCACATGAACAACGAACTTCAACATGTTCAAGCTGGATTTAGACAAGGGTAGGAAAAGAAAGATCAAATTGCCAACATCCATGGGAATCATCAGAAAAGCAAGAGATCTCCAAAAACAAGAAAAACAGAAACCTCTACTTCTGCTTCATTGTTATGCCAAAGCCTGTGACTGTGTGGATCACAACAAATTGTTAACTAATAATGATAATAATAAAATGGTGGGAAAACAAGACCACCTGACCTACCTCTTGAGAAATCTATATCTAGGAAAAGAAGCAATAGAATATGAAACGACAGGTTGCTTCCAAATCAGGAAAAGATTGTTCCAAGGCTGCATATTGCCACCCTGCTTAATTAACCTCTATATAGTGTAAAAGTTGCGAAATGCCAATCTGGATGATTCACAAGCTTGAATTAATACTGCTGGAAGAAATACAAATAACCTCTATGAAGCAGATTCACTTCAGTTCAGTTCAGTCGCTCAGTCGTGTCCAACTCTCCGCAACCTCATGAATCACAGCACGCCAGGCCTCCCTGTCCATCACCAACTCCTGGAGTTCACTCAAACTCATGTACAGAGAGTCGGTGATGCCATCCAGCCATCTGATTCTCTGTAGTCCCCTTCTCCTCCATCCCCCAACCTTTCCCAGCATCAGAGTCTTTTCCAGTGAGTCAACTCGTCTCATGAGGTGGCCAAAGTATTGCAGTTTCAGCTTTAGCATCAGTCCCTTCAATGACCACCAAGGATTGATCTCCTTTAAAATGGACTTGTTGGGTCTCCTTGAAGTAAAAGGGACTCTCAAGAATCTTCTCCAACACCACAGTTCAAAAGCATCAATTCTTCGGTGATCAGCTTTCTTCACAGTCCAACACTCACATCCATACATGACCACGGGAAAAACCATAGCCTTGACTAGACGGATCTTAGTTGGCAAAGTGATGTCTCTGCTTTTTAATATACTGTCAAGGTTGGTCATAATTTTCCTTCCTAGGAGTAAGAGTCTTTTAATTTCATGGCTGCTGTCAGCATCTGCAGTGATTTTGGAGCCCAAAAAAATAAAGTCTGACATTGCTTCCACTGTTTTCCCATCTATTTCACATGAAGTGATGGGACCAGATGCCATGATCTTCGTTTTCTGAATATTGAGCTGCAAGCCAACCTTTTCACTCTCCCCTTTCACTTTCATCAAGAGGATTTTGTCTTCCTCTTCACTTTCTGCCATAAGGGTGGTGTCATCTGCGTATCTCAGGTTATTGATATTTCTCCCAGCAATCTTGATTCCAGCTTGTGCTTCTTCCAGCCCAGCGTTCCTCATGATGTATTCTGCATATAAGTTAAATAAGCAGGGTGACAATATACAGCCTTGACGTACTCCTTTTCCTATTGGAACCAGTCTGTTGTTCCATGTCCAGTTCTAACTGTTTCTTCCTGACCTGCATACAGGTTTCTCAAAAGGCAGGTCAGGTGGTCTGGTATTCCCCTCTCTTTCAGAATTTTCTACAGTTTATTGTGATCCACACAGTCAAAGGCTTTGGCATAGTCAATGAAGCAGAAATAGATGCTTTTCTGGAACTCTCTTGCTTTCTCCATGATCCAGAGGATGTTAGCAATCTGATCTCTGATGCCTCTGGCTTTTCTAAAACCTGCTTGAACACCTGTGAGTTCACGGTTCACAAATTGCTGAAGCCTGGCTTGGAGAATTTTGAGCATTACTTTACTAGCATGTAAGATGAGTGCAATTGTGCAGTCGTTTGAGCATTTTTTGACATTGCCTTTCTTTAGGATTGGAATGAAGAGTGACCTTTTCCAGTCCTGTGGCCACTGCTGAGTTTTCCAAATTTGTTGGCTTATTGAGTGCAGCCCTTTCACAGCATCATCTTTCAAGATTTGAAATAGCTCAACTGGAATTCCATCAACTCCACTAGCTTTGTTTGTAGTGATGTTCTCTAAGGCCCGCTTGACTTCACATTCTAAGATGTCTGGCTCCAGGTGAGTGATCACGCCATCGTGTTTATCTTCATTGTGAAGATATTTTTTGTACAGTTCTTCTGTGTATTCTTGCCACCTCCTCTTAATATCTTCTGCTTCTGTTAGGTCCATACCATTTCTGTCCTTTATCAAGCCCATTTTTGCATGAAACATTCCCTTGATACCTCTAATTTTGTTGAAAAGGTCTCTTGCTTTTCCTATTCTGTTGTTTTCCTCTTCCTCTCCTTTGCATTGATCACTGAGGAAGGCTCTCATATCTCTCCTTGCTATTCTTTGGAACTCTGCATTCAGATGCTTATACCTTTCCTTTGCTCCTTTGCTTTTCGCTTCTCTTTCTTTCACAGCTATTTGTGAGGCCTCCTCCGACAGGCATTTTGCTATTTTTACATTTCTTTTCCATGGGGATGGTCCCTGTCTCCTGTCCAATGTCACGACCTCCGTCCATAGTTCTTCAGGAACTCTATCTATGAGATCTAGTCCCTTAAATCTATTTCTCACTTCTACTGTATAATCATAAGGGATTTGATTTTGAATGGTCTAGAGCTTTTCCCTACTTTCTTCTATTTCTGTCTGAATTTGGCAAAAAGGAGTTCATGATCTGAGTCTTCTCATGTTTTGTTGGAAGAGGGTGTTTGCTACGACCAGTGCGTTCTCTTGACAAAATCTATTAGCCTTTGCCCTGCTTCATTCTGTGCTCCAAGGCCACATTTGCCTGTTACTCCAGGTGTTTATTGACTTCCTACTTTTGCATTCCAGTCCCCTATAATGAAAAGCATATCTTTTTTGGTTGTTAGTTCTAAAAGGTCTTGTAGGTCTTCATAGAACCGTTCAACTTCGTCTTCTTCACCGTTACTGATTGGGGCATAGGCCTGGATTACTGTAATATTGAATGGTTTGCCTTGGAAACGAACAGAAATCATTCTGTCGTTTTTAAGATTGCATCCAAGTACTGCATTTCGGACTCTTTTGTTGACCATGATGGCTACTCCATTTCTTCTATGGGATTCCTGCCCACAGTAGTAGATTTAATGGTCATCTGAGTTAAATTCACCCATTCCAGTCCATTTTAATTCACTGATTCCTAGAATGTCTATGTTCACTCTTTCCATCTCCTGTTTGACCACTTCCAATCTGCCTTGATTCATGGACCTAACATTCCAGGTTCCGATGCAATATTGCTCTTACAGCATCGGAACTTGCTTCTATCACCAGACACATCCACAACTGGGTATTGGTTTTGCTTTTGCTCCATCCCTTCATTCCTTCTAGAGTTACTTCCCCACTGATCTCCAGTAGCATATTGGGCACCTACCGACCTGGGGATTTCCTCATTCAGTATATCATATTATTTTGCCCCTTGATACTGTTCATGGGGTTCTCAAGGCAAGTATACTGAAGTGGTTTGCCATTCCCTTCTCCAGTGGACCACATTCGGCTATGGTCCATGTGATCAGATTGACTAGTTTCTGTGATTATGATTTCAGTGTGTCTGCCCTCTGATGTCCCCTCGCAATACCTACCTGGTGGTGCAGACTCAAGAGACGCCGGCCCCGGAGCAACCGACCACGCAAAGAGACACGGCCCTGAGGAGCTACCCCACGCCTGAGGCCAGGGCCGTTGGCTGAGAGGAGCTTAGCCATGTCCAATAGTCGGTGGCTGGGCGGGCACAGGAGGGCGGAGAGGAGCTACTCCACGTTCAGGGTCCGGAGGGGCGGCCTTGAGGGGATACCCCTTGTCCAAGGTAAGGTGCAGCGGCTGCACTTTCTTGGAGCAGTAGAATGTGCGGAAATGGGAACCAGCTCCCCCGACAGGTCTCTTACACTGAAAACTTCTGGGACGTGGCTTGCTGTTCAGTTCCTGTCCCTACCGCCTCCTGCTTAGGCCTCCTCTTCTGGAGGGCGACCGTGTCCCTGGAAGGCAGAGCTGGGGGAAGAGACAGAAGCAGGAGCAAGAGGCCAGGTCTCCACTTGGCTCCCTTCCTGCTGCATCTTAAATGATGGCCACAAATACGAAGCGGGCTCACCAGGTGGAGAATCAAATGCGGCCAGGGACCAGTTTTGAAGGTGCAGCCGGAATAAGGTCACTAGCCTACTAGGGGCAGGCACCATGCGGAGGCGGGTTTCGGGGAGCACTCTGTCTTCAGGTCCTGTGGTCGCCACTCCTCGCCGGCCCTTAGACGTGGGGCCACTCCTTGAGCATGGCCTTCCCTGGGCCGGGCAGGCGAAGGCGACCGGGGTACCCATACTCTGGCCTCGGCCCGCCCTGGACTTGGTGCAGGGGGCGGCTCGCCGCGGCGGCGACCCTAGCCTACCGGGCCTCGCGCTCACCAACCCCCCGCATGTCGGACCAAGAATGCCCCAACCCGCGCAGAGTCGGCAACCGAAACCACCGCCCCCTCTGGGAGCCGGGCCGCATGCTTACACCACAAATTAGATGCATTTTTATGTGTATTAAATGTAATTTTTAGGTTCACTTAGAATATATTTTTTAATAAGTTAAAACTCTGTTGGCACACTGTTAAATGCAGAACCTCCTTTTTAAGAGAACTGCCATATTATATCTACGTTTCATATTCTTGGTCTCAGCTTTCACGTCTCCACAATATACCAAGTAGTGGATGCTGTCCAAGAGTGCCCTGTGTACCTAGACATCTGCATTGCCGCCAGGGGTGGGGATGATTCCAGAAGCCTGTCCCCCCGGCAGGCTTCTGAGCTTGTAATCATATTGAATGTATGGAGTGAAATGAAATCAAAACCGTATTTTTGTACAGTTTTGAATTTTCTATTTCGAACCGACCACCTCCTGGCCTCACAGAGAGCTTACAGAGTGCAAATCTGTCTTGGCTTGGTCATTGCAGTATTTTTGCAGCTGTGGGGCCCACTATTTTTGGTCTGTAGTTTCAAATATATATGTAAACTGAACAACCTGTAACGGGCTGAATGAAACTAAGATTTTTTAACTCTTTCAAAAAAGAATAAGGGTGTGGCCCCATGGGGTGGGGGATATATAGGGTTGCTCAGGGCCTCTTGAGCAGCACCTGGTATACTGCAAGTATCACATTCATGACCTCAAACGGTGCCACAGCAAGATGCAGAAGTAGGGCAATTTCAGCAGAAGTAACCAGACCTCCCCAAACCATGCCCATAAGCAGATCTCCTGATGCAGCAAGAGCAGCTTCTCAAGGCCGCCTCCAGAGCACTAGTTGTTGGCAAGGGGCATGAGGCCAAGAGTAGCCTGCTGTTTGCTGACAGCCTGATGTTCCGAAGTTCCCCTCTCAGGGACTGGACCCCAAAACAACATGGACCCGGCCTGGCAGGCATCAACATGGACCCGGCCCAGCAGTGCCCAAGTGCCCCATCAAGAGCAGGAGTAGGGTGGACGGCTTCCAGGATGAAAGCCCTAAGAAGTCAGACACTGTGGAGCAGGGACGGGAGAACTCCCCGGCCCTGGAGGCATCGTTCCAGAATCTAGTCGGGGCCCTCCTGGGTCCAGGGGCTGAGCAGGCGCAGATGGGGCATCAGCCCCTGATACACCGGCTTGTGCCACAGGTGTCCGGCCCTTGAATTCGGGCATGACTATGGGGCTGACTGTGAACAGGAAAGGCAACTCCCTGTTCATGGACACGTTGATGGCCATCGGGACCACCACCCTGCAGACGTTTGTCAGGGGAGTAACAGCCGGCAAAAGGAAGTTCATCAAGGACAGGGGAGACCAGCCCTTTGACAAGAGACTGTGCTTCAGCGTGAAGCAGACTGAGAGCCCCTACATGTACCAAGATATCATGGTCTGGAAGCAGGACAGCTTCACCCACATCGTGCTGTCCATATTGTCACCGTGCTTATTTAAATTGTATGTAATAATCACTTCAGTCATTCAGTCGTGTCAGACTATTTGTGACCCCATGAACTGCAGAACGCCAGACCTGCTTGTCCGTTATCAACCCCTTGAGTATACCCAAACTCATGTCCATTGAATCGGTGATACTCTCCAACCACCTCATTCTCTGTCATCCCTTTCTCTTCCTACCCTCAATCTTTCACAGCGTGAGGATCTTTTCCATTGGTTCAGTTGTTGGCATCGGGTGGCCAAAGTATTGGAGTTTCAACTTCAACATCAGTCATTCCAATGAACATCCAGGACTGATCTCCTTTAGGATTGGCTGGTTGGATATCCTATCAGTCCAATGGACACTCAAGAGTCTTCTCCAACACCACGGTTCAAAAGCATCAATCCTTGGCACTCAGTTTTCTTTATAGTCCGAATAACACATCCATACGTGACTACTGGAAAAACAATAGCTTGACTAAACAGTTTATTGGTAAATCAGGTCTCTGCTTTTTATTTATGCTGTCTAGGTTGATCATAGCTTTCCTTCCAAAGAGTAAGCATTTTTCATTTCATTGCTACAATCACCATCTGCAGTGATTTTGGAGCCTCCCCCTGGGGGGGGGAAATATATATATATATATATATTCATATATTGGCAGCCACTCTTTCCCCACCTATTTGCCAGAAGTGATGGGACTCGAGGCCATAATCTAAGTTGATAAAAGTTGAAATTTAAGCCAACGTTTTCATTCTCCTCATTATGTTAATCAAGAAACTCTAACTCTTTAGTTGTTCTTCACTTTCTGTCATAATTGTGGTGTCACCTGCATATCTGGGTTGTTGATGTTTCTCCCAGCAATCTTGATTCCAGTTTGTGCTTCCTTCAGCCCAGCGTTTCTCATGATGTACTCTGCATAAAAGTTCAATAAGGAGGGTGAAAGTACAGCCTTGACATATTCATTTTCCTATTTGGAACCAAGATGTTGTTCCATGTCCAGTAATATCTATTGATTCCTGACCTGCAAACAAGTTTCTCAAGGGACAAGTTAGGTGGTCTGGAATTCTGATCTCTTTCAGAATTTTCCATAATTTATTGAGATCCACACAGGCAAAGGTTTTTGCATAGGAAATAAAGAAGAAAGAAATGTTTTTCTGGAACTCTCTTGCTTTTTCGATGATCTAGCAGATGTTAGCTGTTCGATCTCTGGTTCCTCTCCCTTTTCTAAAACCACCTTGAACTTCTGGAAGAACACGTTTCACCCATTTTTGAATCCTGGCTTGGAGAATATTGAACATTATTTTCTAGCGTGTGAGATGAGTGGAATTGTGCGGTAGTTTGGAGCATTCTTTGGCATTGCCTTTCTTTGGGATTGGAATGAAAGCTGATCATGTCCAATCCTATGGTCACTGCTGAGTTTTCCCAGTTTGCTGACATGTGGAGTGCAACATTTTCACAGCATCATCTCTTAGGATTTGAAATACCTGAACTGAAATTCTATCACTTCCACTGGCTTTGTTCATAGTGATATTTCCTAAAGCCCACTTGAATTCCCATTCCAGGATGTCTGTCCATAGGTGAGCGTAAGTGATCACATCATTGTGAATTTTGAGTGAACTCTGGAAGTTTGTGATGGACAGGGAGGCCTGGGGTGCTGTGATTCATGGGGTCGCGGAGAATCAGACAAGACTGAGCGACTGAACTGAACTGAAAGATATTTTCTGAACAGTTCTAAGTATTTGTTGCAGCTCTTCTTAATAGTTTCTGCTTCATTAGGTCCATACCATTTTGGTTCTTTATTGAGCCCTTCTTTGCATGTAATAGTCCCTTGTTATCTCAAATTTACTTAAAGGGGCTCTCGTCTTTCTCATTCTATTTTTCCTATCTATTTCTTTACAGTGATCACTCAGGAAGGCTTTCTTAACTCTCCTTGCTATTCTTTGCACCTCGGCAATCAAATGGATAAATCTTTCCATTTCTCCTTTGCTTTTGGCTTCTTTTTTTTTTTCCACAGAACATTGTAAGGTTTTCTCAGACAGCTATTTTGCTTTTTTGCTTTTCATTTTCTTGGGGATGGTCTTGGTTCCTTGGCTTCTTTTTTTTTTCCCACAGAACATTGTAAGGTTTTCTCAGACAGCTATTTTGCTTTTTTGCTTTTCATTTTCTTGGGGATGGTCTTGGTTCCTGTCTCCTTGGAGGAATATAACAAACCTCCATCCATAGTTCGTATGTAGTGTACAACATTCTAAACGCCAGACTTTAAGAAGCACAGGCATGAATAAAGATTGCTGCAAGAAATATCAACAGCCTCAAATGAAATCACTCTTATGGTAAAAATTAAGTAGATATAAAGAACCTCTTGATGAAAATTAAAGAGGAGAGTGAAAATTTTGAATTAATATTCAACATTCAGAAAACTAAGATCATGACATATGGTCCCATCCCTGTTTAAAATATGGGTGGAGAAACAATGGAAATACTGATAGACTTTATTTTGGGGGGCTCCAAAATAATTGAAGATTGTGACTGCAGCCATAAAATTAAAAGCACTTGGTACTTGGATTAATAGCTATGAACTACCTAGACAGTCTATTGAAAAGCAGAGACTTTGCTTTGCCAGCGAAGGTCCACCTGGTCAAAGTGATGGTTTCTCCTGCAGTAATGTACGGATGTGAAATTTAGACTGTAAAGACAGCTGAGCATGGAAGAATTGATGTCTTTAAAATGAGGCATTGGTGAAGACCCTTGAGAGTCTCTTGGACTGCAAGGAGGCCAAAGGAAATCAGTCCTGAATATACATTGGAAGCACCGATGCTGAAGCACAAACTCCAATAATCCGGACCCCTGATGCAAAGAACTGACTCATTGGAAAAAACCCTGATGTTGGGAAACATTGAAGGCAATAAGGGAAGAGAATGACAGAAGATGAGGTGGTTAGATGGTGTCACCGACTCGATGGACATGAGTTTGAGTAATCTCTGGGAGTTGGTGATTGGGAAACAAGACAAGCTGCAGTTCATGGGGTCGCAAAAGTTGAACACGACTAAGAGACTTGACTGAATTGAACTTAAATGGAGAATTACCTACATTTTTTACGTGCAATGGTGATGTTTGTTTTACTCCATGATATACTGCATTTTTTTTCTTCATTTTAAGAAAATCTGAAAGCTGTTTTTTTTTTTCTTTTTGTTTGTTTTGTTTTTAATGTAAAATGTAGACTAGTCTACACCTCATACATGAATCTGTGTGGTGGTTCTCTACTATTAAGTGTGAAGTTCTAGAAATTTCACACATGAAAATCTTAGCACTGCTTTTTGAAGACATGGAAAACCAGTATGAAATTGGAACTATTTCTACTGCACAAGTGAAAATATGGGCACCACTGTTTCTTCATGAAGTAGAGAGTTAGTTGTATTTCTGAAAACATATCCAAAAGGAAAGAATGGATTCCATGAAGTGGGAAGTGGCTTGTATTTACTGTATCAAAATATGGGGGGGAAGACTCCGTCATGGAATTTGGACATCTGTACACTTCATATTTGAGTTCAGAATGGATATTTTCCTATAAAAAATAAGGAAATCTCTATATTTCATATGAAGCACTGGTTCTTCAGTTGCAGAAACTCCTATGTGCCCTGTTTGCCTATGTTTCAATGTACCTTGCACATTTGTGTGTGTCTAGCCACGTAGACTTGTTTCCTGTGTTTGTGTGTTTTCCTGTGTGGATGTGCATCCAATCACAGCTGACACAGAGATGAAAATCACAGACCACGCGATATGGAGCAAGCGGAAAGAGGCACCAGGCATCCACAGACTGGGAGAGACTGGTCCATGCATCTCTGAGGTGGTCCTTCCTGCTTAAGACAGGGCTGAGGAAAAGATGGCCAGTTACAACTCAGTACTGTGCGTTCACAAATCTGGGTTTACATCAAGAGACATGAAGAATCTCATAGTTTCTACTGTGGTCATGTGTGTTTGTAGCAGGAAGAGGATGTGGAACACTTGAAGAGTCATCCAGTATAACTCCAGTGGTGTGGGGCTTTGAAATTATAGCCTGTGGACCCTTCAGTCTGGGGAAAGTGAGCTGGCCTGTGGAAATGGTGAACACGGCTATAACTGGAAATAAGAGTATAAAGAGGTGAAGGTCCTTCAGAAAAGAGTAGAAACTGAAAGAAGGAGAAACAGAAAGAAAACCTACTGCACTGTAAAAAATTTCCAAATTAGAGGAAGGCCCTGGGAGAGTGCTGCCTCGGATCAGCCAATCACGTAGTACACTCTCTCTTTATGAGTGATCAACAATAGCATCATGTGAGACGAATGACATGAAAAGGTAAAATCCTTAATTGTGAAACCACATACATACAAGAAAACACAGGGTGACCTTGGCCATGTCCAGGTACTTCCTGCCTATCTGAAAGCTCAGAAAGGTGAAGAAAGTGCAGATGTGGGATGGAGGCATTTCCCCCTTTGGTACTGTGTGCCCGTGAGGGACCGAAGATGGGAAAGTAGAACAGTGTGAAACCAATTTTCCCTGTGAGAAGTCCAAAATTACAGTTTGTTTCTGAAGGACCTTTGAAGGAGAATGTTGGGTCCCACAAAAAACAACAACAACAACAGATGTCCAAGGGCAAAGGAAAACTAACAAGAATGTAGGAGCAGTGAATTTGCTTTTAGAATCAATAAATACCAGCGATGCCTCAAGTGCTCAATAAAACATTTTGTGCACCTATACCCAGAGACCACACAGAGACAGAGTCATAACTGAATTTGAGTGATTGAGTGTCTCCTGAAGAGGCATGGGTCAGCAATGTCCTCACAGGGAAGAGAGGCTCTGGCTGCTACAGACATGGTCATGCAGTTTGTGACATAAACTCTCTCAGAGGAGGTCACCTTACAAGCTAACATAAAGCCGCCTAACACACAATGCACAAGTTGAAGGATGATTATTCCAAAGAAAGTTTTGTACATTTAAGGAAGTTCTAGGACTCCTACAGTTTTCTCAACCTGGGTATCTGTCAAAGGGACTGAGAACCCCAGGGAATTTGACTTTGGAGGCCAGTGGGATTTGAATGTACAACTTCCACAGGAGTGAAACAGACTGTTAGAGGGCGCACACAAAACCTTACGTGCACGAGGAGTCAAGAATAAGGAGCAGTGTCCCCAAAAGAGAGTGAGCCAGACTTGCTTGTGAGTGTCCAGGAGTCTCCAGCAGAGTGTGGGATGCAGAGTAGTCACGGGAACTCAATACAACAGTGCTTGCTGATATCCTTTTGAAGGAGGTCCCAAGTACTTTCGTTTCCCATATGATAGTTTGGGCTCAGTTCAAACAACGAGACCTGAACACAGCCACACCCATCAAGAGAAAATTGGATTAAAGATTCACTGAATATGGCCCCACATATCAGAGGAGGACCGAGGCTCACTCAGTCTGTTTCTCCCATCAGGATGTTTTCATAAGCCTCTTATCTTTATCCATCAGAGGGCAGAGAGAATGAAAAGCACAATCACAGAAAGCTAACCAAACTGTTCAAATGGATCACAGCCTTGTCTACCTCAATGAAGCTATGAAATATGCCAGGTAGAGCCACCCAAGATGGATTGGACCTGGTGAAGAATTCTGGCAAAATGTGGTCAACTGGAGAAGGGAATGGAAAACCACTTAAGTATCCTTGCTTAGAAAACCCAATGAACGATATGAAAAGCCAAAAAGATAGGACACTGAAAGATGAACACGCCAGGTTGGTAGGTGTCCTATCTACTTCTAGAACTCAGTGAGGAAGTAACTCCAGTGAAAATAAAGAGATGGAGCCATAGGAGAAACAACACCGAGTTGTGGATGTGAGTGGTGATAAAGGTAAAGTTTGATGCTCTAAAGAATGATATTTCATAGGAAGCTACAAAGTTAGGTCCATGATAAAGGTAAAATTTAAGTGGTCAAACAGAAGATGACAAGTTTGAAGATCAAAGTTTCAGCAATCCATTTGTTCATGAATGGAATGGACAAATTTAATTCAAATGACCATTTTATCTTCTAAAGTGGGAAAGAATCCCTAGAGAAGAAAGGGAAGAAGCTACCCTCATCAATAAAAAGAGTGTAAATTGTAGTATTTGATTGCAATATAAAAATGAAATATCTCTGCTTATTTTCAAGGCTAACCATTCAGTAGTACTGTAATCCAAGTCTATGTCATGACCAGGAATGCTAAAGTGGAAGTTGAGCTGAAGGTCAGGGTGAAGCTGAGGTTGAGTAGGTCTGTGATTACCAGTAGGACATTCTAGGACTTATACCCACAAAATAAGATGCTATTTTCAACATACAGGACTGGAATGGAAAAGTAGGAAATTAAGAACTACCTAAAGTAACAGACATGTTTGGCCTTCGGGTACAAAATAAACCAGGGCAAAACCTCACAGTTTTGCCAAGACAAGTTACTGTCATTGGATACACCCTCTTCCAACAACACGAGACATGATTCCACATATTTACATCATCAGATGAACAATACCGAAATCAAACTGATAATATACTATGAAGTTGAGGATAGTGAATCTCTTTCAGTTCAGTTCAGTTCAGTTCAGTAGCTGAGTCGTGCCCAACTCTTTGCCACCCCATGAACCGAAGCACAAGAGGCCTCCCTGTCAGTCACCAACTCCTAGAGTTACTCAAACTCATATCCATTGCGTGGGTGATGCCATCCAACCATCTCATCCTCTATCATCCCCTTCTCCTCCTACCCCCAATCCCTCCCAGCATCAGGGTATTGTCTATCGAGTCAACTCTTCGCATGAGATGGCCAAAGTATTAGAGTTTCAGCTTTAGCATCAATCCTTTCAAAGATCACAAAACACTGATCTCCTTTAGAATCATTCCTTTAGGATTGGTTGGATTTCCTCCCAGTCCAAGGGACTCTCCAGAGTCTTCTCCAAAACCACAGTTCAAAAGCATCAATTTTTTGGCACTCAACATTCTTCACTATCTAACTCTCACATCCATACACGACCACTGGAAAAACAATAGCCTTGACTAGATGGACCTTTGTTGGCAAAGTGATGTCTTTGCTTTTTAATATAATATCTAGGTTAGTCATCACTTTCCTTCTTAGGAGTAAATGTCTTTTACTTTTATGCCCATAATCACCAGCTTCAGTGATTTTGGAGCCAGCCAAAGTAAATCCTGACACTGTTTCCACTGTTTCCCCATCCAGATCCATGAAGTGATGGGTCCAGATGCCATGATCTTAGTTCTCTGAAAGTTGAACTTTAAGCCAACTTTTTCACTCTCCTCTTTCACTTTCATCTAGAGGCTTTTCAGTTCCTCTTCACCCTCTGCCATTTGGGTGGTGTCATCTTTATACCTCAGGTTATTGATATTTCTCCCAGCAATCTTGATTCCAGCTTCTCCTTCCAGCCCAGCGTTTCTCATTATGTACACTGAATATAAGTTAAATAAGCAGGGTGAAAATATACAGCTCTGACACACTCCTTTCCTTATTTGGAACCAGTCTGTTTTTCCATGTCCAGTTCTAACAGTTAATTCCTGACCTGTATATAGGTTTCTGAAGAGGTAGGTCAGGTGGTCTGCAATTCCCATCTCTTTCAGAATTTTCCACAATTGATTGTGATCCACACAGTCAAAGGCTTTGGCATAGTCAATAATACAGAAATAGATTTATTTTCTGGAATGCTCTTGCTTTTTTGATGATTGAGCGGATGTTGGCAATGTGATCTCTGGTTCCTCTGTCTTTTCTAAAAGAAGCTTGAACATATGGAAGTTCACAATTCACGTATTGCTGAAGTCTATACAGTCAGTCAACACAATACTGGAAGTGGACTGTGGCTCAGATCAGCAACACACGTTGAAAAAATCATTCTTATATTGAAGAAAGTAGGGAAAACCCCTTGATCATTCAAGTATAATCTAAATAAAATATTTTTGATTGTAATTGCAAATGCAAATTGATTCAAGGAATTAGATCTGAGAGAGAAGTTTGTGCAGAAGTTTGTGACACTGTACAAAATGAAGCAATGAAGAATATCCCCAGAAGAAAGAAATGCAAAAGGAAAAATGGTTACCTGAAGAAGCCTTAAACGCAGCTGAGGAATAGGAAACAAAAAGAGAGAGAAAGAGAGAGAGAGAGAGAGAGAGAAGTGGAAGGAAAACAAGAACAGGAAAGTTACACCCACCTAAATGTAGAGTTTTGAAGAATAATTATGGTTTATAAGAAAATCTTTCTCACTGATCTATGCCAAGAAATAAAGGAAAACAATAGAATAAGAAAGGCTAGAGATATCCTCAAGAAAATTAAATATAGTAGGGGAACATTTTATGCAATAAAGGGCACAATAAAGGACACACATATTAGGGAAGAAAGACAAGCAGAAATATAAGAAAAGGTGGCAAAAATACACAGAAGAACTACACAAAGAAAATGTTCAACGCTGAAAAGCACGATGGTATCATCACTCACCTAGACCCAGGTATCCTAGAATGCATAGTCAAGAAGGCTTTAGGAAACATTAGTGAGAACAAATCTGGTGGAGGTGATGGCTATCCAGTTGAGATATTTCAAATCCTAAAATATGATGCTGTGAAAGTACTGCACTCAATATGAAGGCAAATTTGGAGAACTCAGCAGTGGCCACAGGACTGAAAATGATCACTTTTCATCGCATTCCTTTGAACTAACACATAATTGCACTCGTTTCACATAAAGCAAAAAGAAATGCATGGAATTCTCCAAGGAAGTTTTCAACAGTATTTAAAAGAATTTCTAGAGATTCAAGCTGCATTTACAAAAGGCAGAAGAACCAGAGATCAAATTTTCCATACCCACTGTATGCTCAAAAAAGCAAGCAATTTCCAGAAAAACATCCACTGCTTTATTGACTATGTCAAAACATGGCTTGTTGAACGCAAAAAGTGTGGAAAATTCTTCAAGAGATGGGAATATCATACCACCTGACCTGCCTCCTGAGAAACTTCTATGAAGATAATGAAGCAACAGTTATCATGGACGGGGAACAATGGACTGGTTCCAAAGTTGGGGAAAGTAGCCACTCAAGGCTGTATATTGTCACCCTGTTTAGTTTTGTAGACTGCGTCTTGTGAAATGCCAAGCTGCATGAAGAACAAGTTAAGATCCAGTTTGCCAGGGGAAATAGCAACAAACACAGATATATGACGACACCACCATTACGACACAAAGTGAAGAGAAACTAAGAAATCTCTTAATGAAAGTGAAATTGGAGAGTGAAAATTTTGGTTTCAACCTGAACATTCAATGACTGAAGATCATGGTATCTGGTCCCAATTCTTCATGGCAAAGAGATGGGGAAACAGTGGAAACTATGACAGGCTTTCCTATCTTGGACTTCAAAATCACTGTAGATGGTGACTGCGGCCATAAAAGCTATAACATAAATAGACAGCATATTAAAAAGCAGACATATTACTTTGCTGAAAAAGGTCCATCTAGTCAAAGCTATGGGTTTCCCAGCAGTCAGGTATGGACGGGAGATTTGTACCTTAAAGCTGACTACCAAAGAACTGATATCTTGATCGATCCTATTTGAAAAGACAATTGAGATTTGCACTGCATGTAGAAGAAACAAGTGAATCCTAAGAGAAATTGGTAATGAGTATTCGGACAGATGTTGAAGCTGAAACTTCAGTATTTTGGCCACTTGATGTGAAGAACAGACACTGTAAAACACTCTGATACTTGGAAAGACTGATGACAGAATGAGAATTGGACGACAAAAAATGAGAAGGTTGGGTGGCGTCACCATTTTTCAAAGACTAGCAAGAGAGATATTGCATCACCACTTGATGGAGATGTATTTGAGAAAGCTCTGGGAGCTATAGATGAACAGGTAAGCCTGGCATGCTTCAGTTGATGGGGTCACAAAGTGTAGGATGAATGAAGGACAGAAATAAGTTGAACTGAATGGTGGTGGGCTGTTTGCATCAAGGGATCCTAGGACAGTGGAAGACTTTGATGCCCATGAAAGCAGTTCAGAGCCTTCAGGTTTTCAGGCTTAGGGAGAAGGGAATAGCAGTCGTCACAAAGATGTTACACTTCTTGGCCAAAAATCCTGACATAAATTCCTTTCTTTCTCTGGGATCTCATCCTTGGCTGTGGATGGCAGAGAGGCAAAATGTCTCTCTGCACTTGAGAGATGGTTCTGAAAGTCTCACTGGAGGACAATCTCTGATTTTGTTACGGTAATCCTGAGTGAAATGTGCACCATGAGACTCACAAGGAGACTGGAATTTAAGCGGGCATCTGGTTGTCCCCCAGCCAAAACTTTAGCTGAATTCATGGTTCATGAACTCCATAAGCTAAAAGCCTGGCAGGGATCCTGAGCTATAGGAAGATCTACCACAGCCTCATGAGGGCAACAGAAAGAGAGCCTTGGCATTTAGCAAGTTAGGGAGGCCTGGCCTGGAATCATGCCCTCTTGGGAGAGGAATGCCACTTTCTGCACAATGAAGCCATGAGTTGTGGGCCCAGGGCAGGCAGGCTCCCCAGGGTGTGATCTGGGTGGGGATTCTGTGTATGTGTGAGTAGAAGTAAACTATGGTGTTGCCAAAAATGGAAGCCACCTGACCTTTTGGGCTTCACGTTCAGTGACTTGTTTCAGCAGAGGTCCTTTGGATCCATATGTACCTTCTTCATGATATTGCTTCAGACACAGTCCTGTCACATTCTCTTTGGCCTTTTGCAAGCCCCGACTTGGCGTTTCCCTGCTATCGGGAGATAACCATGGGGGAGGGGGAGTGAAAATATCTGCAAACAGGCTCTTACACAATTAGCAGGCACAGGGACACCTCTCTCAGAAGTCTTGGGCCTGAGTGGATACTGGGCCTGCCATAATTGCATGACATTGACAAACAATGATTTTGAGAGACATTGCTGAGATGGGGTGCTTCAAGTCAGTGCAGTCCGAAGCCCCATGTTATTCTGGTGTGGTTGCTGGAAGGAAAGTGCATGGAATGGAATCATATCAGTGTGACTGGCACTGTGAACCAGTCAATACGATGGAGGAATACAGAATAGCACCACTCATTCAGCTGTTCACCACAAGCACTTCCAGCCCACCCAACTCTGAGTAGGTCAGTCCTCCTCATGACATGTCCCAACATTTTGAAACCTTCCAGAATAAACAGTATAGGTAGAAGAGGACACTAACTTGATTCACAAGCAAATGGAAGAAAACCACCAGAGAAAATGAGAGGTCCTTACCCAAGTCCATTATCCTGGACAAGTAAAGGTGTAGTTCTGCATCTGTGAAAATTTTCTTTTAGTGTTGGGTGTATCTGTGTCTGTATCTGCACTCACTGGCGCAAAACTGCATGCGAACTGCCACAACTGGCCTGGCTGGCAGTTTGAAGCCAGGGAATCAAGCCCAAGGATGTCAGAGTGGCGGCAAGAGAACACTCAGGGCCATTGAGGGAGATGCAAAGCAGCCAAGAAACAGAATGGCCCAGATTACAAAGCAAAGAGATGGGGTAGCAGAGCCCCTACAAAGTGCTTTCTGTCTTTCTCAAATGCAGCAGTACTCTTTCAGCCACAGGACCAGACACATCTTTCTTTTATGTAAGGTTTGGGACCCTGATGGCTCTGTAGCATAAGCTGATGCTGCCTGTTGAGTAGAATTGCCCAAGAAAGGCAATGCCAAAGAAGCTCAGTCTACCACTCGCTTACACTCAACTGACACATGAGTAAAGTAATGTTGAAAATTCTCCAACCAGACTTCAGCAATACATGAATCATGGACTTCCAGATATTCAAGCTGGCTTTAGAAAAGGCAGAGGGACTAGAGATCAGATTACCAACATCCTCTGGCTCTTCAAAAAAGCAAGAAAGTTCCAGAAAAACATCTATTTCTGCTTTATTGACTATGCCACAGCCTTTGAGTGTGTGGATCACAATAAATTGTGGAAAATTCTGAACGAGGTGGGAATACCAGACCACCTGACTTACCTCCTGAATATCTGCTGGCAGATCAGGAAGCATCAGTGAAAACTGCACATGGAACAACAGACTGGTTCCAAATAGGAAAAGGCTGTATATTGTCACCCTGTTCATTTAACTTATATGCGGAATACATCATGAGAAACACTGGGCTGGATGAAGCACAAGCTGGAGACAAGATTGCCGAGAGAAATATCAATAATCTCAGATGTGAATATCATTCCACGCTTATCGCTGAAAGTGAAAAAGAACTAAAGAGCCTCTCGATGAAAGTGAAAGAGGAGAGTGAAAATTCTGGCTTAGAGTTCATCATTCAGAAAACGAAGATCATGGCCTCTTGTCCCATCACTTCATGACAAATAAATGGGGAAAGAAGCGAAAAAGCAGTTTTGGGCTCCAAATTGTTTGGGCTCCAAAATCACTGCAGATGTGACTGCAGCCATGAAATTAAAAGACATTTCTTCCTTTGAAGGAAACATGACCAATGTAGACAGCATAGTAAAAAGCAGAGACATTACTTTGTCAACAAAGGTCCATCTAATGAAGGCTATGGTTTATCCACTAGTCAGGTATGATTGTGAGATTTGTAATATAAAGAAAGCTGAGCACTGAAACATTGATGCTTTCCAACTGTGGTGTTGAAGAAAACCCTTGAGAATCTCTTGGACTTCAAGGAAATCCAACCAGTCCATCCTAAAAGAGAGCAGTCCTAAGTATTCTTTGTAAAGACTGATGTTGAAACTCCAGTAATTTGGCCACCTTATGCAAAGAACTGACTCACTGGAGAAGACACTGATGCTGGGAAAGATTGAAGGCAGGAGGAGAATGGGATGACAGAGGATGAGATGATTTGATGGCATCACAGACCCAATGGAGATCAGTTTGAGCCCACTCCTGTAGTTGATACTATACAGGGAGGTATGGCACACTGAAGGCCATGGGCTCATGAATAGTAGGACACGACTGAGGGCCTGAACTGAACTGAACCTGCAGAATTTGCCAGTTTCCAACATCACTCACATCTTCACAAAATTTTTAAACATCAGTGCTTTGCAGTGAATGGCTTAGGATGATCCTTCTGCTGCTCCCATCCCGACAGGGCTGAGGTGATAGGTTTAGCTGGCACGAGTTCTCATGTGGAAGCAGGAAGAAAACAGAACCACTTTGAAAGGGTTTCTGTACAGTAAATGAGCTGACTTCAATGCCCCTGCACTGATGAGTCATGTCTCATAGCGGGATGCTGACCTTGATATCCCTTAATTAGAGATTCTTCATCTGTAATTCTCTTTAGAGAGAATTCCATCTCTAAATATGGAATTCTCTGTAGGTCGCATATTGGCGTAGGGCAAAATGTTTCTACGTGAAGCACAGAACTCAGTGTTTCAAATACAAATGTATGCATGTAAATTCCCTGTATGAAATATGGAATTCTCTATATTGCATATGTGAATTTCTCAACACTCAACCCTCAATTTCCAGAATGAAAATGGAAATCTCACTTAGTCTTAGCCAAAAAGGTGCACAGTTTCGTTTCCAGTTGTTTGTGAATCCATTCGGTGAGGGATAACACATTTGTTTACCAAACCTTGGAAGGAATGGCTGATGCAATATGCAGTGGGAGAGTGCATTTCCATCTCCTTTTAGAAGCTGCATATTACAGCTGTGAATCTTCCCCTCTCTACATTGCCTACAGCTGTGCACTAATTAAGGCATCCCACAGAAAGGTAGATTTCATCCTGTCTCCCGTATAGTGCCTAAAGTCATAGGAATGACGTTACCAAGAGTGTTCCCAAAGTTTAAAGAACATTAAAGAAGACTAATGGTTCTAATGGTGGGAATCACACACACACACACACACACACACACTGATTTCCTAATTAAGTAACAAATCTTACTGGTTGTAGTTCAGACAAAACCCTCCCAAATCAGGCAGCATATGTTACTGCAAATTAACATCTGGATAACTAATATACTTTTACACCTGTTCATTAAGCTAATTACTGAATATTGTGAATGTCACCAGAACATTATGCTTAACAACGTGTGTAGCTAACATTGTATATCTTCAATTGGATCTCAATACCTAGTCATTTAATAGATACTTTAGGAAGAACAAATAAAGTAGGCTTGGAAGATTTAGGGAGGGTTTCCCTCATTTGAAATAATCATTTAAATGTCAGAATTGAAGTATAGTTCTTACTTCATCCCTGTACTTGACAAACGTTGTGCTGGGAGCCCTTCTGGCTAAACTTTAACCTCTGTGAATACCTTACTCAATCTCTAGTTAATCCCTTTACCCGCAAATCAGCTCAGACTTTGTAAGTAGGGACTGATCAAGTACCTACAAGCCATTGCATACACCCAGAGGATATCCTGTTCTATAAAATTTTCTAATTCATGTCAGTAAGTCCAGCATGAAACCCCGAGAGCTAAGTGTGTCAAACAGGACCACTGGGAAAACATCACTGTAGGAATTACAAGGCTAAAACCCAGTGTTGCTAGGCGAATAGGGCATTTTTTTATTGAGAATAGAGTTTGGACATTCATCATATCCAGTCTTTTCTTTCTTAATGTGGTCCATTTCAGACTGGCACAATTACTGCATACAATTCAGTTTAATGCAGAAGGCAATTAGTTATTTTGAACAAGAGGGAACAAAATAACACTCCATGAGATGTGGAAACAGGTCCTCAACTTGACAATGTAGGCTTTTTCTGTCTGGGTTTTAAGTATACTGAGCATGTCTAGAAGAAGGTCAGCATTCTAGATCCCACCAAGTATTTTTCAAATGACAGAAACTGGGAAACTCTCTTACAATAATTTAAAAGAAACTTTCAAAAGATAGTTCTCTCTTCTAAAAAAGAAACTTCTAATCCCCTAGATATTTCTACATAATTGACCAATAATTGTCTCCAATTTAGCACATCTCTTGCCTGACTCCAAAACCTGCTTTAGTCTTTTAGTCAAAAAATGGCAACTCAGTTCCAATTGTTAAAAAAAAAAAAAAAAGGCACAGTCATCATTGACTTTCTTCTTTCACAGGCCACATTTCAGTCTTTGGCAAATCTAGCATTTGAACACTTCTCATCTTCTTCTCTTATATTGGAGGGTTTCAAGCCTTCATTACTGCTAACCTTCTTTATTTATTGTTTTTCCGTCATTAAGTCATGTCTGACTCTTTGTGACCCCATCGACTGCAGTACACCAGGCTTCCCTGTCCATCACCAACTCCCAGAGCTTACTCAAAATCATGTCCATCCAATCGGTGATACCATCCCACCTTCTCACCCTCTGTCATCCCCTTCTCCTCCTGCCTTCCATCTTTTCCAGCATCGGGACCTTTTCCAATGAGTTGACTCTTTGCTTCAGGTGGTCAAAGTATTGGAGCTTCAGATTCAGCATCAGTCCTTCCAGTGAAATTTCTGTACTGATTTCCTTTAGGATTGGCTGGTTTGATCTCCTTGCAGTCCAAGGAACTCTCAAGCGTCTACTCTACCAGCAGAATTAGAAAGCATCAGTTCTGTCACTGTATCCTGTCAATTCATTTTCTTCCACCATTCAGTACCCCTCAATGATTCTCTGTATCATTTTGAGTAAAAATAAAAGTCTTTGCAGAAAAAAAAAAAAAAAAAAAAGAAGAAGAAGAAGAAGAATAAAAGAAAAAAAAAATGAAAATCTCTTTACTTCATGTGAAAATCTGTACGCATATTTTTTACATGAAAATGGGAAATTAATGTATTTCACCTATACATAACTGGATGTTAAATTTCCTACATGACATCTGGAATTTTGTGTATTTCACTTATTAAATGCTAGCCATCGATTTTAGTACACAAAATAAGGATTTTGATTGCTTCACATATGTAAATCTGGGCACTGATTTTCTTCCTTAAGTATGGAATTCTCTGTATTTCACACATGAAAACTCTATCGCAGATAGAATCCATGAAAAAATGAATTTCCTACATTTTATTTAGCAAAATAAGGGCCAAAATTTTCAATTGTCTGTATTTCACAAATGAAAATCTCGCTCTGATTTTCCTACATGAAATATGGATTTCTGTATTTTCTGTATTTGAAACTCTAGGCATGGTGCTTTTTTCCATGAAGTATGAAATCATTTTGATTCACATCACCTATACAGGTGCCAAATTTCCTACTAGAAATATGGAATTACTTATTTAACATAGGCAAATCAATGTCTATATTCCTATTTGAAATATCAATTGTCTACAATTTACATATGAATATTTGGTGAAGATTCTTTTCCTACATTACATATAGAATTTTCTACACTTCACAGATGAAAATCAGGATAGTTGTTTTTCCTACAAGGAATGAGGAGTTCCTTTTCTTAAGCAAGAACATACGGGTGCAGATTTTCCTGCATGAAAAATGGAAATCTCTGCTTTTCAGTTCTTTACCATCTATGCTAAATGGGAACTTGAATGGTTTTAGGAAGACTTGTAAGCTCTTTCTAAAATTAAAGCTGAGAAAAGATGTCCATTTCATCATAGGGTTCTGGAATGTAAAAACAGAGAATAAAAGGATACCTGGTGCAATGGGCACGTTTGACCTTGGTGTATGAAATGAGGTGGGTCAAAGACTAACAATGTTTTGGCAAATAGAAAGGGTAAAATTGAAAATAGTGACAGACAGGTTTCTTTAGCTCCAAAATCTCTGGGGACAGTGATCACATCCCTGAGAATAAAAGACCCCTTCTCCTGGGAAGAAAATCTATGATAAGCCTAGACATAGACACAATGTACTGAAAAGCGGAGATATCTCTTTGGCAATAAAGGTCCCTTTAGTCAGGGCTATGGTTTTAGCAGAAGACATGTACGGATGTGCTAGCTTCACTATAAAGAAGGCTGAGTTACAAAGCATTGAGGCTTTGCAGCTGAGTGCTAAAGATGGCTCTTGAGAGACCCTTGTCAAGAAAGTAGTTCAACACCACCAATCCTAAAGGAAACTAACCCTAAACATCCATTGGAAAGACTGATGTTGAAACTGAAATTCCAATACTTTGGCTACCCTGGTGTGAAGAAATAATACATGGGAAAAGATTGAGGTTCTGCCTTGCCATTGAAAAGAAAAAAAAATATTATCGGCTCTGATATGGGTAGATGGTGGACAGGAGGAGATTGGGGCCACAGGGGGTGAGATCGTTGGACAGCATCACTTAAGTCGATGAACATGTGTTTTACTAAAGTGTTGGAGACAGTAAAGGATAGGGAGGTCGGGAGTGCTGCCATTCACGGTGTTGCAAGGTGTTGGACGTGACTGAGTGACAGAATATTACCAACAACTGTATTTCACATATATCAATGGAGATGAGATTGTTGAATTTGAAACATGGAAATCCTTTTTTGTCCATAGAAAAATTAGATATTCCTGCATGAAATATGGAATTTTCTCTACTTCATAAATGGATGTCTTGGTACAGAACTTTCCTTGTAAACTATGACGTTTCAATATTTCATGCACCAAAATCTGAATTAAAATATCTTTTTTTTTTTGGTAATTTATTTTTTACTGGAGGCAAATTATTTTACAATATTATATTGGTTGGTTTTGCCATACATTGACATGAATTGGCCCAGTTACATAAGTTCCCCCTCCTGAACCCCCCCCCCTTCTCCTTTATCCGCCCTCTGGGTCATCCCCGCATGCCAGCCCCGAGCATCCTATAACATGCATTGACCCTGAACTAGTGATTCGTTTGACATATGACAACATACGTGTTTCAATGCCATTCTCCCAAATCATCCCACCCTCACCCTCTCCCACAGAGTCCCAAAGACTGTTCTATACATCTGTGTCTCTTTTGCTGTCTTGTACACAGGGTTATCATTTTCATCTTTTTAAATTCCACATATATGTGTTAGTATACTGTATTGGTGTTTTTCTTTCTGGCTTACTTCACTCTGTATAATAGGCTCCAGTTTCATCCACCTCATTAGAACTGATTCAAATTTATTCTTTTTAATGGCTGAATAATACTCCATTGTGTATATGTCCCAAAGCTTTCTTATCCATTCATCTGCAGATGGACATCTAGGTTGCTTCCATGTCCTGGCTATTATAAACAGTGCTGCAATGAACATTGGAGTACATGTGTCTCTTTCAATTCTGGGTTCCTCGGTGTGTATGCCCAGGAGTGCGATTGCTGGATCATATGGCAGTTCTATTTCCAGTTTTTTGAGGAAACTCCACACTGTTCTCCATAGTGGCTGTACTAGTTTGCATTCCCACCAACAGTGTAAGAGGGTTCCTTTCTCTCCACATCCTCTCCAGCATTTATTGCATGTAGAGTTTTGGATAGCAGCCATTCTGACTGCTGTGAAATGGTATCTCATTGTGGTTTTGATTTGCATCTCTCTGATTATGAGGGATGTTGAGCATTTTTTCATGTGATTGTTAGCCATCTTTATGTCTTTGAAAAAATGTCTGTTTAGTTCTTTGGCCCATTTTTTGAATGGGTCATTTATTCTTCTGGAATTGAGCTTCAGGAGCTGCTTGTATATTTTGGAGATTAATCCTTTATCAGTTGCTTCATTTGCTATTATTTTCTCCCATTCTGAAGGCTGTCTTTTGACCTTATCTATAGTTTCCTTTGCTGTGCAGAAGCTTTTGATTTTAATTGGTCCCATTTATTTATTTTTGCTTTTATTTCCAATATTCTGGGAGGTGGGTCATGGAGGATCCTGCTGTGATTTATGTCGGAGAGTGTTTTGCCTAGGTTCTCCTCTAGGAGTTTTATAGTTTCTGGTCTTACATTTAGTTCTCTAATCCATTTTGTGTTTATTTTTGTGTATGGTGTTAGGAAGTGTTCTAGTTTCATTCTTTTACATGTGGCTGACCAGTTTTCCCAGCACCACTTGTTAAAGAGACTGTCTTTTCTCCATTTTATATTCTTGCCTCCTTTGTCAAAGATGAGGTGTCCATAGGTGAGTGGATTTATCTCTGGGCTTTCTATTTTGTTCCATTGATCTATATTTCTGTCTTTCTGCCAGTACCATTCTGTCTTGATGACTGTGGCTTTGTAGTAGAGCCTGAAGTCTGGCAGGTTAATTCCCCCAGTTCCATTTTTCTTCCTCAAGATTGCTTTGGCTATTCGAGGTTTTTTGTATTTCCATACAAATTGTGAGATTATTTGTTCTAGTTCTGTGAAAAATATTGTTGGTAGTTTGATAGGGATTGCATTGAATGTAAAAATTACTTTGGGTAGTACAGACATTTTTACAATATTTATTCTTCCAATCCTTGAACATGGTATATTTCTCCATCTATTAGTGTCCTGTTTGATTGCTTTCAGTAGTGTTTTATAGCTTTCTATGTACAAGTCTTTTGTTTCCTTAGGTACATATATTCCTAAGTATTTAATTCTTTTCGTTGCAACAGAGAATGGAACAGTATCCTTAATTTCTCTTTCTATATTCTCATTATTAGTGTATAGGAATGCAAGGGATTTCTGTGTGTTGATTTTATATCCTACAGCTTTACTATATTAATTGATTAGCTCTAGTAGTTTTCTGGTAGAGTCTTTAGGGTTTTCTGTGTAGAGGATCGTGTCATCAGCGAACAGTGAAAGTTTTACTTCTTCTTTTCCAATTTGTTTTCCTTCTATGTCTTTTTCTGCTCTGATTGCTGTAGCCAAAACTTCCAGAACTATGTTGAATAGTAGTGGTGAGAGTGGGCACCCTTGTCTTGTTCCTGACTTTAGGGGAAATGCTTTCAGTTTTTCACCATTGAGGATAATGTTTGCTGTGGGTTTGTTATATATAGCTTTTATTATGTTGAGGTATGTCCCTCTATTCCCACTTTCTGGAGGGTTTTTATCATAAATGGATGTCGAATTTTGTCGAAGGCTTTCTCTGCATCTATTGAGAAAATCATATGTTTTTTATTTTTCAGTTTGTTAATGTGGTGTATTACGTTGAGTGATTTGTGGATATTGAAGAATCCTTGCATTCCTGGGATAAAGCCCACTTGGTCATGATGTATGATCTTCTTAATATGTTGTTGGAATCTGATTGCTAGAATTTTGTTAAGGATTTTTGCATCTATGTTCATCAGTGATATTGGCCTGTAGTTTTCTTTTTTTGTGGGGTCTTTCCAGGTTTTAGGGTTAGGGTGATGGTGGCCTCATAGAATGAGTTTGGAAGTTTCCCTTCCTCAGCAATTTTCTGGAAGAGTTTGAGTAGAATATGTGTTAGCTCTTCTCTAAATTTTTGGTAGAATTCGGCTGTGAAGCCGTCTGGACCTGGGCTTTTGTTTGCTGGAAGATTCCTGATTACAGCCTCTAGTTCCGTGCTTGTGATGGGTCTGTTCAGATTTTCTATTTCTTCGTGGTTCAGTTTTGGAAAGTCGTACTTTTCTAGGATTCTGTCCATTTCTTCCAGGTTATTCATTTTATTGCCATATAATTGCTGATAGTATTCTCTAATAAACCTTTGTATTTCTGTATTGTCAGTTTTGATGTCTCCGTTTTCATTTCTAATTTTATTGATTTGGTTCTTCTCTCTTTGTTCCTTGATAAGTCTGGCTAGTGGTTTGTCAATTTTATTTACCTTCTCAAAGAACCAACTTTTGGCTTTGTTGATTTTTGCTATGGTCTCTTTTGTTTCTTTTGCATTTATCTCTGCCCTAATTTTTACAATTTCTTTCCTTCTACTGACTCTGGGGTTCTTCATTTCTTCCTTTTTCTAGTTGCTTTAGATGTAGACTTAGGTTATTTAGTTGACTTTTTCGTTGTTTCTTGATGTGTGCCTGTATTGCTATGAACTTCCCCCTTAGCACTGCTTTTACAGTGTCCCAGTGGTTTTGGGTTGTTGTGTTTGCATTTTCATTCATTTCTATGCATA
Organism: Moschus berezovskii; assembly: GCF_049115385.1. Taxonomy (NCBI): domain Eukaryota; kingdom Metazoa; phylum Chordata; class Mammalia; order Artiodactyla; family Moschidae; genus Moschus; species Moschus berezovskii. The sequence continues at coordinate 19,635,694 of NC_142489.1, read as the reverse complement.
TTTTGATTTCTCTTTTGATTTCTTCTATGATTTGTTCAATATTCAGCAGCGTGTTGTTCAGCCTCCATATGTTGGCATTTTTAATAGTTTTTCTCCCGTAATTGAGATCTAATCTTACTGCATTGTGGTCAGAAAAGATGAATGGAATTATTTAAACTTTTTTGAATTTACCAAGGCTAGATTTTGGGCCCAGGATATGATCTATCCTGGAAAAGTTTCCGTGTGCGCTTGAGAAAAAGGTGAAATTCATTGTTTTGGGGTGAAATGTCCTATAGATATCTATTAGGTCTAACTGGTCTATTTATCATATAAAGTTTGTGTTTCCTTGTTAATTTTCTGTTTAGTTGATCTATACATAGATGTAAGTGGGGTATTAAAATCTCCCACTATTATTGCATTGTTGTTATTTCCCCTTTCATACTTGTTAGTAATTTTCTTACATATTGCGGTGCTCCTATGTTGGGTGCATAAACATTTATAATTGTTATATCTTCTTCTTGGATTGATCCTTTGATCTTTATGTAGTTTCCTTCTTTGTCTCTTTTCACAGCCTTTGTTTTAAAGCCTATTTTACCTGATATGAGTATTGATACTCCTGCTTTATTTTGGTCTCTATTTGCATGGAATATCTTTTTCCTGCCCTTCACTTTCAGTCTGTATGTGTCCCTCATTTTGAGGTGGGTCTCTTGCAGACAACGTATATGGGGGTCTTGTTTTTGTATCCATTCAGCCAGCCTTTGTCTTTCGGTTGGGGCATTCAACCCATTTACGTTTAAGGTAATTATTGATAAGTACGATCCCGTAGTCATTTTCTTTATTGCTTTGGGTTCGAGTTTATACACCCTTTCTGTGTTTCCTGTCTAGAAAAGATCCTTTAGCATTTTTTGGAGAGCTGGTTTGGTAATGCTGAATTCTCTCAGTTTTTGCTTGTCTGTAAAGCTTTTGATTTCTCCTTCATATTTGAATGAGATCCTTGCTGGGTACAGTAGTCTGGGCTGTAGGTTATTTTCTTTCATCACTTTAAGTATGTCTTGCCATTCCCTCCTGGCCTGAAGAGTTTCTGTTGAAAGATCGGCTGTTATCCTTATGGGAGTCCCCTTGTGTGTTATTTGCTGTTTTTCCCTTGCTGCTTTTAATATTTGTTCTTTGTGTTTGATCTTTGTTAATTTGATTAATATGTGTCTTGGAGTATTTCGCCTTGGGTTTATCCTGTTGGAAACTCTCTGGGTTTCTTGGACTTGGGTGATTATTTCTTTCTCTATTTTAGGGAATTTTTCAACTATTATCTCCTCAAGTATTCTTTCATGGTCTTTCTTTTTGTCTTCTTCTTCTGGGATTCCTATGATTCGAATGTTGGAGCGTTTAACATTGTCCCAGAGGTCTCTAAAATTGTTCTCATTTCTTTTAATTTGTTTTTCTTTTTTCCTCTCTGTTTCATTTATTTCTACAATTCTATCTTCTAGCTCGCTTATCCTGTCTTCTGCCTCTGTTATTTTACTGTTTGTTCCCTCCAGAGTGTTTCTGATCTCATCTATTGCATTATTCATTGTATATTGACTCTTTTTTCTTTCCTCTAAGTCCTTATTAAACCTTTCTTCCACCTTCTCAATCCTTTTCTCCAGGTTATGTATCTGTAACTCCATTTTGCTTTCAAGATTTTGAATCATTTTCACCACCAAAATACGAAATCTTTATCAGGTAGATACCCTATGTCTTTCTCTTTTGTATGTGTTGGCGGGCATTTATCTTTTTCCTTTACTTGCTGGGAATTTCTCTGCCTTTTCATCTTGCTTATAATGCTTTATGTGGCCTTTCCCTCTTCTGGCCGTTTGTAGAGTTCTCTTTATTATGTAGTTTCCTCTCTGTGTGTGGGGTTGGATAGGTGACTTGTAAAGGTTCCCTGGTTATGGAAGCTTGTGTCAGTGTTCTGGTGGGTGGAGCTGGATTTGTTCTCTCTGGAGTGCAATGAAGTGTCCAGTAATGAGTTATGAGATGTCAGTGGGTTTGGAGTGACTTTGGGCAGCCTGTATACTGAAGCTCAGGTCTAGTTTCCTGTGTTACTGGAGAATTTGTGTGGTATGTATTGCTCTGGAACTTGTTAATCCTTGGGTGGTGCTTGGTTTTAGTGTAGGTATGGAGACGTTTATAAATAGCTGTGAAAAGAAGAGAGGCGAAAAGCAAAGGAGAAAAGGAAAGGTATAAGCATCTGAATGCAGAGTTCCAAAGAATAGCAAGGAGAGATACGAAAGACTTCCTCAGTGATCAATGCAAAGAAATAGGGAAAAACAACAGAATAGGAAAAACAGGAGACCTCTTCAAGAAAATTAGAGATTCCAAGGGAACCTTTCATGTAAAGATGGGCTCGATAAAGGACAGAAATGGTATGGACATAACAGAAGCAGAAGATATTAAGAAGAGGTGGCAGGAATACAGAGAAGAACTGTACAAAAAAGATCTTCACGACCAAGATAGTCACAATAACGTGATCACTGACCTAGAGCCAGACATCTTGGAATGTGAAGTCAAGTGGGCCTTAGAGAGCATCACTACGAACAAAGCTAGTGGAGGTGATGGAATTTCAGTTGAGCTATTTCAAGTCTTGAAAGATGATGCTGTGAAAGTGCTTCACTCAATATGCCAGCAGATTTGGAAAACTCAGCATTGGCCACAGGATTGGAAGAGGTCAGTCTTCATTCCAATCCCAAAGAAAGGCAATGTCAAAGAATGCTTAAGCTACCACACAATTGCACTCATCTCACACGCTAGTAAAGTCATGCTCAAAATTCTCCAAGCCAGACTTCAACAGTATGTAAACCGTGAATTCCCAGATGTTCAAGTAGGTTTTAGACAAGGCAGAGGCACCCGCGATCAAATTGCCAACATCCGGTGGATCATGGAGAAAGCAAGAGAGTTCCAGAAAAACATCTATTTCTGCTTCATTGACTATGCCAAAGCCTTTGACTGTGTGGATCACAATAAACTGTGGAACATTCTGAAAGTGATGGGAATCCCAGACCACCTGACCTGCCTCTTGAGAAACCTGTATGCAGGTCAGGAAGCAACAGTTAGAACTGGACATGGAACAACAGACCGGTTCCAAAGAGGAAAAGGTGTACGTCAAGGTTGTATATTGTCACCTTGCTTATTTAACTTATATGCAGAGTACATCATGAGGAACGCTGGGCTGGAAGAAGCACAAGCTGGAATCAAGATTGCTGGAAGAAATATCAATAACCTCAGATATGCAGATGACACTACCCTTACGGCAGAAAGTGAAGAGGAACTCAAAAGCCTCTTGATGAAAGTTAAAGAGGAGAGTGAAAAGGTTGGCTTAAAGCTCCACATTCAGAAAACGAAGATCATGGCATCTGGTTCCATCACTTCAGGGGAAATAGATGGAAAAACAGTGGAAACAGTGTCAGACTTTAATTTTTTGGGCTCCAAAATCACTGTAGATGCTGATTGCAGCCATGAAACTAAAAGACGCTTACTCCTTGGAAGGAAAGTTATGACCAGCCTTGATAGTATATTAAAAAGCAGAGACATTACTTTGCCAAACAAGGTCCGTCTATTCAAGGCTATGGTTTTACCCGTGGTCATGTATGGATGTGAGAGTTGGACTGTGAAGAAAGCTGATCGCCGAAGAATCGATGCTTTTGAACTGTGGTGTTGGAGAAGACTCTTGAGAGCCCCTTATACTGCAAGGAGATCCAAGCAGTCCATTCTAAAGGAAATCAATCCTGGATATTCATTGGAGGGACTGATGCTAAAGCTGAAACTGCAATACTTTGGCCACCTCATGCAGCGAGTTGACTCACTGGAAAAGACTCTGATGCTGGGAAAGGTTGGGGGCGGGAGGAGAAGGGGACGACGGAGAATGAGATGGCTGGATGGCATCACTGACTCTGTGGACATGAGTTTGAGTGTACTCTGGGAGTTGGTGAGGGACAGGGAGGCCTGGCGTGCTGTGATTCATGGGGTCGCAGAGAGTCGGACATAACTGAGCGACTGAACTGAACTGAACTGAACTGATAGAGACGTTTGATGAGCTCCTATTGATTAATGCTCCCTGGAGTCAGGAGTTCTCTGGTGTTCTCAGGATTTGGCCTTAAGCCTCTTGCCTCTGGTTTTTGGTCTTATTCTTGGAGTACTCTCTAGACGTCTCTACCTGTCATTTCCAAAGTGGTTCCCTCTGTTTTAGCTTCTGTTTGCTGGTCTCTTCAGTTTCTAATTTCCGCCCTGATACTAGGGAGCGGGTGGACACTTTTGAAGGCTCAGTTGTTCAGTCCTGTTCTGGGAAGGGAGGATCACTGCAGACAAATATCTCTGGCATCTGTGGGGAGTGCTTGCAGCGTCTCGGCCACACTGGGTTTGCCCCCGCTCACAGTGCGTGTGCTGTCCCAGTCTACACTGCATAGGCTCTAGGTTGCTCTGGTGGGAAATGTCCGAGGCCGGCGCCCGGTTGTATGCACTTCCCAGGTCTGAGCGGCTCAAGTTCAGGTTCTCAGGTACTCCACAAAGGCACAGAGTTGGTTTGGCCTATGTTTTGTGCCTTTCCTGGTCCGAGCAGCTCAGGGGCCAGGTGTTTGGCGAGCGCGGTCTCTGCGACTTATCGCCTCCCCTGTCCCCGCCACTCAGTTTTCTGGGTGTACAACCAGCGCACCTTCTCAGGGGATATCGACCGGCCCGAGCCCAAGAAGTCCTGATTAGTAACAAGCCTGTCTGCAGTTTGTATCAGATGCCTTTCTGGGGCCGCGGTTGCCCGCTCCGGCTCTGGCTGCGCTCCCTGCCTGTCTCGGCGGAAGATGGGGGATGGGCCAGCCGCAGCCGGCTCACTCTGCTCAGTCCTTTATTCTGTGAGCGGGGCTGGCCGAGTCTTAGGTTAGAGCTTCCCACCTTTTCGTGGGGAAGCTATCCCACAGTCTGCTTTGCTCTCCCCAGTTCTCTCAAATTGTTCTCGCAGCATTCAAGCCCAGTCCTCTCTCTAAGCAGTTCAGTCGGCTCCTCCCTACCCAGCCCCCACTTGCTAATGGCGTATACAGGCGTCTGTGCTGCTTCTCCAATGGGAGTTACCGTTTGGCGTGTAATCTGTGGGTTTAAAAAATTCTTAAAAGAAAAAAGAGGGTTATGTGGCCTTCTGAGCTTCTAAGGCTCGCCACAGATTCGCCAGTGAGAGTGTTTCCTGGTGTTTGGAAACTTCTCTCTTTTTAAAGCCTCCCTTCCCAGGACAGAGCTCCGTCCTTACTTATTTTGTCTCGCTTTTTATCTTTTATGTTTTTTCCTACCTCCTTTCGAAGACAATGGGCTGCTTTTCTGGGTGCCTGATGTCCTCTGCCAGCATTCAGACGTTGTTTTGTGGACTTTACTCTGCGTTCAAATGTTCTTTTGATGAATTTGTGGGGGAGAGAGTGGCCTCGCCGTCCTATTCCTACGCCATCTTGTTCCTTCTCTCTGAATTAAAATATCTTGACATGGAATATGGCCTTGAAAAATGACATGAAATATTTTACATTTCAAATATGAAAATCCAGGGATACATTTTCTTATGTGAAATAGCATGTGATTATGGATGCATTACTGAATTTTCTGTTTCATAAATTGAAATCACACCAGATAGTCCTACATTAAAAATAAAATTCTCAGTTTCACATCAGAACCACTACCTGCAGTTTTTAGGACATGGACTATGAAACTCTCTATAATTCACATATGAAAATCTGGGGACAAATTTTTCAATTAAATGTAGGGAATGTTCTGTATATCATATGAAATTATAGACATAGAGTTTTCTGCATGATATAGGAAAATCTTCATGTAATTTTCAGATTTCTCATTTGAAAATCTGTGTGCTGCTTTCCTTCATGAAATACAGATTGCTGTGCATTTCATATTTGAAAAATGGCATCGATTTTGCTACAAAAAAATGGAATCTTCTATTTCATATGAGACAATGTGATTTTCATGTTTGAGCAATAAAATTCTCTATATTTCACCGAAAGAATCTTCTGACAAGATATATGGAATTTGGTATATTTCACACTTTAAAATCTGAGGACAGATTTGCTCATATGAATTACAACTGCTACTGCTACTGCTAAGTCACTTCAGTCGTGTCCTACTCTGTGTGACCTCATAGATGGAAGCCCACCAGCCTCCCCTATCCCTGGGATTCTCCAGGCAAGAACACTGGAGTGGGTTGCCATTTCCTTCTCCAATGTGTGAAAGTGAAAAGTGAAAGTGAAGTCACTCAGTTGTGTCCGACCCCTAGCAACCCCATGGACTGCAGCCCACCAGGCTCCTCCATCCATGGGATTTTCGAGGCAAGAGGACTGGAGTGGCTTGCCATTGCTATTATTCACACTGGAAAACCTGTGTCAGATATTTCACACATAAAATATGGAATTGTCCATGATTCAGAAGAGCTGACTCATTTGAAAAGAACCTGATGTTGGGAAAGATTGAAGGCAGGAGAAGGGGATGACAGAGAATGAGATGGTTATATGGCATGATGGCTTAAATGGATATAAGTTTGCTTAAACTGTGAGAGTTGGTGATGGACAGGGAGGCCTGGCGTAATGTGGTCCTTGGGGTCGCTAAAAGTCAGAAACGACTGAGCACCTGAACTGAACTGATGATTCAGAATTTAAGATCTTGGATGAGCAGACAAATAAAGAATCGACTTATTTCTTGTCTGACTGTCTGATACCTGATTTCCCTATTTAAATATATAATTCTATGTATTTCACTGATGAAAGTCCACGTGAAGTTTTCCCAAATTGAAATACGGAATAAACTCTATGTGTCACATGAAAGTCTAGGTGCAAATATTTCTACGGGGAAATGTGTACATCTCTATAGTAACATGTGAATTTCTAGATTTTGGATTCCCCACATGACCTATGGAAATCTGTATATTTCACGTGTAAAAATTTCATGAAATATGGAACCTCAGCAATTAATTCATGAAAATATGGGTGCAGATAGTCTCATGTGAATTTTGGAATCCTCTAAATTTCACATATAAAACCAAGTAACTTATTTTCTGACATGAAATATGGTAGTCTTTAAATTTTTTATTTCACTATTTAGGTGTAGCTATTTCTAGCTGATACATGGAATTCTCTGTATATCAATATTTAGATCTGCTAGAAGATATACCTCCATGCAATATGGAATTCTCTATATTTCACATATAAAAATGATGAGGACGTTTTGACATGAAATAAGGATTTTTGTTCATTTCACATAAAAAACCAGGGTGCAGATTTTCTGGCAAGACATATGATCTGTATATAGTTCAGATGTTGGATAATTTGATCTTAGTTCCTCTGCCTTTTCTCAAACCAGCTTGGAAAGACAGAGGAAAGAGAGATCAAATTGCCAACATCTGCTGGATCATTGGAAGAGCAAGAGCCTTCCAGAAAGACATCTATTTCTGCTTTACTGACTATGCCAAAGCCTTTCACTGTGTGGATCACAGTTTATTCTGTGGAAAATTCTGAAAGAAATGTAAATACTAGACCACCTGACCTGTTTTTCAGAAACCAATATGCAGTTCAGGAAGCAACAGTTAGAAGTGGACATGGAACAACAGAGTAGTTCCAAATAGAAAATAGAATACTTCAAGGTTATAAATTGTCACCCTGCTTCTAAAACTTACATGCAGAGTACATCATGAGAAACGCTGAGCAGGAAGAACCACAAGCTGGATTCAAATTGCCAGAAATATCAATAACCTGAGGTATGCTGATGACACCACCCTTATGGCAGAGAGTGAAGAGGAACTAAAAAGCCTCTTGATGAAAGTGAAAGAGGAGAGTGAAATAGTTGTCTTAAGATCAACATTCAGAGAATTAAGATTATGGCTTCTGGTCCCATCATTTCATGAGAACTAGATGGGGAAACAGGGGAAACAGTGTCAGATTTATTTTGATGGGGCTCTAAAATCACGACAGATGGTGACTGCAGCCATGGAATTAAAAGACGCTTACTGCTTGGAGGGAGATTTATGACCAACCTAGATAGCATATTAAAAAGCAGAGACATGACACTGCTAACAGAGGTCCGTCTAGCCAAGGCTATGGTTTTTCCAGTGGTCACGAATGGATGAGAGATTTGGACTGTGAAAAAAGCTGAGTGCTGAAGAATTGATGCTTTTGAACTGTGGTTTTAGAGAAGACTCTTGAGAGTCCCCTCGACTGCAAGGAGATCCAACCAGCCCATCCTAAAGTAGATCAGTCCTGGGTATTCATTGGAAGGACTAATGTTGAAGCTGAAACTCCAATATGTTGCCACTTCATGTGAAGAGTTGACTCATTGGAAAAGACCCTGCTGCTGGCAGGGATTGAGGCCAGGAGGAGAAGGGGCTGACAGAGGATGAGATGGCTGGACAGCATCACTGACTCAATCGACATGAGTTTGTGTAAACTCCGGGAGCTGGTGATTCATAGGAAGGCCTGGCGTGTTTCACGGGGTCACAAAGAGTTGTACATGACTGAGCGACTGATCTGAATTGAACTGATAGTTGATTTGCAAAGGATACCTTTGAACTGGATGCCTTAGTAAAATTCAGATTTTCTTTTACCTACAGCCATCATGGGAATGTATTTCAACATATCAATATGACCAGTTAAATATTTTGTAAAGCTGAAATTCCTGTGAATGAAGAACTATTGTTTTTAAAAGTAAATCATAAAGGAGATTTAAAAGAGCACACAGATTGCCATTCATCCATAACAGATAGGTAAAAGACATTGTGTGACAAATACAATGGACATCTCAAAGAAGCAATGCAATAGAATTAAATACAACAAATTAAAAACAATAGAATATATAAAATGCATAAATACATAGCATGGGTCAACCAGACAGAGTTGATTGTTGATGGTTCTGTCCCACCTCTTTTATGGTAACTTTTCTTTTGGGGAAATTTTTTCTATCTTTAGACGTGCACATATGTAGCAAAATATAACGTACACTCACTTTAATTTTTATTGATGTTTTCTTAATAAATGTGTTATGAATTTAGATATAGCTTTCTGAGGTTTGCATTGCATTTGTCATTAAGGTATACACATTTTCAGTTCTACCTTTGAATTCCAAGATAATGTGAGATTCATTAAAAATATTGACGTTTAAGAAAGGTTCAGTTCAGTTCAGTCGCTCAGTCGTGTCCGACTCTCCACCACCCCATGAATTACAGCACGCCAGGCCTCCCTGTCCATCACCAACTCCCAGAGTACACTCAAACTCATGTCCACAGAGTCGGTGATGCCATCCAGCCATCTCATTCTCCGTCGTCCCCTTCTCCTCCCACCCCCAACATTTCCCAGCATCAGAGTCTTTTGCAGTGAGTCAACTCGTCCCATGAGGTGGCCAAAGTATTGCAGTTTCAGCTTCAGCATCAGTCCTTCCAATGAACACCCAGGGTTGATCTCCTTTAGAATGGACTGGTTGGATCTTTTTGCAGTATAAGGGACTCTCAAGAGTCTTCTCCAACACCACAGTTCAAAAGCATCGATTCTTCGGCGATCAGCTTTCTTCACAGTCCAACTCTCAATACTGAAATTTTTTTTGGAATATACTTGCTTTACATTATTTTGTTAGTTTCTCCCCTAAAGCAAAATTAGGGAATGCTGCAGTCCTTCAAGTCGTAAACAACTAAACAAGATAGTGATTAAACAGCAACCACATATCCATCTCCATATTTTTGACTTCTTCCTAAATCTGGTCACCCCAGTGCATTAAATAGACTTCCCTGTGCTGTACATATAGATCAAAAGTATATATGTTTCTGTTGTAATCTCCCAGTTGCTAACACCACCAGGTATTTGATCCTTGATAAGTGTATATTTCTTCTCCATTGCTGGGTCCCTATCTATGCTTCTCATAGAGAATCATCTATTCCAGTTTTACTTAGAGCCCACATATTTGTGTTAATATATTTTGTTTCCTCTTTTGACTTAGCTTCATTGTATCCGAAACTGTCCCTGTCCTTCTACATGTATGCAACTTACCTGATTTCACTCCATCTTAAGACTCTGGTATGTATGTACCAACTCATTTTATCCATTCCTCTTTAGATGGATATTTCTGTTACTGCCATGGCCTGCTATTGCAAATATTGTTGCCATCAATATTGAAGTTGTGCATCTTTTGGAATTATGATTTTCCTCATGAAAATTATTGATAATTATTGGAATTTCTTGATCACATGGTAGCTTTATGCTTATTTCTAAAGGAACCCCGTTCTATTCTCCATTTTAATCGATCAATGTGCATTCCTAGCAACAGAACAGGATTGTTCTGTTTACTCCACACCATCTCCACAAATGTCTCCAGCATTTGTTTTGTGCGGAATTTTATATATAAATATATATTTATATTCATATATATATGAGTATTCAGAAAAATGTGAGTTGATACCCCCATTGAAGATTTTCTTTCCATTTCTCTCACAGTTAGTAATGCTGAGCATATTTTCCAATATTATTGGACATCTGTATGTCTTCTTAGGAGAAATGTCTATTTTATCATCTATTCATTTGTTCCAATTGGGTTGTTTGTTTGGCTATTACTGAGCACCTTAGATGCTTCCATGTTTTGGAGATTCTTCTGTTGTCACTTTCTTCAGTTGCAAATGTTTTTCCCATAATGAGACTTCATTTTTGTCTTGCTTATTGGTTGGTTGTGCGAAATATTTAAGTTTAATTAGGTCTCTTTATTTAATTTTGGTGTTTGTTTGTTTGTTTTTTTTAATTTCCCAAGGAGGTAGGTCAAAAAGAAAAGTTGTTGCTGCATTTCATGTCACAATGTAGTCTACCTATTCTTTCCTCAAATATTATTGATTTACAGTTTCTGGCCTTATATGTAGGTCTTTAATCCGTCTTGAATTTGTATTTTCTATGCTGCTAAGGAGTGACTGAACTAAACTGAACTGAAAGGAGTGACTAAATTTGATCCACTGGAGGAGTGAATGGCTAACCACCGCATTATACTTGCTATGGGACTTCCATGAACTATATAAAAAGGCAGCAAGGTATGACTCCAAAAGATGAGTCTCCCAGGATGGTAGGTGCCAAATACACTGCTTGGGAGGAGCAGAGGGTAATAACTAATATTTCCAGAAAGCAATAAGTGGTTGCCCCAAAGTGGAAATAAACCTCATTGTTTATGTGTCTGGAGATGAAAGTAAATGAAATGCTGAAAAGAAAAGTACTGCAGGGCAACCTGGAATGTTAGATCCATGAACAATTTAAATTGAATGGGGTATAATAAGAGATGGCAACAGCCAACACATTGGAAAAGACCCTGATTCTGGGAAAGATCGAAGGCAACAGGAGAAGGGGAAAACAAGGATGAGATGATTGGATGGCATCATCTATACAATGGATATGAACTCGGACAAACTCCAAGAGGTGGTGAAGGACAGGAAGGACTGGCATGCTGCAGTTCATGGCATCCCGAAAGTCAGACACAACTCGGCCACAGAATAACCAGGTGCTGTTCTAACTGTATTCTTTTACTTTTAGCTGTCCAGATTTTCCAGCTTAACTTTTCAAATATAGTTTCTTCTTTCCACTACATATTGTTGCCTCCTTTGTCATAGATTAGGTGATCATTTGGGCAAGAGATTATTTTAGGGTTTACTATCTGTTCCACGGCTTTAATCCAAATATTGTGCCAATTGCATGCCATGTTTAAAACTATAGATTTTTATAGACTGAAGTGAGGAAACCTGAGTCCTGCAGCTCAGTTTTTCTATTTTCAGTTTGCCTGGTTAATCAGTCTTTGTGTTTCCATCACGTTGTAAAGTTTTCCTTGTTGTTGTTTTTCTATTTCTGTGGAAAATGTCATTGGTAATTTAATCGTGAAGACATTGCATCTGTAAACTCTTCTTTATAGTGTAGCCATTTTCACATATTGATTTTTATATTCCAAAGAATAGTAAATCTCTCATTCCATTTGTGTCATCTCTGATTTGTCTCATCCATACCTTATTCTTTTCGGGCTACGAGTCTTTTCTCTGGTTAGGTAGGCTGATTCCCAAGGATTTCATTTTTCTTGTTACAATGGTGAATGAGATTGTTTCCTTAATTTCTGGTTTTGGTTTTCTATGGTCATTTACAATCATGCAGGAGATTTCTTCCTGTTTATTTCTTTTCCCGACAACTTCCGTAAAGTCATTGTCTATTAATTTTCTGGTGCAATCTTAGGAGTCTCTGAAACAGTAACTTCTGTCAGCAAACAGTGCCGGTTTTACCTCTTGATTTTCAGTTTGCTGGTAATTTTTTTTTTTCCTTCACTGATTGCTGTAGCTAAGAGTCCCAAGATTAGTTGAATAACAGTGATGAGAGTGGCAAATTTTGTCTTTTTCACAATCTTAGGAAAAATGCTTTCAGGTTCCACCTCTGAGAAACATCGTAGTGCTGGGTTTATTCATACATGGTCTTTATTAAGTTGAAAATGGTCCTTTCTGTTCCCACTTCCTGTACAGCTTTTATCATAAATGAGTCCTTAATTTTGTCAAAAGTGTTTTCTGTATCTGTATTTTAGATGTGTTCAAGACCTCTCCTTGGAAAAGTTTATTATCTTTCATTGGTCTTTTCTCCTCTGGCCACCTGATGCAAAGTGTTGTCTCATTAGAGAATGCTCTGATACTGGGAAAATTTGACTAAAAAGAGAAGTGGGTAGCAGATGATGAGAGGGTTAGATAGCATCACATACCGTATGACATGACTCTGAACAAATTCTGGGAGATAGGGAATGTAAGACTGATGGGACACAGTCCATGGGGTGACAAAGGGATGGGCATGAATAACTGACTGAACAACAATAGCAAAATATTCTTTCCTGTTATTTACAGTAGTAGTTATTAGTGACTACTTCATTTTCTATCCCACCATACCCTATCTATATCTCAGTTGCACTAATTTCACCACATACCATGCAAAGATTCAGCCAGATTTGCTGTCATTATTGTCCCCCAAATGGTCCAAAATTTATGTGATTTCTCAACTACACATGATCCAGTGGTCTCCTAGCCATTCTCCAGCATCCATTTATGTTCCTCAGAAACTCTCTATCTTGCTATAGCCAGAGAAAATTGTCACTCACTAGCTAAGTAATGCGCTAGAAAGCAAGTTCTTGAGAATAAATACCCTTTCAGGGTTCTGTATTCTAACTTTGTCACAGTCTTCACATTGTTCGTTTGTCCCATTTCTTCAATCACACTGAAGTTTCAGGCTGTGTTCTGTTCTTCTCAGTCTCACTGTCTGTGCAGAGATGGTTCTTCTGTCTTATTTGATTTTCCTTTTATGATTAATGTCTGTGAGATTTTGTTTTAAATTCCTCTGAAACTTTTTTTCACTTTACAGATCATTTTGAGATTTTAAATTTAGATTAACCTGATTGACGAGTTTTGATAGACTGTCCTCTCCATAAGGAATAAATTATGACAACCCACATCTATTTTAGCTTGTGATTTACTCGCCTGTATTCAGGCATAAAGGATTGTATTTGAATAATCCAATCTGAATGGGTGTGCAAATTGGTCACTGAATCATGCCCAAATCTGCAACCTCATGGACTGCAGCCCATCAGGCTCATCTATCCATGGACTTTTCCAGGCAAAGATACTGGAGTGGGTTGCATTTCCTTCTCCTGGAAAACATGAACAGTGGAACTAATAAGAAATCAAAATTTTAACTGATAAAATTTAATAAATTCTGAACTTGAAGAGTTAATTCCCTCCAAAGAAAAAAAAGTATATTGATTGCAACCTAAAATCACCAACTTTTGTTGTCTGTCCCAAAATCAGGTAAATAAAAAATCATCAGCTTCTCTGAAAAGCATATTTTTCAATTATTAATATGACTAAGGAATATATTAAAAAAAAAAAAAGAAAGCTCACAGATCTATATCATAGAGAGTAAATAGAGGCAAATAACGGCATTTCTCTTCAAGACAAATTGAGGCTAGAATAGGAATCTTTCTCACTTTCTTTTTCTTGGTGAATGTTATTTGGCATTCCTAGTGGTAAATTTTCTTCAAGATCCCTTAAATCCAGGTCCATAGTTATTTTTCAAGTGAATTATTGATGAGGATTTTCAGGAGAACGGAATGAGGGAAGCAAGATACAGCAGAGTGAAACTAAATCCAATCTCAGTTGGAGGCAAAATGGCACTGGGTGTAGAATTTCTACATCAAATGTGTCAGTTCAGTTCAGTCGCTCAGTCGTGTCTGACTCTTTGCGACCCCATGAATCACAGCACGCCAGGCTTCCCGGTCCATCACCAACTCCTGTGTAAAAATGTATATTTTACAAACAAGCATACTAGTGCAGGTTTTCATCTTCATATTTGGAATTCTCGATTTATCAAATATGAAAAACCTGAATGAATATTTTCTGACAACAGGTGAAACTTTGCACATTTGGACAAAGAAAGGCTCGTGATTTTTTATCTGAAATAGGAACTGTGAATTTCACATGTAGCATTATAAGTTCAGTGTTGTGACCTGAAATAGAGTTTTGTGTGTGTGTGTTTTTCTTAAATGGAAGAACATGTGGATACATTCTCAAACATGTAATTAGAAAATCTGAATGTTTATAAACAGGACTGTACAAAGATATTCATACATATGTTATGGACCTTTGATATTTTGCATATGAAAATATAACTTCATATTTTCAAGCATGAAGTGTGACATCCCTATATTTTTAATTTGGTAATCTGAGTGCAGAGAGCATATTATTCTAACGAATTATGGAATAAACACTATTTCACATTTGAAAAGTTGAACACAACATTTAATTATATAAGTTTGGAATTTTCTGTGCATTATATATGAACAGCTGAGCTGCAATTTTAACACAGAATATTGAATTCTCTACATTTCAAATATGAACAACTGGGTATCAGATTTTCTCCCTGAAATATGAAATACTGTATGTTTCACATATGAAATTGTGAAGATACCTTATCTTACATGAAATATGCAGACTTTTCAACGTGACACATGAAAAGCTGCACTCTGATTTTCCTACATGAAATATGGAAATCTCTGTTTTTTGCGTAAGAAAACCTGGACACAAATACCTTTCAGTTCAGTTCGGTTCAGTCGCTCAGCTGTGTCTGACTCTTTGCAACCCCATGAACCACAGCACGCCAGGCCTCCCTGTCCATCACCAACTCCCGGAGTTTACTCAAACTCATGTCCATCGAGTCGGTGATGTCATCCAGCCATCTCATTCTCTGTCGTCCCCGTCTACTCCTACCCCCAATCCCTCCTAGCATCAGAGTCTTTTCCAGTGAGTCAACGAGTCGCATGAGGTGGCCAAAGTATAAAATAGATAGACTTCTCTATGTTTTGCATGAGAAAATCTGGGGACAAATTCTCTACTGAAACGTGACATTTTCTACATTCAAAATATAAAATTCTGGGCATAGTGTTTTTCTTGAACAAGAAATATAACATCCTTGTGTATAACTAACGTGTGAGAATCTGGACACACCTTATCCTACATGAAAAATGGAATACTCTTTCACATTTAAAACGTGGGTGGGATTTTCTTTTCCTCCGTGACCTATAACATTCTCTGTATTTCACATATGAAAATTTAGGCAAAAAAAAGTAGGTGAAATTTGGAAATGTTTATATTTCCCAGGCAACACTCTAAAATCAGTCATCCCAAATGCAACTCTGTGTACAGCATGACATTTTTCTATATTTTTACATACAAAATTTTATGTTGATATTCACATAAGAAAAGCAACTATCTGATTCTCCTGTATGATGAACATTGTGTAAAAATGTTCCTTCTTGAAATGTAGAATTTTTTACATTCCACATTAAAAAAAAAAAAAAATCTTGGTGATGATTTTCCAACGTGAAAGGCAGAATCCTTATATTTCACATTTGGAAAACTGGGAGTGACTAGCGGTCTCTGGATAATGGAATTTTCTATGTTCATGTGTGTTAATCTAAGTTCAATAATTCCTATATGAAATATGATATTCTCTCTGTACACATATGAAAATCCTAGTGCAGAATATTATGAAATATTGTTTTCTCTGCACATGACAAATGGCAATGTAATCACAGATTTTCTTAGGTGAAATTGGGAATCATCTGCATTTCATATTGAAAATGGTGTCTCATAATTTCCATAATGAAGTATGGAATACTCTGTATTTCACATATGAACATCCGCTCGAGGATATTCCGACATGTGATGTGTACTTTTCTATATTTCATATACCAAATCTGGGCAATAATATTCTAACGAGAAATATGGATTTTTCATTATTACACATGTGAAAATCTAACTAGCTGGAATACACTATATTTCTTTTCTATTTAGTTTTATTTTATTTATTTTTTTACCTTATATTATTGTATTGGTTTTGGCATACTTTGACTTGAATCTGCCCCTGGTATGCATGTGTTCCCCATCTTGAACTCTCCTCCCACATCCCTCCCCATCTCATTTTTCTCGTTCATCTCAGTGCACCAGCCCCGAGCATCCTATTTCATGCATCAAACCTGGACTGGCGATTCATTTCACATATGATAATATACATGTTTCAATGCCATTCTCCAAAATCATCCCACCCTCGCCCTCTCCCACAGAGTCCAGAAGACTGTTCTATACATCTGTGTCTCTTTTGCTGTCTCCTATACAGGGTTATCACTATAATCTTTCTGAATGCCATATATATACATTAGTATACTGTAATGATGTTTTTCATTCTGGCTTACTTCACTCTTTATAATAGGCTCCAGTTTCATCCACCTCATTAGAACTCATCCAAATGCATTCTTTTTAATGTCTGAGTAATACTTCATCGTGCATATGTACCACAGCTTTCTTATCCATTTATCTGCAGATGGACATCCAGGTTGCCTCCATGTCCTGACTTTTATACACAGTGTTGCGATCAACATCGGAGTACATGTGTATCTTTCAATTCTGGTTTCCTCGGTGTGAATGCCCAGGAGTGCAATTGCTGGGTCGTATGGAAGTTCTATTTCCAGTTTTTTAAGGAATCTCCACACTGTTCTCCATAGTGGTTGCACTAGTTTGCATTCCCACCAACAGTGTAAGAGGGTTGCCTTTTCTCCACACCCTCTGCAGCATTTTTTGCTTGTAGACCCTTGGATAGCAGCCATTCTGACTGGAGTGAAATGGTACCTCATTGTGGTTTTGATTTGCATTTATCTGATTATGAGTGATGTTCAGCATCTTTTCATATGTTTGTCAGCCATCTGTATGTCTTATTTGGAGAAATGTCTCTTTAGTTCTTTGGCTCATGTTTTGATTAGGCCATTTATTTTTCTGGAATTGAGCTCAGGAATTGTTTGCATATGTTTCAGATTAATTGTCAGTTGCTTCATTTGCTATTATTTTCTCCCATTCTGAAGGTGCCTTTTCACCTTGCTTATAGTTTCCTTTGCTGTGCAGAAGCTATTAATTTTCATTAGGTCCTATTTGTTTATTTTTGCTTTTATTTCCAATATTCTGGGAGGTGGGTCATGGAGGATCCTGATGTGATTTATGTCGTAGGGTGTTTTGCCTATGTTCTCCTCTAGGAGTTTTATAGTTTCTGGTCTTACATTTAGATCTTTAATCCATTTTGAGTTTATTTTTGTGTATGGTGTTAGGGAGTGGTCTAGTTTCATTCTTTTACAAGTGATTGGCCACTTTTCCCAGTACCACTTGTTAAGTAGATTGTCTTTTCTCCATTGAATATTCTTGCCTCCTTTGTCAAAGATAAGGTGTCCCTAGGTGCATAGATTTATCTTTGGGCTTTCCATTTTGTTCCATTGATCTATATTTCTGTCTTTATGCCAGTACCATACTGTATTGATGACTGTGGCTTTGTAGTAGAGCCTGAAGGCCGGCACGTTGATTACCCCAGTTCCATTCCTCTTTCTCAAGATTGCTTTGGCTATTCGACGTTTTTTGTATTTCCATACAAATAGTGAAATTATTTGTTCTAGCTCTGTGAAAAATACTGTTGGTAGCTTAATAGGGATTACATTGAACCTATAAATTACTTTGGGTAATATATTCATTTTCACAATATTTATTCTTCCAATCCATGAACAGGGTATATTTCTCCATCTGTGAGTGTCCTCTCTGATTTCTATCACCAGGGTTTTTTAGTTTTCTATATATAGGGTTTTTTTGTTTCTTTAGGTAGATATATTCCTAAGTATTTTATTTTTTCTGTCGCAGTGGTGAATGGAATTATTTCCTTATTTTCTCTATTTTCTCGTTATTAGTGTATAGGAATGCAAGAGATTTCTGTGTGTTGATTTTATATCCTGCAACTTTACTGTATTCTTTGATTAGCTCTAGCAATTTTCTGGTAGATTCTTAATGGTTTTCTGTGTAGAGGATCAGGTCATCTTCAAACACTAGGAGTTTTACGTCTTGGGGATTTGATCATAAATGGATGCTGAATTTTGTCAAAGGCTTTCTCTGCATCTATTGAGATAATTATATGGTTTTTATTTTTCATTTTGTTAATGTGGTGTATTACATTGTTTGACTTGCGGATATTGAAGAATCCTTGCATTTCAAATATGCAAAGTTTCATGTGTTGTCAGGAAACATTCATTCAGATTTTCATACATGATGTATCAAGAATTCTGTATATGAAGATGAAAATCTGCACTAGTAATTTAATATGTAAAATATACACAATTACACATTTGATGTAGAAAATTCTGCACCCAGTGCAATTTCGCCTCCATTTGTGATTAGATTTAGTTTCACTCTGCTGTATCTTGCTTAGCTCATTTCGTTTCTCCTGAAAATCCTCACCAAGAATTCACTTGAAAAACAAGTATGGACCATGATCTAAGGGACCTTGATGAAAAGTTACCACTGGGAATGCCAAATAACATTCACCAAGAAAAAGAAAGTGAGAAAGATTCATATTCTAGCCTCAATTTCTCTCGAAGAGAAATGCCATTATTTGCTATTTCTTTTTACTTTTCTTTATATATTCTTAACCATATTAAAAATGGAAAGATATGCTTTTCAGATAAGCTAATGATTTTTATTTAACCCGATTGTGGGATAGACAACAAAAGTTGGTGATTTTAACTTGCAATCAAGATACTCTTTTCCTTTCGGGTCAATTCTTTCTGCAAATTCAGAATTTATAAGCTGAAAAATTACATTTAATAGTTCCAGTATTCTTGCTGCCCTGGAGAAGGAAGTGGCAATCCACTCCGATATCTTTGCCTGGAAACGTCCATGGGCAGACGGGTTTGTTGGGCTGCAGTCCATGAGTTTGCAGAGTTGGGCATGATTCAGTGACTAAGATGCACATCAAATTCAAGTTGTATTATTAAAATACAATCCTTTACGCCTGAATAGAGGCGAGTAGAATCACAGCAAAAATAGATGCGGGTTGTCAAAATTTATTCCTTTTGGAGAGGACAGTCTATTAAAGCTTATCGAAAAGGTCAATCTAAAGTTAAAAGCACAAAATGACTTGTAAGTGAAAAAGAACTTCCTGAGGAATTTAAAATAAGATCTCATAGACATTAATTAAAAAGAAAAATTAAGGAAAAGAGAAGGACAGTGTTTTCACAGACACTGAGACTGAGAAAAACAGAACAGACTGAAATTTCAGTGTGACTGAAGAAATGGGACAAACGAACAATGTGAAGACTGTGACAAAGTTAGAATACAGAATCCTGAAAGGATATTTATTCTCAAGAACTTGCTGTCTAGCGCATGACTTAGTGAATGACAATTTTCTCTGGCTATAGCAAGATAGAGAGTTTCTGAGGAACATAAATGGATGCTGGAGAATGGTTAGGAGACCACTGGATCATGTGTAGTTGAGAAATCACATAAATTTTGGACCATTTGGGGGACAATAATGACAGCAAATCTGGCTGAATCTTTGCATGGTATGTGGTGAAATTAGTGCAATAGATATAAATAGGGTACGGTGGGAGAGAAAATGAAGTAGTCATGAATGACTACTACTGTCAATAACAGGAAAGAATGTTTTGCTATTGTTGTTCAGTCAGTTATTCATGCCCATCCTTTTGGCACCCCATGGAATGTGTCCCATCAGTCTTACATTCTCTATCTCCCAGAATTTGTTCAGATTCATGTCCATAGAGTTGGTGATGCTACCTAACCCTCTCATCATCTGCTACCCACTTCTCTTTTTACTTCAAATTTTCCCAGTATCAGAGCATTCTCTAATGAGACAGCCCTTTGCATCAGGTGGCCAGAGGAGAAAAGAACACTGAAATATAACAAAACTTTCCAAAGAGAACTCTTGAACACATTTAAAATATAGATGCAGAAAGCACCTTTGACACAATAAAACACTTATTTATGTAAAAGGCTGAAAAGGAAGTGGGAACAGAGATGATCACCTTCAAATTAATAAAGGCCATGTATGGATAAACCCAACACTAAAATGCTTCTCCTAGGTGAAAAGTGAAAGCATGTTTCCTAAGGTCATGAGAAAGACAAAGTTTGCCACTTTCACCACTGTTATTCAGCCTAATCTTGGGACTCCTAGCTACAGCAATCAGTGAAGAAGAAGAAGAAAAAATTACCAGCAAACTGAAAAAGAAGAGGTAAAACTGTCACTTTTTTTTTTGACATTAGTCATTGTGTCAGAGAATCCTAAGATGGCAACAGATAATTAATAACAATGATTTTAGGGAAGTTGTTGGATAAAAAATAAACAGGAAGAAATCTCCTTCATTTCTATAAATAACAAAAGGAAACCAAAAACAAAAATTAAGGAAATAATCTGATTCACCATTGTAACAGGAAAAATAAAATACTTGGGAATAACCCTGCCTAAACAGAAAAAGGAGTATTGTGCTGGAAAGAATAAGGTATGGATGAGCCAAATAAAAGATGTCACATCCTTTGGAGAGGGTGCAGAGAAAAGGGAGCCCTCTTACACTGTTGCTGGGAATGAAAACTAATACAGTCACTATGGAGAACAGGGTGGAGAATCCTTTAAAAAACTGGAGAAATAGTGCTGCCATACGACAGAGCAATCCCATTGCTGGGGATACACTGAGGAAACCAGAATTGAGAAAGAGATGTTTACCCCAATGTTCATTGCAGCACTGCTTACAACCGCCAGGACTTGGAAGCAACCGAGATAGCCATTGGTAGATGAATGGATAAGAAAGCTTTGGTACATATACACAATGGAATATTACGCAGCTATTAAAAAGAATGCATTTGAATTAGTTCTAATGAGGTGGATGAAACTGGAGCCTATTATACAGAGTAAACTAACTCAGAGAGAAAAACACCAATACAGAATATTAACACATATAGAATTTATAAAAATGGTAACAATGGCCCTGTATTTGAGACTGCACAAGATTCAGTTCAGTTCCGTTCAGTTCAGTCGCTCAGGCGTGTCCGACTCTCCACCACCCCATGAATCACAGCACGCCAGGCCTCCCTATCCATCACCAACTCCCGGAGTTCACTCAAACTCATGTCCACAGAGTGGGTGATGCCATCCAGCCATCTCATTCTCTGTCGTCTCTTTCTCCTCCCGCCCCCAACCTTTCCTAGCATCAGAGTCTTTTCCAGTGAGTCAACTCGTCACATGAGGTGGCCAAAGTATTGCAGTTTCAGCTTTAGCATCACACAGATATAAAAAACAGGCTTTTGGGCTCGGTGGGAGCAGGCGAGGGTGGGGTGATTTGAGAGAAGAGCATTGAAATGTGTATGTACCATACATGAAATAGATCACCAATCCAGGTTTGATGCATGAGACAGGGTGCTCAGGTCTGGTGTACTGAAATGACGCTGACGGATGGGATGAAGAGGGAAGTTGGAGGGGGTTCAGGATGAGGAACACATGTACACCCATGGTTGATTCATGTCAATGTATGGCTAAAACACTACAATATTTTAAGGTAATCAGCCTCCAAATAAAATAGATAAATTAATATTTTTAAAAAGGGGACAGAAATGGAATGAGAGCTATACTATACTTTGGATTGTAAAAATCAATATGTGAAAATGAGTACAATACAAAAGGAGTTTAAAAATTCAGTGTCATCCCTAATAAATTACCAATGACATTTTTCACAGAATAGAACCAAAAAAAAAAAAAAAAAACAACTTTACAACTTGATGGAAACACAAAGATTTTGAATAACCATTCAAACTTGAGAAAGAAAAACTGAGTTTCAGGACTCCTCACTTCAGTCTATACAAAAAAACATATAGTTTTGAACATGGCGTGCAATTAGCACAATATTGGGATTAAAGCCAATGGAACATATAGAAAACCCTAAACTAATCTCTTGCCCAAATGATCACCTAATCTTTGACAAAGAAGGCAACAATATGCAGTGGAAAGAAGATAATATATTTGACAAGGTAAGCTGGAAAATCCGGACAGCTAAAAGTATTAGAATACAGTTAGAAAACGACCTGGTTATTCTTCTGTGGCTGAGTCATGTCTGACTTTTTGGGATGCCATGAACTGCAGCATGACAGCCCTTCCTGTCCCTCACCACCTCTTGGAATTTTCCCGAGTTCATACCCATTGCATAGGTGATGCCATCCAATCATCTCATCCCTGTTTCCCCCTTCTCCTGCTGTTTTCAATCTTTTCCAGAATCAGGATATTTTCCTATGAGTTAGCTGTTGCCATCTCCTGTTATACGTCATTCAATTTAAATTGTTCATGGATTTAACATTCTAGGTTACCTTGCAATACTGTTCTTTACAGCCTTCTGTTTTAATTTCATCGCTAGACATATAAAATGAGGTTTATTTCCACTTTATGGCAACCACTTACTGTTTTCTGTAAAAGTTAGTTACTAACCTCCACTCCTCCCAACTAGCATATTAGGCACGTACCCGAAAAAGATGTCCTTTTCATAATAGGGGACTGGAACGCAAAAGTAGGAAGTCAAGCAACACCTAGAGTAACAGCAAATTTGGCCTTGGAGCATGAAATGAAGCAGGGCAAAGTCTAATAGAGTATTGCCAATAGAACGCACGGGTCATCGCAAACACCCTCTTCCAACAACGCAAGAGAAGACTAAACACATGGACATCACCAGATGTTCAACACCGAAATCAGATTGATTATATTCTTTGCAGCCAAGGATAGGGAAGCTCTATACAGTTAGCAAAAACAAGACCAGGAGCTGACTGTGACTCAGATTATGAACTCCTTTAAGTCTGAACTGACAAATTCAGACTTAAATTGAAGAAAGTAGGGCACACCACTAGACTATTCACATATGACCTAAATCAAATCCCTTATAATTATACAGACAAAGTGAGAAATAGATTTAAGGGGCTAGATCTGATAGATAGAGAGCCTGAGGAATTATGGACGGAGGTTTGTGACATTGTACAGGAGACAGGGACCAAGATCATCCCCATGGAAGAGAAATGTAAAATAACAAAATGGCTGTCGGAGGAGGGCTTACAAATAGCTGTGAAAAGCAAAGGAGAAAAGGAAAGATATAAGCATCTGAATGCAGAGTTCCAAAGAATAGCAAGGAGAGATATGAAAGCCTTCCTCAGTGATCAATGCAAAGAAGAGAAAGAGGAAAACAACAGAATAGGAAAAGCAAGAAACCTTTTCAAGAAAATTAGAGATATTACGGGAACGTTTCATGCAAAAATGGGATTGCTAAAGGACAGAAATTGTATGGACCTAACAGAAGCAGAAGATTTTAAGAGGAGGTGGCAAGAATACACAGAAGAACTGTACAAAAAAGATCTTCACAATGAAGATAAACACGATGGCGTGATCACTCACCTGGAGCCAGACATCTTAGAATGTGAAGTCAAGCGGGCCTTAGAAATCATCACTATGAACAAAGCTAGTGGAGGTGATGGAATTACAATTGAGCTATTACAAATCCTGAAACATGATGCTGTGAAAGTGCTGCACTCAATATGCCAGCAAATTTAGAAAATTCAGCTGTGGCCACAGGACTGGACAAGGTCACATTTCATTCCAATCTCAAAGAAAGGGAATGCCAAAGAATGCTCAATCCACTGCACAATTGCACTCATCTCACACGTTAGTAAAGTCATTCTCAAAATTCTCCAAGTCAGTCTTCAGTAATATGTGAACTGTGAACTTCCAGATGTTCAAGCAGGTTTTAGAAAAGGCAGAGAAACCAGAGATCAAATGGCCAACATCCGCTGGATCATGGAGAACGCAAGAGAGTTCCAGAAAAACATCTATTTCTGCTTCATTGACTATGCCAAAGCCTTTGACTGTGTGGAGCACAATAAACTGTGTAACATTCAGAAAGAGATTGTTATATGAGACCACCTGATTTGCCTCTTGAGAAAATTTATGCAAGTCAGGAAACAACACTTAGAACTGGACATGGAAAAACAGACTGGTTCCAAATAGGAAAAAGGAGTACATCAAGGTTGTATATTGTCACCCTGCTTATTTAACTTATATGCAGAGTACATCATGAGGAACTCTGTGCTGGAATCAAGATTGCCAGGCAAAATATCAATAACCTAAGATATGCAGATGACACCACCCTTATGCCAGAAAGTGAAGAGGAAATCAAAAGCATCTTGATGAAAGTGAAAGGAGAGTGAAATATTTGGCTTGAAGCTCAACATTCAGAAAACGAAGATCATGGCATCTGGTCCCATCACTTCATGGGAAATAGATGGGGAAACAGTGGAAACAGTCTCAGACTTTATTTTTTTGTTTTCCAAAATCACTGCAGATGCTGATTGCAGCCAGGAAATTAAAAGACGCTTACTTTTTGGAAGGAAAGTTATGACCAACCTCGATAGCATATTAAAAAGCAGAGACATTAGTTTGCAAACAAAGGTCTGTCTAGTCAAGGCTATGGTTTATCCCGTGGTCATGTATGGATATGAGAGTTGGACTCTGAAGAAAGCTGATCACGGAAGAATTGATGCTTTTAAACTGTGGTGCTGGAGAAGACTCTTGAGTGTCACTTGGACTGCAAGGAGATCCCACCAGTCCATTCTAAAGGAGATCAATCCTGGGTGTTCATTGGAAGGACTGATGCTAAAGCTGAAACTCCAATATTTTGGCCACCTCATGCGAAGTGTTGACTCACTGGAAAAGACTCTGATGCTGGGAGGGATTGGGGGTGGGAGGAGAAGGGGACGACAGAGAATGAGATGGCTGGATGGCATCACCGACTCAATGGACATGAGTTTGAGTGAAGTCTTGGAGTTGGTGATGGACAGGGAGGCCTGGCGTGCTGTGATTCATGGGGTCGCAAAGAGTCGGACACGACTGGGTGAATCAACTGAACTGAACTGAACTGAACCATCCTGGTAGACTAATTTTTTGGTGTCACACATTGTTGTCTTTTTTACACAGTTCATAGAGGTTCCGTAGCAAGTATCACGGGGTGATTTGTATTCCCTCCTCCAGTGGATCACATTTAGTCTCTCCTTAGCACCATAGGATAGGACAAATTCCAGATAGTTTAAAGATCTACATATAAGGCCAGAAACTGTAAATCAATAATATTTGAGGAATGCATAGGTAAAATACATTGAGACATGACATGCAGCAGCATTTATTTTTTAACCTACCTCCTTGGGTAATGAAAATAAAACCAAAAATTTATAAAGAGATATAACTAAAATTAGACATTTTGCACAGGAAACCAATAAGCAAGACAGAAATGAAGTCTCATTATGGGAAAAACATTTGCAACTGAAGATAATGACAACAGAAGAGTCTCCAACATATGGAAGCAGCTCATGTGGCTTAATAACAGCAAAATGAACAACCCAATTGGAACAAATGAACAGATGATTAAATAGACATTTCTCCTAAAAGACATACAGATGTCCAATAACATTTGTAAACATCAGCATCACTAACTGTGAGAGAAAGGGAAATAAAGTCTTCAATGGTTGTATCAACACAAATTTGTCTGAATAACCATTATCAAAGAAAAAAATCCACACAAAAAATGCTGGAGAGGGTGCTGAGTAAGCAGAACAATCCTGTACTGTTGTTAGGAAAGCACATTGATACATTAAAATGGAGAAGAATATAGGGGATATTTTAAAAATAAGAATGAAGCTACCGTATGATCAAGAAATTCCAATAATTGTCATTAATTTTCATGAGGAATATCATAATTCCAAATGATGCACAACCTCAATATTGATGGCAGCAATATTTGCAGTATCAGGACATGGAAGCAACAGAAATATCCATTCATCTAGAGAGGAATGGATAAAATGGGTTGGTACATACATCCCAGAGTCTAAAGATGGAATGAAATCAGGTAAATTGTATAAATATAGAAGGGCAGACACAGTGTCAGATACAATGAAACTAAGTCAAAAGAGGAAAATAAAAATCACATATTAACACAAATATGTGGGATCTAGGTAAAACCGTAATAGATGATTCTTTATGAGAAGCATATAGGGACACGGTAATGGAGAAGAAATATACGGTTATGAAGGATGAAATGCCTGGTGGTGGTAGGAATTAGGAGATTACAACAGACACAGATATACTTCTGATCTATACATGGAACACAATTTAGTACTGTTCAGTCGCTCAGTCGTGTCTGACTCCTTGCGACCCCATGAATCACAACACGCCAGGTCTCCCTGTCCATCATCAACACCCGGAGTTCACTCAAACTCATGTCCATCGAGTCGGTGATGCCATCCAGCCATCTCATTCTCTATCTTTCCCGTCTCCTCCCACCCCCAATACCTCTCAGAATCAGAGTCTTTTCCAGTGAGTCAATGTGTCACATGAGGTGGCCGAAGTATTGCAGTTTCAGCTTTAGCATCAGTCCTTCCAATGAACACCCAGGATTGATCTCCTTTAGAATGGACTGGTTGGATCTCCTTACAGTCCAAGGGACTCTCAAGAGTCTTCTCCAGCACCACCATTCAAACCCATGTCCTCTGAGTCGATGATACCCTCTAACCATCTAATCCTCTGTCATCCCCTTCTCCTCTTGCTCTCAATCTTCTCCAGCACCACCATTCAAACCCATGTCCACTGAGTCGATGATACCCTCTAACCATCTAATCCTCTGTCATCCCCTTCTCCTCTTGCTATCAATCTTCCCCAGCATCACGGTCTTTTCAAATGAGTCAGCTTTTCACATCTGATGGCCAAAGAACTACAGTTTCAGCTTTAACATCAGTCCTTAAAATGCACAACCAAGACAGAGCTCCTTTAGGATGAACTGGTTGAATTTCCTGGAAGTCCAAGGGACTCTCAATAATCTCCAACACCACAGTTCAAAAGCATCAATTTTTCGGCGATCAGCTTTCTTCAAGTCCTACTCTCACATCCATACATGACCACTGGACAGGGAAGTCTTAATGCACTGTGGTGACCAGATTTAGATAGAAGTCAAAAACATGGAGATAGATATATGGTTGCTATTTATTCACTATCTCGTTTACTAGTCTTTATGACGTGAAGAACTGCAGTATTCCCTAGTTTTTCTTTAGAGGAAAAATTAACCAAATAATGGAAAGCAAGTATACTCTAAAAAAAAATTAAGCTTTAAAAGTATATTAACTTTTTTATAAGCATCATTATTCTTAATGAATCTTACATTACCTTGGAAGTCAAAAGTAGAACTGTAAATGTATACACCTTAATGACAAATGCAGTGAAAATCTCAGAATATTACATTCAAATTCATAACACACTTATGAAGAAAACAGCAATAAAAATAAAACTAAGTGTCTATTATATTTTGCTGCATATGTGCATGTCTAATGGTTGAAAAATTTCCCCCCAAAAAAAATTACCTGAAAAGAGGTGGGGCAGAACCATCAACAATCAACTCTGTCTAGTTTTCCCATACTATGTACTTGTGTATTTTACATATTAGAGTGTTTTTTTCTTTTTTTGTATTTAATTCTATTGCATTGTTTTTTTTTCAAATATTCATTATATTTGTCACACAACGTCTTTTACCTGTTGCCATATATTATGGATGAATGGCAGTCTATGTGCTCTTTTAAATCTCCTTTACTTATTTATTTAAAAAAGCAATAGCTCTTCATTCACAGGAATTCAAGCTTTACAAAATCTTTAACCGGTTATATTGATATGTTGAATTACATTCCCATGATGGCTGTAGGTACAAGAAAATCTGAATTTTATTAAGACATCCAGTTTAAAGGCATCTTTCTCAAATCAACTATCAGCTCAGTTCAGTTCAGTCGCTTAGTCGTGTCTGACTCTTTTTGACCCCCATGAATGGCAGCACGCCTGGCCTTCCTATCACCAATAACTTCAGTCCTCCCAAACCCATGTCCACGGAGTCGATTATACCCTCTAACCATCTAATCCTCTGTCATCCCCTTCTGCTCTTGCTCTCAATCTTCCCCAGCATCACGGTCTTTTCAAATGAGTCAGCTTTTCACATCTGATGGCCAAAGAACTACAGTTTCAGCTTTAACATCAGTCCTTAAAATGCACAACCAAGACAGAGCTCCTTTAGGATGAACTGGTTGAATTTCCTGGAAGTCCAAGGGACTCTCAATAATCTCCAACACCACAGTTCAAAAGCATCAATTTTTCTGCATTCAGGTTTCTTTATAGTCCAACTCTCAGATCCATGCATGACTATTGGAAAAACCATAGCCTTGACTAGGCATACCATGGTTGGCAAAGTAATTCTCTGCTTTTTAATATCCTGTCTAGATTGGTTATAACTTTCCTTCAAAGAAGTAAGCGTCTTTTAATTTCATGGCTGCAATCACCTTATGCAGTGATTTTGGAACCTAGAAAACTAAAGTCAGCCTCTGTTTCCACTGTTTCCCCACCTATTTGCCATGAAGTGATGGGACCAGTTTCTGAGTGTTGTGCTTTAAGCCAACTTTTTATTCTCCTCTTTCACGTTCATTAAGAGGTTAT
Source organism: Moschus berezovskii (assembly GCF_049115385.1). Classification (NCBI taxonomy): domain Eukaryota; kingdom Metazoa; phylum Chordata; class Mammalia; order Artiodactyla; family Moschidae; genus Moschus; species Moschus berezovskii. Next base: position 19,606,766 of record NC_142489.1, on the reverse strand, counting down.
TAATTCTTCTTCACTTTCTGCCATAAGCGTGGTGTCATCTGCATATCTGAGGTTATTGATATTTCTCCCTGCAATCTTGATTCCAGCTTGTGTTTCCTACAGCCCAGTGTTTCTTATGATGTAATTTACATATAAGTTAAATAAGCAGGGTGACAATATACAGCTTTGATTTACTCCTTTTCCTATTTGGAGCCAATCTCTTGTCCCATGTCCAGTTCTATATATTCCTTCCTGACCTTCAGACAGGTTTCTCCATATGCAGGTCAGGTGGTCTGGTATTCCCATATTTTAACGAATTTTCCACGTTTCATTGTGATCCATAATTCAAAGGCTTTGGCATAGTCAATAAAGCAGAAAAAGATGATTTCCTGGAATTCTGTTGCACTTCCGAAAACCGAGTGGATGTTGGCCATTTGATCTCTAGTTCCTCTGCCTTTTCTGATTCCACCATGAACATCTGGAAGTTCACAGTTCCCATGTTACTGATGCCTGGCTGTAGTGTGTTAGATGAATGCAATTTTGTTGTAGTTCGGCATTTTTTGGGATTGCCTTTCTTTGAGATTGGAGTGAAATCTGACCTTTTCCAGCCCTGTGTCCACTGCTGAGTTTTGAAAATTTGCCGGCATATTGCATGCATCAATTTCACAGCATCATTTTTCAGGATTTGAAATAGTTCAACTGGAATTCCATCATCTCCAGTATCTTTGTTTTAATGATGCTTCGTAAGGCCCACTTGACTTCACTTTCCAGGATATCTGGCTCTAAGTGAGTAATAGCACCATCGTGATTATCTAGGTCATGAAGTGTTTATTTATTTATTTATTTATTTATTTTTTATACAGTCTTTCTGTGTATTCTTGCCACCTCTTCTTAATATCTTCTGCTTCTGTTAGGGCCCTACAATTTCTGTCTTTTCTTGATACCATCTTTGCATAAAATATTCCCTAGTTATCTCTACTTTCTTGAAGGGATCTCTATTCTTTCCTATTCTATTGTTTTCTTCTATTTCTTTTCACTGATCACTGTGGAAGTATTTCTTATCTCTCCTTGCTTTTATTTGGAACTCTGCATTTAAAAGGGTCTATCTTTCCTTTTTCCATTTGCTTTTTTCTTCCTGTCTTTTCACAGCCAGTTGTAAGGCCTCCATATACAGCCATTTTGCTTATTTATTTATTTATTTCCTTTTCTTGCAGATGGTCTTGAATTCTGTCTCGAATACACTGTCATAAAACTCTGTCCATAGATCATCGGGCAATATTTGTGTCAGATCTAGTCCCTTAAACCTGTTTCTCACTTCCACTGTATAGTCATAAGGGATTTGATTTAGGTCATACCAGAATGTTCTTGTGGTTTTCTCCACTTTCTTCTATTTCAGACTGAAATTGGCAATAAGGAGTTCATGATATGAGCAAAGTCAGCTCCCAGTCTTGTTTTTCTGACTTGTATAGTACTTCTGAATTTTTGGCTGCAAGTAATACAAAAGCTTCTTTTTGAAAGTGAAAGAGGAGAGTGAAAAGGTTGTCTTAAAGCTCAATATTCAGAAAACAAAGATCATGGAATCTGGTCCCATCACTTCATGGGAAATAGAAAAACAGTGGAAACAGTTTCAGAATTTATTTTTTTACGCTCCAAAATCACTGAGGATGCTGATTGCAGCAAGGAAACTAAAAGACACTTTCTCCTTGGAAGGAAAGTTAGATACCAAACTAGATAGCACTTTAAAAAGCTGAGACATTACTTTGCCAACCAAGGTCTGTCTAGTCAAGGCTATGGTTTTTCCAGTGGTCATGTATGAATGTGAGAGTTGGACTGTGAAGAAAGCTGATCGCCGAAAAATTGATGCTTTTGAACTGTGGTGCTGGAGAAGACTCTTGAGAGCCCCCTGTATTGCAAGGAGATCCAACCAGTCCATTCTAAACGAGATCAATCATGGGTGTTCATTGGAAGGACTAATGCTAAAGCTGAAACTGCAATAATTTGGCCACCTCATGCGACGCATTGACTCACTGGAAAAGACTCTGACGCTGGGAAGGATTGGGGGCGGAAGGAGACTGGGACGACAGAGAATGAGATGGCTGGATGGCATCACCGACACGGTGGACATGAGTTTGTGTGAACTTCGGGAGTTGGTGATGGACAGGGAGGCTTGGCATGCTGTGTTTCATGGGGTCGCAAAGAGTCAGACACGACTGTGAGACTGAACTGAACTCAACTGAATACAAACAATCTGATTTCGGCGTAAACCAACTGGTGATGTCAAGTATACAACTATACAAAACAATTCTACAACTTGATTAAACCGCCATATCACCTCACCCATCAAGTACCCAGTTTAGAAAGTCCTCGCTGACCTAGATAAGGAACATTTTGAAGGACCATACTCCTTTCTCCCCTCAATTTAATTCTTGTTATTATGTTAACTTTCTTTTTTATTCTTTGAATTCAGTGACAGAATGGAAAACATCATAACCTGTGGTACTCCACATCAGGACAAAGAAAATGCAGAACTCCAGGGCCATGTTATTTCTTTTCTGTGAAGTTTGCTTATGCTCATAGATGTGTTGTGATATTCTCTAGGATCTGAGAGTAAGAAAGTTTGGTTTTGAAGTGTTTGTTACTATTTGAAATAAGGTATGTCTCAAAATTATAATAAAAATGACAAGGAATGCCCCACTGTCTCTGTTGGGGAAATGTTGTGAAAACTTAAAGCAAGGAGTAGAGGAAACGATAAAGCCTCAGGATTCAAGCCAATAGTACCTCAGTAAATGGGCTAGGAATGATCCAAAACAATGGATAATCAAGAAGACTGCATGGTTGTCCTTGAAATAAGCCCAGGAGGGTATCCTTTACATGAAATTGGCCAAGTACTTAGTTTTCTCAGGTGGTAATAATGACAAAGAAGCGAGCATGCTGCTGGAGGACTATTGTCACTACTATGTGTGACACTAGGGCAATAACAAGTCAATGTGTTCCACAGAGTAGCAATCTGAGAGCCATATTGTTTAATGAGTTGGATAGTTATAATGGTCTAAAAAAGAAAATTGGGGGGTGGGAGAAGACAGGGACGACAGAGAATGAGATGGCTGGATGGAATCACCGAATTGATGGACATGAGTTTGAGTGAACTCCAGGAGTTGGTGATGGACAGGGAGTCTTGTCATGCTGTGATTCATGGGGTCTCAAAGAGTCGGACATGACTGAGTGACTGAACTGATCTGAACTGAAATGACCTATTAGTGTCTGTGTGTATGTGTGAGTGTGTGTGTGTGTGATGTCTCTCTACACTTCAAGGAAAAGGATTTTTAAGGAGGGTGGATTGGGTCCCAAGGCTAACATTACTGCCTAAGGAAAGGCTGTCAGTTCTGTTTAGTTCAGTTCAGTTTGTCAGTGGTCTGACTTTTTGTGACACCATGAACTGCAGCACACCAGGACTCCGTGTCCATCATCAACTCCTGGAAGTTACTCAAACTCATGTCCATTGAGTCGGTGAAGCCATCCAACAACTTCATCCTGTGTATCGTTATCTCCTGCCTTAAGTCATTCTCAGTATCAAAGTCTTTTCAAATGAGTTAGCTCCTCACATCAGATGGTCAAAGTATTTGACTTTAGCTTCAGTATTCGTCCTTCAATGCACAGTCAGGACTGATGTCCGTTAGGCTGGACAGGTTGGATCTCCTTGAATCCAAGGGACTCCCAAGCGTCCTCACCAACACCACAGTTCAAAAGCATCAATTCTTCTGCACTCAGCTTTCTTTATAGTCCAACTCTCACATCTACACATGACTACCAAAATAACCATAGCTTTGACTAGATGGACCTTTGTTGGCAAAGTATTATCTCTGCTTTTAAAGATGCTGTCTAGGTTAGTCATAACTTTCTTCCCAAGGAGTGTCTTTTATTTCTTGGCTGTACATGTCTATAATACCCTGGACATGGAAGCAACCTAGATGTCCATCAGCAGATGAATGGATAAGAGACCTGTGGTACATATATACAATGGAGTATCACTCAGCCATTAAAAAGAATACATTTGAACCAATTCTAATGAGGTGGATGAAACTGGAGCCTATTATAGTAAGTCAGAACGAAAACCACCAATACAGTATAATGATGCATATTACGGAATTTAGAAAGATGGTACCAATGACCCTATATGCAAGACAGCAAAAGAGACACGGATGTATAGAACAGCCTTTTGGACTCTGGGAGAAGGTGAGGGTGGGCTGATTTGAGATAATAACACTGAAACATGTATATTATCATATTTGGAAGAGATTAACAGTCCAAGTGTGATGCATGAGACAGGGTGCTTAGGGCTCCTGTACTGGGATGAACTTGAGGGGTCAATGGGTAAGGAGGTGAAGGGGTTTCAGCATTAGGGACACATGTACACCCATGGCTGATTCATGAAAATATAGGGCAAAAACCATATACATAATTAGCCTCCAGAAAAAATTAAAATAAATAAATAAATATATAGATAGATTCATGGCTGCAGTCACCATCTGTAGTGAATTTAGAGCCCCCCAAAATAAAGTCATCTACTTTCTCCACTGTTTCCACGTCTATTTGCATGAAGATATAGAATCATATGCCATGATCTTAGTTTTCTGAATGTTTAGCTTTAAGCCAGCGTTTTCACTCTCCTTTATCATTTTCATCATGAGAATTTTAGATCTTATTCACTTTCTGCCATAAAGGTGCTGTCATCTGCATCTCTGAGGTTATCAATATTTCTCTCAACAATCTTGATTCCAGCTAGTTCTTCATCCAGTCCAGCATTTCTCTTGATGTACTCTGCATATAAGTTAAATAATCATGGTGACAATACAGCGTTGATACGCCCCTTTTCCTACTTTGAACCAGTCTGTTGTTCCATGTCCAGTTCTAACAATTGCTTCCTGAACAGAATACAGATTTCTCAAAAGGCAGGTAGGGGGCCTGGTATTTCCATCTCTGGAACAGTTGACCACAGTTTATTGTGATATACACAAAGGCTGTGGCAGAGTTAATAAAGCTGAAATATGTTTATGTTTGTTTATCTTTCTGAAATCACTTTCTGCTTCAATGATCCAGAAGATGTTGACAATTTGATCTCTAGTTCTTCTGCCTTTTAATAAAACTAGCTTGAACATCTGGAAGTTCACAGTTCATGTATTGTTGAAGTCTGGCTTGGAGATTTTTGAGTATTATTTTATTGGCTTGTGAGATGAATGCAATTGTGTGGTAATTTGAACATTCTTTCGCATTGCTTTTCTTTGGAATTGGAATTAAAACTGACATTTTCCAGTCCTATGGCCACTGCTGAATTTTCCAAATTTGCTTTTACATTGAGTGCAGCACTTTCATAGCATCATCTTTTAAGATTTGGAACAGCTCAAGTGAAATTCCATCATACCCATTAGCTTGGTACCTAATGAGACTTCCTAAGGGACACTTGAATTCACATTCTAGGATATCAGTGTCTAGGTGAGTGATCACACCATCGTGATTATCTGAATCGTGTAGATCTCTTTGGTACAGTTTTTCTCAGTATTCTTGCCACCTCGTCTTAATATCGCTGTCATGGTATAAGCTGTAAATATGAGGAAATATATATTGTCATGTAAGGAAAATAGAGATTTTTACTGGTAAAAACAAAGCCCATGAGTAGTGCCAAGACTTAAACAGGACAAGTGAAATACCATTGTGTTAGGAATACAATGTCTCCATGCAAAGAAAAAGGCAATAGAGGCATTCTGTGTGTTTCTCCTTTTTATCCAGACTTCAAGGCCCTAACCAGTCCACACCAGGTACGACTTCTCTGTACACCCCTCCTGCAAAATCAAGTGGTATAGATGCCCAGGCAGACTAGAATTCTTTGTTGATAAAATTGAAATGGTACATTTAGGAGAAGCCTAAGCTCATATTTTGGACAAACTGCAGGAGATAGTATGGGAAAGGGAAATGTAGCATGCTGCAGTACCTAGGGTGGCAAACGGTTATGACAAGGACATTACTTGGATGCTGAGACACAACAAATACCTGACAGTAAAAGCCTTTGAATAATTCAGCCTGACATGTTTTCCCCCATGCTTAGACCCTGGAGGGCCTTTAGGTTCCCATACCTAGGAAGAAAGGATAATTTACTTCAACCTTTTCTTGGGCTTCGTGGAGTCGTTTGGGGCCAATGAATTCAGAATGACATGTACCAGTGTCATTTGAAAGTAGCAGCACCATCATGATGAACAATACAATCTTCATGGAGGTTTGTTGTATTCTACCTGGACTCTGGCATCTCTCTAGTAAAAGGCAGTACGACCCAATTGGCTAAGCGTGTTCACGGTAAGAAGCTCTTACTCCTTAAGAAGGTGACAAAAAGGAGTCTTGCAAATATATGCTCATTGACAGATTCCGAGGTTGTTTCTGATGATCACCCTTTTAGAATCACTTCATCTGCCCACTGCTCCCTTCTGTTGAGCCTTCCAACTCTAACGCCATAATCATTGACCTTTACACGATTCCTCTTCAAGAAACATAAACACATTCCTTACAAATTTATCCTCGTTTTCCTGCAATTAATAGATTTCAATGATTCTGATCAGTGAAAGCTCTTTACTTCTCAGAATACTCAACAGTGGTCTGTTTAACAAATATTCTTTGGCGATTTCAATCCAACGCAGCTAGATTACATGAGTATTATAACAGTCTTCTCATACAGACACTATTAAAAGTGCTACCAGCCAAGGAGTCTACAAAATGGGGGAAAAAGCTCCACGCCCTCACCTGGCTGAACTCTTACACACTGAGTCTTCATCCTTATATGCAAATTATTATCCTAGCCTCAAAATTCATGTTGGTTCTTTTTGGCAGTTCTCACGTTTTACACTCTAAGACAGTGTTCTTTCTATTTTCTCCTACGAATCATTTCACTATCTACTTCCACCTGCTCACCAAATCATAGAATCACAGTCCAATATAATTGCTTCATGATTCCATTTGGCAAGGGAAATGCATAGAACAACTGGCCAAAAGCTTACCATTTTAGTGCAAGATCATTCTTTCGAAACCCTGAAAAACAATGAGGCATTATAGTGGAACAACCTCTACAATTCTGCTCTCCCTTAATATAATACTTAGAAATGCTGGATAGAACAGCCAAATTATTGGGAAAGTAGAAGGTGGTGGAATAGGCAAAGGCCCAATCAGCGCCATTAGAACTGCCTCTACATTTAGAGCCACTGACTGAAAAATAAGAAGACACAGCTAATTTTATAGCCGAAAGACACTGTACAACCAATGCTGTATAAACATGTGCATAGAGTCAGGAAACAAGGGACGATAAGCAGTCAGGTTGGTACTTGAGCCACAAGAAAGGACACATATAAGGAGATGGATATGATGGGCTTGGAGAATCATCACAGCATGACACATTCAGAGTGTATAATGGGTCCCAATGCCTGGGATCTGACATCAGGAAGATGAGTCCACTCAGCTGGTGAAAGCTTGGAATGAAGCTGGTTTGTAATGAACAGTAAGGCTCTAAGAAACTTGAATTCCACTAGTGAAGAACATGTACACATCTATTTGTTTCTGAAACAAGGCAGAAGAATCGGAGTCAATCTGCTCAGAATGATGGCCAGTTCCCAGGACCATCACTATGTGTATCTCATACCCCAAACAACACTCAACACATACTCTAGTTCTTCTTGCTCTATAGGTGCTCCCATCTGGGGTTAATTTTCCATTCCTGGAGAAGGAAACAGTAACACACCAGTATTCTTGCCTAGAGAATCCCATGGACGGAGAAGCCTGGTAGGCTACAGTCCACGGGGTCTCAGAGAGTCAGACACGACTGAGTGACGGAACGGAACAGAACGGAGACAGGGAAGAGAATGAACTCAGGACAAACAGAATCAGTTCAGACTCAGCCCTCAAGAGTTCCGCTCCCGAAACCTGGGAGAAAAATCCCAACTTCCAGTCGTATTATTGGACACTGAGATAAATAGCCCTATAATACCTGTCAGTGGAACTACGCCCACTATCTCCAACCCCGTGTCCTTCCTATGTGAACACTGCCAGAACACACTGGGGTGTCACAGGACGCCCACTCTTGTCATGTCCAGCTCTCAAACCAAAGTCACAGGGCAAATGTATATTACACACACTGGCCATATGTAAAGCCACCACCTTTACCATAAGAGTCATTGTTTCAATTCACCTTTTTCACAAGGAGAAAGGTAAATTGAGAAGTCTTGCCTGTTTGATTCCAATGGGAAAAAAAAAGGAAGAAAAACAAAAAAAGGAATATATCACACATGAAATAGAGAAATCATTTAACAGATACAGTTTGAAGCCTGAGTAACAAGAATGCAAAATCAGATAGAGAAAAATGCAGATGGACAAAGTAAACATTTTAACAAGAAATGAGAAATAATATAGAAAAAAAGCGCTCATGAAGAATAAAATAATGAAATAGAAAACACATTAGAAGGAAATAATAGAGAAAGAGTGACACAGAAAAATGCGTTTGTACCCTGGAAGATTCTATAGTGAAAAACACCGAAGCAGAATTGCAAATAGATGAGCAAATTTACAAATAAAGACCAGTTTAAGTAATCTCTTTGACAATATAAAAATAGCAGCATTTCGATATTTGGGGTCTCAGAAAGGAAGAAATAGAAAGCAGTTTATATGATATAGATAAAATTATGGCTGATCAATTCCAAAACCTGAAGAAAGAAAGAAACTTAGTAATCTAGGGAGATAAAGAACAGAGACTTTCAGAAAGTTGCATGGAGACTGAAATGAAGACATACCAAAATTAAATGGAAAGTTGAAAAGAGAGTGAAATGGAATAAGGGAAAAGAAAGTACACAAGAGAAATCCACAAGGTTATCAGCTGACTCACGATTTCTGAAGTGGGGTTGCAGTGGGCCTTCTTAGGATTGGGAATTGATGTTGGATTTGTTGGCTACTCATGGAAGACTTTGGGGCCTGACAAGGCCCATGCTGACCGTGCTCGTATTGCCAGAAGTCCATTGATGAAGATCTGTGGTTTGATCCTTTGCAATACTACCTTAAGGTAACTGAGAGAATCACGGGTTGTGAGGGGGTCAGGAGGTGAGACCTGAAGTATGGAGTCCAGGACACTCTCCTTTACCAAATGGGAAAACTCAGGTTCACGCAGGCCGACTGCAGAGCCTGGATTCGGATCATGCAGGTAGCAGCTGGCAGGCTGAGACTTGAGATTGGGGACTTAATGTGTACAAGCCTCGCTCAAAGGAGCTGTGGTTATACCCTGAGAGTCCTTGGTGACTCTGATGGAGGCAAGGCACCTTTGTTGGAATCATCCTTCCCTGAGTCCTGCCACCACCAGATATCCTGCTGCTCAATCAGTTTGAAATCACCTGAGATCTTCACTCCCAACTCTCATCCTAGGAAGCCCTGTCAGTCGGTAGGGGTTTCTCTCTGGTGTCCTACTGCAGTTTTGTGTTGACTTTGGCATATTCTGTAAATTTGCATATTCACTGCTTAGCCTTTCTCCACCGCCACTCAGGCAATGCTGGAAGTGGCTTCAGGCTAGTTGGAGATACTACTGAGCAGATGTTGGAGGAAATGGAGAGGTATCTCAAAAGGCAAGCCATTGTGCCTGCTGATGTTATCTCCCACATTGCAGGACACAGCATCTTCAGCTCCTGAAATGTGAGTGTTGCCTGTTTACTTTTGTGTCCCTGTGTTTTGCATATGTGTTTAGATGTGTTACATGTGTTTGTGTCAACTGTATTTGTGCCTGCTTATCTGTGTGAGTATGTCCAGCCCACTAAAGACACATAGATGAAAACCAAGGATGTGAGATGTGAAGCAACTAGAAAAGGAGATGTCCACAGACTTGCGGAGAATGGTTAATGTATCTCTGTGGTACCACAGTCCTGAAGAGGAATGAGGAAATGATGGTCATTGATAACTGGACATTGATAACTGGAATATGGCTCCTCAAATCTGGAATTACCTAAGAGACAGAAACATGCTCAACATCTCTGCTCTGTCTTGGGGTGTGTTTCTACTTGGAAATGGGATTGGAGAGTTTGAAGAGTCACCCAGAGTAAATCAAGTATGGTGGGGCTTTGAAACCATTGCTTGTGGACACATCAGTCTTTGAGATATGTACTGGCCTGTGGAAATGGAGGTCATGGTAGTAGGACCTACGATTTAGGAGAGGCCAACTTTCTTTGAAAATGTGTAGAGTCTGGGAGAAGGAAGCCCAGATGGTGAACCAGCTGCAATGGAGAAACTTTCCGCACATGTGAGAAACATACAGGGGAACATCCTGGCTGGTGTGTTGCCTAGCATCAGCCAGGACACTCCCTCACATAGTGTGGTACACACTGGGACTTTGTGAGAAAAATGATCTCCTAAAATATTTGCGTAGTTAACATCGGAAGTTTGATTATGCCCAAATGGACTGATTTTTCTTTCCTCTTGATGAACGAAGGTGCCAGAAATCAGTTTTACACAGTCTACATAACTTACCTACCGTTCATGTATAAAATATGAAATATATATTATTTTCTTTGATTTAATTAATTTGTTTTAATCTTTAATTTAATGATTTAATTAATCTGTTTTAATCTTTACAATTTTGTAGGGTTTTTCTGCCTTACATTGATATGAATCAGCCTGCGGCGTATATATCCCACAACACATGAATCCATTTCCACCTCAATCCTCACCCATTCTTCTGCATAATTTAAGAAAAGCAGTGTTGAATGTCCTGCTTCATGTATTGAGTTTGCACTGATCATCTATTCGACATATTGTAATAAACATATTTCAATGTGGTTCCCTCATATTGTCCCACCCTCGCCTCCTCCCTCATAGTCTAAAAACTGTTTTACCTCTGTGTCTCTTTTTGCGAAAGACTCGTAGTTTCTGCATTCCAAATTCCACTAGTTCAGTCGCTAAGTCGTGTTGGACTCTTTGCAACCCCATGAACCGCAGCACACCAGACCTCCCTGTCCATCACCAACTCCCGGAGTTTACCCAAACTCATGTCCATTGAGTCGGTGATGCCAATCAGCCATCTCACCCTCTGTCGTCCCCTTCTTCTCCTGTCCTCCATCTACTCATATCAGAGTCAATAATTATTATTATTTCTTTATCGACAAGGCATAAACTCAATCTTTTCCCATGTATTATTTCTTCACACAAGGGTAGCCAAAGTATTGAAATTTCAGTTTCAACATCCGCTCTTTACAATGTATATTTAGGGTTAGTTTCCTTTAAGATTGATGGGGTTGATCTCTTTGCTGGACAAGGGTCTCTCAAGACCCATCTTTCGCACCCAGTTGCAAAGCCTCAATTCTTTGGCACTCAGCCTTCTTTATCATGAATCTAGCACATCCGTACATGTCTACGGGTAAAACCATAGCTCTGACTATAAGGACCTTTGTTGCCAAGGAGGTGTCTCTGCTTTTCAGTACATTCTGTCTAGGCTTATCATAGCTTTTCTTTCCAGGAGAAGGGATTTTTCTTTTCATGGATGAGATCACTGTCCCCAGAGATTTTGGAGCCGAAGAAAACTGTCTCTATTTTCATTTTTACCCTTTCTTTTTGCCAAAACATTGCTATTCTTTGTCCTGCCTCATTTCATACCCCAACGCCAACCATCCCCATTGCACCAGGTATCTCTTGACTCTGTTTTTATATTCCAGAACCCTATAATTAAATGGACATCTTTTCTCGGTGTTATTTCTAGAAAGACTTGCAGGTCTTCCTAAAAACATTAAAGTTCCCTGGTAACACAGGTGAAGAATTGAAAAGCAGAGACTTCCATTTTTCATGTAGAAAATTCTGCACCCAGGGGGGGTTCATGTTCAAGAAAGAGAACTCCTTACTCCTTGTAGGAAAAAATAACTCTCCTGATTTTCAACTGTGAAGTGTAGAAAATTCTATATGTAATGTAGGAAAAAAATCTTCATCAAATATTCATATGTAAATTGTGGAGAATTGATATTTCAAATAGGAATATAGGCATTGATTTCCCTATGTGAAATAAGAAATTCCATATTTCAAGTAGTAAAGGTGGCAAATGAACAGGTGATGTGAAACAAAAAGACATTTTTTTCACTCTCTTCTTTTACTTTCCTTAAGAGGCTTTCAGATTTTCCTCATTTTCTGTCATAAGTGTGGTTTCATCTACATCTTTGCAGTTATTGATATTTTCCATGCAGTCTTGATTCCAGCTTCTGCTTCATAAAACACATATTTCTCATGATGTGTTCTGCATGTAGTTAAATAAGTAGGGTGACAACATAGCCTTGACCTACTTCCATGCCTTGTTTTAACTGTTGTTTTCTGACATGCATATAGGTTTCTCAAGAGACAAGTCAGGTGGTCTGATATTCCCATCTCTTGAAGAATTTTCCACAGTTTATTGTGATCCAGAGAGTCAAAGGCTTTGGCATAGTCAATAAAGCAGAAATAGATGATTTCTGGAACTCTCTTGTATTTTCAGAGATCCAGCAGATGTCTTCAATTTGATCTCTGATTCCTCTGCCTTTCCCAAAACCAGATTGAACATCTGGAAGTTGACGGTTCACATATTGTTGAACCCTGCCGTGGAGAATTTTGAGCATTACTTTATTAGCACATGAGTTGAAGGCAATTGTATAATAGTTTGGGTATTCTTCGGCATTGCGTCTCTTTGGGATTGGAATGAAAACTGACCTTTTCCAATCCTTGGCCATTGCTGAATTTTTGAAAATGGCTGTAGCAGCGAGCTGTGGCTGTGTGGCATTTAAGCAGCCAGCTGTCAAGAGGAGATATCCCACATCCAACATAAGGAGCAGAGGCTGTTCTTTGCTGTAGGAGCAGTGAAGAGCTACTCCACAACCAAAGTAAGAGAACCCCCAGTAGATGGTAGATGCTGAGAGAGGGCATTCGAGGGCCGAAAGATGGAAACCACCATCACAGAAACCTAATCAGTCCATCACATGGACCACAGCCTTGTGTAACTCAGTTAAACAAAGACATGCTCTGTAGGGCTACACATGAAAGGCATCCATACATATCCACTGGGAAAATACCTGCTTTACCTATATGAACCTTTGTCTATAAAGTGATATCTCTGCTTCTAAGAATATTGTGTCTAGGTTTGTCATAGCTTTTCCTCTTGGGAGTAAGAGTCTTTTATTTTCATGGCTGTAATCACGGTCCCCAGTGATTTTGGAGCCCATGAACACTGTCGCTGTTTCCATTTTTAACCTTTCTCTGCGAAACTCTACCTTTACCGTTTGTTCTGCATCACTTTGTACCCCAAATATAAACTTCTCTGTTACTCCACATATAGCTTGACTTCCTGTTTTCACATCACAGTCAGCCGTGGTGAAAGGACATCTATTTTTGGTGTTTATTTTATAAATTCTTGGAGGTTTTCCTAAATCTATTAAAGTCCCCTGGTGACTTTGATGGTAAAGAATTGAAATACAGAAACTTGCATTCTTCATCTACAAAATCTACACCCAGATATTCATACAAAATTAGGGAATTCCACGTTCACAGTAGCAAACATAACCATCCTGAATTTCAAATGTGAATCATAGAGAATTCCAACTTTCAAATAGAATTGACACCTAGATTTTCATATGTGAAATTTAGAGAATCATATAGGAAAATCTACACCAAGATACTTATATATGAAATATAGACAATTTATATTTTGTTTAGAAGTATTTCCCTTGGTTTCCATATTTGAAATACAGGAATTCCATATTTCAAGTAGTAAATCAACATCTGGATATTCAGTGAAATAAAAAAAAAATTCATATTACATGGAAGAAGTTTGTGTATCTACAGTTCATTTATTCATAATTTTTAGTAATTATTTATTTATTTACGGCTGCACTGAGTTTTCATTGCTGTGCACAAAGTTTCTCTAGTTGCAGTAATTTGGGTTAATCTTCACTGCAGTGAGCTAGATTCTCATGGCAATGCCTTCTCTTTCGGAGCACAAGCTCTAGGGCTCTCAGATTCAGTAGTTGGGCGCACACAGGCTTATCTACTTGGGTAGTATGTGGGATCTCCTCAGACCAAGATTCAAACCCATGTCCCCTGCATTGACAGACAAATTCTTAAGCCACTGGATCCCTGAAGGAGTCCAACAGGCTTTTTTTTTTCTTTTAGTACATTGAAAAAATATTTATTTAATTGGGGGCTAATTATAATATTAAAGTGAGTTTTCCATACATTGATATAAATCAGCCATGTGTTTACATTTGTTCTTCATGTGAACATACCTTCCACCTCACTCCCATCCCAAACCACCAGGTCATCCCAGTGCACCAGCCCTGAACACCTTGTCTCATGTATCGAACACGAACTGGTGATCATTTTCACATATGATCATATACATGTTTCAATGCTGTCCTCTCAAATCAACCCACTCTCGCCTTCTCCCACAGAATCCTAGAGACTGTTCTATACATTTGTGTCTCTATTGCCGTCTTGCCTATAGTGTCATTGATACCACATTTCGAAATTCCATTATATGCATTAGTGTACTTTGTTCTGACTTACTTCTGTCTGTGTAATAGACTTCAGTTTCATCCACCTCATTAGAACTGATTCAAATTAAGTCTTTTTAATGACTTAGTAATATTCCTTTGTGTATATGTACCAAAGATTTCTTATCCATTCTTCTGCCAGTGGACATCTATGTTGCTTCCATGCCCTGGCTATTATAAACAGTACTGTGATGAACATTGGGGTACACGTGTCTCTTTCAATTCTGGTTTCATTGGTGTGCATGTCAGGTAGTGATACCGCTAGATCATATGGCAGTACTGTTTCCAATTTTTTAACTAATCTCCCCAATGTTCTCCATAGTGTCTGTACTAGTTTGCAGTCCCACCAACAGTGTAAGAGGGTCCTCTTTTCTCCACTCCAGTACAGAAATTATTTTGTGTATATTTTTGGGTAGTATACATTCTGACCGTCCTGAGATGGTACCTCATTGCTGGTGTCATTCTTTTACACGTGGATGACCAGTTTCCCTAGCGCCACTTGTTTCAGAGACTTTTCTCCAGTGTATATACTTGCCTCCCTTGTCAAAGAGAAGTTGTCCTCTGAATCATCTATACTTTATCTTTGTGCCAGTACCATACAGTCATGATGATTACAGCTTTGTTGTATAGCCTGAAGTCAAGCAGGTTCATTCCTCCAGGTCCATTCGTCCTTCTCAAGATTGCTTTGGTTATTATAGGTTTTTGGTATTTCCATACAAATTGTGACATTATTTGTAAATAGTTCTGTGAAAAATACCGTCGGTAGCTTGATAGGGATTGCATTCAACCTACAGATTGCTTTAGGTGGTATAATCATTTTCACTATTTTGACACTTCTAAACCGAAAGAGGAGAGTGAAAAGGTTGGCTTGAAGCTCAACATTCAGAAAATAAAGATCATGGCATCTGGTCCCATCACTTCATGGGAAATAGATGGAAAAACAGTGGAAACACTGTCAGACTTTATTTTTTGGGGCTCCAAAATCACTGCAGATGCTGATTGCAGCCATGAAATTAAAAGACGCTTGTTCCTTGGAAGGAAAGTTATGACCAACCTCGATAGTATATTAAAAAGCAGAGACATTACTTTGCCAACCAAGGTCCGTCTAGTCAAGGCTATGGTTTTACCCGTGCTCATGTATGGATGTGAGAGTTGGACTGTGAAGAAGGCTGATCGCTGAAGAATCTATGCTTGTGAACTGTGGTGTTGGAGAAGACTCTTGAGAGTCCCTTATACTGCAAGGAGATCCAACCAGTCCATTTTAGAGGAGATCAATCCTGGATGTTCATTGGAGGGACTGATGCTAAAGCTGAAACTGCAATACTTTGGCCACCTCATGCGACGAGTTGACTCACTGGAAAAGACTCTGATGCTGGGAAAGATTGGGGGCGGGAGGAGAAGGGGACGACGGAGAATGAGATGGCTGGATGACATCACCGACTCTGTGGACATGAGTTTGAGTGTACTCCGGGAGCTGGTGATGGACAGGGAGGCCTGGCGTGCTGTGATTCATGGGGTCGCGGAGAGTCGGACACGACTGAGCGACTGATCTGATGTGATCTGAAACCATAAACATGGTATATTCTTAACATCTATTTATTTCCCCTTTGATTTCTTTCATCAGTGTTTTTTAGTTTTCTATATATAGGACTTTGGTTTCTTTAGGTATATTTATTCCTAAGAATTTTATTCTTTTCATTTCAATGGTGAATGGGAATGTTTCCTTTATTTATCTTTCTGTTTTCTAATTATTAGTGTATAGGTATGCAGGGAATTTCTAGGTGTTACTTTTACATCCTGAAACTTTACTATGTTTATTGCTTAGCTCTAGCCATTTTCCGGTGGAGTCTTTAGGGTTTTCTAAGTAGAAGATCAAGATATCGTCAAAGAGTGAGATTTTTCATTCTTCTTTTCCAACAGGGATTCCTTTGATTTCTTTTTCCTCTCTGACTGCTGTTGCTAAAATTTCCAATTCTGTGTTTAATAGTAGTGATGAGAGAGGGCATTCTTGTCTTGTTCCTCACTTTAGGGGGAATGCTTTCAATTTTTCACCACTGAGAATCATCTTTACTGTGGGTTTGTCATACGTAACTTTTATTAAGTTGAGGTATATTCCTTATATTCCTTCTTTCTGGAGGGTTGTTTTTTTTTTTTTCTTTGGTCATAAATGAATGGTGAATTTTGTCAAAGACTTCACTGCCTCTTTAGATAATCATATGGTTTTTATCATTTAATTTGTTAATATGGTGTATTACATTGACTTGCAGATATTAAAGAATACTTGGATCCCTGAGATAAAGCCCACTTGGTAATGAAATATGATCCTTTTAAAATGGTTTTGGATTCTGTTTGTTAGGATTTTTTTTAAGGATTTTTGCATCTATGTCTATCAGTGTTAGTGGCATGTAGTTTTCTTTTCCTAAGGCATTTTTGGTTTTGGTGTTAGGGTGTTGGTGGCCTCATAGAACGAGTTTGGAAATTTCCCTTTATCTGCAAATTTCTGGAAGAATTTGAGTAGAATAAATGTCCAGTTCAGTTCAGTTCAGTCACTCAGCCATATCTGACTCTGTGCCCCCATGAAGCACAGCACGCCAGGCCTCCCTGTTCATCAGTAACACCCGGAGTTCACTGAAACTCATGTCCATCGAGTTGGTGATGCCATCCAGCCATCTCATTCTTTGTTGTCCCCTTCTTCTCCTGCCCACAATCCCTCCCAGCATCAGAGTCTTTGCCAGGGAGTGAACTGTTCGCATGAGGTGGCCAAAGTATTGGAGTTTAAGCTTTATTATCAGTCCTTCCAATGGACACCCAGGACTGATCACCTTTAGAATAGACTGGTTGACTCTCCTTGCAGTCCAAGGGACACTCAAGAGTCTTCTCCAACACCACAGATCAAGAGCATCAATTCTTCGGCGATCAGCTTTCTTCACAGTCCTACTCTCACATCCATATATGACCACTGGAAAAACCATAGCCTTGGCTAGACGGACCTTGGTTGGCAAAGTAATGTCTCTGCTTTTTAACATGCTATCTATATAAAGTACTATAACTACTTCAAAAACGATAGAAGCCAAAATAATTCTCAAACTTGTAATGTAGTGTTTAGAAATGAATGTAAGGGAATGATAAGGAATATATAAAAAGTTTCATTAATAAAAACATGAATAAAGTAAAAAAAAAATCTAACAATTTCTCTAGAATTACTGTGAGCTTAGTGGTGTCAGATCAGTGTCAGATGGTCTCTTTTTCCAACCCTTGGACTGCAAGGAGGTCCAACCAGTCCATCTTAAAGGAGATCCGTCCTGGGTGTTCATTGGAAAAACTGACGCTAAAGGTGAAATTCCAATATTTTGGAAACATCATGCTAAGAGTTGACTCAATGGAAAAGGATCTGATGCTGAGAGAGATTGGGGGCAGCAGGAGGAGGGAATGACAGAGGATGAGATACCTGGATGGAATCACTGACTCAATGAACATGAGTGTGAGTAAATCCCGGTAGTTGGTGATGGACAGGGAGGCTTAGCATGCTGTGATTCATTGGGTCACATAGAGTCGGATACTACTAACCAACTGGACTGAAGGACAAACTAACTGACTTGTTATCAAAAGCTATTGTTGTCTTGAATTGCACATTTTCTGCATTAACTTCAGATTTTCAATTTATTGCACCTGTCAATTCTGGGCTAGTTCACCTTTCTTGCTAATTTTTTACTTCCTCATTTGCAATTTTCTTCCCTGTTCATTTTTCTTCACGTTTACACGTGACTAGTTTGCACCATAACACTAGAGGTCAGCAGGCCCTTATATGACCTCACTTGCTCAGTGGTGCAGTGGTGAGGGTAGGACATTGAAAATAAATACTGATGCGAAATATGGGTCGGGGTGCTTAAGGTAGATGGACCACAGTGGGCCTGCCACTGCAGTAGGTGACATGGACTTTCTCGGTTCACACTGCTCAGGGTCCTGAGTGATCCGTGAGGGCATTGTCCAAAATGGGCTTTCTGTTTCATGCCCTTTCCATGTCTATGACACTCAGGCTCTTAGGTGCTCTGCAAGGGAACTGAACATGATCTGTTACATGCTTTGTTTCCTTCCCAGATCCAAATTGCTCAGGCAACTCTGTGGCAGGCAAGGTACTGTCTAAGTTAGGCCATACATCTTATGTACCTATCAGGTCCCAGCCACTTGGTTTGTTGTAGGGTAAGGGAGTAAGAGAAGTCAAGGTTCAGGAAAAGAATGAGACTGGCACTTTTCAGGAACAGATCACCTTTAATTTGTCAAGAAAAAGCAGCAGTCATATTAATGAGCTGCTGCACAAACCCAATAAAATAGTATGCATATATATAGGCAAATATGTGGAAAGTCACTGTCTTAAGGGAATCTGTTCTTCTCCAAGATTGTTTGGAGTAGTTACCACTTAAATGGCTGGCTCAAGGAATTTTGGAGATCAGGCATAGGCTGGACCTGCTGGAAGCTGGGTGTAATCAGCCTTAATGTCCATTTTTTTTCTTCAGGTGAGAGAGTTCTTTGCTTTTCATAGAATGGTAGGGATGACCTGGAGGGGAGTTTTAACTCCAGGCTGTTTTCAGCCATGTAAATTTCCTTCATTATTGGCTTTTCCAGAAGGACAATTTGCAAGAATTCCGTGTGTCTCCAGAGGGGTGATGAACTCATATTTTGACCCTCCTTGCCTATGGGAACTGAGCATGAACCCAGGAAGACATGGTTACCAACTGGCAACCTGCTCAGAGCTTGGTGGGAGATTGGGTCTCTGGGGCTGATATAACAGCAGCCTCGTGCCTTCTGCCTCTGTCTGATGCAAACATTCCTCTCTGCCTCCTTGGAGGAAAGGGCCATAAATGGCAACCTGTTTGCACATCTTTGATATTTTGTAATGTGCAATCTTTGTTCTGTGAGTGTCTGTTTTCACTATGTGGCCATAGAGACTTCTCTCAAGAAAGGTCCTTTTTTTGAATTTTTGTCTCTGGTGTTCCCATAGTTTGGGTTGCTACATCACCTTAGCTCTGTCAGATCATCCTCACAGCATTAAAGCTGGGTCCTTATCATAGGGCAGATTATAGAGCCCAGGCATCCCTCCCAGGTCCACCTCAATGATGGTGGACAGGAGTATCTGAGATGTTTCTCCACTGGTAATTACCGTTAGGTACATTTGCTTTTGTTTTTCTTTCCCTTGGTTATGTTGCTCTAAGCGATCCCAGAGTTCTCCACTGTCACTGTCCTGAGAGGGTTTACAATTGCCTGGAAGCTCTCCTCATTTAAAACTTCCTCTCCAAGACCAACCTCAGCCCCTAAATATTTTGTCTGTCTTTCTGTCTCATTTATTTTTCCCTACCTCCTTTGGAAAAAAGCATTTTGACTTCTGGGTAACTTGGACCAGTCAACAGTGTTCCCAGTTTATTTTCTGGAAGTTCTTCCATGTGCAGTCGATGCTTAGATGATTTGCTGGGGAGAGAGTGGTCTTGTCCTCCTATTGTTCTGATATTTTGGAACCAACTGTCATCCTGCAAGACCCATTTTATTAACTGAAATGCTGTTGTTCTTCAGCGACTAAGCCATATTTGAATCTTCGTATCCCCTTGGACTCTAGTACATCAGTCCTCTCTGCCCCTCACTGTCTCCCATAGTTTCCCTGAGATCATGTCCTATGAATCGCTGATGCAATCCAAAAGTCTCATCCTCTCTCACCCACTGATCCTCCTGCTTTCAACATTTTCTAAAGATCAGGGTCTTTCCTAATGAGTCAACTCTTTGCCTCAGGTGGACAAAGCTTTGGGGCTTTATTTTCAGCATCAGGCCTTAAAATAAGTCTTCAAAGTTGATTTTATTTACAATTCATTTGTTTGGTATTCCTGCAGTTCAAAAGAATCTCACAAGTCTTCCCCAGCAGAGCAGTTCACAATCAGTAATCCCTTGGTGTTCTCACATCGGTACATACTTTTGGAAAGAACAGAGATATGACTCTACAGGCCTCTGTGGGCCAAGTCATGTTCTAGTTTTTAAAGACACTTTCTAGCATCGCTTGATTAGCATGTAAGATGAGAGCAACTATGGTGTAGTTTGAGCATTCTTTGGCATTACGTTTCTTAGGGATTGGAATGAAAACTGAACTTTTCCAGTCCTGTGGCCACCACTGAGTTTTTCAGATTTGCTGACATATCGAGTATAGCACTTTCACTGCATCATCTTCCAGGATTTGAAATAGCTCACCTGGAATTCCATCACCTACACTAAGTTTGTTCGTAGTGATTCTTAATAAGGCCCACTTGTCTTCACATTTCAGGATGTCTGGCTCTAGGTGAGTGATCACACCTTCGTGATTTTCTGGGTCCTGAAGATCTTTTATGTACAGTCTTTCCCATTCTATTGCTTCCCTCTGTTTCTTTGCATTGATCACTGAGAAAGTCTTTCTTATTTCTCCTTGCTACTCTTTGGGACTCTACATTCAAATGGGTATCAATTTCCTTTTCTCCTTTGCTTTTCACTTCCCTTCTTTCCGCAGCTATTTGTAAGGCCTCCTCAGACAGCCAATTTGCTTTTTTGATTTCGTTTTCTGGGGGATGATCTTGATTCCTGTCCCCTGTACAATGTCATGAACCTCCATCCATAGTTTATCAGGCACACTCTCTGTCAGATCTAGTCCCTTAAAACTATTTCTCACTTCCACTGTATAGACCTAAGGGATTTGACTTATGTTATACATGAATGGTATAGTGGTTTTCTCCACTTTCTTCAACTTCAGTCTGAATTTTGCAAAAAGGAGTTCATGATCTGTTCCACAGTCAGCTCCTGGTCTTGTTTTTGCTGGCTGTATAGAGGTTCTCCATTTTTGACTGAAAGAATAAAATCAATCTGTTTTCAGTGTTGAGCATTTGGTGATGTCTTCTCTCTGTCATTTTTTGCCAGATTAATAAAAATGGCTTAAATTTCCTTTGTCAAAAAAAAAAAGGAATAATTTCAAATACTAATGGTATTTAAAAGACATTTACCATAGACTTATAGCATATTTTACTTGAGGATCATAATTTCTACGACTATGTAAGTTTTTAAAACTACTAATGGAAGGGGATTATTTGATACTATTTACATTTTATGAATAAGGAATCCATTTTTCTTCATTTTTCTGATCTTCTTCATTGAAAGAGTTACGAAATAATTTTTCCCACTTTGGTTTTAGTTTCAGTTCTTTTTTTTATATATAGTTCCATTTTTATTTTATTTATTGTTTTTTCATTTTATTTATTTTTTATTGGAGGCAAATTACTTTACATTAATATATTGGTTGGTTTTGCCATACATTGACACGAATCTGCCCTGGGTGTACATGTGTTCCCCTTCTTGAACCCCCAGCCCAACTTCCTCTTCCCCATATCCTCCCTCCAGGTCATCCATGTGCAGCAGCACCAAGCATCCTGTATCATTCGTCGAACCTGGTCTGGTGATTCATTTCACATATGATAATGTACATGCTACAATGCCATTCTCTCAAATCATCCCACCTTCACCCTCTCCCACAGAGTCCCAAAGGCTGTTCTATACACTTATGTCTCTTTTGATGTCTCGTGGGAAATAGATGGAAAAACAGTGGAAACAGTGTCAGACTTTATTTTGGGGGGCTTCAAAATCACTGCAGATGCTGATTGCAGCCATGAAATTTAAAGACGCTTACTCCTTGGAAGGAAAGTTATGAACCAACCTAGATAGTATATTAAAAAGCAGAGACATTACTTTGCCAACAAAGGTCCGTCTAGTCAAGGCTATGGTTTTTCCAGTGGTCATGTATGGATGTGAGAGTTGGACTGTGAAGAAAGCTGATCACGGAAGAATTGATGCTTTTGAACTTTGGTGTTGGAGACGACTCTTGAGAGTCCCTTGTACTGTAAGGAGATCCAACCAGTCCATTCTAAAGGAGATCGATCCTGGGTGTTCATTGGAATGACTGATACTAAAGCTGAAACTGCAATACTTTGGCCATCTCATGCGATGAGTTGACACACTGGAAAAGACTCTGATGCTGGGAAAGGTTGGGGGCGGGAGGAGAAGGGGACGACAGAGAATGAGATGGCTAGATGGCATCAATGACTCTGTGGACATGAGTTTGAGTGAACTCCGGGAGTTGGTGATAGATAGGAAGGCCTGGCGTGCTGTGATTCATGGGGTCGCAGAGAGTCGGACACGACTGAGCAACTGAACTGAACTGAACTGATACAGGGTAAAGGCTACCATTATTCTAAATTCCATATATATGCATTAGTATGCTGTACTGATGTTTTTCTTTCAGGCTGATTTCACTCTGTATGATAGGCTCCAGTTTCATCCACCTCGTTAGAGCTGACTCAAATGCATTTTTTTGATGGCTGAAAAATACTCCATTGTGTATATATACCAGAGCTTTCTTATCCATCCATCTGCAGATGGACATCTAGGTTGCTTCCATGTCCTTGCTATTATAAACAGTGCTGCAATGAATATTGGAGTACATGTCTTTCTTTCAATTCCGGTTTCCTCAGTGTGTATGCCCAGGAGTGCGATTGCTGGATCATTTTTTGAGGTATCACCACACTGTTCTCCATAGTGACTCTACTAGTTTGCATTCCCACCAACAGTGTAAGAGGGTTCCATTTTCTCCACACCCTCTCCAGCATTTATTGCATGTAGACTTTTGGATAGCAGCCATTCTGACTGGTGTGAAATGGTATCTCATTTTGGCTTTGATTTGCATTTCTCTGATTTTGAGGGATGTTGAGCATTTTTTCATGTGTTTGTTAGCCATCTTTATGTCTTCTTTGGAGAAATGTCTGTTTAGTTCTTTGACCCATTTTTTGATTGGGTCATTTTTTTTTTCTGGAATTGAGCTGCAGGAGCTGCTTGTATATTTTGGAGATTAATTCTTTGTCAGTTGTTTCATTTGCTATTTATTTCTCCTTTTCTGAAGACTGTCTTTTCACCTTGCTTATAGTTTCCTTTGCTGTGCAGAAGATTTTTATTTAAATTAGGTCCCATTATTTTTATTTTTTCTTTTATTTCCAGTATTCTGGGAGGTGGGTCATGGAGGATCCTGCTGTGATTTATGTCGGAGAGTGTTTTGCCTATGTTATCCTCTAGGAGTTTTACACTTTCTGGTCTTACATTTCGATCTCTAATCCATTTTGAGTTTATTTTTGTGTGTGGTGTTAGGAAGTGATCTAGTTTCATTTTTTACAAGTGGCTGACTAATTTTCCCAGCACCACTTGTTGAAGAGACTGTCTTCTCTCCATTTTATATTCTTGCCTCCTTTGTCAAACATTAGGTATCCATAGGTGCGTGAATTTATTTCTGTGCTTTCTATTTTGTTTCATTGATCTATATTTCTGTCTTTATGACAGTACCATACTGTCTTGATGACTGTGGCTTTTTACTACAGCCTGAAGTCTGGCAGGTTAATTCCCCCAGTTCCATTCTTCTTCCTCAAGATTGCTTTGGCTATTCAAGGTTTTCTGTATTTCCAAAAAATTGTGAGATTATTTGTTCTAGATTTGGGAAAAATATCGTTGGTAGCTTGAAAAGCATTGCATTGAATGTATAAATTACTTTGGGTAGTATACTCAATTTTACTATATTTATTCTTCTAATTCACGAAAACGATATATTTCTCCATTTATTAGTGTTCTCTTTGATGCAAGGAGATCCAACCAGTCCATTCTAAAGGAGATCGATCCTGGGTGTTCATTGGAGGGACTGATGCTAAAGCTGAAACTCCAATACTTTGGCCATCTCATGCGATGAGTTGACTCACTGGAAAAGACTCTGATGCTGGGAAAGGTTGGGGGCCGGAGGAGAAGGGGACGACGGAGAATGAGATGGCTGGATGGCATCACCGACTCTGTGGACATGAGTTTGAGTGTACTCCGGGAGTTGGTGATGGACAGGGAGGCCTGGCGTGCTGTGATTCATGGGGTTGCGGAGAGTCGGACACAACTGAGCGTCTGAACTGAACTGAACTGAGCTGATTACTTTCACTATTATTTTATAGTTTTTTATGTACAAGTCTTTTGCTTCCTTAGGTAGACATATTGCTGAGTATTTAATTTTTTTCATTGCAACAGTGAATGGAATAGTTTCCTTAATTTCTCTTTCTATTTTCTCATTATTAGTGTATAGGAATGCAAGGGATTTTTGTCTTGATTTTATATCCTGCAACTTTACTGTATTCATTGGTTAGCTCTAGTA
Organism: Moschus berezovskii; assembly: GCF_049115385.1. NCBI lineage: Eukaryota > Metazoa > Chordata > Mammalia > Artiodactyla > Moschidae > Moschus > Moschus berezovskii. The sequence goes on along the minus strand of NC_142489.1, from coordinate 19,581,995 downwards.
GTTTTCTGGTAGAGTCTTTAGGGTTTTGTGTGTAGAGAATCATGTCATCAGAGAATACTGAAAGATCTACTTCTTCTTTTCCAAGTTGTATTCATTTTATGTATTTTTCTGCTCTGATTGCTGTAACTAAAACTTCCAGAACTATGTTGAATAGTAGTGGTGACAGTGGGTACCCTTGTCTTGTCCCTGATTTGGGGGGAAATGCTTCCAGTTTCTCACCATTGAGGATAATGTTCGCTGTGTATTTGTCATATATAGCTTTTATTATGTTGAGATATGTCCCTTCTATTCCCACTTTCTGGAGGGTTTTTATCATATGGATGTTGAATTTTGTCAAAGGCTTTCTCTGCATCTATTGAGATAATCATATGATTTTTATTTTTCAGTTTGTTAACATGGTGTATTACATTGATTGATTTGTGGATATTGAAGAATCCTTGCATTCCTGGGATAAAGGCCACTTTGTCATGATGTATGATCTACTTAATTTGTTGTTGGATTCTGATTGCTAGAATTTTGTTAAGGATTTTTGCATCCATGTTCATCAGTGATATAGGACTGTAGTTTTCTTTTTTTGTGGGATCTTTACCAGGTTTTGGGATTAGGGTGATGGTGGCCTCATAGAATGCATTTGGAAGTTGCTCTTCCTCAGCAATTTTCTGAAAGAGTTTCAGTAGAATAGGCATTAGCTCTTCACTAAATTTTTGGTAGAATTTAGCTGTGAAGCCCTCTGAACCTGGGCTTTTGTCTGCTGGAATATTTCTAATCGCAGCCTCTAATTCCGTGCATGTGATGGGTCTGTTAAGACTTTCTATTTCTTCCTGGTTCAGTTTTGGAATGTTTTACTATTCTAAGAACTTGTCCATTTCTTCCAAGTTATTCATTTCATTGCCATATAATTGCTGAAAGTATTCTCTAATATTCCTTTGTATTTCTGTGTTGTCGGTTGTGATCTCTCCATTTTCATTTCTAATTTTATTGATTGGGTCCTTCTTCCTTTTTTTCTTGATGAGTCTGGCTAGTGTTTTGTCAACTTTATTTAGCTTCTCGAAGAACCAGCTTTTGGCTTTGTTGATTTTTGCTGTGGTCCCTTTTGTTTCTTTTGCATTTATATCTGTCCTAATTGTTACGATTTCTTTCCTTCTACTAACCCTGGGGTACTTCATTTCTTCCTTTTCTAGTTTCTTTAGATGTAGAGTTAGGTTATTTAGTTGACTTTTTTCTTTTTTCTGGACGTGTGCCTGTATTGCTATGAACTTTCCCCTTAACACTGCTCTTACAGTGTCCCAGAGGTTTAGGGTTGTTGTGTTTACATTTTCATTCATTTCTATGCATATTTTGATTTCTCTTTTGATTTCGTCTATGATTTGTTCATTATTCAGCAGCGTGTTGTTCAGCCTCCATATGTTGGCATTTTTAACAGTTTTTCTCCCATAATTGAGATCTAATCTTACTGCATTGTGGTCAAAAAAGATACTTGGAATGATTTCAATTTTCTTGAATGTACCAAGGCTATATTTAAGGCCCAGGATGTGATCTATCCTGGAAAAGGTTCTGTGTGCACTTGAGAAAAAGTTGAAATTCATTGTTTTGGGGTGAAATGTCCTATAGAGATCTATTAGGACTAACTTGTCTATTGTATCATTTAAAGTTTGTGTTTCCTTGTTAATTTTCTGTTTAGTTGACCTATTCATAGGTGTAAGTGGGCTATTAAAGTCTCCCACTATTACTGTGCTATTGTTAATTTCCTCTTTCATACTTGTTAGTAATTTTCTTACATATTGCAGTGCTCCTATGTTGGGTGCATAAATATTTATAATTGTTATATCTTCATCTTGGATTGATCCTTTGATCATTATGTACTTTCCTTCGTTGTCTCTTTTCATAGTTGTTTGTTTTAAAGTCTATTTTATCTGATATGAGTACTGCTACTCCTGCTTTCTTTTGGTCTCTATTTGCGTCGAATGTCTTTTTCCAGCCCTTCACTTTCAGTCTGTATGTGTCCCTAGTTTGAAGTGGGTCTCTTGTGGAGAACATATACGGGGGTCTTGTTTTTGTGTCCATTCAGCCAGCCTTTGTCTTTTGGTTGGGACATTTAACCCATTTATGTTTAAGGTGATTATTGATAAGTATGATCCCATTGCCTTTTTCTTTATTGTTTTCGGTTCGAGTTTATATACCCTTTCTGTGTTTCCTGTCTAGAGAAGATTGTTTAATATTTGTTGGAGAGCTGGTTTGGTGATGCTGAAATCTCTCAGCTTTTGCTTGTCTGTAAAGTTTTTGATTTCTCCTTCATAATTGAATGAGATCCTTGCTGGGTATAGTCATCTGGGCTGTAGGTTACTTTCTTTCATCACTTTAATATGTCTTGCCATTCCCTCCTGGCCTGAAGAGTTTCCATTGAATGATCAGCTGTTATCCCTATGGGGATCCCCTTGTGTGTTATTTGTTGTTTTTCCCTTGCGGCTTTTAATATTTTTTCTTTGTGTTTGATCTTTGTTAATTTGATTAATATGTGACTTGGGTTATTTCGCCTTGGGTTTATCCTATTAGGAACTCTCTGTGTTTCTTGGAATTGGGTGATTATTTCCTTCCCCATTTTAGTGAAATTTTCAACTATTATTTCCTCAAGTATTCTCTCATGGTCTTTCATTTTGTCTTCTTCTTCTGGGACTCGTATGATTCCAATGTTGGGGTATTTAACATTGTCCCAGAAGTCTCTAATATTGTTCTCATTTCTTTTAATTTGTTTTTCTTTTTCCATCTCTGTTTCATTTATTTGTACAATTCTATCTTCTAGCTCGCTTATCCTGTCTTCTATCTCCGTTATTCTACTGCTTGTTCCCTCGAAAGTGTTTCTAATCTCATCTATTGCATTGTTCATTGTATATTGACTCTATTTTCCCCCTCTAATTCCTTATTAAACATTTCTTGCATCTTCTCAATCCTTTCCTCCACTTTATTTATCTGTAACTCCTTTTTGCTTTCCACATTTTGAATCATTTTCACAATTAAAATTAGAAATTCTTTATCAGGTAGGTTTCCCATGTCTTCCTCTTTTGTTTGTGTTGGTGGGCATTTATCCTGTTCCTTTACTTGCTGGGTGTTTCTCTGCCTCTTCATCTTGCTTATATTTCTGTGCTTGGGGTGGCCTTTCCGTCCTCTGGCAGTTTGTGGAGTTCTCTTTATTATGTAGTTACCTCGTTGTGTGGGGTTGGATGGGTGACTTGTCAAGGTTCCCTAATTTGGTTTGCTTGTTTCAGTGTTCTGGTGGGTGGAGCTGGATTTCTCTCTGGATTGCAATGGAGAGTCCAGTAATGAGTTTGAGATGTCAGTGGTTTGGGGTGGCTTTGGGCAGTCTGTATGTTGACGCTCAGGGCTATTTTCCTGTGTTGCTGGAGAATTTGTGTGGTATTTATTTCACTGAAACTTGCTGACCCTTCGGTTGTGCCTGGTTTCAGTTTATGTATGGAGGCATTTGATGGGCACCTATCAATTAATGTTCCCTGGAACAGAAGGTCTCCGGTGTTCTCAGGATTTGGCCTTAAGCCTCTGCCTCTGGTTTTCAGTCTTATTCTTGCAGTAGGCTCAAGACTTCTCCCTCTGTTACCTCCAAGGCAGTTCCTTCTATTGTAAAATCTCTTCTGTTTGCTGGTCTCTTCAGTGACCAATTCCCATCCTGACACCAGGGGGTGGTGGTGGACACCGGCTCACCTGTTCGGTCCTGCCGTGGGGAGGGAGGAACGCTGCTAACAAATATCACTGTCCTCTGTGGGGAGTGCTTACAGTGTCTCGAGTACTGTGGGAATGCGCCCGCTCGCAGCGTGTGTGTTTTTCCTGTTTATGCTGTTCAGGCTCTAGGTTGTCTGCTAGGTGCTGTCCCTGGCCGGCGCTGGGTTGCATGCACTTCCCAGGTCTAAGCGACTCAGGTTCAGTTCGGCGAGTACTCCACAAAAGCTCACACTTGGCTGGGCCTGTGTTTTGTGCCTTCCCCGGTCTGAGCAGCTCAGGTGACCAGGGGTTTGGCGAGCGTGGTCGCTGTGGCTTATCGCCTCCCTGCTCCCTGCTGCTTGGTTTTCTATGTGTACAACCAGAGCTCTTTCTCAGGCAAATATTGACTGGCCCAAATCCAAGAAGTCTTGGTTAGCAAGGAAGCCTGACTGCAGCTTGGTATGGGAAGCCTATCTGGGGCCGCAGCTGCCCCTTCCAACACTGGTTGCCCTCCATGCCTGTCCCGGCGGGAGCTGGGGGATGGGCCGCCCACAGCCGGATTGCTTTGCTCAGTCCTTTGTTCTGTGAGAGGGACTGGAAGAGTATTAGGATGGGGTTTTTCGCTGCACAGTCTTCTTTGGTCCTGTTAGAGCGCTCAGCTTGCCCTCGGGGTATTCAGCCCCTGTCCTCTCTAAGCGCTGCCGTCACGCCTCCCTGCCCAGCCCCCACCTGCTAGTGGTGGGTGCGCGCATCTGCACCACTTCTCCACTGAGAGTTTCCTCTGGGCACTTAGTCTGTGGGCTTTAATTATTTATGTCTCTTTTCTCCTAGTTTTGCGGCCCTCTGAGGTTCCAAGCCTACCCACAGAGTCGCCTGTGTTTCCAGGTGTTTGGAAACTTCTCTCTTATTTTTTTTTAAGCCTCCCTTCCCAAGACGGAGCTCCCTTCCTCCCTCTTTTGTATCTCTTTATCTTTTATGCTGTTTCCTACCTCTTTTCGAAGTCTATGGGCCGCTTTTCTGGGTGCCTGATGTCCTCTACCGGTATTCAGAAGTTGTTTTAAGGGATTTACTCAGTGTTCAAATGTTCTTTTGCTGATTTTGTGGGGGAGACAATGGTCACCCTGTCCTATTCCTCCAACATCTTCTCATGCTCCCCTTAGTTTCAGTTCGATCATAACCATATTTTGAACGAGGTTATCCTCACATTTAGCAACAATCAAAAGAAGAGTTGATCATAAAAAATGTCTCTACAGTATCTTTATTACTCCGAGATAAGAAGAAGAAGCATATTAAAGCAATGGGTAATATTGGTGATCATAACTCTGACTTCAGTTCTGAAATTAGAGGAGCAAATGTATTTTCAGACTGCAGGAGTTTAACTGTGCCATTCATACTAAAGTGTTCTACCATTCAGATAGTTGTTGATACAAGTGCCCTAACTTGATATTATATCTATTCTCCAACATCAGTATCAGTTAGACCACAAGAAAATATTGTGATACATCAACCTGTTATTTCTCTTATTGATTTTTTAATGGAAGGGCAATAGTTTTAAAGCCTTTGACTGTGTGGATCACAATAAACTGTGGAAAATTCTGAAAGAGATGGGAATACCAGACCCCTGAGCTGCCTCTTGAGAAACCTGTATGCAGGTCAGGAAGCAACAGTCAGAATTGTACATGGAACAAGAGACTGGTTCCAAATAGGAAAAGGAGTACGTCAAGGCTGTATATTGTCAACTTGCTTATTTAACTTATATGCAGAGTACATCATGAGGAATGCTGGGCTGGAGGAAGCACAAGCTGGAATCAAGATTTCTGGGAGAAAATCAATAACCTCAGATATGCAGATAACACCACCCTTACAGCAGAAAGAGAAGAAGAACTCAAACGCCTCTTGGTGAAAGTGAAAGAGGAGAGTGAAAAGGTTGGCTTGAAGCTGAATCTTCAGAAAACAAAGATTAAGGCCTCTGATCCCATCATTTCCTGAGAAATAGATGGAAAAACAGTGGAAACTGTGTCAGACTTAATTTTTTGGGCTCCGAAATCACTGCAGATGCTGATTGCAGTCATGAAATTAAAAGACGCTTACTCCATGGAAGGAAAGTTATGACCAGCCTCGATAGTATATTAAAAAGCAGAGACATTACTTTGCCAACCAATGTCCGTCAAGTAAAGGCTATGGTTTTTGCCGTGGTCATGTATGGATGTGAGATTTGGACTGTGAAGAAAGCTGATCACAGAAAAATTGATGTTTTTGGACTGTGGTGTTGGAGAAGATTCTTGAGAGTCCCTTATACTGCAAGGAGATCCAACCAGTCCATTCTAGAGGAGATCAATCCTGGATGTTCATTGGAAGGACTGATGCTGAAGCTGAAACTCCAATATTTTGGCCACCTCATGTGACGAGTTGACTCACTGGAAAAGACTCTGATGCTGGGAAAGTTTGAGGACAGGAGGAGAAGCGGACAACAGAGAATGAGATGGCTGGATGGCATCACCGACTCTCTGGACATGAGTTTGAGTGAACCCTGGAGTTGGTGATGGACGGGGAGGCCTGGCGTGCTGTGATGCATGGGGGCGCGGAGATTCGGACACGACTGAGCAACCGAACTTAACGGAACTGAATTGAATCATTTTACCGAATTTTGCTGTATTCAGTCAGAACTCAAAATAAATCAGGCATAGATATACCTATATCCCCTACCTTTCGGAACACCCTCATATCTCCCTCTCCATCTCACAATCTAAGTTGAGCATTTTCACTGGGTGTCACTTAGCAGCTGCTCTAAATCAAATGGCTGCAATGTCTACTTGACATACTTCGGCAGCTATGTCTGCTTCTATTTTGCAGTACCACATCGTAACTCCATTATGCAAAGGTGATTTTGGACTGAGGGTGGAAACTTCTACCTTTCCAGGTGTGTAGGGTAATGTGCCAGCAATGACAAATCTTTTCCTAATCTACAACAGGCAGGCCATTCATATTTCCCTGAATTTTGCAAGAATTCCGTGTGTCTCCAGACGGGTGCTGAACTCATATTTTGACCCTCCTGAACTATGTGAACTTTTCAAGAATTCCATGTGTCTCCAGAGGGGTGCTGAACTCATATTTTGACCCTCCTGACCTATGTGAACTGAGCATGAACCCAGGAAGATATGGTTAGCAACTGGCAGCCTGCTCAGAGCTTGGTGGCACATGTGGTCTCTGGGGCTGATATAAAAGCAGCCTCGTGCCTTCAGCCTTGGTCTGATGCAAACATTCCTCTCTGCCTCCGTGGAAGACAGGGTCATGAATGGAAGCCTGTTTGCACATCTTTGATATTTTCTAAAAGACTCTTGAGAGTCACTTGGACTGCAAGGAGATCCAACCAGTTCATTCTAAAGGAGATCAATCCTCGGTGTTCATTGGAAGGACTGACGCTAAAGCTGAAACTTCAATACTTTGGCCACCTCATGCGAAGTGTTGACTCACTGGAAGACTCTGATGCTGGGAGGGAATGGTGGCCGAATGAGAAGGGGACAACAAAGAATTAAATGGTTGGATGGCATCACCGACTCGGTGGACATGAGTTTGAGTGAAGTCCTGGAGTTGTCGATGGACAGGGACGTCTGACGTACGGTGATTCATGAGGTCTCAAAAAGTCGGACACGACTGAGCCAGTGAACTGAAGTGAACTGAACTGAATGTCCAACATTTGGTTCTGTGAGTGTCTGTATTCCCTATATAGTCATAAAGAATTATTTCAATAAAGGACTTTTTTTTTGCATTTTTGTCTCTGGTGTTCCCATGGATTAGGTTGCTACGTCACCTTAGACCTGTCTGTTCATCCTCAGACCATTAAAACTGGGTCCTTATCATAGGGCAGGTGATATATTCCGGGCATCCCTCCTAGGTCCACCTCAATGATGGTGGACAGGTGTATCTGATTTTTTTCTCTGCTGAAAATTACAGTTAGGCACATTTGCTTTTGTTTCTCTTTCCCGAGGTTATGTTGCTCTAAGCGATCCCAGAGTTCTCCGCTCTCACTGTCTTGAGAGGGTTCACAATTGTCTGCAAAATTCTCCTCATTTACAACTTCCTCTCCAAAACCAGCCTCAGCCCCTAAACACTTTGTCTCTCTTTGTCTCTCTTTTATTTTTTCCTACCTCCTTTTCAAAGGAAAACATGTTTGACTTCTGGGTATCTTGGGCCATTCAACAGTGTTCACAATTTTTTGTCTGGAATTCTTCCATGTGCAGTCGACGCTTAGATGAATTTGTTGGGGAGGGAGTGGTCTTGTCCTCCTATTCCTCTGATATTTTGGGACCAACTGCCATCCGTCAAGACCCATCTTATTAACTGAAATGCTATTGTTCTTCAGCCACTAAGACATGTTTGACTCTTTGTATCCCCCTGGACTCCAGCACAAGAGGCCTCTCTGTCCCTCACTCTCTCCCATAGTTTCCCCAAGATCATGTCCTTTGAATCGCTGATGCTCTCCAGATGTCTCATCCTCTCTCACCTACTGATCCACCTGCTTTCAGCACTTTCTATAGATCACGGTCTTTTCTAATGAGTCAGCTCTTTGCCTCAATTGGACAAAGCTTTGGGGCTTTATTTTCAGCATCAGTCCTTCCAATGAGTCTTCAAAGTTGATTTTTTTACAATTCATTTTTTGGTATTCCTGCAGTTCAAAAGAATCTCACAAGTCTTCCCCAGCAGAGCGGTTCACAGTCAGTAATCCCTTGGTGTTCTCATATCTGTACATACCTTTAGAAAGACCAGAGATATGACTCTACAGGCCTCTGTAGGTCACTCACGTTTTAGTTTTTAAAGACAGTTTCTAGCAACGCATGATTAGCTTGTGAGATGAGAGCAATTATGCTGTAGTTTGAGCATTCTTTGGTATTGCCTTTCTTTGGGATTGGAATGAAGACTGACTTTTCCAGCCCGGTGGCCACTGCTGAGTTTTCAAAATTTGCTGGCATAATGAGTGTAGCACTTTCACAGCATCATCTTCCAGGATTTGAAATAGCTCAACTGGAATTCCATCACCTACTCTAGTTTTGTTCATAGTGATGCTTCCTAAGGCCCACTTGCCTTCACATTCCAGGATGTCTGGCTCTAAGTGAATGATCACACCATCGTGATTTTCTGGGTCCTGAAGATCTTCTATGTACAGTTCTTCTGTGTATTCTTGCCACCTCTTCTTTATATCTTCTGCTTCTCTTTGGTTCCTAACATTTGTGTCCTTTATTGAGCCCACCTCTGCATGAAATGTTGCCTCAGTATTTCTAATTATCCTGCAGATATGTCTAGTCTTTCCCATTCTATTGCTTTCCTCCATTTCTTTGCATTGATCACTGAGGAAATATTTCTTGTTTCTCCTTGCTATTCATTGGAACTCTACATTCAAATGAGTATAAATTTCCTTTTCCCCTGTTCTTTACACTTCCCTTCTTTTACAGCCATTTTTAAGGCCTCCTCCGACAGCCATTTTGCTTTTTTGCATTTCTTTTTCTTGGGGATGATCTTGATTCCTGTCTCCTGTACAATGTCATGAACCTCCACCCATAATTTATCAGGCACCCTCTCTGTCAGATCTAGTCCCTTAAAACTGTTTCTCACTTCCACTGTATAGTCATAAGTGAATTGACTTATGTCATACAAGAATGGTATAGGGGTTCTCTCCAATTCCTTCTATTTCAGTCTGCATTTGCAACAAGCAGTTCATGGTCTGTGCCAGAGTCAGCTCCTGGTCTTGTTTTTGCTGTCTGTATAGAGATTCTCCATTTTTGACTGAAAAAATAAAATCAATCTGATTTCAGTGTTGAGCATTGGGTGATGTCTTTTCTCTGTCATTTGTTTGTCCAGATTAATAAAAATGGCTTAAATTATATTTTGACCAAAAAATAATTGGGGAAATTTCAAATCCTAAAGGTATTTAAATGATATTTACCATAGACTTATAATATATTTTACTTGAGGATCATTATTTCTGCGACTATGTAAGCTTTTAAAACTACTAACAGAAGGGGATTATTTGATACTATTTATGTTTTATGGTTAAAGGAATCCATTTTTCTTTGCTTTTCTGATCTATCTTGGTTGAAAGAGTTATGAAATATTTTTTCCCCCTTTGGTTTTAGTTTCAGTTCTATCATAACCATATTTTGAACAAGGTTATCCTCACATTAATAAGAATCAAAAGAAGAGTTGATCAGAAAAATATCTCTACAGTATCTTCATTAATCCAAGATAAGAAGAAGAAGCACGTTAAAGCAACGAGTAATGTGGATGGTCATAATTCTTACTTCAATCCTGGAACTAGAGAATAGAATGTATTTTCAGCCTGCAGAAGTTTAAGTGTGCCATTCATACTATAGCGTTCTGCCATCCAGATAATTGTTGATACAAGTGCCCTAACTTGAAATTATTTCTCTTCTCCATCATCAATATCAGTTAGACCACAGGGCACACTGTGATACATCACCCTGCTGTTTCTCTTATTTTTTTTTTTTTAATGGAAGGGTAATTTTTTTAGCGAATTTTTCTGTATTCTGTCAGAATTCAAAATAAATCAGGCATAGAAATATATATATATATATCCCCTCCTTTTCGGAATACCCTCCCATCTCCCTCTCCATCCCACAATCTAGGTGGAGCACTGTTCACGGTGTTTCACCTAGCAGCTACTATACGCCAAATGGCTACAGTGTCTATGTGACATACTGTGGCAGTTATGTCTACTTCTATTTTGCAGTACCATATTGTATCTCCATTATGCAACAGTGATTTTGGATTGAGGGTGGAAACTTCTACCTTTCCAGGTGTGTACGTTCATGTGGCAGTCCATGACAAACCTTTCCCTAAAATAAAACATGCAGCCCATTCATGTTTCCCAGTACCGGAGATCTCTAATACATTGTTGCCTCTCTTTCTAGGTCAATACATCAATCGTCTTCATTATTTAAAAATCATTCTAATATAACTGGTGTACGAAATAGGTGTCAGATTATGCACGATACTAAAGATTAAATTAATGTTGGGAGATGTCAACAAATTCCTACAATTCGCTTATTTGAAGAATAAAGTTATATGCTCATTTTCATAGTGTCAATTTCACTTTGAAATAATTAAGAGTAAATGAGCATTTCAGTTCCTGGATATTTTGCTCTGCTTTAATATAAAATTTTCTGTTCAAGGAAACATTCAATACGCATCATAGGTACATTACACCTAATGAATTGTTTGAAGAAATAGAAAATGTAAACAATGTAAAAGACAAAATGTAAATAAATTGACTTGTGAAATCATCCAGGCAGAACTGACTGGGTGTCTAAGATAGGATGGTATGGGGGAGGGATCAGATACAAATCAAATTTAGAAACAACAAATGAGCATATATATATGAATGCTTTCTCAGTTTTATTATATTATACCAGTCATTGCAAAGAAAGCTAAGAGGTTAGGCAGAAAGTTTTCTGCATTAAAAAAAAAAAATGTGTTTCTCTTGAAAATATAGATGTAGCCTACTCGATAATCATGATCACTATCATACCATGATGGGATGCCAATGATAACATGACATAGCCAAAGATTACACCACAGTCAGCAAAAGATAGGCATTTTACAAGTTGTATTAAAAAGGGTCATTCTTGCTCTGCTCTCCTTATGTCATGCCTTTATTTCCTCCCACCAACACACCACCCTATATTTCCTCATGTATATGTTGATGTTGCTTTGCTGTTCCTACAAAGATAGACTTAAATCCTTGTGGTGAATGCAGCATCTCAGCAAGGTAATCAGTTCTTGGAAGATATGACATTACTTTCCATTATAAGCTTCATTATCTATCTGTTTCACAGAAATTCTAGAGCTACAATCAGGCAACATATTTTCAGTCATAATAAGCCACATTTCACAACTTTTCCTAAACACTTACTTGGGAATGGAAAGAACCTGTCTTGCTTCCTACCAAGTTGACCACAGATGTCCAATTCTTCTATGTGTTGTATCTGTACCCAAGTTGCCTTATGTATCTTTCACATCAGCTAAGACATCAGTTCAGTTCAGTTCAGTTCAGTCGCTCCATTTCGGCCCGACTCTCCGCGACCCCGTGAATCACAGCACACCAGGCCTCCCTGTCCAACACCAAATCCTGGAGTTCACTCAAACTCATGCCCACAGAGTCGGTGATGCATCCAGCCATCTCACTCTCGGTCGTCCCCTTCTCCTCCCACCCTCAACCTTTCCCAGCATCAGAGTCTTTTCCAGTGAGTCAACTCATCGCATGAGGTGGCCAAAGTATTGCAGCTTCAGCTTCAGCATCAGTCCTTCCAATGAACACCCAGGATTGATCTCCTTTAGAATGGACAGGCTGCATCTCCTGGCGGTACAGGGGACTCTCAAGAGTCTTCTCCAACACCACAGATCAAAAGCATCAATTCTTCGGTGATCAGCTTTCTTCACAGTCCAACTCTCACATCCATACATGACCACGGGTAAAACCATAACCTTGACTAGACGGACCTTGGTTGGCAAAGTAATTTCTCTGCTTTTCAATATATTATCAAGGTTGGTCATAATTTTCCTTCCAAGGAGTAAGCGTCTTTTAATTGCATGGTTGCAATCAGCATCTGCAGTGATTTTGGAGCCCCAGAAAATAAAGTCTGACACTGTTTCCACTGTTTTTCCATCTATTTCCCATGAAGTGATGACATGGTGCTTGCCAAATGAAGTATTTTAAGTATTTCATGAATTAGCAATAAAAGGTGCTAAATAAATTAGCAGTCAAAAGCTATATACATATTCAACAACATCCCATAGCCTCCAACATTACCATCATTCAGTTCAGTTCAGGTTGAGTTCAGTCCTTCAGTCGTGTCAAACTCTTTGAAACCCCTGAATCACACCATGCGAGGCTTCCGTGTCCTTTACCAACTCTCGGAGTTCAATCAAACCCACCTCCATCGAGTCGGTGATGACATCCAGGCCTCTCATTCTCTGCCGTCCCCTTCTCCTCCTGCCCCCAATCCCTCCCAGCATCAGAGTCTTTTCCAGTGAGTCAGCTCTTCGCATGAAATGGCCAAAGTATTGGAGCTTCAGCTTCAGCATCAGTCTTTCTTATGAACATCCAGGACTGATCTCCTTTAGAATGGACTGATTGGATCTTCTTGCAGTCCAAGGGACTCTCAAGATTTTCTCCAACACCACAGTTCAAAAGCATCAATTCTTCGGCTATCAGCTTTCTTCACAATCCAAGTTTCATATCCATACATGATCCCGTGAAAAAATATAGCCCTGTCTAGACGGACCTTTGTTGGCAAAGTAATGTCTCTGCTCTTTTATATGCTATCTAGGTTGGTCAGAGATGTCCTTCCAAGGAGTGATCGTCTTTTAATTTCATGGCGGCAATCAGCATCCACAGTGATTTTGGAGCCCAAAAAATAAAGTCTGACACTGTTTCCACTGTTTCCCCATCTATTTCCCATGCCGTGATGGGACCAGATGCCATCATCTTAGTTTTCTGAATGTGGAGTTTCAAACCAACTTTTCCACTCTCCGCTTTCACTATCATCAAGAGGCTTTTGAGTTCTTCTTCACTTTCTGCATAAGGGTGATGTCATGTGAGGGTATTGATATTTCTCCCAGCAATCTTGATTCCAGCCAGTGCTTCTCCCAGCCCAGTGTTCCTCATGATGTACTCTGCTTAGAAGTTAAATAGGCAGGATGACAATATACAACTTTGACACACTCCTTTTCCTATTTGGAACCAGTCTGTTGTACCATGTTCAGTTCTAACAGTTGCCTCCTGACCTGCATACAGGTTTCTCAAGAGTCAGGTCAGGTGGTCTGGTATTCCCATCTCTTTCAGAATTTTCCACATTTGTTATGATTCCCACAGTAAAAGGATTTGGCATAGTCAATGAAGCAGAAATAGATGTTTTTTCTGGAACTCTCTTAGTTTTCCCATGATCCAGAGGATGTTGGCAATTTGATCTCTGGTTTCTCTGCCTTTTCTAAAACCAGCTTGAATATCTCAAAATTCACATATTGCTGAAGCCTGTCTTGGAGAATTTTTAGCATGAATTTACTAGTGTGTAAGATGAGTGTAATTGTGAAGTCATTTGAACATTCTTTGGCAATGCCTTTCTTTGGGAATGGAATGAAGACTGACCTTTTCCAGTCCTTTGGCCACTGCTGAGTTTTCCAAATTTGCTGGCATATTCAGTGCAGCATTTTCACAGTATCATCTTTCAGGATTTGAAGTAGCTCAACTGGAATTCCATCACCTCCACTAGCTTTGTTCGTAGTGATGCTTTCCAAGGCCCACTTGACTTCACATTCCAAGATGTCTGTCTCTCGGTCAGTGATTACACCATCGTGACTATCTTGGTTGTGAAGATCTTTTTTGTAGAGTTCTTCTGTGTATTCTTGCCAACTGTTCTTAATATCTTCTGCTTTTCTTAGGTCCATAATATATCTGTCCTTTATCGAGCCCATCTTTGCATTAAACGTTCCCTTGGTATCTCTAATTTTCTTGAAGTGATCTCTTGTATTTCCTATTCTATTCTTTTCCTCTATTTCTCTGCACTGATCACTGAGGAAGGCTTTCTTATTTCTCCTTGCTCTTCTTTCGAACTCTGTATTTAGATGCTTATATCTTTCCCTTTCTCCTTTGTTTTTTACTTTTCTTCTTTTCACAGCTATTTGTAAGGTTTCTGCAGACAGCCATTTTGCTTTTTTGCATTTCTTTTCCATGGGCATGGTCTTGGTCCCTGTCTCCTATACAATGTCAAGAACCTCCGTCCAGAGTTCATCAGGCTCTCTATCTACCATATCTAGTCCCTTAAATCTATTTCTCACTTCCACTGTATAATCATAAGGAATTTGATTTAGGTCACATGTGAATGGTGTAGTGGTTTTCCCTACTTTCTTCATTTTAAGTCTGAATTTGGAAACAAGGAGTTCATGATCTGAGCCACAGGCAGTTCCGGGTCTTATTTTTGCTAACGGTATAGAATTTCTCCGTCTTTGTCTGAAAAGAATATTATCAGTCTGATTTCGGTGTTGACCATCTGTTGATGTCCATGTGAGAGTCTTCTCTTGTGTTGTTGAAAAAGGGTGTTTGCTATGACCAGTGCGTTCTCTTGGCAAAACTCTGTTAGCCTTTGCCCTGCTTCATTCCCTGCTCCAAGGCCAAGTTTGCCTGTTACTCCAGATGTTTCTTGACTTCCTACTTTTTACATTCCAGTCTTCTATAATGAAAAGGGCTTCTTTTTTTTTTTTTTTTTTAGTATTAGTTCTAAAAGTCTTGTAGGTCTTCATAGAACCGCTCAACTTCAGCTTCTTCAGCGTTACTGGTTGGTGCATAGCCTTGGATTACTGTAATATTGAATGGTTTTTCTTGGAAATGAACACATTTCATTTTGTCGTTTTGGAGACTGCATCCATGCACAGCATTTCGGACTCTTTTGTTGACAATGATGGCTCCTCCCTTTCTTCTAAGGTATTCCTGCCCATAGTAGCAGATATAATCATCTGAGTCATCTGAGTTAAATTCACCCATTTAGTCCATTTTAGTTCACTGATTCCTAGAATGTCTGCATTCACTCTTGCCATCTCATTTGACCATTTCCAGTTTGCCTTGATTCACGGACATTACATTCCAGGTTTATGCAATATTTCTCTTTGCAGCATCGGACCTTGCTTCTATCACCAGTAACATCTACAACTGGGTACTGTTTTTGCTTTGGCTCCATCCCTTCCCTCTTTCTGGAGTTTTTTATCCACTGATCAACAGGAACATACTGGGCACCTACCACGCTGGGGAATTCCTCATTCAGTATCCTATTACTTTGCCTTTTCATACTGTTCTTGGGGTTCTCAAGGCAGGTATACTCAAGTGGATTGCCATTCCCGTCTCCAGTGGACCACATTCTGTCATACCTCTCCATCATGTCCTGCCTGTCTTGGGTGGCCCCACATGGCATGGCTTAGTTTCTTTGAGTTAGACAAGGGTAACCATCTTTGACATTTATATTTAACTGAGAATTAATAATGTGGTGTGTCTTCATTTTAATGCAATGTCTAGGTTTGTCAGAGCTTTTACATCCAAAAGCAAGTGACAGTTAATTTGATGACTGCAATCACTATTCTTAGTAATTTTCGAGCCAAAGAAAATGAAGTCTGTCACTGTTTCCCCATATTTCAGTTTAGTTCAGAACAGTCTCAGTCGTGTCCTACTGCTTGCTACCCCATGAATTACAGCAAGTCAAGCCTCCCTGTCCATCACCAACTACTGGGGTTCACTCAACCTCATGTCCGTCGAATCGGCGATGCCATCCAGCCATCTCATCCTCGGCCATCCCCTTCTCCTCCTGCCCCCAATTCTCCCAGCATCAGAGTTTTTTGCAATGAATCAACTCTTCGCATCACGTGGCCAAAATATTGGAGTTTGAGCCTCAGCTTCAGTCCGTCCGATGAACACCCAGGTCTAATCTCCTGTAGAACGGATTGGTTGGATCTCCTTGCAGGGACTCTCAATAATTTCCTCCAACACCACCGCTCAAAAGCATCAATTCTGCTCTCAACTTTCTTCACAGCTCAACTCTCACATCCATATTGACCACTGGAAAATACACAGCCTTAACTAGACCGACCTTTGTTGGCAAAGTTATGTCTCTGGTTTTCAATATGCTATCTAAGTTGGTCTTAACTTTTCTTCCAAGGAGTAAGCGTCTTTTAATTTCATGGCTTCAATCAGCATCTGCAGTGATTTTGGAACCTAAAAAATAAAGTCTGGCACGGTTTCCGCTGTCTCTCCATCTATTTCTCATGAAGTGATGGGACCAGATGCCATGATCTTAACTTTCTGAATGTTGAGCTTTAGTCCAAGTTTTTCACTCTCCTCTTCCACTTTCATCAAGAAGATTTTTAATTCCTCTTCACTTTCTGCCGTATCGGTGCTGTCATCTGCATATTTGAGGTTATTGATATTTCTCCAGGCAATCTTGATTCCTGCTTGTGCTTCTTCCAGCCCAGTGTTTCTCATCATGTACTCTGCATATAAGTTAAATAAGCAGGATGACAATATACAGCCTTGACATACTCTTTTCCTATTTGGAACCAGTCTGTTGTTCCATGTCCAGCACTAACTGCTGCTTCCTGACCTGCATACAGTTTTCTCAAGAGACAGGTCAGGCGGTCTGGTATTCCCATCTCTTCCAAAATTTTCCACCATTTATTGAGATCCACACAGTCAAAGGCTTTGCATAGTCAATAGAGCAGAAAGAGATGTTTTCCTGGAACTCTCTTGCTTTTTCCATGATCCATTGGATGTTGGCAATTTGATCTCTCTTTCCTCTGCCTTTTCTGATACCCAATTGGAAATCTGGAAGTTCATAGGTTTACCCCTTCTATTTGCAGACTAGTGATGGGACCAGATGCCTTTTTCTTTGTTTTTATGAATGTGGAGTTGTCAGCTTGGTTTTGCACTCTTCTCATTCACCCTCATCAAAAGACTCTTTATTTTTTCTTCACTTTCTATTTGTTTCAGTGTTGCCATCTATATAATCTGAGGCTGTTTATGTTTCTCCCAATCCTTGATGCAAGCTTGTGATTTACTCAACTGGTAATTTAATAGTATACTCTAATGTAGATTCACATAAGCTGAGTGACAATACAGAGATTTGTCACTTTCTTTTCCCGGTTTTGAACATTCAGTTGTTTCATATCTGGTCCCAATTCTTTCGGCTTGACTCATTTAAGGGTGCTTTCAAAGTTTACTTCCTCAAGAATCTTCCAAGTACCCCACCCCTTTTTGTTTTGGTGTTCTCCTTCTCGACACCTAAGTTTCTCATTGTGGGACACTTATCACTGCTGAGCTTTACCTGTTGAACTTGTTGTTTTTGTTGCACACCTCAATGTGCTTCATTTATTTCCTCCTTTCTGCCTCCAACTAATTAGTTCTTTCCCTGTTTCAGTTATTCTACTGTTGGTTCCTTCCAGGGTGTTGTTAGTCTCAGATATTGTATTGATTTTTACTGCTTGACTCTTTATTTCTTCTAGATCCATGTTAAACATGTTTATTTCTAGTCATTCCGGTCCCCCAGTGTATTTACTGGCAATTCTACATCTCTTTCAAGATTTTTATCTTTACTTTCATTATTCTGAATTCTTTTTCGGGAAACTTCCTAACTCCTCTTCTTTTCTTTGTTTTTGTGGGTTTTTTGGTAATTTACCTTCAGCAGCTGCATATTTCTCTCCCTTTTCATTCTGTTTCGATTACTGTGATTTGGGTCCCTTTTCTGCAGGCCTGAGAATTATAGCTCCACTATGTTGTGGAACCTGTCTTTTGTGGGTGGGATTGGACCAATGACTTCTCAAGGTTTAATGTTTCGGATCATTTGTGTGTGTTCACTGGCAGACAGATCTGTATCTCTTCTCTCTGAAGTGCAATGAATTGTCCACGGACTGTGCTTTGGGGTGTTTGTGGGTCTGGTATGGCTTTTATAATATTCATTGTTGTGTTTCTGTTTTACTGGAGAATAGCTGTGGGTTCTCTTGTACTGAACTTACTGACTCAAGTGTGGAGATTGCTTTCCATGTAGACAAGGAAACTCTGGGGTGTGTGCTTGTCCTTTAATATTCCTTGAGGTAAGGAGTTCAATGTTGATCTAAAGTTCTGGAATCGACACCCTGGCCTCTGGGTTTCTGTTCCCAGGTTGCAGTAACATCAAAAATCCATGCAATACAGAAGATAAAACCCGAGGCTAATGGTGGCACAATTCTCCTCATCCCGAAAGAATCAAAGGGATTCACAGAATTTCAGACAGCAGAGAAAAGGAAAGAGGGAGAAAGAAGTGCCTAGGGGGAGATATGGGAGAGTTGAAATGTTAGAGAGCAATCAATTCGGGAAAACAATTCCATTAATGACATCAGATCGTAAAGATTTTGTAACTGAAGTCACAACATTGATATCAATTTTTGGAAAGTAAAAGTTAAGAACCAAAAATAAAATATAGACTTGTTTCAGTTCAGTTCAGTTCAGTTCAGTAACTCAGTCGTGTCCGACTCTCCGCGACCCCATGAATCACAGCACGCCAGGCCTCCCTGTCCATCACCAACTCCCGGAGTTCACTCAAACTCATGTCCACAGAGTCGGTGATGCCATCCAGCCATCTCATTCTCAGTCGTCCCCTTCTCCTCCCGCCCCCAACCTTTCCCAGCATCACAGTCTTTTCCAGTGAGTCAACTCGTCACATGAGGTGGCCAAAGTATTGCAGTTTCAGCTTTAGCATCAGTCCCTCCAATGAACATCCAGGATTGATCTCCTCTAGAATGGACTGGTTGGATCTCCTTGCAGTATAAGGGACTCTCAAGAGTCTTCTCCAACACCACAGATCAAAAGCATCAATTCTTCGGCGGTCAGCCTTCTTCACAGTCCAGCTCTCACGTCCATACATGACCACGGGAAAAACCATTGCCTTGACTAGACGGACCTTGGTTGGCAAAGTAATGTCTCTGCTTTTTAATATACTATCAAGGTTGGTCATAACTTTCCTTCCAAGGAGCAAGCGTCTTTTAATTTCATGGCTGCAATCAGCATCTGCAGTGATTTTGGAGCTCAAAAAAACAAAGTCTGACACTGTTTCCACTGTTTTTCCATCTATTTCCCCTGAAGTGATGGGACCAGATGCCATGATCTTTGTTTTCTGAATGTTGAGCTTCAAGCCAACCTTTTCATTCTCCTCTTTCACTTTCATCAAGAGGCTTTTGAGTTCCTCTTCACTTTCTGCCATAAGGGTAGTGTCATCTACATATCTGAGGTTATTGATATTTCTCCCGGCAATCTTGATTCCAGCTTGTGCTTCTTCCAGCCCAGCGTTCCTCACGATGTACCCTGCGTATAAGTTAAATAAGCAAGGTGACAATATACAACCTTGACGTACACCTTTTCCTATTTGGAACCAGTCTGTTGTTCCATGTCCAGTTCTAACAGTTGCTTCCTGACCTGCATACAGGTTTCTCAAGAGGCAGGTCAGGTGGTCTGGGATTCCCATCTCTTTCAGAATGTTCCACAGTTTATTGTGATCCACACAGTCAAAGGCTTTGGCATAGTCAATAAAGCAGAAATAGATGTTTTTCTGAAACTCTCTTGCTTTCTCCATGATCCAGCGGATGTTGGCAATTTGATCTCTGGTGCCTCTGCCTTTTCTAAAACCTGCTTGAACATCTGGGAGTTCAGGGTTTACATACTGCTGAAGCCTGGCTTGTAGAATTTTGAGCATGACTTTATTAGCGTGTGAGATGAGTGCAATTGTGCGGTAGTTTGAGCATTCTTTGGCATTGCCTTTCTTTGGGATTGGAATGAAGACTGACCTCTTCCAGTCCTGTGGCCACTGCTGAGTTTTCCAAATCTGCTGGCATATTGAGTGCAGCACTTTCACAGCATCATCTTTCAAGACTTGAAATAGCTCAACTGGAATTCCATCACCTCCACTAGCTTTATTCGTAGTGATGCTTTCTAAGGCCCACTTGACTTCACATTCCAAGATGTCTGGCTCTAGGTCAATGATCACGTTATCGTGACTATCTTGGTCGTGAAGATCTTTTTTGTACAGCTCTTCTCTGTATTCCTGCCACCTCTTCTTAATATCTTCTGCTTCTGTTAGGTCCGTACAATTTCTGTCCTTTGTCGAGCCCATCTTTGCATGAAATGTTCCCTTGGAATCTCTAATTTTCTTGAAGAGCTCTCTTGTTTTTCCTATTCTGTTGTTTTCCTCTATTTCTTTGCATTGATCACTGAGGAAGTCTTTCTTATCTCTCCTTGCTATTCTTTGGAACTCTGCATTCAGATGCTTATATCTTTCCTTTTCTCCTTTGCTTTTCACCTCTCTTCTTTTCACAGCTATTTGTAAGGCCTCCTCAGACAGCCATTTCGCTCTTTTGCATTTCTTTTCCATGGGGATGGTCTTGGTCAATGCCTCCTGTACAATGTCACGAACCTCCGTCCAGAGTTCATCAGGCACTCTATCAATCAGATCTAGTCCCTTAAATCTATTTCTCACTTCCACTGTATAATCATAAGGGATTTGATTGAGGTCATATCTGAATGGTCTAGTGGTTTTCCCTACTTTCTTCAATTTAATTCTGAACTTCGCAATAAGGAGTTCATGATCTGAGCCACAGTCAGCTCCTGGTCTTTTTTTCGCTAACTGTATACAGCTTCTCCACCTTTGGTTGCAAAGAATATAATCAATCTGATTTCGGTGTTGACCATCTGGTGATGTCCATGTGTAGAGTCTTCTCTTGTGATGTTGGAAGAGGGTGTTTGCTATGACCAGTGCATTCTCTTGACAAAACTCTATTAGCCTTTGCCCTGCTTCATTCCGTGCTCCAAGACCAAATTTGCCAGTTACTCCAGGTGTTTCTTGACTTCCTACTTTTGCATTCCAGTCCCCTATAATGAAAAGGACATCTTTTTTGGGTGTTAGTTCTAAAACGTCTTGTAGGTCTTCATAGAACCGATTAACTTCGGCTTCTTCAGCATTACTGGTTGGGGCATAGGCCTGGATTACTGTAATATTGAATGGTTTGCCTTGGAAACGAACAGAAATCATCCTGTCATTTTTAAGATTGCATCCAAGTACTGCATTTCGGACTCTTTTGTTGACCATGATGGCTACTCCATTTCTTCTAAGGGATTCCTGCCCACAGTAGTAGATATAATGGTCGTCTGAGTTAAATTCACCCATTCCAGTCCATTTTAATTCACTGATTCCCAGAATGTCAACGTTCACTCTTGCCATCTCCTGTTTGACCACTTCCAATTTGCCTTGATTCATGGACCTAACATTCCAGGTTCCTATGCGATACTGCTCTTTACAGCACCGGACCTTGCTTCTATCACTGGTCACATCCACAACTGGGTATTGGTTTTGCTTTTGCTCCATCCCTTTATTCCTTCTATAGTTATTTCTCCACTGAGCTCCAGTAGCATACTGGGCACCTACTGACCTGGGGAATTCCTCATTCAGTATCCTATCATTTTGCCCTTTGTTACTGTTCATGGGGTTCTCAAGGCAAGTATACTGAAGTGGTTTGCCATTCCCTTCTCCAGTGGACCACATTCGGCTGTGGTCCATGTGATCAGATTGGCTAGTTTCCTGTGATTATGATATCAGTCTGTCCGCCCTCTGGTGCCCCCTAGCAATACCTACCGTCTTATTTGGGTTTCTCTTACCTTGGTCGTGGAAAATCTCTTCACAGCCGCTCCAGCAAAGTGCAGCCGCTGTACCTTACCTTGGGTGAGGGGTATCTCCTCGAGGCCGCCCCTCCTGACCTTGAACGCGGAGTAGCTCCTCTCGGCCCTCCTGCGCCCGCGCAGCCACCGCCTGTTGGACGTGGGGTAGCTCCTCGCGGCCGCCGGCCCTGGCCTCAGGCGTGGGGTAGCTCCTCACGGCCGCACCTCTTTGCGTGGTTCGTTGTGCCGGGGCCGGCGTCTCTCGCGTCGCGTCTGCACCGCCGGGGCCGGCGTCTCTCGCGTCGCGTCTGCATAGACTTGTTTAAACAGTGTAAAAAAAGAAAACGGAGTCCAAATTCATTCTCTCGTGTATAAAAATGTTTAAAAAATAGATTTACGTGTGTTTTGCTTGAAAGCTAATAATAGTTAATAGAAATAAATGTTTAGGTTACAATAAAGGACTAAAATAGTTTAAAGTTAAATAAATCATATAGAAACTGGAGCCTATTATACAGAGTGAAGTAAGCCAGAAAGAAAAACACCAATACAGTACACTAAGGCATATATATGGAATTTAGAAAGGTGATAAGGATAACCCTGTATACGAGACAGCAAAAGAGACACAGATGTATAGAACAGTCTTTTGGACTCTGTGGGGGAGGGCGAGGGTGGGATGATGGGATAATGGCATTGAAACATGTATATTATCCTATGTGAAACGAATCGCTAGTCCAGGCTCAATGCATGATACAGGATGTTTGGGGCTGGTGTACGGGGATGAACTAGATGGATGGGATGGGGAGGGAGGTGGGAGGCGGGTTCAAGTTGGAGAACATATGAATACCTGGGGAAGATTCATGCCAATGTATGGCAAAACCAATACAATAATATAAAATATTTAGCCTTCCAATAAAATAAATAAATTTAAAAATAATAGAGGAAATAGATCTCAGAATTTTAAAGTAGTTGTGTGCTTTTTGGTGTCAATACAGTGTCAGAAAGTCTCTTGTTGAAGCTTGTACTTGTCAAAGGTGACTGTTGTTCCTCACTTGAACAGTCTGGCCATATATTGCAGACTTATTATGTTTAACCTGTCACTTCTGGGTTGGTTTATGCTTCTTTGTTTATATTTCCTTCTTTTATTTGAAAGCCTCTCCATATCTGGTTTTCACCATGAAACGAGGGTGCAGTAGTCTCTTATTCGACCTCATCTGTTCTGTGTTTGGGGGTGAGAGGTGGGACACAGAAAACAAAGGCCATTGGGATGGGGGGGTGCTTGTGGTCTATTGATCATATCGGGCTTGTCAATGACAAATGTGGCATGTACTTTCTGGGTCCACCCTGCTCAGACTCCTGGTTGATACATGAGGGCACAGTCCCAAGTGGGCCCTGTGTTTCATGCACTTCTCAGCCAATCAGGCAGTTAGGTGCTTGGCAAGGGCCATGACCACTATTGGCTATGTGCTTTGTGCTCTTCCCAAGTCCAAAACCTCGGGTGACTGGTTGGAAGCAAGGCACAGTCTCAGGTGGTCCATGCATCTTAAGCAACTTTCTGGTCTCAGCCACTCAGTTTGCTGCCTGTGTCTGCAGAGGGCACAGTCTCAAGTGTGCCATGCGTCTCCTTAGGCTAACGGACCCCAGGCTGTCATGTGTCTGGGCAATGTGAACTGTCCATGAAGTGAGGAATTCATCACTAGCAACTGTCAGCCAGCTTAGAGCTTGGCAGGGGATGTGTCTGGGGCCAAGATTCTATGAGCCTATTTCCTTCTTCCTCTGGCAGTCGTACACGATCCTCTCTCCCTCCGTGGAGGAATGGGTCTTAAATGGACACTGGCTTGGTCTCCTTTGGTATTTTCTAGTGCACAATCTTCTGTTCTGTGAGTATGCATTGTTCAAGATGTGGCCTTAGAGCCTTCTCACAGGAAAGGTCCTTTCTAAAATTTCTGTCTCTAGTGTCCCCATAGTTTATGTTTGCGTGTTACCTTAGCTTCGCACATTGTCCTCAGGGCAGTGATTGCATTTATTGGCATAATCTGTTTTTCTTTATTCTTCCTCTCCTCCGTTCTATTTCTTCCCCGACTGACACCTATGAGAGAGGGTTTCCAATTTTGTGCAAATTTCTCCTTCTTTAAGACTCCCTCTCCAAGGCGAGTCTCAATCCCTAAAAACATTTCCCCCCTTTCATTACTAATTTTTTCTTACCTACTTTTTAAGAGACTGGTTTTCCTTTATCGGTTTCTAGGGCCCATCAACATTGGTCACAAATTTTTTTCTGGAAGGTGTTCCATGTGCAATCTATCCTTTGATGGATTTGTGTGGGAGAAAGTGGACTCAGGCTCCTATTCCTCTAACATGATGAGACCCCACCGAAACCCTGGAAGATCCATTTTATTAACTGAAATCTTGTTGCTGTTCAGTCACAAAGTCTTGTCAGACTCTTTGTGTCCCCTTGGACTGCAGCACACAAGGCCTCTCTGCCCCTCACCATCTCCCAGAGTCTGTTTGAGATCATGTCCATTGAATGAGTGAAGCTATACACTCTTCTCCTCCTCTCTCATCCAAATCATGAAACAAGATTTAATTGGCTCCTAAGAATCAGGGTCTTTTCTCATGAGTCGGGTCTTTTCTCATGAGTCAGCTCTTTGCTCAGGTGGTCAAAGCTTTGGAGACATAGCTTCAACATTAGTGATTCTAATGAATCTTCAGAGTTGATTTCCTTTAAGTTTGAATGGCCTGATCTCCTTGCAATCTAACGGACGCTCACAAGTCATCCCCAGCAGAGCAGTTTGGTGTTCTCACATCTGTACATGTCTACTGGAAAGACCATTAGTGTACTCAATGTGCCCCCTTTGGTCAAGTCAACTATTCACTTTTTAACACACTTACTAAATGTGTGAGTGCCATTTTTCCAGGAAGCACCTGTATTCTAATTTTATAACTGCCGTCACATTCATAGTGAATACAGAGCCACAAAAGAGGAAATCTGTCATTGCTTCTGCCTTTTCCACCTTTATTTCCCATGAAACAGTGGGACCAGATGCTATGATCTTACTTTGTGTAATACTGAGAATTCAAGTGTACTGTTTATCCTGTTTTCCTATCAACATTGAGAATTATTTTATTCTTGTACCATTTTTTCCCCTCAGTGTTTTGGATAAGAAATTGTTTTCTAAGAGTATTCTAAGATGATCATTACTCATCATATATAATACTGCTGGTTTTAAGTTTCCTGTTGGAGCATTTGTGCCATGCTTCTGTGACAACTCTGTAAAATGTTGACAATATACACAGCCTATAATACATTTCTCTATTAACATAATATATTGAGCCTCTTCATGTTATCTCTAATGTGGCAACTACAAAAATACAAAGGAGGACAAGAAATAATGATATGATGTGGAGGGGGACAGGAAGCCGAACCACTGTGTCATGAAGGGAGAGAAGTTTTGATCATCAATGGTTTCTACTCAAATATTTGGTACCAGAAGTTTAAAGTGATGAAATAAAAATGTACACACTGAATTATGGAAGAGTTATTTTAATGTACACATCATATAATTTCAGTGTTCAGCTAGCCATAGAGCCTGATTATGATCTATGCACAGTGCCTGGTGCATCTGTTTAACCCATTAATTTGAATGCTTAAAATTATATCCAACGTGAGGAGAGGAACAGCAGTCTTAGAACAATATCTCTAAGTAAATGAGAGTTGCAGTTTTATGGGCTCAAGGTGTCCTCATATGTATGAACCCCATCAGTATTATAGAAAGCATACTGCTGATCAGCTCCATTAAGGGACAGCCTTTCAGAATAGGATCTATATTATTCAGCCAGAAAGTTATTAAGTAACATTGGGCTTCCCAAACAGTTCATTAAAGATCTTGGGAACAAGCAAAGACTTTGACCACCTAAATAAAGTTGTCTAAAATTATATTTTGACATATACACATATATACACATATGTGCATGTGTGTATATGTATTTAAAAATGTACAATGGCTTTTAATTCCTGTTAGGCAAAGCAGCAATGGAAAAAAATTAAAACCCAAAAGTAGAATTATTCAAAAGTCTCAGTTCAGTTCAGTTCAGTGCAGTCACTCAGTCGTGTCCAACTCTCCGCGACCCCATGAATCACAGCACGCCAGGCCTCCCTGTCCATCACCAACTGTCTACTCGGTTATTGAATATACGTAAGTGGAAAAAATACGAGAACTCCTTTATATCACTCCCCTCTTTTCTTTTAGTAAATAGCTACCAATTTTCAAATGTTTGTCCAGTTTAATGACAAAAATAAAGTTATAGAAAAAAATATATATACATAATAGATATACATATATCGATATAAAGTAGACGGATATGTTTGCATAACAAAAAATATTGATGTCAGATTCATTTCCAGTTCCACGCTCAATCTCATCATGAAATAGCCAAAGTTGTAGTTAACTCAAACACTCCAAGAGCTGGGACAGAAATCGAACCTGCAACTGAGATTTTCAGTCACAGTTATGATCACGCTCTAAATCCAACACTTTATTTCATTTCTTGTTCTAAGCAGTCCCGTCTTAAGATTGAAAACTATGAAAACCAAGAGAGAGGAGTAGGAGATTCTAGACTTCCTCATGTTCCCAGAGTAATTTTAATCAGAGAAACTAGAAAAGCCAGAAACAAAGGAAAATGATCAAGCAATATAGAATAGTGATTCTTGAACATTAAGCAAAGTCAAGGATCTTTAGTTCCGCCTCAAGGGCCATAGATAACATTCTGTGAACAGTTTTAGAGATACTAAAGCCCCAACCAGGCTGAAATGTAAGTACCTAGACCACAGAGTAGTTGGAACCAGATGGTCAATGATGTCGACTCCCAATATCCTCAGGAACAGGCCACTAGTAGAATGTTCCCAAACTAATCACACACCCCATGCCTAACCTCACTCTGTCAAAAAGATAGTTCCCCTGAAAGTATTTGGGGAGTGTGGGTCTTTGAAACACCAGCTGCTAGGACACCTTGCCTGGTTCCACAATAAACTATTGCACAGAAGTGAGTAACCCAAGTTTGGTTGGGTAAGAGTTCAATTCAGTTCAGTTCAGTTCAGTCAGTCAGTCGAATCCAACTCTTTGTGACCCCATGAATCACAGCACGCCAGGCCTACCCGTCCATCACCAACTCCCGGAATTCACTCAAACCCGCCTCCATCGAGTCGGTGATGGCATCCAGCCATCTCATTCTCTGTCGTCCACTTCTCCTCTTGCCCTCAATCCATCCAAGCATCAGAATCATTACCAGTGAGTCAACCCTTCGCATGAGGTGGCCAAAGTATTGGAGCTTCATATTTAGCATCAGTCCTTCCAATGAACATCCAGGACTGATGTCCTTTAGAATGGACTGGTTGGAGCTCCTTGAAGTCCAAGACTCTCAAGAGTCTTCTCCAACACCACAGTTCAAAAGCATCAATTCTTTGGCGATCAGCTATCTTCACAGTCCAGCACTCAAATCCATTATGATCACTGGAAATGCCATACCCTTGACTAGACGGACCTTTGTTGGCAAAGTAATGTCGCTGCTCTTTAATATGCTATCTGGATTGGTCATAACTTTCCTCCCAAGGAGTAAGCGTCTTTTAATTTCATGACTGCAAGCAACATCCGCAGTATTTTTGGAGCCCCAAAATATAGTCTGACACTGTTTCCCCATCTATTCCCCATGAAGTGATGGGACCAGGTGCCATGATCTTAGTTTTGTGAATGTGGAGCTTCAAGCCAAATTTTTCACTAACCCCTTTCACTTTCATCAAGAGGCTTTTCAGCTCCTCTTCACTTTCTGCCATAAGGGTGATGCCATCTTCATATCTGAGGGTATTGATATTTCTCCTAGCAATCTTGATTCCAGCCTGTACTTCTTCCAGCCCATCGTTCCTCATGATGTACTCTGCATAGAAGTTAAATAATCAGGGTGACAATATACAGCCTTGACGTACTCCTTTTCCTATTTGGAACCTGTCTGTTGTTCCATGTCCAGTTCCAACTGTTTCTTTCTGCCCTGCATACAGGTTTCTAAGGAAGCAGGTCAGGTGTTCTGGTGTTCCCATCTCTTTCAGAATTTTCCACAGTTTGTTGTTATTCCCACAGTCAAACGCTTTGGCATAGTCAATGAAGCAGAAATATATGTTTCTCCGGAACTCTCTTGCTTTTTCCATGATCCAGAGGATGTTGGCAATTTGATCTCTGGTTCTTCTGCCTTTTCTAAAACCAGCTTGAAAATCTGGAGGTTCACATATTGCTGAAGCCTGGCTTGGAGAATTTTGAGCGTGGCTTTACTAGCGTGTGAGATGAGTGCAATTGTGTGGTAGTTTGAGCATTTTTTGGCATTGCCCTTCTTTGAGAATGGGATGAAGACTGACATTTTCCAATCCTGTGGTCATTGCTGAGTTTCCCAAATTTGCTCCAAATTGAGTGCAGCACTTTCACAGCATCATCTTTCAGGATTTGAAAAGCTTAACTGGAATTCCATCACCTCCACTACCTTTGTTCTTAGTGATACTTTCTAAGGCCCACTTGACTTCACATTCCAAGATGTCTGGCTCTAGGTCAGTGATCACACCATCGTGATTATCTTGGTTGTGAAGATCTTTATTGTACAGTTCTTCTGTATATTCTTGTCACCTATTCTTAATATCTTCTGCTTCTCTTAGGTCCATACAATTTCTGACCTTTATCGAGCCCATCTTTGCATGAAATGTTCCCTTGGTATCTCTAATTTTCTTCAAGAGATCTCTTGTCATTCCCATTCTGTTGTTTTCCTCTATGTCGTTGTATTGATCACAGAGGAAGGCTTTCTTACCTCTCCTTGCTATTCTGTGGGACTCTGCATTCAGGTGATTATATTTTTTTTTTCTCCTCAGCCTTTCGCTTCTCTTCTTTTCACGGGTATTCGTAAGGCCTCCTCAGACAACTATTTTGCTTTTTTGCATTGCTTTTCCATGGGCATGGTCTTGGTCCCTGTCTTCTTTACAATGTCATGAACCTCCATCCATAGTTCATCAGGCACTCTATCTATCAGATCTAGTCCCTTAAACCTATTTCTCATTTCCACTGTATAATCATAAGGGATTTGATTTAAGTCATATTTGAATGGTTTAGTGATTTTCCCTACTTTCTTCAATTTACGTCTGAATTGGGCAATAAGGAGTTTATGATCTGAGCCACAGTGAGCTCTGGTCTTGTTTTTTCTAACTGTATAGAATTTCTCCACTTTGACTGCAAAGAATACAATCAATCTGTTTTTTCTGTTGACCATCTGGTGATGTTCATGTATAGAGTCTTCTCTTCTGTTGCTGAAAGAGGTTGTTTGCTATGACCAGTGTGTTCTCTTGGCAAAACTCTATTAGTCTTTGCCCTTCTTCATTCGGTGCTCCAAGGCCAAAGTTGGCTGTTACTCCGGGTGTTTCTTGACTTCCTACATTTACATTCCAGTCCCCTCTAATGAAAAGGACATCTTTTTAAAGTGTTAGTTCTAAAGATCTCTTGTAGGTCTTCATAGAGCCATTAAACTTCGGCTTTTTATGCGTTACTGGTTGGGGCATAGGCTTTGATTACTGTAATATTGAACGGTCTGCCTTGGAAATGAACAGAGGTCATTCTGTTCACTTGGAGATTGTATCCAAGTACAGCATTTCGGACTCTTTTGTTGACCATGATGACTACTCCATTTCTTCTAAGGGATTCCTGCCCACAGTAGTAGATATAATGGTCATCTGAGTTAAATTCACCCATTCCAGTCCATTTTAGTTCACTGATTCCTAGAATGTCTATGTTCACTCTTGCCATCTCCTGTTTGACCACTTCCAATTTGCCTTGATTCATGGACCTAACATGCCAGGTTCCTATGCAATATTGCTCTTTGCAGCATCGGACCTTGCTTCTATCACCAGGCACATCCACAACTGGGTACTGTTTCTGCTTTGACTCCATCCCGTCACCTTTTCTGAAGTTATTTCTCCACTGATCTCCAGTAGCATATTGAGCACCTACCGACGTGGGGATTTCCTCATTCACTATCCTATTATTTTGCCTTTTCATACTGTTCTTGGGATTCTCAAGGCAAGTATACTGAAGTGGTTTGCCATTCCCTTCTCCAGTGGACCACATTCTGTCAGACCTCTACACCATAACCCGCCCATCTTGGGTGGCCCCACACAGTATGGCTTAGTTTCATTGAGTTAGACAAGGCTGTGGTCCGTGTGATCAGATCCACTGGTTTACTGTGATCACGATTTCAGTGTGTCTGCCCTCTGACGCCCTCTCGCAATACCTACCATCATATTTGGGTTTCTCTTACCTTGGTTGTGAGGTATCTCTTCACGGCTGCTCCAGCAAAGCAAGCCATTGCACCTTACCTTGGACGAGGGGTATCTCCTCACGGCCACCCCCTCCTGATTTTGAACGTGGAGTAACTCCTCTCGGCCACCACTCCTGGCCTCAGGAGTGGGTAGCTCCTCTCGGCCACCACCGAGAAACACTTTTATTTCAGAAACCAAATAGATTTACTGATGTGATTTATCCATATAAAAATTCTTTAGGAATGAGATTTTGCAGGTTCATGGTTTTGGTTGCGATTTTTGTAAGGAGCCTGTATTTTAAGTTTATGCTGAAGTAAACACTCGTTGAACATTATGCTTCAATTGCTAGGAGACTAGTGACTTTGTGATGTCACAGTGACCGGTCCATTGCTAGGAGATCAGTGACTTTTTGAAACACTGTGATGGTCTGGGAGTTTCCCTCTGTAGGCCAGCCAAGCAGCATTTGAATTTTCAGTGTGTAAAATCACACAAATGAGAAAACTGTTTGAAGAAAGTTTTTTCTGAGATGGCACAAATTTCTTCAGAAATTCAAGATGTGCCTCTTAACGATGAATCCACTGGTTCAAAAACCTCCATCAGACCTTTGCATGATTATACACTTGCTGGAGACTCGGTTTTGTGATCTATTATTGAAAAATATGCTTTTCAGGCTTTGTCTGAGGCAGTTCTGATGAAAAGACCACATTACACATTTTCTGTCTCTGAAAGAGGTGAACTGAATGATTTTCTTTGACTTACTTTTCCACAAAATTGTGCAATAGAGTGGAAAGTGATCAATTTGAATCTATTTGGTGGGATGAGAGTGACACTTGTATAGTGATCAATGAAGAACTCTTCAAGGAAGAAGTGTTGGAAAGAAAGGCACCTTTCAGGATATTTGAAACCAATAATATGAAATGTTTAGTTTGACAGCTGAACGTTTATGGGTTTAGTAAAAAGCAACAACCTCTTCAAAGATCTGCTTCACTATCTGACTTTCTGGAAGAAGAAAACAACATCTCTCTTTTCAGCAAGGTATTCCAAAATTTTCACTTATTGGCAATATGGAAGATTAAATCATGTGACCTAGAAAGCATGTTACCATATGTAGCTAAAACAGAATTTAAAATTGAGATAGCAAATTGTTGAAGAAGCTTTATTTTTGAAGTTGAAAACAGCTGGAGGATATAGTATTTGACGTTTAACAAGCTTTTGAATCAACTTGAAACAAGATATGAGTCTTGAAGCTACTTAAAGTGGTATTTACTGTATATATACAACATATTTTTAGTTGAGAAACATAATTGTTTCTACCATGTTAGCTGTTAAAACTAATCTGGAGGCGTTTTAATTGAGGCAATTTAATTAGTATCATTAACGGATTTTTTTTTAAAATTTATTTAATTAGAGGCTAATCACTTCATGGGAAATAGACGGAAAAACAGAGGAAACAGTGTCAGACTTTATTTTTGGGGCTCCAAAATCACTACAGATGCTGATTGCAGCCATGAAATTAAAAGACGCTTACTCTTTGGAAGGAAAGTTATGACTAAACTTGATAATATATTAAAAATCAGAGGCATTACTTTGCCACCAAGGTCCGTCTAGTCAAGGATATGGTTTTTCCCGTGGTCATGTATGGATGTGAGACTAGGACTGTGAAGAAAGCTGATCGCCGTAGAATTGATGCTTTTGAACTGTGGTTTTGGAGAAGACTCTTGAGAGTCCCTTGGACTGCAAGGAGGTCCAACAAGTCCATTCTAAGGGAGATAGATCCTGGGTGTTCATTGGAAGGACTTATGCTAAAGCTGAAACTGCAATACTTTGGCCACCTCATGCGACGAGTTGACTCAGTGGAAAAGACTCTGATGCTGGGAAAGGTTGGGGGCGGGAGGAGAAGGGGACGACTGAGAATGAGATGGCTGGATGGCATCACCGACTCTGTGGACATGAGTTTGATTGAACTCCGGGAGTTGGTGATGGACAGGGAGGCCTGGCGTGCTGTGATTCATGGGGTCGCGGAGAGTCGGACACGACTGAGTGACTGAACTGAACTGAACTGATGGAGGCATTTGATGAGCACCTATCAATTAATGTTCCCTGGAACAAGAGTTCTCTGGTGTTCTCAGGATTTGTACTTAAGCCTCTGGCTCTGGTATTCTTGCAGTAGGCTCAAGACTTCTCCATCTGTCTCTTCCAACTCAGTTCCTTCTGTTTAAGCTGCTTCTGTTTGCTGGTCTCTTCAGTGTCTAATTCCCGTCCTGACACAAGGGGGCTGTGGTAGACACTTTTTTAGGCTCACCCATCAGTCGTGCTGTGAGGTGGGAGGTAAGCTGCAGACAAATATCAACGGCATCTGTGGGGAGTGCTTGCCGTGTCTCAGCCACGCTGGGTTTGCCCCCACTCATGGCATGTGTGCTGTCCCAGTCTACACTGCACAGGCTCTAGGTTTCTCTGCTGCAAACCGTCCAAGGCCGGCGCTGGGTTGAATGGACATCTCTGGTCTAAACCGCCCAGGTTCCGGTACTCGGGTACTACACAAAGGCACAGACTTGGTTGGGCCTGCGTTTTGTGCCCTTCCCCAGTCTGAGCAGCTCAGGTGAGCAGGTGTTAGGCCAGCGGGGTCACTGTGACTTATTGCCTCCCCAGTCCCTGCTGTTTGGTTTTCTGGGTGTACAACCAGCGCACCTTTTCAACGGATATCAACCGGCCAGAACCCAAGAAGTCTTGGTTAGCAACGAAGCCTGCATGCATCTTGGTATTGGATGCCTCACTGGGACGGCGATTGTCTGCTTCTGTCTCTGGCTGTACTTCCCTGCCTGTTTCAGCGGGGGATGGTGGATGGGCTGACCGCAGCTATCTAGCTCTGTTTAGTCCTTTGTTCTGTGAGTGGGTCTGGTGGTGTCTTATCTTGGGGCTTTTCTCCTTTTTATGGGCTAGCTATCCCACAGTCTGCTTAGCTATCTTAAGTTAGCACCCTCAGATTGCACTAGGGGCATTCAGGCCCTGTTCTTACTCTAAGGGATGCAGCCCTCCCCTCCCTGCCCAGTCCCTGCTTGCTGGTGGGGTGTGCGGGCGGCTGCACTTCTTCTCTGCTGGGAGTTACCACTGGACACGTAGTCTGTCGGTTTTAATTATTTATTTACTGTTCCTCCCAGTTATGTGGCCCTCTGAGGTTCCAAGAGTTGTCACAGATTCGCCAGTGAGTGTTTCCAAGTGCTTGGAAACTTCTAGCCTCCCTTCTCGGGATGGACCTCCATCCCGCCCTGTTTTACCTCTCTTTTTATCTTTTGTATTATTTCCTACCTCTTTTCGAAGACAATGGCCTGCTTTTCTGGTTGCCTGATGTCCTCTGCCAGCATTCAGAAGTTGTTTTGTTGGATTTACTCAGCGTTCAATTTTTCTTTTGATGAATTTCTGAGGGAGACAGTTGTCACCCCGTCCTATTCCTCCTCCATCTTCCCATCTTCCTATCTGCTCCCTCACAGTAATATTTAAAATTTATTCAATCCTAAGATTTATTTCTTTCAGACCCTACAGTTCCCATATTTGTTTACAAAAAATGCATTGCACCATCTCCTATTATACCACCTTAGTTGTTATTTGTTACTACTTTCATTAAGTATTTAATCATAGAGTGATTTGAAGAAGTAACACTAGAGACATTGAGTGTCATTTTTCAGTCAACAAGTTGTCTTCAACTCTTTTGTGACGCCATGGACTGCTGCACAACAGGCCTCTCTATCTTTCAGTATCTCCCAGAGTTTGTGCCAATGCATGTCCATTGTTTTTCTGA
This sequence comes from Moschus berezovskii, assembly GCF_049115385.1. NCBI lineage: Eukaryota > Metazoa > Chordata > Mammalia > Artiodactyla > Moschidae > Moschus > Moschus berezovskii. Next base: position 19,547,921 of record NC_142489.1, on the reverse strand, counting down.
TACCGTCCAACCATCTTATCCTCCATTACTCCCTTCCTCTCCTGTCATCAAACTTTAAAAGCGTCATGAATTTTTCAGTGAATTGACACTTTGCGTCAGCTGGCCAAAACTGAACTTTCAACTTCATCATTAGTCCTTCGAATGAATACTTATGTTTGATTTCATTTAGGATGAATTGGCTAAATCTCCTTGCAGTCCAAGGGCCCCCTAAGAGTCTTTAACTTTTCGGGATTCAAAATCACTGCAGATAGTGATGGCAGCTATGAAATTAAAAGACGCTTTCTCTTTGGAAGGAAAGTTATGACAAACCTAGATAGCATATTAAAAAGCAGGGACATTCCTTTGCCATCAAAGGTCCATCTAGTCAAGGCTATGATTTATTCAGTGGTCATATATGAATGTGAGAGTTGGACTGTAAGGAAAGCTTAGTGCTGAAAAATTGATGCTTTTGAACTTTGGTGATGGAAAAGACTCGTGAGAGACCGTTGGACTGCAAGGAGATCCAACCAGTCCATCCTAAAGGAGATGAGCCCTGGGTATTCATTGGAATATGTCATGGTGAAGTTGAAACTCCAATAGTTTGACACCTGATGTGAAGAGATGACTCATTGGAAAATACCCTAATGTTGGGTAAGATTGAGGGCAGGAGGAGAAGGGGATGACAGAGGATGACATGTTTGGATGGCATTGCCGATCAGTGGACATGAGTTCGGGTGGTCTCTGGGAGTTGGCATAGTCAATGAAGCAGAAATAGATGTTTTTCTGGAACTCTCTTGCTTTCTCCATGATCCAGCGGATGTTGCCAATTTGACCTCTGGTGCCTCTGGCTTTTCTAAAACCTGCTTGAACATCTGGGAGTTCACGGTTCACATAATGCTGAAGCCTGGCTTGGAGAATTCTGAATATGACGTTACTCGCGTGTGAGATGAGTGCATTGTGCGGTAGTTTGAGCATTCTTTGGCATTGCTTTTCTTTGGGATTGGAATGAAGACTGAACTTTTCCAGTCCTGTGGCCACTGCTGAGTTTTCCAAGTTTGCTGGAATACGGAGTGCAGCACTTTCACAGCGTCATCTTTCAAGATTTGAAATAGCTCAACTGGAATTCCATCAACTCCACTAGCTTTGTTCGTAGTGATGCTTTCTAAGGCCCATTTGACTTCACATTCCAAGATGTCTGGCTCTAGGTCAGTGATCACGTTATCGTGATTATCTTGGTCATGAAGATCCTTTTTATACAGTTCTTCTGTGTACTCTTGCCATCTCTTCTTAATATCTTCTGCTTCTGTTAGGTCCATACCATTTCTGTCCTTTACCGAGCCCATCTTTGCATGAAATGTTCCCTTGGAATCTCTAATTTTCTTGAAGAGATCTCTTGTTTTTCGTATTCTGTTGTTTTCCTCTATGACTTTGCATTTATCACAGAGGAAGGATTTCTTATCTCTCCTAGCAATTCTTTGGAATTCTGCATTCAAAGGCTTATATCTTTCCTTTTCTCCTTTGCTTTTCACTTCCCTTCTTTTCACACCTATTTGTAATGCCTCCTCAGACAGCCATTTTGCTTTATTGCATGTCTTTTCTTGGGGATGGTCTTGGTCCCTGTCTCCTGTACAATGTCACGAACCTCTGTCCAGAGTTCATTAGGCACTCGATCTATCAGACCGAGTCCCTTAAATCTATTTCTCACTTCCACTATATAATCATAAGGGATTTGATTTAGGTCATATGTGAATGGTCTAGTGGTTTTCCCTACTTTCTTCAATTTCAGTCTGAATTTGGCAATAAGGAGTTTAGGACCTGAGACACAGTCAGATCCCGGTCTTGTTTTTGCTAACTGTATAGAACTTCTCCATCTTTGGCTGCAAAGAATATAATCAATCTGATTTCGGTGTTGACCATCTGGTGATGTCCATGTGTAGCGTCTTCTCTTGTGTTGTCGGAAGAGGGTGTTTGCTATGACCAGTGTGTTCTCTTGACAAAACTCTATTAGCCTTTGCCCTGCTTCATTCCGTGCTCCAAGGCCACATTTGCCTGTTACTCCAGGTGCTTCTTGACTTCCTACTTTTGCATTTCAGTCCCCTGTAATGGAAAGGACATCTTATGTGGATGTTAGTTCTACGAGGTCTTGTAGGTCTTCATAGAACCGTTCAATTTCGGCTTCTTCAGCGTTACTGGTTGGAGCATAGGCCTGGATTACTGTAATATTGAATGGTTTTCTTGGAAACGAACAGAAATCATTCTGTCATTTTTAAGATTGCATCCAAGTACTGCATTTAGGACTCTTTTGTTGACCATGATGGCTACTCCATTTCTTCTAAAGAATTCCTGACCTCTGAAGTAGATATGATGGTCATCTGAGTTAAATTCACCCATTCTAGTCCATTTTAGTTCACTAATTCCTAGAATGTTTATGTTCACTCTTGCCATCTCCTGTTTCACCACTTCCAATTTGCCTTGATTCATGGTCCTAACATTCCAGGTTCCTATGCAATATTGCTCTTTACAGCACCGGACCTTGCTTCTATCACCGGTAACATCCACAAATGAGTATTGCTTTTGCTTTTTCTCCATCCCTTTATTCCTTCTAGAGTTATTTCTCCACTGATATCCAGTACCATACTGGGCACCTACCGACCTGGGGAATTCCTCATTCAGTATCCTATCATTTTTCCCTTTGATACTGTTCATTGGACTCTCAAGGCAAGCATACTGAAGTGATTTGCCATTCCCTTTTCCACTGGACGACATTCGGCTGTGTGGATTACAATAAACTGTGGAAAGTTCTAAGAGACGGGAATACCAGACCACCTTACCTGCCTCTTGAGAAACCTGTATGCAAGTCAAGAAGCAACAGTCAGAATTTTACATGGAACAACAGACCGGTTTCAAATAGGAAAAGGAGTACATCAAGGCTGTATATTATCACCTTGCTTATTTAACGTATATGCAGAGTACATCATGAGAAGTGCTGTGCTGGAGGAAGCACAAGCTGGAATCAAGGTTTCTGGGAGAAATATCAATAACGTCAGATATGCCAACGACACCGCCCTTTCGGCAGAAAGTGAAAAATAACTAAAGAACCTCTTGATGACATTGAAAGAGGATAGTGAAAAAGTTCGCTTAAAGCTCAACATTCAGAAAACTAAGATCATGGTATCTGGTCCCATCGCTCTATGACAAATAGGTGGGGAAACAGTGAAAACAGTCGCTGACTATTTCTTAGGCTCCAATGGTGATTGCAGCCATAAAATTAAAAGACACTTACTGCTTCAAAGGAAAGTTATGACCAGCCTAGTCAGCATATTAAAAAGCAGAGGCATTACTTTGCCAACAAAGGTCCGTCTAGTAAAGACTATGGTTTCTCCAGTGGGCATGTATGGATGTGAGAGTTGGACTTTAAAGAAATCTGAGCGCTGAAGAATTGATGCTTTTGAACTGTAGGGGAGGCGAAGACTCTTGAGAGTCCCTTGGACTGCAGGGAGCTCCAACCAGTCTATCCTAATGGAGATCAGTCCTGGGTGTTCATTGGAGTGATTGATGTTGAAGATGAAATTGCAATACTTTGGCCACCTGATGTGATTAAGTGACTCTCTGGGGAATTTCCTGTTGCTACGAAATATTGAGGGCAGGAAGAGAAAGGGATGACAGAGGATGAGATGATTGGATAGCATCACCAACTCAATGGACATGAGTTTGTGTAAACCCAAGGAGTTGGTAATGGACAAGGAGGCCTGGCGTGCTGCGGTTAATGGGTCGCAAAGAGTCGGATATGACTGAGCGACTGAAGTGAACAATACATAGAATTTAAATAAGCAGCCTTGTCATAATCCTTTCTCTAATTGGAAGCAGTCTGTTGTTTTCCATCCAGTCCTAACTGGTGCTTCTTGGTCTGCATACAGATATTTTAGGAGGCGGGTCAGGTGATCTGGTGTTCCTATCACTTTAAGAATTTTCCAGCATTTGTTGTGATCCACACAGTCAAAACCTTTGTTATAAACAACGAAGTAGAAGAATATGTTTATTTGTTTGTTTGTTCCTGGAGCTCTCTTGTTATTTTCATGATCCCACCGATTTCGGATATTTGATTTGCGGCTTCTCTTACGGAGAACTTAAGCACTGGACATAGTGATTTATACCTGGAGCCCTGAGGGAAAACCAGTGCCACTTGCTCGTGGTCATGGTTCGCGCCAACACCAAGGTGACACAAGATCTTCAGTTTCTATGAAGTTCTGGGAAATGAGTTCTTTAAAATCAAACAAGCAAACAGGCAAGCAAACAAAGGTGAAACCCTTGAAAACTGTCTGGGTCATATACAGAGATTTCTGTCCCACTTCTCTGAGCTCTACTCCATCTATTTACCTATTTCTCCATCTTTAGCTGTTAAAAGGACATAAAGAAGGGAACTTTTGTTGGTATATGTTTAACAAAAATTGAGCTTCACTAAATTCTAAGGTAGGTCAGGTTTCGAGGTTTCCCTTTTCCTTTAATTTGTATCAGCCTTGCTGTGATCATGAGCGTCCACAATATTTTAACCATTTCTCATTCCCAATTGCATCTTTGGAATTTCGGAAAGATTCACTCGAGCAAAGAGCCTGTATAATTTATTTTGTCTTGAAAGAGATGCAAGAAAATTCATGGGTAATATTTTCATTCATTCCATACATCTAACAGTGGAGTAGGAAATGGCCACAGGAAGCAACTATCTTGCCTGGTAAATCCCATGAGCAGAGGAGCCTGGTGTTCTCCATTTCATTTGGTTGCAAAGAGTTGGACAAGACTGAACATGTAAACAAACATGTAGTGTGAGATGCAATTGTGTTTATTTATTATCTCATAGGACTTTGTGTCGCTCACACTGAAGGGCTTAACATTTTTCTAAATTATCTCTGTGACTGTATTAAAGTTCACTGCCTGTCTTTTACCTTCAAAGAAAGAAGAAAGATGACCAAGAAGGAAACAAAAACATATCCTATGAGGAGAGTCTTATGCTTCTTCTTTACCATCCAAGAATTGAAACTTCTTTCCTAGTATACGAAATAAAGACACTGTTTTGACTTTAGAGAATCTGGTCCACTGGGATGTTTCATTTCCTATTTTGGAATGATAAACTCTAATTTAAGTTTTACTTGTCTGGACAAGTAAGGATCACAATGGAAAGATACGGAACTGAGAGGAAATTATAATCTTGATACCAACATATACCTCTTCCTTTCTAGGAGCAGGCTGCTTTATGCATTTAACAGGTCTGTCGTAGAGCGAAAAAACCCAAGAACTTTCACCCCACATATATGTGGCTTTGTGTCTGTCTTTCCCATGCTGTCTCATCATTTTTTATGTCACATGTGAAAGGACTTTTTAATTCCATCGTATTACCCACTTCTTTCCATAGCAAGAGTGAGCATATTCTTTATATTCTTTCCCACAAGTTACATGACCTTTACCAAGAATTTATCAGGAAGACTGGGACTCCATTTTCTGAAGGCGTTCTCAGTATTAGGTAAGTTTTCCAGGTCTTTTTAGCATATTTGTCTATTTCACACTTTAATGAGATTGATAAGAGGTCATGAGGGTTGTTCAGTTGCCTTCATGAGCAACAGCTAAGAAGTACTTATGGAGGTACCTGATGCTCAGGGGAACATGGAGATGATGTTAGGAAGAAGAAAGGATGGGCTCCACAGTGACATACTTGAAGGCCTCAGTCACAGTGGGTTAGACTACTCATTGCTACAGTAAAAGAAAAGTGGATGACGATGAAGTCATAAGCATTCATGTCATGAACCTAAGGTAGAAGTTGGAATGTCCGGTTTAGATTTGACATCAAACTGGTTCATCCCCGCTAGGCTGGGTATTGACGAGTGGATAGAGTTAATGAGAGCTAACAGGGAGAAAAAGAGACTTTTTCTTTTCCTGTAATACAAGTGAACTTCTTTCATGGTTACTGAATTCTCATCAGAGCTTCCTCCACACTATTATGTCAGTCACCTATCTCATGGACTCATCCTTCTCGGTTGTCCCGCAGCACCAGTTTTACATGCCTTGCTTCATTCAACGACCTTCAACTGGTTGTCTGTTCTCCATATGATAATACACGTTTCAATGTTTCATGTTTCAATGTTATTCTTTCCTAGCATCCCACCCTCGCCTTCTCCCACAGAGTCCCAAATTCTTTTCTTTATATATGTATCACTTTCATTGTCTCGCTTATAGCATCGTTGTTACCTCTTTCTAAATTTCATATATAAGGTTTCATATACTGCGTTGGTGTTTCTCATTCTGGCTTGCTTCCCTCTGTATAGTAGGTTCCAGTTTCATCCACCTCATAACACTGACTCAAACGTGTCCCTTTTTTAATAGCTGAATATTCCATTGTGTATATAGACAGCATCATCCTTAACCATTCATCTTCGAACCGGACATCAAGGTTGTTTCAAAAGTCCAAGCTATTGTCAATAGTGCTCCAATGAACATTGGAGTACATATGTCTCATTGAATTCTAGTTTTCTTGGTGTGTATGCCCAGAAGTGGGATCACTGGGTCTCATGGTAATTTCCTTTTTTTTTTTTTTTTGTAAGAAACCTCCACACTGTCCTCCATAGTGCCTTCCCACCAACAATGTAAGAAGGTTCCCTTTCTCTGCTCCCTCTCCAGCATTGCTGGCTTGTAGAGTTTTTTGATGGTAGTTTTTGATGGTAGCTTTAGACCCGTGTGAAACGGTACCTCACTGTAGTAGTGATTTGCCTTTCTCTGATAATGAGTGATGTTGAGCAGATTTTCCTGTGTTTGTTAGACATCTGTATGTCTCCTTTGGAGAAATCTCTTTAATTCTTTGTGCCACTTTTTGATGGATTGCTTATTTTTCTGGTATTGAACTGCATGAGCTGCTTGTGTATTTTGGAGATTACTTTGTTTTCAGTTACTTTCTTTACTCTTATTTTCTCCCATTGGTAAGGCTGCCTTTTCACCTTGCATATTGTTTCCTTCATTGTGTAAAACTTTCAAGCTTAATGAGGTCCCATGTTTGTTTTAGTTTTTATTTCCATCACTCAGGTGGGCCACAGAGAATCATGCTGTGATTTGTGTTACAGTCTGTTCTACCTACGTTTTCCTCTGAGAGTTATATAGTTTCTAGACTTACGTTTATATCTTTAATCCGTTTTAAGTGAATTGTTGTATAGGGTGGTAGAATGTGTTTTAGCACATTCTTTTTACAGTTGTTGACCATTTTCTCCAGCACTGCTTTTTAAAGTGGTTTCTCTCCTCCATTATATATTTCTGCCTCCTTTGTCAAAGATAAAGTGTCCATATGTGTGTGGATATATCTCTGAGCTTTCTATATTGTTCCATTAATCTACATTTTTGTCTTGTGCCAGTACCTTACTTTCTTGATGACTGTAGCTTTGTGGTATGACCTGAAGTCAGGCAGGTTGATCCCACTATTTCCATTCTTCTTTTTCAGGATTGCTTTAACTTTTAGAGGTTGAAATTGTTTTTTCTTGTTCTGTGGAAACAACAACATTCATTTTCACATATTGATTCTTCTGATCTAAGAAGCTGACATATTTCTCGGTCTGTTTCTATTATCTTTATTTCTGCAGTGTTTTAGTTTTCTATATATAAATACAGGTCTTTTGTTTCTTTAGGTAAATTTATTCCTAAGTACTTTGTACTTCTCTTTGCAATGGAGAATGGGGTTTTTCCCATTAAAATTCTGAAAACATTATCAGGTTATGGGTCAGAGAGTTCTTTAACAGTTTCCTTTCTGTGAGAACCTGGGTATGAACTGTAGGCTACTTTTGAACTTTAAAGCTTATTTTCAAGAGGTAGTGGTGTATGTCTTTTCAAGGTTTGCTGTAACAGCATGCCATATAGCAGGTAGCTTCAATAAAGATTTTCTCATACTTCCAGGGATCTAGCCAGTAATCAAAGGGTTACAAGATTTTCTTTCTTCTGAGGCCTCTTTTGGATGATAAAATATCTTCACATGGCTTTGTCTCCACATATTAATGTCTCTGTGTTTTCTGTGTCTGCTCTCCTTTCCTTGTAAAAACCCAGTCCTGTATATCAAAATATCTACCTAAAAACCCTATTGGCAAAAAGGTTCAGAAAGCAATTATACATTGCTCACAATTTTGACTCTGTACAAGGTACAGTGAGTTCAGTTCAGTCGTTCAGTCATGTCCGACTATCTGTGACCCCATGAATCACAGCACGCCAGGCCTCCCTGTCCTTCACCAACTCCCAGAGTTCACTCAAACTCATGTCCATCGAGTCGGTGATGCCATCGTCTTCAAAGTGCACATTTTGAGAGGACAAAATTATTCTACAATATTGATTTTCTTCTTTTCACTTGTTACTGTGGTATACTAATCTGTCTCTGAGTGTTCCCCCCACTAATCAGATCTACCCAATTCAGAAAGCAGATTGTCAAGAAAAATGGGGTTTGGGGGACTAATTCAACTGTGAACAAGATTCAGAGTTTCTTGCCAACCTCCATATCCTCAACATAAAGACATTAGGGAAAGAAAAATATTTATTTTGTATAAGTATTAAAGCAAACTGTGATGCACATATACGAACTACAAAATTGTTGTAAAGTCAAAATACATATATATATATATATATTATATATGTCTACTTGGAAATCAGTTCATTACAATATTTTCAAAGTTATAAGTATTCTCCAAATAGACATGATGACATCTGTCACAGCAATCTGGTCCTTAATTAACTTGATCATTGGGGTAGCCATCAGTGTTTGGTAATTTGTTTTTATTACTATTATTATTTTAAATGTATTTATTTGAATTGGAGGCTGATTACTTTCCAATGTATTGGTTTTGCCATACATTGACATGAATCCACCCCGGGTGTACATATGTTGCCCATCTGGACCCCCTTCCAACTCCCTCCGCATCCCATACATCTAGTTCATCCCAGTGCACCAGTTAATTTGTTTTATACTGGAAAAGGATAAACTTCTCATGTACACATGACAGAATGTGGTTTTGAAATGAGGCACTCTCTCATCCACAGAAGTGAGACACAGATGTTACTGCTAAAAATACCCAATATTATTAGGCTAAGATATTTTCAAAGATTGACGTTTACATACTAGAGGTTTTCATTGCACAATAATGCAAGATATGTGGCTTATTCCTTTAATTACACCAAACTCCTCAATCCCAACTCACTTAGAGGAAAGGTAAGTGAGGGTTGTGATAAGGTGTTGCAAATATCTTGCTGTCAGGTTCTCTTACTTCTGTTATTGAGGTAAGGTCACAGTCAAGTAATACTGTCTCTGTAAACCTGTACTGAAGAAAATATCAATCCGTATTCTGAAAGGAAATATCCTAAAACGACTTTCATCATCCAACATTCTGGTTAGAAGGAGGGTTTCCCTCTGAAGGGTGGTTATCCTGTCTGGGCGTAGGCTAGATCTGAACGTCTGGTCTTGGTTCTCCCATCAGTGCCCAGTCCCAGCTGAAGGGGAAGCTGTCTGTTCTCTGTGTCCTTCTATTTCCAAGGTTCTCATACTTTGTCCAGTCATTTTAATGAGGGAGTCAGGTGCCCGAAACACAGTTGGTCCTCGGTCTCCTCATACTATCCAAAAGGGGGCTGGGTGTCATAGACTGTTACCCCTACAGTTTGCCACAGCCATTAGGTCATGGAGGGGAGCATCGGACGTGTGGCTACTTCTTCGAACCCTGGTGGAGGCCAGTGAATGGCTCCATCAAGGGAACTGTGCTTCTGCAATGCATAGTCTTTTGCCTGTCCAGAAACTCTGCCTTTCACTACCCAGCCCTAGGGTAGAAGGCCTAGAGGGCCCTGAGAATGGGAGCAATGTATATTCTACTGCACTCCATTGAACGTGTGACTGTGGTTGCAGTTGTACTTCCAACTTCACTAATAATCTTGAGCTAAGATCTGCAGATTTATGTCCGTCCTGTCTCTATTAGACACCTTTCTTGGAGAAATATTTGACCTACGATATAAGCTGGTAACTTGAACAATCATGGTCCATTTTGAACAGGCTCTGATAACCACTTTTAACTCACTTTTTAAAAATTCAGATATTTTTACAAACACCATCACGTGATTAAAGTTTCTGTCACATTGTAACTGAAATATTTTATTTACCGTCATGTTCTCAAGGACCAAAATATTGCCAATGGTGGAACCATTTATTTCTTCACTGCTTGAGGTACAGTTGACTTGTAATATTGCATTAAGCAATCTTGTTTTATAAAAATTATACAATCTTATCTTAGATTTTTTTCTACTATGTCAAAATGAAGGACACTTATGTGTACATGAATCCCTGAATTTTCAAACTTCCTTCACATTTAGGTCATCAGAGAACACCATGCAGAATTCTTTTTCTTCTTTACTCCTTTTTCATAATTTAGTTTAAAAACTAAGTGGACAATAAACATAATTGAATATTGGGATTTTTTTTTAATATACACATACTAATGATCCATAATTATACAAGGAGGTCAGTTTTCATTTCAATCTTAAAGAAAGCCAGTGCCAAATAATTTTCACACTACCACACAAATGCAAACGTCTTACACACACGAGCACAATAATGATTGAAATTCTCCAAACCAGGCTTCAACAGTACGTAAACCATGAACTTCCAGGTGTGCAAGCTTGATTTTTAAAAGGCAGAGGATCCAGATATCAAATTGTCAATAGCCTTTGGATCAGCAACACAGAAAGAGAGTTCCAGAAGAAAAAAGTCTACTTCTGCATCGTTGACTACACCAAAGCCTTTGACTATGGGTCACAACAAACTATGGAAAATTTATCGAGAGATGATAATACCAGACAACCTGCCCTGCCTCCTGAAAAATCTGTATGCAGGTCAAGTCGCAACAGTTAGAACTGGAAATGGAACAGCAATCTGAATCCAATGGGAAAGGAGTATGTCAAGGCTGTATGCTGACATGCTGCTTATTTAAATTATGTGCAGATTACATCATGTGAAAGGCCTGGTTGCATAAGCACACACTGGAATCAAGATAGTCAGGTGAAATATCAATAATCTCTTATCTGGTGATGGCACCATATTTATGGCAGAAAGGGAAGATGAACAAAAGAGCCCCTTGATGAAAGTGAAAGTGGAGATTGAAATAGATGACATAAAAATCAAAATTCAGAAAACAATGATGATGTCAACCGGTCCCATCACTTCATGGCAAATAGAAGGGGAAACAATGGAAAGAATGTGAGACTTTTTTTTTTTTTTTTTGCGCCAGGGGTGCGGTTTGGGGAATGGAGCTGTAATCAAAATCACAGCAGATTGGGAATGCAGCCATAAAAATAAAAGATGCTTTCTCTTTGTAAGAAAAATATGACCAAACTAGACAGCATATCAAACATCAGAGAGATTACTTTCCAAAACATTTCTGTCTAGTCAAAGTTATGATTTTTCCAGTAATCATGTTTGGATGGGAGATTTGGACTATACAGAAAGCTGAGCACCAAAGAATTGATACTTTTGAACTATGATGTTGGAGAAGAGGCTGGAGAGTCTTTTGGAGGGCAAGGAGATCAAAGCAGTACATCCTAAAGGAAATCAGTCCGGAATATTCATTGGAAGGACTGGTGCTGAAGCTGAAACTCCAACACTTTGGTCACGGGGTGTAAAGAACTGACTCATTGGAAAAGACCCTGATGCTCGGAAAAATTCAAGGTGGGAGGATAACAGTAGACAGAAGATGGGATGATTGGAGAGCATCACTGACTTAATGAACATGAGTTTGTGTAAACTCAATGAGTTAGTGATGGACAGGGCGGACTGGCATGCTGCAGTGCATAGGGCCACAAAGATTTGTCAATGACTGAGCCACTGAACTGGCATGGTCCTACCCATCAGGACAAGAACCAGTTTCCCTTAGTCAGTCTTCCCCATCAGGAAGCTTCCACAACCTCTTGACCTTATCCGTCAGAAGGCAGAACGAATGAAAACCATAATCTCAGAAAGCTAACCAAACTGATCACATGGGACACAGCCTTGTCTAACTCACTCAGTGAAACTATGTGTCATGCTTGTAGGGCCACCCATGATGGACGAGTGATGGTAATGGGCTCTGACGAATAGTGGTCCTTGGAGAAGAGAATGGAAAACCTCGTCAGTATTCCTGCCTGAAGAACTCCATGAGCAGCATGTAAAGGCAAAATATAGCATACTGAAAGACAAATTCCAAGGTTGATAGCTGCCCAGTATGATATAGGAGATCAGTGCAGAAGAAACTCCAAAAAGAATGAAGCGATGGAGCCAAAGCAAAAACAAATTCCCACTTGCAGATGTGACTAGTGATGGAAGAACACCCCGATGCTGTAAAGAGCAAGATTGCATAGGAACTTTAAAGGTTAGGTCCATGAATCAAGGTAAATAGGAAGGGGTCAAAACGGCAATGTCAAGAGTGAATGAACATTGACATTTTAGGAATCAGTGAACTAAAATGGACGGGAATGGATGAATTTAACTCAGATGACCATTATGTCTACTACAGTGGGAAAGAACCCCTCAGAAGAAATGGAGTAGCCATCATAGTCAAAAAAAGAGAGTCTGGAATGTAGTATTTGGTGACAATCTGAAAAATGACAGAATGATCTCTGTTTCTTTCCAAGGGAACCCATTCAATAGCACAGTAATCCAAGTCTGTGCCCTGACCAGTAATGCTAAAGTAGCTATAATGGAACAATTCTATGAAGACCTACAAGAATTTGTAGAACTAACAGACAGGAAAGATGACCTTTCCATCACAAGGGAATGGAATGCAAAAGTAGGAAGTCAAGAGATATCTGGGGGTAAAAGGCAAATTTGGCCTTGGAGTAGAGAATGAAGTCTTCCAAAGGCTAACAGAGATTTGCCAAGAGAACACACTGCTCATAGCAACATCCTCTTCTGGGAACACGAGAGGATACTACAAGTGTTCCTCATCATATGGTTAAAACTGAAATCAGATTGATTTTTCCGTCACAGCCAAAGATGCAGGAGATCTGTAGAGTAGGCAAAGCAAGACTGGGAGTGGACAGTGCCTCAGATCTTGAACTCCTTATTGCCAAAGCAAGAGTTAATTTGAAGAACGTAGGGAAAACCACTAGAACATTCAGGTATGTCTTACATCAAATCCCTTATGATGACACAGTGAAAGTGACAAATAGATTCAAGGGATCAGATCTGATACAAAGAATGCCTGATGAACTACTGACAGAGGATTGTGACATTGTACAATAGGCAGTGATCAAAACCCTCCTCAAAAAAAAAAAAAAAAAAAAAAAAAGGCAAAATGGTTTGCTGTAGATGCATTACAAATAGATGAGAAAAGAAAAGAAGCTAAAACAAAGGAGAAAATTAAAGATATAACAATCTGAATGCAAAGGTTCAAGGAATAAGAAGGAGTGATAAGAAAGCCTTCTTCAGTGATCAGTGGAAAGAAATAGAGGAAAATAATGGAATGGGAAAGACTAGAGACCTCGTCAAGAAAATTAGAGATACCAAGGAATCATTTCATGAAGAGATGCTCAAAATAAAGGACAGAAATTGCATGGACCTCAATGAAGCAGAAGATATTAAGAAGATGTGGCAAGGTTACTCAGAAAAACTATTTTAACAGGATCTTCATGAGTCAGTAACCTGGATGATGTGATCACTCACCTAGAGCCAGTCCTCTTGTAATGTGAAGTCAAGCCATCCTTATGAAACTTCACTATGAACAAAACTAGTAGAACTGAGGGAATTCCAGTTCAGCTATGTCGTAGCCTGAAAAATGATTGTCTCAAAGTGCTGCACTCAGTATGCAAGGAATTTGGAAAACGAAGCAGTGGCCACAGGACTGGAAACTTTCAGTTTTTATTTCATTCCAAAGCAAGGCAATGCCATAAACTGTTCACACTAACACGCAATGGCCTTAACTCAAATAGTAGCAAAGTAATAGTAAAAATTACCCAGGCGAGGCTTGAACAGTACGTGAGCCATGAACTTCAAAGAGGATTTAGAACAGGCAAAGGAAACAGAGATCAGATTGCCAAAATCCGAGGTCCCATCAAAAGATCAAGAGGTCTCCAGGACAAAAAAAAAGAAAAAAAGAAAACAAAACACGTGTATGTCTGCTTCATTGTTTATACCAAAGCCTTTGGTATAAAGGCTTTGTCAGTTCAGTTCAGTTCAGTTCAGTTCAGTCGCTCAGTAGTGTCCTACTCTCTGCGACCCCTTGAATCACATCACGCCAGGCCTCCCTGTCCATCATCAACACCCGGAGTTCATTCAAACTCATGCCCACAGAGTATGCCATCCAGCCATCTCATTCTCTGTCCCCTTCTCCTCCCGCCCCCAACCCTTCCCAGCATCAGAGTCTTTTCCAGTGAGTCAACTCGTCGCATGTGGTGGCCAAAGTATTGCAGTTTCAGCTTTAGCATCATTCCTTCCAATGAACACCCAGGATTGATCTCCTTTAGAATGCACTGGTTGGATCTCCTTGCAGTCCAAGGGACTCTCAAGAGTCTTCTCCAACACCACAGTTCAAAAGCATCAATTCTTCGGCTATCAGCTTTCTTCACAGTCCAACTCCAACTCTCATATCCATACATGACCACGGGAAAAACCATAGCCTTGACTAGATGGACCTTTGTTGGCAAAGTAATGTCTCTTTTTAATGTACTATCAAGCTTGGTCCTAACTTTCCTTCCAAGGAGTAAGCGTCTTTTAATTTCCTGGCTGTAATCAACATCTGCAGTGATTTTGGAGCCCCCAAAAATAAAGTCTGACACTGTTTCCACTGTTTTTCCATCTGTTTCCCATCAAGTGATGGGAACAGATGCCATGATCTTTGCTTTCTGAATATTCAGCTTCAAGCCAACCTTTTCACTCTCCTCTCTCACTTTCATCAAGAGGCTTTTGAATTCCTCTTCACCTTCTGCCATAAGTGGATCACAGTAAATTGTGGAAAATTCTTAAAGGGATGGGATTACCAGACTACTTGACCTGCCTCCTGAGAAATCTGTATCCAGGTCAAGAAGCAACAGTTAGAACTGGACATGGACAACAGGGTGCTTTCAAATCAGGAAAGAATTATGCCAAGGCTGCATACTGTCACCCTGCCTAGTTACCTTCTAGGTGGTGTGCAAGATGTTAAATTCCAGACTGCATGAGGCAAAGTTTGAATCAAGGTTTCTGTGAGAAATATCAATAACCTCAGAAAGGTAGATGGCACTACATTTGCGGCAAAAGTGAAGAACAACTAAAGAGCCTCTTGGTGAAAGAGAAAGGGGAGTTCAGTGTTCACTTAAAACTCAACATTCAGAAAACGAAGATAACTACAACTGGTTCCATCTCTGCTTGGGAAACTGATGGAGCAACAATGGAAACACAGAGAGACTTTATTTTGTTGTGGGGCTCCAAAATGACTGCAGATGGTGACTGCAGCCATGAAATTAAAAGATTCTTGCTCCTTGGAAGGAACGGTATGACCTGCCAAGTCAACATATTGAAAAGCAGAGACATTGCTCTGTGAGCAAATATACTCTTAATCAAAGCTATTAATTTTTTTTTTTTGGTAGTCATATACGGATGTGAGATTTGGACTCTAAAGACAACTGAGTGCAGTAGAATTGTTGCTTTAAAACTGGGCTGTTGGTGAAGACTCTTTAGTGTCTCTTGGACAGCAAGGAGGTTAAAGGAAATCAGTACTGAATATTCATTGGAAGGACTTATTCTGAAGCTTAAACTGCAATTTTGTCCACCTAATGCAAATAATTGTCTCATCGGAAAGACCCTGGGAAACACTGAATCCAGGAGGAGAAGAGGATGACAGAGGATAAGATGGTTGAATGGCATCACCGACTCGATGGACATGAGTTTGAGAATGCTCCAGGAATTGCTGTTGGACAGTGAAGTGTCGTAATTTGCAGTCCATGGGATCACAAAGAGTTGGACATGACCGAGAGACTGAACTTAAGTTAACTCAAGTATAGCATTACCTATACTTTTACA